>NC_138774.1:240084500-240684500 GCF_965119305.1 Pelophylax lessonae | reverse complement strand
GGCACTGTTGTACTGTAAAAAACACTGAATACTTACCTCTGCCCTGCCTGGCTTGAGGTAGTATGATGTAGAATCCTGTATGGCTGTAGCTTTAACTGACACACTCTGTACACTTCAGGGCCCAACTACTGGTTCCCCTTTTAACCTTGAACTCTTCAGGGTCCACTGACTATGTACCCCCTTTACAGCTAGCTGACACTGGATCCCTGAACCTCTTCCGGAGTGGCCCCCTCTAACTTCAGGCAGACCCCCAAGGGCAATCCGCAGTACTCATGACCTGTGTAGGCTTTTCTGGGACTGGACCCCTCTCGCTCTTTGCAGGCTCTCGGCACACCGGATCCCTGCAGCTCAACTCAGCCCTCTCTCTGGACACTCAGGCGGCACCCGAGACATCCACTTTCCTCAGACAGGAGGAGAGACAGCCTCACTCTCCTTCCTGGGACTCTGCTTCCGCCAAAGACACCGTGCCACGCACTTCCCCCCATACTTATACCCACTCCCAGAATCCTTTGCAGCATAATCTGCCTTCTGGGGTAGTTACAAGCTGGGATGTGTCCCCTGATTAGGCTTCCCACACAGCCCTATAAGAAGCCTCTCACAATAGCCAGTGGGGATACTTCTCCCCTCAGCAGGCACATCTGGAAGCCATGACACCATAGCTAGATAATCACAACCCTGCTGTTAGGCAGACAAGGCCCACTATACATTTACCTAGCACCTACCTGTAGGGTGCTACATTTATAAAAAAGATTTTTTGTGTATTTGTATGACTGCTTTGGTATCGTTCAAAGTCCCGTTCCCTCCCCTCTTGGCCCTCGTGGCTTATTTTGTGCCGGATGTATTTTTACATGATCAGTATTCATGATTGGTATAGCCACTAGTTAGATGGTTGCAAATATTAGCTTTTTTTTGTCTTTCATTTAAGTATATGGTTGATTTGAGGGCTTTGGTCACTTTTAGCTGATGTCCTGTACTGCTTTCTGAAAAAAAAAAAAAAAACAAACAAACAAAAACATTTTGTCTTCTATTTCAGATGAATGGTATTTTATGGTTTTCTTTTCTTTTGGGGTATAATGGTTTTTATTGTATGTTGCAAGGGCCATTTTTTTAAGTCTAGGGGTGCTCCAAGTACAGCATTTACTTGTTGCTGCTCATCTGCTTTTGGAGCTACCATTTGTTCATAGCACACTGCCGCATCAGTTGAAATGACAATAACCAAATGCAAGAACAGTGTTCACCTAAACCATCTCACGTTATATCACATATAATCATTACCCCCTCACCACCTGCCCCATAGTAATAATAAAAGTTAGACATACTGTACATCGGTTAGGCCTATTCTCTGTAAACAGAACTGTTCCGTCACTGGTCAATTTCCCACTGCTTTATTATAAGCAGTCTCTTAATTCTTGTAGCTCAACACTTGCCTGTGCCCTAAATATTTAATACATTTCTGCCTAGTTTTGCTCATTAAAACTGTCTTGCTGCTGGCAACGCAAGGCAAGGCTGGAACTCTCCTGGAGTTAGGGTGTTTATGCAGAAAATAAAATGGTATCTAAACCCAAAAAAAGACTAAGAATATTTTTTCAGCAAGTACAGAAAATAACTGGCATTCTCACAAAGAACAAAAAGCAATTTTCCATCATCAAAGCCTGGTACAAAAATAATTAAAATGGTTCTAAAGGGCAGTGTTAATTTCGTCGACTAAAACCGACTAAAACTTTTTCGTCTACTAAATTAACACAATTTTAGTCGACTAAAATGCGACTAAAACTAAAATAATTCAGATGACTAAAATACGACTAAAACTAAAATGGCATTTTAGTCAAAAGACTATAACTAAAACTAAATCGAAATTTGCTGTCAAAATTAATACTGGTGCATGCTCAAAGCTTAATACCATAAATAATAACATATTAAATTTTTCACTCCAGGACCAGCAGTAGTATATAATGAGTTTAGAAATTGTAGAGAAATGCTTAAATAATGCATTACAAATTACAATTGAACTACACCCATTCGATTATAGATGACTAAAATGAGTTTTAGTCGACTAAAATGTAGGACGTTTTAGTCGACTAAAATGTACTGGCGTTTTAGTCGACTAAATACGACTAAAACTAAAACCCTTGCAGAAGACTAAAATGGGACTAAAACTAAAATGCCATTTTAGTCCTAAGACTAAGACTAAAACTTAATTAAAATTTGCTGCCAAAATTAACACTGCTAAAGGGTGAAGGTTTTTTTGCATGAAGGTAAAAAATAATCAGTGTGCAACTCCCCCCTCAGCCCCCCTAATACTTACCTATGCCTGATCCCGATCCAGCGATGTGCATGATGACGTCACATGTGACACAAGGGGCGTGGTCTCCCGATGACGTCATCTGGCGGCCACGCCCCTAATGGCTATATAATAAGCTGCAGAGACCAGAGGCCGGCATAATCGCTGGAGACGTCGTCGGAGGAGGACCGGAGGAAGAAGGAGAGCCGACAGCCGACAGCACAAGAGCAGAAGACCGGAGAGGAGAAGACAAGAAGAGAGGACATCAGAAGGGCGGACAGCAAAAGAGCAGAAGACCCCACGGAGAGAAGACAGCAGAAGACCCCCAGAGAGGAGAGGACAGCAGAAGGGCGGACAGCAAAAGAGCAGAAGACCCCACGGAGAGAAGACAGCAGAAGACCCCCGGAGAGGAGAAGACAAGAAGAGAGGACAGCAGAAGGGCGGACAGCAAAAGAGCAGAAGACCCCCGGAGAGGAGAAGACCCCGAAGAGCCGGATGAAGATTTTTAATAAACTTTCCAAAACGTCTCCTGTCCTTATTTACATACTCTATCTTTTATGGGGTGAATGGGTAGGGGTACAGTGTACCCCAATACCCATTCACACAGGGAGGGGGTCCGGGATCTGGGGGGCCCTCTTGTTAAAGGGGGCTTCCAGATTTCGATCAGCCCCCTGCCCGCAGACCCCCACAACCACCGGCCAGGGTTGTGGGGATGAGGCCCTTGTCCTCATCAACATGGGGGCAGGGTGCTTTGAGGTGGGGGGTGCAGAGCTCCCCCTGCCCCAAAGCACCAACACCCCCCCATGTTGAGGGCATGTGGCCTGGTGTGGTCCAGGGGGGGTGGGGCCGCTCGCTCGTCCCCTCCCCTTTCCTGGCCTTCCGGGCTGCATGCTCGGATAAGGGTCTGGTATGGATTTTGGGGGGGACCCCACGCCGTTTTTTCGGCGTGGGGCTACCCTCAAATTCCATGCCGGACCCGAAGGGCCTGGTTTGGAACCTGGGGGGGGGAACCCCACGCAATTTTTTTCCCATTTTTGGGTGGAGTTCCCCCTCAAGATTCTCACAGTGCAGGTCGCGCCGCAAGTCGGATCATCCTGATCTGACTTGCGGTGCGCCTTCCATTCAAATCAATAGGCTCCCATAGGGAACCATTGATTTTGAATGGAGGCAGAAAAACGCTGCTAAAAGCAACGTGGCCAAACGTGCAATAACGCAAATGGAAAAAGCTACTGAAAGCACGTTTAACAGCTGCTTTTTCCCGGCGTCAGAAATAGCTTTGCAGGACGTTTTTTCTAACGTCCCGTGTACATGGAGCCTAACAATCGGATGTAGAGATGGTCTGGTGGTTGTCTGTCTGTGTCAGGGCATCACAGACGTGATGATGTACTGCTGACCCGTTCACTTGTCACAACAAGCTTCTTCAGACCTGGGAGGGCCTGGGAAAGGATGTCTTATATAGGCTCTGCTCACCTTGAGCGTTAGTCCCTATTTCCCCAATACTAGGTACCCCTAACACCCCAACCACAGAAGTCAAACAACACTGTGAATGAAAAGACACTAAGTGCAACTTGACAAATTACAAGTAACTAAATATATAAATGTTTGGTTTAAAAAAAAACAAAATAAAGTCAAAATAACATCAATAGAAATACACCATTGCCTGTACTAATATTCAAATCTTAGCAAAAAAAAAAACAAGAAACAAGAAAACATATGGAAAGGATCCTGTTCTGATGAAATCTTTTTTTTTTTCATTTAAAAAATATTACATTTTTTTATTCTATTCTAAGACAAAGTATTTTTAATCAATCATTTTATACAGGGGACACAGGGAAGGTCAACAGTCAGATAAATTCCCTGGATATCAGCAGTACCATCCACTGGGGTCCCAACAGGAAGAATTAGAATTGTGGAAAAAAAAGAAAGAAGGAGAGGGGGAAATATCAAAGAGTTACTGTTCCAAATAGGCCGAAATATTGTGCTCAGTATTTAACCCCTGTGGATACAAAGTACCTAATCTGTAAATCCACATTTTTTTCTTTTTGAATGAGTATCATATTGAAGTCCTGCCATCTCACCGGTAGGTTTAGGCTGTAAATGCCATTAACCTTTAATCCCCTGGGATCACCGCCATGGGGCCGTAAGAAGTGCACTGCAAGTGGACGTTCATCATTCTTTTTTCTTAATACTTTGGATGTGTTCACCAATCCAGATTTTAAGCTTTCTTGTGGTTTTTCCCACATATGATTGTCCATAAGGACATGTAAGCATATAAATAACTCAAGTGGTGGAGCAATTATTAAAATGTTGAATCTTGAATCTGTTGTCTCCATCGGAACTGGCGAACACATCCGTTTTTTTCTACATACTTGCAGATGTTGCAACCTCTACAGGGGTACATACCCTGTAGGGGTGGAAGATCCATTAGCCAGGTATTAGTTATTGACTGGAGACCTAGTAAGTATATGCCAATGTTGATTCAATATTAATTTAACCTGGTTCCATTGTGACCCATACGGGGTGATTATTCTAGTGTGGGTATTTATAAAAAAATAACAGAAATTTTCAGCTCTGTGTATAAGAAAGAAGGCAGCCAACCCTGTAACCATGTACATTAGGATGAAACGCGTTAGGGCAACATTTTGGCACTGACGTTCCACTGCTGTGCGATTCCGGGTCTCCAGCAGCATCTTATGTGAGTTACATGCAATTTGCTGTGTGTATTATTTTATCATTTATTTCAATAAACGTACTGCACCATGATTTTACTTTTGGGCTCTGGCTGAGCTACTTCATTCCCAGTTGGATACATTTGTGGTAATTCAGTGGAGGTTTTTCTTCGGTTTTGATATTCTGAATGATCCTTGGCTATGTACGACTGAGGCTTTTTTGCTATTGTAATGGTAGCAATGCCATCTGGTGATTGTCCAATCTTTCTGGTGGTGGCGGTGATTCACAATGGATTTACATTACTGCACATTTAAGTGATGGCTATTTCGCTTATGATTGTCTTCTTGGACACTCAGTTATTTGGACTCTTTTAAAACAACTTATGTGTTTATGTGTTAGTGAGCTACACTTTTCTATCTGTACAGGTTATTTTTATTTGATACCTCCTCTGGCTGTTTTTTGGATTTTAGGAGATCCTGTAATTTCCTTTCAATTGCTCTCTTTTTGGCCTTTATAATACAGCTATGAGAGTAACCCCTCTCTCTAAATCTATGATACATGTCCTCTGCTTCTTCATGAAAATCCTTTTCCTGTGTGCAGTTACGTTTTATTCTAAAAAATTGTCCTACTGGGATTCCATGTATAAGAGAATGAGGATGATGACTAGTATCTTGCAGAAGGGTATTAGCTGTTGTCTCTTTGTGATAAGTCCTTGTAAGGATCCCACCCCCAGATATCTCAATCTGAAGATCCAGGAACGGTAGCTTCTGATGATGGGCAGTGTACGTTAATTTAATATTTCTAATATTGGAGTTAAGTTCCTCCAAAAACGTGTCCAGTTGTACTTTTGTACCCTCCCAAATCATCACTACCTCATCAATGTACCTCAGCCACAAACGGCTGTGGCTGAGGTACAAAGAAGACACATAAATGACCTCTTCCTCCCAAAGACGCAGGTGGAGACATGCATACGAGGGAGCCCATGAGGCACCCATTGAGGTGCTTCTTAATTGCTGGTAATTAATACCTAGAAATTGAAAGTAATTAAGCTTTAACATGAACTCCAGGGTCTCAATAATAAATTCATTATAAGCACCCAAATGTGGAAATTTCTGGTCAAGGAAATGTGCGACCCCCTCATAGTCCCCATTCATGGGGAATAGATGTATAAAGGGATTCAACGTCAATTCCCACTAGGAGTGCTCCTTCAGGGGCTTCAAGGGAGTCCAAACGATGTAAGATATCCCTAGTGTCCTGCACAAAAGAGGGTAAATCACAAACTAGCTCCTTGATCAGAGCATCAATAAATTTACCCACTTTTTCTAGGGGGCCTGTAATGGCGGAAACTATCGGTCTGTCGTGGGGGATTATTCATTGATTTTTGAAGCTTGGGATTGATATAGAAAGTTGGGATGTTAAAATCTTTAACCATAAGAAAGTCGTGTTAACTTTTAGAATCCCACCCAGCTTCATTAATAAAAATCAATCTGTGATTAAGTGCTTCGACCAGGGCCGGAAAAGGATTATTTTGTATTTTTTTTATATGTAGTTGTATCACCAAGCTGGCGTAATACTTCACATTCATACATCTTCAGTCAGTAAAACTATATTACCTCCCTTGTCGCTGCCCTTGATCACCAAGTTAGGGCCCCTTTCCAATTCCCTAAGGGCTATCCTCTCTTCTCCCGTCAGGTTATCCAAACCCTTCAAATTGACCTTACCTAGGTCTTTCTGTACCTGATCCAGAAACAGACCTATCCAGTTGTGTTTGGAAAATGGGGGCATTTTTGTGGAGCTAATTCTAATGTCTGATGATTTCGTATAGCTAGGTGAAGATGGATCATAGTCATCATTTAATTCACCATCTGCATTCTCTTCCAAGAGTAAAACTAGGGCATTGAGGGCTTCCTCTTCATCTTTATCCACCTGTTTGGGGGCCTTATCCCACCGTTGGTGATTATGTCAGGATCTGAAGATTACCCTCCGTAAGAATAGGCTAATGTCCTTAAATACCTCAAACTCATTCATGGAAGAGTTGGGAGAGAAAAGATAAGCCCTTATGTAGCAATGAAAGATGGTGTTGATTTAAAGGGAAATCTGACAAGTTTACAACCTTAAAAATCGCCTATCTCATCCCGTTTACCTTTATTAGAAGACATTGGAGGAACTTAACTCAAATAATAGAAATATTAAATTAACGTTCACCGCCTTTCTTCGGAAGCTACCGTTCCTTGACCTTCAGATTGAGAAATCTGGGGATGGGATCCTTACGAGGACTTATCGCAAAGAGAAAGCAGCTAATACACTTCTGCAAGCTACTAGTCATCATCCTTATTCCCCTTTACAGGGAATCCCAGTAGGACGATTTCTTAGAATAAAACATAACTGCACACAGAAAAAGGATTTTCATGAAGAATCAGAGGACATGTATCGTAGCTTTAGAGAGAAGGGTTACTCCCATAGCTGTATTAGAAAGGCCAAAAAGAGGCCAACTGAAAGGAAATGTCAGGATCTCCTAAAATCCAAAAAACAGCTTGAGGAGGTATCAAATAAAAATAACCACACTAGGATAATCACCCGTTATGGGCCACAATGGAACCAGGTTAAATTAATATTGAATCAACATTGGTATATACTTGGTCTCCAGTCTTGGCAGACATTGTGGGGACTCTTCTGACAGCCAGTCGATCTAAAAACTTAGGACAGTTTCACACATTCAGAATATCGAAGAACAATAACTAATAACACCTGGCTAACGGATCTTCCACCCCTACGTGGTATGTACCCCTGTGAAAGTTGCAAGATCCGCATTTACGTAGAAAAAACTGATGTGTTCGCCAGTTCGGATGGAAAGAACAGGTTCAAGATTCAATTGTACATAGCCAAGGATCATTCAGGATGTCACCGCAGATGTATCCAGCTGAGAATGAAATAGCTCAGCCGGAGCCCAAAAGTAAAATCATGGTGCAGTACATTTATTGAAAGAAATCATAAAAAATACACACAGCAAATCGCATGTAACTCACATAAGATGGTATTGGCGACCCGGAATTGCACAACAGCGGGACGCCAATGCCAATATGTTGCCCTGACGTGTTTCGTCCTAATGGTCCTGGTTACAAGGTTAGCTGCCTTCTTTCTTATACACAGTGCAGGAAATAAATGTACATTTTTTTAAAATAAAAATAACCACACTAGGATAATCACCCGTTATGGGTCACAATAGAACCAGGGCAAATCAATATTGAATCAACATTGGCATATACTTACTAGGTCTCCAGTCTTGGCAAAGATTGTGGGGACTCGACCCCTTCTGACAGCCCGTCGTTCTAAAACCTTAGGAGACAGTCTCACACATTCATAATATTGAAGAACAATAACTAATAACAACTGGCTAACTGATCTTCCACCCCTATGTGGTTTGTACCCCTGTAGAGGTTGCAAGATCTGCAAGTATGTAGAAAAAATGAATGTGTTCACCAGTTTGGATGAAAACAACAGATTCAAGATTAAACATTTTATTAACCACTTCAATACAGGGCACTTTCACCCCCTTCCTGCCCAGGCCAATTTTCAGCTTGCATGCGTACCTAAAGGGCATTGCTTTATGGCAACAACCATGGCTGCAACCGCATCGGAGGCATATATTCCCATTTGAATACGCTTTACTGTCTACTAAATTGTAAGTGTAACTTTTACCTTGATCTATTAAACTTCATTTGAATATACTACACCATGAGAACCTTTTATGTCTTTCCCTGGTAAATGAGTGCCTTAAAGAACTTTACAGCAGTCATCATTTATCTGAGGCTACCACAGAAGATCTGGATTGTGATATACACAGGGTATCCACATTTCTGAGGATAATACCAGAGGAGATATCCTCTAAAGTCTGCAGATTGACGTGTGACACCTGAAACGCTCTTAATGAGTGTTAATGGAGGTGAGCGGCCATTACACCTATTTCTGGATTTCTAGCTCACCAAAGCCTGCACTGGGGGTCACCGGAAGCATTTGATCACCTCACTATATATGAACTTCACTTTATTATCTATTAATATCGAATATATTGATTGCACCTTATTTTTTGGACTATTTCACAATTCTCATCTTCACACTGAATACAGTGTATATATCTAAATTTTAGATAAATTGTTCACTATTACGTTTGTCACTAATATGTTTTTGTGCTACTTTAGAGTTTTATTGTTTGCCCTTCATAGGGCACGTAATTTTATATTTTCTTTCACCTTTCTAGCACTTTTAATTTCTTGTTATGATGATCACTTTCGTCACTTCTTATTGATTCACTTTGCAATACTACTGAAGAGTACAGTACATAAAAATGTATGTTTTTCCTTTCTCTCCGGCTGAATTTTAGATCAGTACTTTTACAACTGATTCCTTCACAGTGTTCACTTTGCACAGGATATCCACTCAGTTACTATTTATTCAGAATATTTTATGATCAACTTCCAGATCACTTTAATACACTATCAGTATTTTTTGTGACCTCTATTTTGGCACTAAAGCACTTTGTTATTCATTGTTTGATGATTTTATAGTATTTATTATCATTGAACATTTTTTATCATCTACTTTTACACATATATTTATGGTTCGCCGATTTTAGAGTATCTGCACTGATTTTTACTTCTCTTTTTACTTTCTACACACATGCTTCTCTATCTCCAAACGTATGGTTACATTCCTAATTGCTAAACTCAATCTTCCCTGAATGAAATACTAAAAGGTGTACCTTTTAATTTACACAGAATTCAGTTCTCATGGAGAACAGAAACCAAAGGCAACATGCAAATGCTAACATACCAAACCACTCTGAATCTGTAGTGTGTTTTATTTGTTTACTTTATTATATGTTAAAAAACACACAAACTCACGTTTTGTGAAAATATAAATTTTTATTATAACGTTTTTTCAGGTATAAAAGTTTTAAAATTCAACTTGAACATTTAAAAATTTGGTTGTGCAACAAGCAACTGTCTTAGGGCTCTTTCACACGGGCGTTCCTTTTTTTTTGCCCAATCAGGTCCTTTTTTATTTTTTTTTGTAACGGACACGGATGACACTTGTGTCATCTGGTCCGTATGTCCGTTTTTCATCCCATCCGTTTGCGGATGAAAAACTGACATAATGCATGTCTATGTAAATACGGATGTCTGCGGATGACACCACTGACATCCGTTTTTGCTTCCGTTCCGTTTTTTGAAAGGAAGAAAAAATAGGGTTCTCCTCCGTTCAAAAAAACTGAACTGAACTGACAAAAAACGGATGTCAGAGGATGATCATCCGATGACATCCGTATTTACATAGAGATACATTATGTCCGTTTTTCATCCGCAAACGGATGGGATGAAAAACGGACATACGGAACGCCCGTGTGAAAGAGCCCTTAAACGTAAACTAAAAAGAAATAAACAAAAAGAAATCATCAAAAAATGGGCATGTTCCCGAACAAAAGGATCTTCGGGGTCGGGATTAACCCCAACCTCCGCTCCAAGAGGGCTAGCCTGGTGCCACACCATTGGAGGTATTGCATGGCAACCTCCATGGTCATCTGGCTATGCCCTGTGTAGAAAAAGACAGGATAATTACCTTGAGGCCAACTGATTAAAACAAGGATTGTAATAAATGTCCATCAAAAAATATGCATTGGAGTAGATTGTCAGGCTTTTCTTGACATTCATGAGAAAATATGCTAGATTGCTGGTCTACATAATTACACTCAAAAGCTTAATACACAATCAGGTTTTGGACATTTGTAAGGAGAATTGCATGGTCAACCAGAAGATATTTTTCACTTCAACCTCTTGGGATATAGCTTGTTTGGGAATGGTATCAAATTGCATACACAAAGGACCAGAGCTTCCCTATTGTGCTGATGGTTTGAGTAATCCCTCCTTTGGGAAGGGAGGAGGCGTAGCTCCTAGTAAGCTTAGGTGTGGTCTTTCATCTGTTAGCATTGAAGCCTATAGATGGTAGAGATTACAGTGGTGGAAGCACATTGTTGTTGTTACCAGATAAATTATAGGTGATACAGCTTGAAGAGGACCTAAAGCTTCATCCAAAAATTGCAGGGCAAAGGGTTTGAAAGGTTCCATAAGATGGTTTGGAATGTTAGTAGCTGTTCCATCAAAGCAATGTAAAAGGCTTTCCAGGTCAACACAACCAAACATTTTGAAGAATGTAAGGTGTTGTGTTCAATTGCTTCCCAGGATACATGTGCACACATCTCTCTCTCTCACCATCAGAATTTAGGATTGAGTTCTCTCTCCCTCTTACTGTCTATAGATCAAAACAGACTTAATTTGTAGAGAGTAACCCCTTGGAAGACGGATGGCACATAGTACCAGGGATTGATCCCGATCCCCCGAAGATCCACTTTGCTGTGCCAAAACTGTGTTAAAAGAGAGTAAAAAGTTGATCAAGAAATGTACTCACACTAAATGGAGGTTAGACAGTCATGAAAAAACTCTAACACCCACTCCTTCCCCCTCCACACTCCCCTGAAAGTGTGCTTTTAGAAATGTTACAGTGGTAAGGCTGATTTCTACCCTGCAAGCTTCATGCTTCTGGGTGAAGCTTGTAGTGTTCAAGATACGTACTCCATGGTTTTGTGCGAAATGTGTTTCTCAGATGTTGTTTCAGCCTCAGCCCTGCCTGTTCAAAGTGTTGGGAACATCTCCTTTTTTGATGGCTTGGCACCAAAAAAACGCTTATACTTACCCGCTCTTGCCTGTTTAGTGGTTTTGACAAGAGCAGGTCTGATCCTCCTCTTCACATGGTCCCTCTACAACCCTCTACGCACCCCCCTGGTGTTGATTTCCCCCACAGCAGGCAGCTTGCTATGGACTCACCTGAGATGAAGCCAAGCATCCTGTGTCTGTTCAGGCACTAGGCTGTGAGCCAGCCGGGCCCCCCTCTCTTCAGATAGTCTCAATGATTTGTAATGATCAATCTTGGCCTGCTGTCATCCCAGCTAACGAAGAGGGGGAGTCAGGACCAGACAAGTGTCTCCTGCTAAACTTGTGCAGTAAGAAACGGCCCTGGTAAGTATAAGGGGGCAGATGCCCACCAAAGACTTGGAATCTTAATGGGCAGAATGCATTCACATAAACAACCTGCTGCCTTTACAAATACTTGAAGCCTGATCTGGGCCATACACATGTAGCATTTCTACCCTAACAAAGTAGACACATTACAGCAAAAGCACACATTACTTACCCTCAAACATTTGTTTTGGGCCCTCAGAGGCAGATGGCCTTTGGTCAGTAGAAGCTGTTAAAACAAAAGCACAAAATGTAAACTCAAAATTGGGACATTCCCGGGGGTTGAGCATTTTTGACATGTTGGTAAACACACACAATGTTCAAGCCAAGCCACACACATTTTAAGTGTGTAAAAAATCAGGACAAGATTAAATTAACATGTCCAGAAAGAAATTAGAAGTCCAAAGAACGGCATGTCCTTGGTAGGGAACAAAAAATAAATTGGAGGAGGCTTACAGAAAACATAGAAATACTAAAATGTCCAGTTATGCTCCCCAATACCACCTTCCAAACGTGAAAGTCAAGCAATAGTGTTTCCACGCTGACAGTGTTGTGCAAAATTACCTTGCAAATATTGTTCTGTCTTAGAAGCTCACCTAATCAAAAAATGGCCACCCTTACATAGACACTCATGGTATATTCTCCATCCTTGACCTTCCCAAACATCCATGTCCAAATCTAAATCAACCTTCCTGTCACATGTAGCTAAACTGCACTTAATTTGCCAACAACTTAGATTAGCCCAGATACACATCACCCTAGCACACACAATACATGTGAGAATCACATTCAAGGTACTTACAGTGTGGTTCAGGGGAGGCGGCCAACCCCACATTCTCCCCCTCTGCCTGTGGAGAACATGGGCCAGACCCGGGTTCGGGTGAGAACCTTGGAGATCCTTAAAACACAAAGACAAGAATACAATCATTTAACAACAGCTAGTTCCAAAAGGGATGCAGAAAGTACTCCATAAACAATGAAGGTAGTAGTTACAGTGGACTGGGTAAGCAAAGGCCCCTCTTCCTCTGTCCTCCACAACAAACATCATCAATGTCTGCTGCTACATAATTTGAGGGCAGCTGTCCTCCTCCTCCTCGTGGCCCTTTTCCTCCTGACCCTGGGCCATACCACTGGGCCTTGCCTCCTCCTCCTCCTCAGCAGTTGTTGCTGAAGCTACATCAACGACAAAAGAGAAAAAAAAATGCATTACTCAAAGTAAGACCAAATACACAAAACACTAGCACAGCCACATTACTTACAGTGGGCCTGAGGAGGTTTCTAGTTTCTAAAAAAAAAAAAAAAAAAACACAAGTTACTCACTATTTGAGTACACAAATAGGCAGCAACCTCTAAGCATGCTAGCACCATACCCAATGCCCTTACAATTATGTACATACAAGAGCTATGACATCAATGAGCTGCATTGACCATGTTTAGAAACAGGAGGTCACCATCCATTCCTAATGGGTCACACCCCCCCAATATCATGTGTTCACTCTGCAGTCACATTAGTCAGAGTTACAGCAAGCGGATCATAAAGCTTGTTAATCTGGCCTTGATTTTACACATTGACCATGGAAAGGCTTTTTTGGAACAACTAGCAAATGATCCATGGAAACATCTACACACTTTTATAGTATCAGACATTTAATATAATTTGTAAACATTGCTGATACAGTAGTTTGCTGTTACCATGTCGCTCCAAAACAGTTCAGACTGAAGTGTTAGATATCTACGCATAAATAAGTTGTTTTCTTAAAAAGCACAAACATTATTTGTCCTGATCACTGACCCCAAAGTCCTTTCTAATTAACATCTGGAAAATTTAAATGGTTCTGCTTACGGTCAACAATTCGGAGCCGATCCAAGGGCTCGCTCCCAGGGACCCCATATCGAAGTGTGGCAGTCCTCCTCCTCCCCTTCTTCACCAAACACACCACAGCTTCGCATCCGTCCACTGTGGCTAGGACCAGAAGATAAAGAAGAAACAATTAAAAGACAACTTTAATAGTAGTTCAAAAGGGTGTGAAGAGACACTTGATGGAGGGGGCAAAGGGAGCCGGGGGGGGGGGGTTGATTGTGGCACACCTAAACACAGGCCTGCCTACAAAAAACAACACAGATCTGGACAAATGTAACCCACATGTTTACTTACTGGAGATTTGTTCCGCAGCCTTGATCAGCACTATATATATATATATATATATATATATATATATATATATATATAGAGAGAGAGAGAGAGAGAGAGAGAAAGTTGTAACCAGACATGCAGGAACAGGTTAACATGCAGGAAATTTCTATAATTGGGAACTGACGTATACTAGCCAGGAAGTGCACGTGTGTGAACCTACACTATATAACACTCAACTTGTACCCCCCGCTAGCTAACTGAGAGATATACCACATTCTAATGTGTACATTTTCTCACACACATCTTACCTTGCAGATAAACACCACCACCTCGGGAGTATACAAGGAAGGAGCCATGTTTCTCCGAATTGCGAGAGGAACTGTACAACTTCCTGAAACGTGTGCACCTTCTAACAATGTTGTTTCTGGTTTATTTTGCGAACGTGAGCACGCATGGAACAAGCATGACAGGCAACGCAGCCAAACTCCCCCCCCCCCCCCAAAATAGCAAACCCCAAAAAAAGAAACACAATGCAAATCACCACAAAAAAAATATCCCCACCACAATATATTGGACCTTTTGCCAGCCCAAAACATCCCTGAGGTCTGACAGTTTTTTATAAAATACGTCAGACAACACACCCAGTAACGGGAATGCCCAGCAGACCAATTAACTGTGTGTGTCCTGGAAGCAAAACCAACATAAGTGCAACTTTGCAATTTTGAGTGGGATGTAACAGGGATGAATTGCAAAACTTTGTAGCATGCGTGGTTTATCTAGAAACTCAATAAAATGGCAAAGTCTGTGAGCATGCCCAGTAGAACAGAAATGGAAAATTGGAAGATAGAGAAAGAGAGCTTAACACCCTGAACTTTATTGTGGTTGGCCAAACAGTTGCATATATAGCTACAAATACATATATAAATATTCAACTCTCTCTCTCTCTCTCTCTCTCTCTCTATATATATATATATATATATATATATATATAGATAGATATAGATAGATAGATAGATATAATATATATATATATATATATATATATATATATATATATATAATCCTGATATATGTATGTATGTGTATATATATGTAGATTTATTTATATGTATATATATATATTTATATCTCCATATTTTTAATGTTTATATAGAGTTATATAGAAATATATATATAAACAAATACATTATATATATATATATATATACTGTATATGTATATATATAGATATATATAGATATATATATAGATAGAGAGAGACAGAGAAGAGTGAGAGAGATATACGGATCTATTTATATATATATATTTATTGGTATTTTTGATTGGGGGGGGGCATTTATTTTGGGGTTCAGGTTGGGGCTTTAATGTAGATTGAACATATAGCTAAGCCCAAAATCAGGCCCATCACTCATAAGCATCCTTAATACGTTTTGTGATGTAAGGACTGACAAATAACACAATTATTAGGGAGTCTGCCTTCCTGCCCTTTGTTTGTGGGTTCGAATCCCGAAAACAGCTCTCTCTATGGGCAACAATTGGAGGTCTCCAAACCTCAAAATGTTACCATCAATACTTTTTGAAATTGTTTAGGACATAGGCATTTGTATCACCAAACTCTTCATAGCAAGAAATTCCCACAAATAAACAAACCACCAAAAAAACCTATACATATATTTATGTTTTTACCAAATGTGCCAAAATATCCAGGTAGGGGATGCAGCTGAAGTAAAATCTTTTTCAGAATGCTAAGGCTTGGCCATACGTATTTACTCAATAAATATTTTGGGGGAAACCCTATATAATGTTGGTGTTCTATATAGAAGCTATATATAAAATTGTTCAAGGGAAAAATGATTGAACAGGAAACCCCTAAAAAACGTTGGAATGTGATGGTGTTTACTAATGAATCACTTGCTAGAAGTAGGAACTGTGTGCAAACTGCATGTTTTCCAAGTTCGCCAGTGTGCTCCAGTTTACATGGGCGAAAAGGCGGATTTTACCTTCAAATTCATTATACCGCCTGCTTAGGTTTTGCAAAACTGAAATTTTTCAGCCTAGTTGGCATTGCGCATGTGCCTTCTTGCAGCTCGGGGCTTCAGGAGCTATTTTTACTTTTTACACTTTTGAAGAAATCTCTCTTTATATGTCACTTTTTGACACAGTTTAAAAGCCATTCATCTCCAAATGATATCCCACATCTTCCACAGTCATTTGGGCTTTTTTGGGGTGCTAAACAATGTTTTAGAAAAAAGTAGTCAAGCTTTTAGCTGAACTGTTTTTAAGTCTCGCCCTGATGTTGTTGCGTCTTAGTGAATCTAACACTTGGCGTTATTGTCTGCCGGCGGAACAGTGAATACCGATTTCATACGTTAAACTTAGCCGTAGCGCAAAAAGCCAGCGAAGGCGAAATGGTGGTACAGTGAATTAGGCCTTTAGTGTCTTTTCATTCACAGTGTTGTTTGACTTCTGTGGTTGGGGTGTATGAGTTAACTAGTATTGAGGAAATAGGGACTAACGCTCCAGATGAGCAGAGCCTATATAAGACATCCTTTCTCAGCCCCTCCCAGCTCTGAAGAAGCTTGTTGTGACGTATGAAACGCGTCAGCCGTACGTCATCACGTCTGTGATGCCCTGAAACAGACAGACAACCACCTGACTGCCTCTACATCCGATTGTTAATCGGCTGTTTGGAAAGGAGTGTGGACGCAGGATAAGACGCATATGAGAATCGGTGTCTTGAGGACGAACTGGATGCAGATAACAAACTTGTCGGGAAGTGGTGAGATCTTTGTAAACAGCTGTGAGCTAGACAACTATCTGTCTCCCATCCCGTCTCTGCTTAGCATCCTCTCCACAATTAGACCTGCCTACTATCCATAACCACAATCACCCACCACTCATCTGCTGTCAGTCAGTCTGTGTGCCGCCCCACATTAAGCGGATAAATTTGATGTTTTTTGAGTATGGGACAGTATGCTTTCTTTACTGAGGGTTGACTTACCTTCATGCAGCACTTTTATGATTGGAGCAGTTCCTTCACTCCGAACACCCATCAATCTTTAACTATTATTTGAACAGTCTTGACTATTTTTGGGTGACCTTTCCCTGCCTGTTAAGCAGATCCTGCTGCTGTGAACTGTGAGAATATCGGGCTTTCCCAATCACGCTACGCTCCATTAACCATCATTACTATGTTCATATAGATGTAGGTGTATGGATGAGGGTATGTCTGGTGCAGCTGCCTGTTTGTGATGACAACTTTGTCATTTTAATATTTGGTGGAGGTGGAGGTGGAGGTGTTTTTTGTTTAAAAAAAAAAAAAAAATATATATATATATATATATATATATATATATATATATTGTCATTTTTGTGTTTTCAATAAAAGTAATTTTGTAATTTTATACCGGTCTCTTCCTGTGTGATAAAACTCTTGAGGAACCTCTCCTCTTTAAATGAATCCTGGGAGATTGCCTCACCCCCTTCCAGCACACATTAGGTGATAGACAGCCTCAGCTGTACATGTTTGCTTGTGAGACTTTGTAAAGGGGGAGGGGGGGGAGGTTTGCATTCCCTCCACTCGGGTCTCAGAATACACTTAGTTCTCTGATCTAAGCTGTACAGTGTGCGATGTCAGATCCCTGCTCCCGCCTTCTGAAGCTCAAAAATGCTGTGTAAATTCTGGACTTTAAATGGATGTAGAGGAGTTAAAACTTATGAGTATCAACTGAGGTTAATCCCTTCACTGGGTATTTGTAAGGGTTTAAAACCACTTTAGGTTTAATAAAGTGGGAGGCTTGGTTAAAGGGCAGAGAGCCTGGGGGACCTAAAAAGGTAATTTTCCTTCACTTTTAGTCTCAGATATAGTTATCTTTAGGATAAATTGAGAAAGTAAATTCTCCCAGCAGGGACACCTACAGCAAACAACACAGGGGTTCTAAACATTTCACACCGTATCCAAAGCAAAAACAAATGTTGGCAGGCATTGAATGTACTTTAAGAAAAAAATATACTGAATGCTAAATTCAAACCAGACCTCAGCAATATACTTTACCAACAGTCCTAAAACATAAAATATGTATTTTGAGGGAAGTTTTCGCTGTTCCTTAAAACAAATATTTTAAAGGAAATATGCTATTGACACCCAGCTAATATTTAACTAATGGTAAGCAAAAACATGAACAAGAATGAACTAGTTTTTTTCTCCAATAATGCAATGTGCTTTGTGGTTCTCCTGCCAAAAGGATGGTGAAATGCATCACAATCTAAATGTTCCAAGTAAAAAATGAGCATTTTCCTGATGATATCTAACCTATGAACCATAATAGTCATCTGGCATTGTCCATCATTAATTTAAGGAAACAGATTATAACAGTAATTTCTGCCCCAGGCAAAACAGGAGCATTCGCTGGAAATATGATTTGCTGGCAGCTTACCAAGAATAAAAAAGGTGGGAAGTGGAAATACCGTTAAATACACAATGGCATACACTAGATCATTTTATATTCCCTAGCAGTGGCAATATGCTTCATTTTAGAAGGACTTACCACTCAAGTAACAAAAATAGAAATTGAAGTGCCACGCCACTGCTAAGATGTCCAGATACAACTTTATTCCATTACAATTCAGGGGGCCACAGGTCTTGTCAGCAGATGGTTTGCTTGCAGTCACACTGGAAGAAATACACTTATAGGTCCAGTTCACTTCTAGTCTGTTCACATTGTTGTCAATCAAGCCCTGATGAAGGAGACTCTTGGACCTTCAAATGCATTGGCTACTTTTTGGATTGGCTCTCTGATTTTTATTGGAATAAAGTTGTAACTAGACCTCTTAGCAGTAGTGGGGCGCTTCATTTAAAATTTTTGTTTTCTTATACTGCAAGCCAAGGAGACCTTGGAGATCCTCTGGAGTGTAGAAGCTGCCTGCCCAGGAACATTTTACATCAGCAGCAATACTTTAAAGTGATTCTAAAGGTTCATTTTTTAAAAAATAACAAACATGTTATAATTACCTGCTCTGTTCCTTAGTTTTGTACAGAGTGGCCCCAATCCTCTTCTTTCTGGGTCCCCCTCTGGTGGTCCTGTCTCCTACCATGTGCCCAAGCCGCGCTCCTGTGAATGGACATTGGGGTTGATTTACTAAAGGTAAATAGTCTGTGCACTGCAAGTGCAGTTGCTCTAGATCTGAGGGGAACATGCAGGGGTAAAAAAATGAATGTTTGATTGCACAAGATTGGATGATAGAAATCAGCAGAGCTTTCCTTAATTTCACAGCTTCCCTTCAAATCCAGAGCAACTTCACTTGCAGTGCACTTTAGTAAAGGAACCTCTATGTCCAATCACACACACAGAGCATGGCTTTGCTCCGCCACCATGCTCTCATCATTGGCTCACTGGCTGTGGTTGACAGCATCAGAAGCCAATGGCTCCCACTGCTGTGTGAAACAATGAGTGGAGAGAGACCCGAGAGAGCCGCTGCATATGTTAGATCGAGATGGAGCTCAGGTAAGTATAAGGGGGGGGGGCTGCATCCAGAATGATTTTTACCTTCATGCAAAGAATGCATGAAGGTAAAAAACCTTCTGCTTTTAGAACCACTTTAAGATAGCAATATCACTGAGATAATTTAATATTTTCCCTTTGGGATTAATAAAATATTCTGAATCTGAAAAATCTCATGGGTCCAGTGCTATTTTTCCACTCACTACTCAAGTAAGTTGTCTAAGGTAGCAATATTCCTTGGGCAGCATTACAATGGTCGGTTTTCAATTGGTGGGTGAAAAAGGAAAACTATAGGAAAAAACGTGGTGGTTATAACCCCTGTTAAATTTTTTTTCACCATCTGTGTCCCATTGTGGGTATTTCCATTCATTTTCTGTCCCATAGCCAAACAGGAAGTGAGAGGAAATCCCTGCAAATGAAGAGAATTCCATGGGGACCCCCAGGTCAACAGAAGTAGTGTCTCCATTGGAAGATTTCCCCTCTATTACATTTCTGGGGATAACCCAAAAGTTGGGATTTTCTTTTACTTTCATTTTCAATTATAATAATAAACAGGACAAACAGAGAGGGTAGATCTAAAATCTGACAGGGGTTATAATCCATCTCTTTGTCTTTATTTATACTTTAAAGGGCAACTTTTCCTTTGTGGGAAAAAAAAAATAAAAATAGTGTATACAATTGCAACACAAGTCATATTGTTATTAAATGTTTTTAAAAATTGTCTTTCCTTTTCAATATGCAGCACTGTATTTTTTTTTTATAAAATACAATGTAATATGACTACTTGGAGGTGTTCTGTACACATACGGAGTACAGAATGCCCCCAGATATGTAATTTCCTGCTCGCGTAATTGGCTCACTGATTTTTTTTAGAAGTCTGCAATAAGATACAAATTAGACTTTAACATGGCATTTTTGGTCTAAAGGGATGCCTACCCTGCAGTTTTCCTCATAAGAGCCCTGCAGGTGCAGTAGCTGACTGATAATTACAAAACCATTCCCATACAGATTCCCTAAGCACATGGATACAGATAAACAAACAGCTATTTCTCCAGAATAACAAAAGGTAGGGCACTGCAACAAAGTTTGTTAATATCCTTGCACTGTACATAGATCACCCAGAGGGGAATGTTTTTTTCTTAACAAAAGTGGAGTTACTCTTTAAACATTCATGTATAGTCAAAAGGTATTCACACTGCTTGGACCTTGAAGAAGGGGGTACATGCAGATAGCTTGTCCTGAAAATTTGTCTGTTAGTGCAAATGAAAAGAGTGTCACAGACAGTACTTGTCAGGGTCCGGACTGGCAGCAGATGACTGCACTAGAGGTGGATCCTCTGTGTCAGTGAGGGATTGGCATGGACCGTACTAGAGGACCGGTTCTAAGTTACTACCGGTTTTCACCAAAGCCCGCCGCAAGGCGGGATGGACTTGCTGCGGCGGTAGCAACCAGGTCGTGTCCCCCGGTAACGGCTCAACCTCACTGGCAGCTGAGACAGGCGTGGTACAATAGGACAAGGCAAAGGCAAGGTCAGACGTAGCAGAAGGTCAGGGCAGGCGGCAAAGGTTCAAAGTCAGAGGTCAACGGCAGAAGGTCAGATACACAGGCAAGGCAAACACAAATCGCTTTCTCAAGGCACTAAGGCAACAAGATCCGGCAAGGACAGGAAGGAGGAGTGGGTTTATATAGGAAACAGGTCACAGGAAACAGGTCACAGGAAACAGGAATAGAGGTTTGGACCGGGCACCAATTACTGGTGCACAGGCCCCTTAATTTCCAAACAACCGGCGCGCGCGCCCTATGGTGCTGGGGCGCACTCGCTGGGAACCATGTGAACGGGGAGCGGAGGAAGGAGCCTGAGCGGGCACAGGTGAGTGGATCTGGAAGGAACGATGCGAGCGCTCCAGTCCAGAAGCAGGGACCGGAGCGCTCAGCGTTACAGTACCACCCCCTTTGGTCTCCCCCTCTTTTTGGTACCCAGAAACCTGTGGATGAGCTCCTTGTCGAGGATATTGGACTCGGGCTCCCATGACCTCTCTTCGGGACCACAATTCTCCCAGTCAACAAGAAACATTTTTTTACCTCTGATGACCTTGGAGGCGAGGATCTCTTTTACTGAGAAGACGTCAGAGGACCCAGAGACAGGAGCAGGAACGGTGACCTTGGGGGAAAATCGGTTAAGAATGAGAGGTTTGAGAAGGGATACATGAAAGGAGTTAGGAATACGGAGAGAGGGTGGAAGATGGAGTTTGTAAGAGACAGCGTTAATTTGGCTTTTGATTCTAAAAGGCCTAAAGGAAACGCGGACCCAGTTTGTAGCTGGGGACCCGAAACCGGATGTATTTGGCAGAGAGCCACACTCTGTCACCAGGGGCAAAGACAGGAGGAGTTCTTCTTTTTTTATCTGCATGTCTCTTCATGCGAGAAGCGGCCAGGGTGAGCGACTTTTGAGTTTCTTTCCAGATGGAAGAGAAGTCCAGGGTCAAGTCATCAACGGCAGGAACTCCAGAAGAGGTGGGAATGGGGAGGGGGGGCAGCGGGTGACGGCCGTACACCACAAAAAACGGAGATTTGGTGGATGACTCAGAGTCTCTAAAATTATATGAGAATTCGGCCCAGGGCAACAGGTCGACCCAATCATCCTGACGGGAGGAGACGAAATGTCGTAGATAGTCACCAAGGATCTGGTTAACCCTCTCCACTTGTCCATTGGACTGAGGGTGGTAGGCGGAAGAAAAGTTCAATTTGATTTTTAATTGAGTGGAGAGTGCTCTCCAAAATTTTGAGATAAACTGAACGCCTCTATCAGAGACGATATGTGTTGGAAGACCATGGAGACGGAATATGTGTAAAAAGAATTGCTTCGCCAGCTGTGGCGCAGAAGGGAGACCAGGAAGCGGGACAAAATGTGCCATTTTGGAAAATCTGTCCACAACCACCCATATGACTGTGTTGCCATGGGATACGGGAAGGTCAGTGACGAAGTCCATCGCTATGTGGGACCAAGGCTGTTCGGGCACTGGCAGAGGGAGGAGAAGACCTGCAGGCCTCTGGCGGGGAGTTTTGTCACGTGCGCAGACAGTACAGGCCTGAACGAATTACATTACATCTCTCTCAAAGGAAGGCCACCAATAGTGTCTGCCAATTAGCTGAGTTGTCTTTTTAATTCCGGCGTGACCCGCCAGGTGAGAGGAGTGACCCCATTTGAGAGTCCGGAGGCGAAGACGTGGAGGAACATATGTTTTCCCTGGAGGAACTGGTACCAGTGAAGCAGGGGCAGTTGAAATCAGACACTCAGGAGGAATGATGTGTTGAGGAACGGTTTCATCTTCGGAGGCATCGGTGGAGCGTGATAGGGCATCCGCCCTAATGTTCTTATCAGCAGGACGAAAATGGATCTGGAAAGTGAATCGGGCAAAGAACAATGACCACCTGGCCTGGCGCGGATTTAGGCGCTGGGCAGACTGAAGGTACGAGAGATTTTTGTGGTCAGTGTAGATGGTGATAGGATGAAGGGATCCTTCCAGGAGATGTCTCCATTCCTCTAGTGCCAAATTAATGGCTAGTAGTTCACGGTCTCCAATGGCATAGTTCTTTTCTGGAGGGGAAAAAGTTTTTGAGAAGAAGCCACAGGTGACATTTCTTCCTTTAGCGGACTTTTGAAGAAGAACAGCTCCGGCTCCCACAGAGGAGGCATCTACTTCCAGGAAGAATGGTTTCAGCAGATCGGGCCTAGACAAGACTGGAGCGGAGGCGAAGGCGGTCTTAAGGCAAGTAAAGGCTTCTTCCGCTTGGGGAGGCCAGGATCTCGGATTCGCTTACTTCTTGGTTAGTGCCACAATAGGCGCCACAATAGTGGAGAAGTGGGGGATGAACTGGCGGTAGTAATTGGCGAATCCGAGGAAGCGCTGGATAGAGCGAAGTCCCGTGGGGCGTGGCCAATTCAAGACTGCGGAGAGAGCTTGTCGGGGTCCATTTGAAGACCTTGTCCAGAAACGAGGTATCCCAGAAACGGAAGGCAGCTACGTTCAAAGAGGCATTTTTCAATTTTGGCGTAAAGATGGTTAACACGGAGACGCTGGAGCACTTGACAAACATGGAGACGGTGTTCTTCCAGAGTGGAGGAGAAGATTAACCCTGCAGCCATGGATGCTATATCCTTTTTAAAAGACAGACAATTGGAGGTGGATAGTATCTTCTCTAATGTCATTGACACTAACACGTCTCAGGACCTCACCTCCAACCTGAATGCTCTGGGTTATACCTTAGAGAAACAGGTTCGGACGTGGTGGGACATTTTTACATTTGAGAAGTACATCAAAGAACGTATTATAATGAGGAGCCTCAGGTGGGAGGTCACTCCCCAAGATGCGTTAGACGATGAGGGTTCTAAGTCAGAGTGGTTAGAATTTTTTAACAGCGTTGGCATTAAGTTACAAGAATTAATTTTAAAAAGGAAAAAACGCAAAATGAAGGCTTTGGAGAAAAAGATAGCTGATTTAAAGAGTATATTGGATAAAGATAAAGAATTGCCTGTTGTTTTAAAATTCAACACAGACATCAAGAAAAAGTTGGAAAAAATAGACAAGGACACCCACAAGAAAAAAGTAAAAAAGTACTATCGAGATTTGGAGGATTTTAAAAACAATCCTATTTATTTATGGCAAAATCCTGTTGCGGGTACTAATTCCAGACAAATGGGTGGAGTAGGACAGCCAGCCCCTAATCAGGGTACTCAGCGGCCGGCCCCCTCCCCTAGTACCCCAGGAGGTCCTCCTAGGGCTAATTCTGGTCCTAAGGGCCCTAAAGGTGCTAGACCTAAGAATTCTAGTTCGTATTATGTTCAGGGTAACCATAGTGGACATCAGTCAAATACGGATACATATGACTATCAGGGGGATCATAGATTTAATTCCCCGTATCGGGTCTCTACGCAAAATCGATTTCAACCATTGTCTCAACAGAATGAGTTCAATTCCCCAGTCACATACCCACCTCGCCCTTTTCAATGGAGAGGAGGAAGAGGCAGGGGGGGGGAGGAGAGGTGGCAAACCTTGGAGGGGGAGACCTCAAGGGTGGGGTCCTCCCCAATCCCAGGGACCGTACCCCTCACAATGGGGACACCAGTCAGGCCCACACCAGCATTTGGGAAACCCCACGTCAGGGGATGTAGGGCTGGACGCAAACAGCAAAAAAAGAAGGAGGGACTTTGATTAAGCGGTATTTTTAACTTGGCAGATGTGACCCTGACTAATAAAGAATTGAACATATTACACGCAGGTTTGAAATGCGCCAAACAGAAACCAGTAAACAAATTTAATGTGTACGTAGATTTACACAAATATATAAGAAAAATCAATCTCAAGAAGTATTATCTCAATCCCGCGAGATCGGTAGGCTCTACTAGAGCTGGACTGATGAATTATACATTGGGTGTGGACAGTGGACTTAAAAATAATTCACTGTTTAACCCACAACAGTCCTCAAATCAGCACATTGAGGTGTTTAAAAACCTTGTGATTCGGGACCTCAAGGAGATTCCCACAAAGAAAGTGGTGAATCCCAGATATATTCAAGAAGGGTTACAATCTCTAGAAAAGAGAAAAAATGTGATCATCAGACCGGCAGATAAGGGGGGAGGGGTAGTGTTACTAAAAAAGGAATACTACCATGCTCAACTAACCTCCCTTTTAGAGGATGCTGACACATATAGAGTTTTAGAAAAAGACCCGACTTTACAATACAGACGAGAATTGAGTGTACTAATTGATAGAGGTTACGATACACATATATTGCCTAAAAAAGAAAAACAATATCTTGCACCCAGCTTTAGTAGAATACCAACCATTTATACCTTGCCGAAGGTGCATAAAGATCAGGTTAATCCTCCGGCTAGGCCCATTGTAAATGGGATACAATCAGTTTCTTCCAGATTGGGAGAATATCTTGATCACTTTTTACAAACCAGTGTGATCCAACTGAGATCCTATTTACGGGACACAAAGGCTCTTCTTTTGGCTCTTAAGGATTTGTCATTACCTAATAATGAGGACATCTTCCTGGTAACAGGAGATGTAGCCTCATTATATACGATCATCCAACATGATGATGCCCTTTTGGCATTCAATTGGGCTTTTGGCAAGCGTGATGACCTTCCTGAGTACCAAAAAAGATTTTTGAGAGATGCCTTAGATTTTTGTTTGGCTCATAATTATTTTTGGTTCAACGATTTGTTTTATCAGCAACAGAGAGGAGTGGCAATGGGAGCTAAGTTCGCTCCAAGCCTAGCAAATATATTTATGGGCGAATGGGAGGACTGTTTCATATACGCTGCCCAGTACAGAGAACTGGTGATCTATCGTCGATACATAGATGATTTGTTCTTCGTTTGGGCTGGGAACGAATCCTCCCTTTTGGACTTTTGTGGAAAATTGAACAACAATTTCAATAACATAAAATTAGACTTTAATTGGAGTCGAACCAATATCCATTTCTTGGACGTGGAGATATCGCTTCTGCAAGGTGGGCTAAAGACTAAGGTGTTTTTCAAGCCCACTGACCGGAACGGATATCTCCCCGTCCATAGTGGTCATCACCATAAATGGCTGTCCAATATTCCGAGGGGACAGTTTCTCAGAGTCAGGAGAAATTGTACCATGGATGAGGACTTTGAAACCCAGGCCCAAGTTTTAAAACAAAGATTCGTGGAAAAGGGGTACGAAATTCAGAAATTGGACACCACTATTGCCGAAGTAGGTAGGCTGTCACAGATTGAATGTCTTAGGGACACGGTGAGACAGCCCACACGGGATTTTGAATGGAGCTTTATAACCCAGTATAACGCACAACATCGGGAGGTTGAGCAAATTTTTAAAAAGCACTGGCCTGTGTTGTGCATGGATAAAGTTCTCAGTGGAATATTACCCGAAAACCCTTCTTTCATATATAGGAGAGGGCCCACCTTTGGAGACCAAATAGTCAAAAAAGTGTTGGACCCCCCCATTAAACCTACAATGTTTTTGGAAAAGACTGAAGGTTTTTTTGCCTGCAGAAAGTGTAAAACATGCAGACAGGTGCGGACACACCTGAGGAACCATACAATGTTCACGTCTCCCTCTAATGGACAATGTTTTCAGATTAAAGATCTGATAACATGCAACAGTACGCATGTTGTGTACTGTTTACAGTGTCCTTGCAATCTGTTATATATTGGAAGAACAAAACGCACTATTGCCATCAGAGTGTCGGAGCATATTACAAATATTAGAAATGGTTTTAAGGATCATAATGTATCTTTACACTTTCGTGATTATCACAATAGTGATCCCACACATCTCAAATTTTGGGGTGTGGAAAGGGTCGATCCAGTGTGGAGAGGATCTAATAGAGTTCGCGAACTGTCCAAACGCGAAACACACTGGATCTACCTTACCGAATCTTTACATCCCAAAGGCTTGAACATTGATTTGGATATCAATTGTTTCATTAGCAACTATTAATTATGTGAAGTTTTGATATGTGTGGTTTTAAGGAGGGTAAAAATCTTCTAAACCTTTGGTGTGTTTCTTATTCTTTTTTATTCATTTGGAGATGGTTTTAAAATATTATATGCTTGTCCTTGTCTGTCAGATCTAATCAGTATCTGATGATCCTTTTTATGTGTTGGAATTTTTAGGTGTTTTAGAGAGTATCAGGTTTTACTAATATTATTTGATACATCTTGTTTTGTTCAATTTTTTATTGTCATGCGTAGATATATAGTGTACGTATGATATTTTATTGGTTTTAAACTTAAATTATATATACAGATTAATTCTTTATCTATTTAGTGATTATTATTCATTTATACTCTTTTCAGCTGTGTATATATTTATATATATTATGAAATATACCTTCCTACTTGTGGTGGTTTTGAGGTATTTTAATTTTGAAATGATAATTGTTTGTTATGGTATTGCTGTTTTTATTGTGAAAATGACGGCATTCCAATGATACATAGATGCAATTTACACAGTACATTAGTGTATCTTGATCCTATATAGCCGTGTTCCGCAGAAGTCCGACGTCCTAGTTGGTGCTGGAATGTCTGGGGTGGGAACCGGAAGCCAGTATTGGTGTTTACCACGGTCCTGGACGGAAGTCCGACCGCAGGAAGTGACGCTACGCAGCGGAGGATGTTGTGTTCCTTTCACTTCCGGGTAGCGGCTACGGAGCTGAGTGCGCCTGCGCCGGATCACCGGTAAATATCGGCAGACCGCGCCGCGCACACACGCTCTCGGAAGAAGTCTTAGTGACGAAACGTCAGGGCGTGTGTGTGCGGTCGCACGACACCCGTTTTACGCTTGGCCACGCTACGGTTCTAAGGATTCCAATAGACCGGGTGATGGACCACCAAGCGTCCATGTATGATTGAATGCCTACATTCTGATGTTTTGCTATAAGTAGACATCTGGAGGGAGTGGGGTTTTATGAGTGTGTTTCTTTTATCAATAAATTTGCGGAATTACACTATGTGGCCCCCACTCTTTATTTACATGTCATCACAAGTGGAGTGACATAAGAAGGCATATAAGGTGTATATGGAGTTCCGAGTGATCGGTGGCTGGAGAAGTCCATATGGTGGTTTCATCACATTTTGAGGGAGCTTTTTTGACCATTCATCTGGTGAGTTCCAGGAGAGAGGGGGGAGCACCGGTGATTGGTTGAAGTGTTGGTGTATAAGAATTCTTCACACCCTTCCCTTTATATTTGGACTGCTATCCATGACAACTGGCTTGTTTGAAAAAAACGTATTTTCTCTTACGTCCTCCGACAGTCGCCGCCTCTTCATATTCGTCACATATGGGGTATTAGACTTTGCTCCGAAGGAGTAGCTAGGCAACAGAATATGTTAACATTAAAGCTTTTAACATATCCCACCCTCAAGGGGTGGTCCCCTCAGTCAATACCCTCCTACTTCCTGCAACCATATCTCAGTTTCAATGTCTAGCTTGTCAGGAGTGGCTGGCTCTCTCTGTGCTAGGGCTTTGTGCCCCAGACTCTTTCTTCTTTTTTGATTTTTTGTTTGAGTTTTCTCTCTACCTTTACTTAGCTGTTCTTTTTGTCAGCGTTAGTTAGTTCTTCGGATGAAGAGGATCATGCGGGCTGGGTCTCGGGCTGATCCCCCTGGTCGCAGGTCGTGGGTCAGTGGCTTCCCAGCCTGCCATCGAGCGTTCAGCCAGGTAACGCTCCTGGCACAGTGAACGACCCATCCCTGTTCGGTGCAGGGATGATTGGTGAGGTGGCTACCTCACTGGACGCTGTGCGGTTTCTTAACCCCCATTCTGTGCGTCTTGTATGCGACTCTCCCTGCCTCACGTGCAGCGGCTTGTTCGCCTGTGCGGGTCCCCCACGCCATTGTGAGGTAAGTGTATCTATGTGGGGACCTGTCTGTCTGGGGGGGTGTCAGTCTGGGACTGTGTAACCTGCCTCTGTTCACACTGTTTGTCTCCCTATCACTCGGCTGCATGCTGTGGGCTGCAAGGGGGGGGGGGGAGCTGTGTGACACTGTGTGTGTCAGCCTTGTCAGTGTGAGAAGCTGTGTGCTGTGGGGCATGTTTTTGGGCATGTTTGGGCACTATACAGCGATCGCTGCGGCGATCTGACATGTTTTTTTATAATGACATGTGTGCATTACTGTACTGTGGAGCGGCGGTTTCGGCGCCAAACGGCGCCATTTTGCCTACACTCGCTCCGGCCGCATGTTCTACATGCATGGCGGCCATTTTCTTGTAGCCTCCCATAGGCTTTCATAGAGCGCCCTGGCAGCATCACTTCCTCTTCTCCAGGAACACCGATCGAGGCAGCAGCAGCGGCGAGGGTCTCCTCAGGTTATATCCTTCCTATCCATTGCCTGTGTCAGTGTTATTGTCCCTGTGGGGGTCTCATTGTGCTTGTGTGTGGTGCGGTGGGCTGCGCTCGCCGCGCTTGTTAAAGGGGCAGTTAACCCTTTATTATCCGGCATTTGTAATAGGGGCAATGGATTCTCAGGAGGGCAAATTTCCTACCGCCTTGGTGGAAAGCCAGGGGACCGCTGTTTCCCCCCCAGGGGGGGATTTAGCCACTATTGTGGCTGGCCTTGCTGCTCAGGTGCAGATGCTGGTGGCTGCTCAATCTACTAAAAGACCCAGAGTTTTTCTTTCCTCTGATTCTGAGGGTGAAGGTGATGGGGCTGTTATGGCGGGGGCCTCCTTATCGGGGTCCCGCTTCTCCCTGGATCTAGTGGGGTCCGAGGTGGAGGCTGAGGTTGAAGGGGTTGATAATTCTCCCCCTGGCTCGCCTGAAGAGCTTGCAATCATGGATGAATTGATTGCTTCCATAAAACAAACGCTGCGTTTGCAGGATGAAGTGTGTCCCCCCGCTGCCTTGGCGGCTTATGGGACGCAGAGAAAACGCAGGACGCCGCAGGTTTTTCCCTGCAATGATGATTTTCAGCGCGCTGTTAAGGAACAATGGCGCAATCTGCGCAAACCTTTTGCTGTACCAAGTAGGTTCAAGCTGCGTTATCCTTTCTCGCCTTCCACTGATGAAAGGTGGTGTGTACCACCCCCAGTGGATCACGCAATTGCGGTTTTAAACAAATCCACTGCGATTCCTGCAGAGGATTCCCCTGTGTTTCGTGATGCCACGGATAGGAGATTGGAGTCTCTTGCCCGTCATACTTATTCTGTTACGGGTTCTATGCTTAAGGCTCTGTTTGCCTCTCTCATGGCGGCCCAGGCGGTCGCAAGTTGGACGCAGATGCTTAGGCGCGTCCTAGTGGCCGATTCGGCCTCGCCGGCGACCCTGGATATGGTGGATCAAATCCACCAGGGTGTCATGTATCTGTGTGATGCGGACTTGGACCTAGTCCCGTTGGCTGCATGCGTGCACAGCGTGGCGGTGTTGTCTCGCCGCCTGGTTTGGTCGAAATGTTGGTCGGTGGACCAGTCTTCACGTAAGACCTTAGCCAATCTGCCTTGTGATGGGTCTCGCCTTTTTGGGGAGTCCTTGGATGTGTTGATTAAGGGGATCACCGGAGGTAAGAGCACTCTCTTACCCCATTTCCCCAAGGCTAAGGGGGCTTCTGGGAAGAAGCATGCTAATTTTTGGCCCCCTCAGGGGTCCTTTCGTGCCTTTCGGTCGCACTACAAGGGCAAACCGTTCAAAGGTCAAGGCTCTCAGAAGAAGCCCTGGTCTGGAAAACAGAAGTCCGGTCAATCCGGATCCGCAGCCCATAACAGTGCGGCCTGAAGGGGCGCCCTCACCCAGTTTTGGGGTGGGGGGACGCTTGCTCGGTTTTCTTCAGCCCTGGTTGGCCCGCGTGCGGGACAGATGGGTTCAGGAGATCGTTCGATCTGGTTACAAGATCGAGTTTCTCTCTTGGCCGGAGAGCAGATTTTTTCCCTCAAATCTTCAACTGTCTCCAGAGCGTTTACGGGACCTGCACCTGGCGGTGCGGGACCTGCGGGCTCAGGGAGTGGTAGTTCCGGTGCCTCATCGGGACAGATTTCGGGGGTTTTATTCCAATCTGTTCACCGTGCCCAGAAAGGAGGGCAAGGTTCGTCCAATTCTGGACTTGAAGGCTCTGAACCGCTCTGTGCGGGTTCGCAAGTTCCGCATGGAATCCCTGCGGTCGGTGGTGGCTGCCCTGGTTCCGGGGGAATTCATGGCCTCCATCGATTTGAAGGATGCGTATCTTCACATCCCCATTTTCGAGGGTCACCAGAGGTACCTTCGATTTGCCATTGCGGAGGATCACTACCAGTTCGTGGCGTTGCCCTTTGGTCTCGCCTCGGCTCCGCGGGTCTTCACCAAGGTGCTTGCACCGGTTCTGGCCTTATTGAGGGCCCAGGGCATTTCTGTCCTGGGGTATCTGGACGACATTCTGGTTCGGTCTGCGACCAGCCAGGGTCTGGAGAAGGACCTGTCTGTCACGATGCAAACTCTGCAGGAGTTTGGTTGGACGATAAATTTTCCAAAGTCGACACTGAGTCCGTCGGTTCGTCTTCCCTACCTGGGAATGATTCTGGACTCGGTGCAGGCGAAGGTCTTCCTGCCGGAAGACAAACTCAGAACTCTTCAGGAGGAAGTCAGGTCCCTCAGGGACGTTCCGCACTCGTCTCTGCGGACGTGCATGAGATGTCTGGGATTGATGGTCTCGGCCTTCGAGGCGATTCCCTTCGCCCAGTTTCACACGCGGGGTCTCCAAGCGGAGATCCTGTCCATGTGGGACGGGCGACCTCAATCTCTGGATCTTCAAATCTCGTTGAGTCATCGCACCAGAAGAGACCTTCTGTGGTGGCTCCAGTCCCCGATGGTGTCCGGGGGCAAGTCGTTTCGTCCTATCTCGTGGACGGTGGTCACCACGGATGCCAGCTTGTCGGGCTGGGGTGGTGTTCTGGGTGTTCTGTCCGCCCAGGGAACTTGGTCGGTGGGGGAGTCTTCCCTTCCGATCAACATTCTGGAATTGCGTGCGATAAATCTCTGTCTTCATCGCTGGACGGACCGGCTGCAGGGCTGCCCGGTTCGGGTGCAGACGGACAATGCCACGGCGGTGGCCTACATCAACCACCAAGGGGGCACCAGGAGTGCCCGAGCGGCTCGAGAAGTGGCCGACATTCTGTCTTGGGCCGAGACTCATGTCCCGGCGATTTCACATTCCGGGGGTGGAGAACTGGCAGGCGGACTATCTGAGTCGCCAGACCCTGGATCAGGGGGAATGGTCTCTCCACCCGGCTGTCTTCCAGTTGTTGTGCGCGAAGTGGGGTCTTCCAGATGTGGACCTGTTCGCGTCTCGTCTCAACAACAAGGTGAGAAGGTTCGTGGCAAGGACGCGCGACCCTCGGGCAGACGCGTCGGACGCGTTAGTGGCCCTGTGGCATCGGTACAAGCTGATGTACGCGTTTCCACCGATTCAGTTGCTGTCCAGGTTCCTTCGCAGGTTACACTCGGAACGCAGCACGGTGATTCTTGTGGCACCGGACTGGCCTCGCCGGTCCTGGTACGCAGACCTCGTGAATCTGGCGGTCGACGCCCCGTGGCGTCTGCCTCTTCGAGACGATCTCCTGTCTCAAGGACCGATATACCATCCTGCTTTACAGTCGCTGGCTTTGACGGCCTGGCTGTTGAGACCGAGGTCCTGAAGGAGAAGGGTTCACCCCGCACGTACTCGGTTTCCCGAGTGCTGTCCTTCCTTCAAACGGGTGTCGATCAGCGTTTGGCGCTGGCTACGATAAAGGGTCAGGTGTCTGCGCTGGCCGTTCTGTTTCAACGTCCCGTGGCTTCCAACTCCTTGGTTGGCACTTTTGTTCAGGGAGTGCGGCATCTGGTTCCTTCTAGGAGGGATCCTCTGCCCCCTTGGGACTTGAATCTCGTTCTATCTGTGTTACAACGTGCTCCTTTTGGACAGATCAGGGAGATCTCGTTGTCTATGTTGTCCAAAAAGGTCGCCTTTTTGGTTGCGATCACTTCGGCTCGCAGAGTGTCGGAGCTGGCGGCTTTGTCCTGCAAGTCTCCGTATCTGGTTGTTCATTTGGATAAGGTGGTCTTGCGACCTAATCCTTCTTTTCTTCCGAAGCGAGTTTCGGAATTCCATCTTAATGAGGATATTGTCTTGCCTTCGCTGGATGTTGTTCGGGCGATAAGGGTTTACCTTAAATCGACTGAGTCTTTTCGAAAGACGGACTCCTTGTTTGTTCTTCCAGAGGGTCCTCGGAAGGGCATGGCAGCGTCGGCCTCTACCATCGCCAAATGGATCAGGCAGACCATTGAACAGGCCTATGCCTTGCAGGGGAAGGTTCCCCCTGTGCCTGTGAAGGCGCACCCTACTAGATCTCTGGGTACGTCTTGGGCCTGTCGTCACGGGGCTTCTGTAGCCCAGGTGTGTAAGGCGGCGACTTGGTCGACCGTGCACACTTTCACAAAATTCTACAAAGTAGATGTTCAGGCATCGGCGGATGCTTCCTTTGGCCGCAAGGTTCTTAGTGCGGCAATTCCCTAGGGTCCCTTGTTGGGGACCTCTGGCTGTTGGGATAAGTTTTTTTATCCCCTGGTTATTTGTCTTTTCCTGGGTTGTTGCTCCTGTTGAGCAATTATTTTTTCCTGTAGCCCAGCTGGTTTCCTTCCTTTGGTAAGGTTCCTTTCTTTGATGCGGAGACTGCGTTGCCTTTCGGCGCGTATGCGTTTCCCACCCCTCATGTTTGCACTGCTTTGGGACGTCCCCATATGTGACGAATATGAAGAGGCGGCGACTGTCGGAGGACGTAAGAGAAAACGGAATTTTTGTAAAATCTTACCTGTAAAATTCCTTTCTCTGAGTCCTCCGACAGTCGCCGCCCCCGCCCCTCTTTTGGGGTTTGGTTGTATACTCTACTGCTATTCCACTGAAACTGAGATATGGTTGCAGGAAGTAGGAGGGTATTGACTGAGGGGACCACCCCTTGAGGGTGGGATATGTTAAAAGCTTTAATGTTAACATATTCTGTTGCCTAGCTACTCCTTCGGAGCAAAGTCTAATACCCCATATGTGACGAATATGAAGAGGCGGCGACTGTCGGAGGACTCAGAGAAAGGAATTTTACAGGTAAGATTTTACAAAAATTCCGTTATTTGCCTGTTATCATTGCCATTATACCTTAATATTACACCTTGCTATAGGTTTATCCATTCATTAGCGCTGTTAGTGTGGTGGATCGTTTCTCATTATTTGGACTATCTATTACACCTTGATTTAGAATTTTATTTTGATTATAACAGCTGCTGAGACCATTCAGGTTTTATTTGTGTATTATTATCCCCCTTTTTAAGTTTGTCTTGAGTTGAGCGCAGGGTGAGTGTTTTCATTGCAAGTGTGGCGCTAGGGCAATTTTTCCACTCCTTTATTAATATGAGAAGATTAGTATGTCGTCAAGATAGACCACTACGCAGGTATACAACAAGTCCCGGAAGATCTCATTGACAAAGTCTTGGAAAACTGCAGGAGCATTGCAAAGGCCAAAGGGCATGACAAGATACTCGAAGTGGCCATCTCTGGTATTGAAAGCGGTTTTCCACTCATCTCCTTCACGGATTCTGATGAGGTTGTAAGTGCCCCTGAGGTCAAGCTTAGTGAAGACCTTTGCTCCGCGCAAACGGTCAAAGAGCTCCAAGATGAGAGGCAGCGGGTAGCAATTCTTTACCGTGATTTTGTTGAGACCGCGATAATCAATGCAAGGGCGTAGTGACCCATCTTTTTTGGCAACAAAAAAGAATCCTGCTCCGGCAGGAGAAGAAGACTTCCTGATGAAACCTTTCTCAAGATTCTCCTGAACGTACTCCGACACGGCCTTGGTTTCAGGAGCGGAGAGAGGGTAAATCCTGCCACGAGGTGGTGTGGTACCAGGAAGTAAGTCAATGGGGCAGTCGAAGGGTCTATGTGGTGGTAAGACCTCTGCCTGTTTTTTGCAAAATACGTCAGCAAAGTCTTGATAGGCTTTAGGAAGGCCGAGCAAAGGAGAGGTGATTTGTCTGGTGGGTACCGACTTGAGGCAACGAGTGTGGCAGGTAGGGCCCCATGATTTAATGTCCCCCGAGGTCCAGTCGAGGGTAGGAGCGTGGCGCTGGAGCCAAGGCAAGTCAAGAAGGATGTCAGAAGTGCAGTTAGGCAGAACAAAAAATTAAATCGTCTCTTGGTGGAGAACCCCTATGGTCATGAGCACGGGTTCTGTGCGGTAACGCACGGTGCAGTTCAGATTATCTCCGTTAACTGTGGAAATAAAGAAGGGCTTGACGAGACGGATAACAGGGATGTTAAACCGGTTGATGAAGGAGGCTTTAATGAAGTTTCCTGCAGAACCAGAGTCCAAGAAGGCCTCCGCAGAGAAGAAGACTTTAGTGGCTGGAGAAATTCGTACTGGAACGATCAGGCGTGGAGAGGAAGAATTTACACCCAGTGACGCCTCTCCCACGTTCACTAGGTGCGAGCGTTTCCCGGACGCTGAGGACGAAGAGAACAGTCCTTTAAGAAGTGTTCAGAGCTCGCACAATATAGACATAAGTTCTCGTTCCTCCGGCGAGACCTCTCTTGTTGGGTCAGGCGAGAACGATCCACTTGCATGGCCTCCTCGGTGGAAGGCACGGTATCAGACTGCAAAGGGTGCTGGAAGAGAGGAGCCAGGCGTGGGTATCGCCTGACGCGAACAAGATCTTTTTCCTGGCGGAGCTCTTGACGCCTTTCAATGTAGCGCATTTCTATGCGAGTAGCCAAGTGGATAAGTTCAGTCAGGGAGGCAGGTATTTCTCGTGCGGCCAGACAATCCTTGATATGGCTGGATAAACCCTTTTTAAAGGTCGCGCAGAGAGCCTCGTTGTTCCAGGCCAATTCGGAGGCCAGAGTGCGAAATTGTATAGCATATTCGCCCACTGTAGAGTCTCCTTGGACGAGGTTCAGCAAGGCTGTTTCCGCGGACGAGGCACGGGCAGGTTCCTAGAAGACACTGCGGATTTCAGAAACAAAGGACTGGACAGAGTTAGTGGCAGGATCGTTGCGGTCCCAAAGCGGTGTGGCCTAGGCCAAGGCCTTCCCGGATAATAAACTGACCATGAACGCCACCTTAGACCGTTCTGTGGGAAACTGGTCTGACAACATCTCTAGGTGCAGGGAACATTGGGACAAGAGCACATCTTAGAGTCTCCATCAAACTTGTCCGGGAGAGATAAGCGGACTCTAGCGGTAGCAGCGGCAGCTCGGGGAGGAGGAGATGCAGAGGCTGGCTGTGACGGCAGAAGCTGTTGAATCATGGCGGTCAACTGCGTCAGTTGTTGTCCTTGTTGGGCAATCTGCTGGGACTGCTGGGCAACCACAGTAGTGAGGTCAGCGAGACTAGGCAGCGGCACATCAGCGGGATCCATGGCCGGATCTACTGTCAGGGTCTGGACTGGCGGCAGATGACTGCACTAGAGGTGGATCCTCTGTGTCAGTGAGGGATTGGCGTGGACCGTACTAGAGGACCGGTTCTAAGTTACTACCGGTTTTCACCAGAGCCCGCCGCAAGGCGGGATGGACTTGCTGCGGCGGTAGCAACCAGGTCGTGTCCCCCGGTAACGGCTCAACCTCACTGGCAGCTGAGACAGGCATGGTACAATAGGACAAGGCAAAGGCAAGGTCAGACGTAGCAGAAGGTCAGGGCAGGCGGCAAAGGTTCAAAGTCAGAGGTCAACGGCAGAAGGTCAGATACACAGGCAAGGCAAACACAAATCGCTTTCTCAAGGCACTAAGGCAACAAGATCCGGCAAGGACAGGAAGGGGGAGTGGGTTTATATAAGAAACAGGAAACAGGTCACAGGAAACAGGTCACAGGAAACAGGTCACAGGAAACAGGTCACAGGAAACAGGAAGGGAGGTTTGGACCGGGCACCAATTACTGGTGCACAGGCCCCTTAAATTTCAAACAACCGGCGCGCGCGCGCCCTATGGTGCTGGGGCGCACTCGCTGGGAACCATGTGAACGGGGAGCGGAGGAAGGAGCCTGAGCGGGCACAGGTGAGTGGATCTGGAAGGAACGCCTCGAGCGCTCCAGTCCAGAAGCAGGGACCGGAGCGCTCAGCGTTACAGTACTTACATAGTTACATAGTTAGTGAGGTTGAAAAAAGACATCCGTCCATCCAGTTCAACCTATGATGTGTGTGTGTGTTTGCTGTTAACCGTACATTGTATACCCCTGTATGTTGTGGTCTTTAAGGTGCCCATCTAATAGTTTTTTGAAACTATCAATGCTCCCTGCTGATACGACTGCTTGTGGAAGAGAATTCCACATCCTTACCGCTCTTACAGTGAAGAACCCCTTACGCACTTTAAGGTTAAACCGCCTTTCCTCTAGTTTTAGTGAGTGGCCACGTGTCTTATTGTATCTCCTTTCTCTGAATTGTTTGTTCCTTATGCTAGGGTCGCCAGTACAGTATTTGTACATTGATATCATATCCCCCCTCAATCGTCTCTTCTCCAGAGAGAATAAGTTCAGTGCTTGTAGTCTTTCCTCATAGCTGATGTCCTCCATTCCTCTAATTATTTTTGTTGCCCTTCTCTGGACTCTTTCCAGTTCCAGCACATCCTTCCTGAGGACTGGTGCCCAGAACTGGTCAGCATACTCCAGATGTGGCCGGACCAGAGTCTTGTAGAGTGGGAGAATAATATCTTTATTTCTGGAGTGAATCCCCTTTTTTATGCATCCCAGTATTCTGTTGGCTTTGCTTGCAGCGGCTTGGCATTGCATGCCACTGCCAAGCCTGTTGTCTACCAGTACCCCCAGGTCCTTTTCCATCTTAGATTCACCCAGAGGTTCCCGCCCTAGTGAGTAGCTTGCTTTCTGGTTTCTGGCCCCCAAGTGCATTACTTTACATTTTTCAACATTAAACCTCGTCTGCCATGTAGTTTCCCACCCCATTATTTTGTTCAGGTCCGCTTGTAAGGTTTCCGCATCCTGTATAGAAGATATTGGCATGCTTAGTTTAGTATCATCCGCAAATACTGAGATTGTACTAGATATCCCCTCCTCTAGATCATGTATGAATAAATTAAACAGGATTGGTCCCAGGACAGAACCCTGGGGGACCCCGCTTTCCACACCCGCCCAATCCAAGTACTCCCCATTAATCACCACCCTCTGGACTCTCCCCTCTCCCTACTTAATTGTTTATGTATATGCAAAAAAATAATCCCTGTGGGAAAGTGTTTAGGGATGCATAACAGTGTGTCAGGGTTAAATGTGACTCTAGTGCTGTACTTAATGGCTTTTACATCCCAATCTCTTTTGAATTATAATATCCCAGGATAGTTTATAGAATGTGTACTATTCAAAGTGACCTAAATGCTACTTCCCAATCCACCTGAAAAGGCAACAGCTCATTTCCAGTGAATTCCGGTATTTGGGTATACGGGTCACCCCCTAAACCGTTCGATTTTACCAGCCTTAACATAACTCCCCTGCTGGTTAGTTTTCGGGAGAAGGTGAAAGTCTGGTCACGCCTCCGCTTGTCTTTAGCGGATAGGGCCAACCTGATAAAAATGATTCTCATGCCGCAATTGTTATATGTCCTCCATAACTCTCCGGTGGTCATTCCTCTGATGGTGTTCCGCATTTTCAACTCCAATTTTAGGTCTCTTCTGTGGCTGTCTAAAATCCCCAGGATTAAGCTGGAACACCTTCAGCGACCTAAGGACTTTGGGAATCTGACACTCCCAAATTCATGGCTGTATTATTTGGCTTCCCAGTTACAGCATGTAGCCCGGGTTATGGGGTGTGGTGGGGGGGGGGGAGGGCGCTGCCCTTCTCATGACCCACACTGTGGGTCAGGGCGAGGTGGCGGCTCTTCTGGAATCCCAACGATTCAGCAGATCCAACAAACTCATCCCTACGTATGTTCTTACACAGAAAACGTGGAATAAGGCCCGACAGCTTCAGCAGGTGGTGGGTTTCACTAGCTTCTGTCAAATTTGGAATAACCCTAGATACCCTGAGTTGGCCAAGGTGCCCTACGGGGCCAGGTGGAAGTCGCATGGTGTTACCCACCTGAGACACATTTTTCGGAACGGACACTCTAGTCATTTGATGAACTGCGGGACGCGTTTCTCCTGCCAATTGCCATGAAATTCTATTACCTGCAGCTCCGTCATGCGGTCAGGGCCCAGGTGGGGGAGGATCAGTGGGTACAGTCCCCTGCCCCTGTGTTTCACTGTATGTCCGAGGTGGGCTCCCTTAAGGGGTTCATATCACACTGTTATTCCTTACTATTGGGTTCCTTTCTGGAACAGCAACCCCTGCGCATGGCAGCTTCCTGGGAAAGTGATGGTGGCTCCTTTGAGGATGAGCAGTGGGAGGAGGCCCTTCAGGCGGTACAGCTAAGCTCTTTAAACGTAGGACAGAGGTTGTCTCAGCTTTATATACTTCACAGGTCCCACTACACCCTGGCAAGGCTGCATAGGATGGGTAGGCGGGACACCCCTCTCTGTACCAGGTGCATGCGGGACCATGGGAATTTGGTGCATCTTCTATGGTGGTGTCCGAAACTCCACGTGTACTGGAGGGGGGTGCTCGACACTCTGTCGGGGGTGTTTGGGGTTCCACTGTCAGAGGATCCCAAGCTGTCCCTGTTGGGAATTATGGGCGAGGCCCAGATCCCTGAGATCACCAAGCAGGCCATTCTGAGGGCCTTGTTTCAGGCAAGGAAACTGATCTTGAGGCACTGGATCTCTCAGAGTCCTCCTTCTATTAAGGAATGGATTGTCCAGATTGGGGAGGTGATTCGATTGGAGAAATACATTTATCAACACAGGGGCAGCCCGGGCTATTTTGAGAAGATGTGGGCTCCCTGGCTGGCAGTGCCTGGCTTGGCGCCGGTGGATCTGGTGCTAGACTGACTGGTAGCTGGTGGGCTGTGAGTGTAATCTTTGGCACTTTTGTGTGGTATGCAGCTTGATAGTATGTGGGGGGTGGGAATGTCTCTTGTTTATACGAGGGTTACTGTGGGTTGCCTGCTCAGGGGCCAGGAGTGCTGTATTTTCTCTTATTTTATTTTGTTACTGACTGTATGTAGGATGTTTATTACATTTGTTTGTTGTATGTATGCTGGGGGGCTTGCCTGCCCTGGACTCTGACTTGGTTTTGTTTTCTTTGCACAAAGTTTAATAAAGTTCTTCTTGATATAAAAAAAAAAAATAAAAGGCTCTCACTTCCCAAGCTTGGATCTTTAGTCCCACCTGATCAGGGGTATGCAAAAAGCCTCTCTACGTTCACTGCTTCTGCTAAGCAGTTCCTCCCAGGGAATCTAGGGTACAGCTTATGCCTTTCACACACCAGGGAGAGTGTTCCACTTGTACATGGATAGCTAAAGATGCTTGCCCCTCACCAATACACGCCAAACCTCCTGTGGATTCTGAATGGACCTCTTGCCCAAAATAGGCTTGCTCAAGCCTTGCAGCTTCAACAGAGCCTAACTTCCCAACCAGGTCCCTATTTCCTTGTCCAGAACACCACACAGGGCTGCATATATACTTTCTGCCCACCTAGGCCAACTGTGTCTTTCCCTACTACCCAAGCTGACTGGTTAGCATAGGATTATACTGACACATTAAGATGAATATTAAACCTAGACTGAATCATGTAATCATGAACTGATGACTAGAAGAATGGAACAAATTGTCATCCTACTCTGCTAGCAGCTCAGTTCTTCAGAGCCAGATAGGGTTAACTGCAAGCACAGAGTACATTATGTTACCAACAAGAATGCAGGGACAGCAACGATCAAGACTTGTTCAACTAGTGTGGATTTTATAATAATCAAGACTAGATGGCAATGTAGAGCAGAGGGGTAGCCTGGAACATTTTATTATAACCTATATTTTGTTACCATCAGCAGCATGATATGTGGGTTACTATGTGCTGTCATTGGCAGCCCTAGGCTGAGACCTATGTTGGGTATGAAGAAATCAAACCCTGATACCACATCCTGCATGTTTTTCTCTAAAAGTACTGAATTCTTGCCCCAAATTGAGATTAGCCAATAAAGCAAATGGGTATTCCTTCCCTCATCCATTCACTAACTCCCACATGCTATAACATGCTGTTACCAAACTTGACCAGGCTCCACTCCAGCTACTGCCTATCTCAACTGTCATCCATGTGATTACATACGTCTACAACACAGGTGTCAAACTGTCGACCCTCCAGCTGTTGTGGAACTACGAGTCCCATGAGGCATTGCAAGGCTGACAGTTACAAGCATGAAGCAGAGGTATGATGGGACTTGTAGTCCTGCAACAGCTGGAGGCCCGCCAGTTTGACACCCCTGGTCTACAATGTAAAATGTTAGAAGTCCATGTCCACCCATAAACACCTGACAAATATTAGAAGACTATTTCCACCCCTAAACATTAAATTGGGCAACTAATAAGAGAGACTGGATATCTCTCTTATTGGTTGTCCTGTTTACTGAGATTAGTAGTCCTGTAGTGCATGCCCAGTAAATGTTCTTTCCAGACACTGCTGTCAGTTCAACTGACTGTACATGCAATTGATGACAACTCTCAAATTATGGAATTTTTTTTTTGTGTGTTTGTTAAAAAAAAAAAAAATGCCCCAGTTTATTTAACAAAAGAGGTGGCTGGGTGGAACCAAAACTGTCCTTCATGACACAAGGGGACAATGTTGTTTTTGGTTACCCTCGCAGTAGCACTTTGCGATTGTTTGAACAAACATTATTGTTGTTCCACTCAGGGACTTTCATTGACTCTGCCATGAGTGTGTAATTAACATACAGGAGATAATCATTGTCAGACAGGTTAAATGCTAGGTATACATTTTGTGTACTTAAAAAATAATAATCTGCTCAAGTATGTTAGTAGTCATTATTTTACTGACTAAACCATAATGCCTGTCATCTCCTATTTATTATAGACATTATAGAACATTTGGGTACCCAAAGAAACAGTGACACAAAGCTTGATCAATTAATTAATGCGGAGTTCCACTCATTTTTTCACTTTCTCTTGATACAATCCCCATCCTCATTTCGCTTTTAAATGGTAACTATTTTTATTTAATTTTATTCTAAATACCTGTAATTGCTGATTTTGTGGAGCACTTCCTGCTCCGGCCGCCTAGGCCATTCGGCACTTCCCATAGACACCTGGGATATCGGCGTCATGTATCCCAGGAGTCCATGGGAGTCACCTAATACCAAAATCTTGCGTTATTTCCTGACTGGAAATTAGGCAAATGGGAAGAGTTGCTATGGCAACATGTCAGGCAGAAGGAGCGCTGCGTGGTGGCATTACCGCGCAGGCGCGAGATCGGGAGGTGCATGCTGGGTAGCCAGCTGCACCTTATCCCGGAAAGAGATACAGGAGGGCTTCAGATACCCACAGTGGAGATGGATCCTGCCAGCTTCCGATATCCAGGTACTTTTATTCAATTTAAACATAAATAAAAAGGACTACATTAACCGCTTGTCGACCGCCCCACGCAAATATACTGCAGCAGGGTGGCTCGGCTGCGCAAAATCACGTAGATCTACATGATTTTGTGCACATGGTCTCAGCGGCGTGCGCGCCACCGGAGCTGCGCTGCCGCTGTGTTTAGACACAGTGGGAGGCGGGCTGCGGGAGGAGAGGTGGCAATTGCCGCCGGCCTCCCGCAATTGTCAGAGAAACAAACTTATGTAAACAAAGCAGGTGAGACTTCTGTCACACAGGCAGGAAGAGATCAGGAGTTTCAGCTAAGCTGAAACCCCGATCTCTCTGTGTCTGTCACAGAACCCCCCCCCACACAGTGAGTAAGCACCAACAGGCATACATTAACCCCTTTCATCACCCCCAGTGTTAACCCCTTCCCTGCCAGTGTCATTTATACAGTAACAGTGTATATTATTTAGCATTGATTACTGTATTAATGTAACTAGTCCCCAAAAATGTCAGTTAGGGGTCCGATCTGTCTGCCGCAATGTTGCGGTCCCGCTAAAAATCGCTGATCGCCGCCATTACTAATAAAAACAAAAAAATAAATAAAAAGTCCAAAAATCTATCCCATAGTTTGTAAACTCTATAACCTTTGTGCAAACCAATTAAAATACGCTTTTTGGTATTTTTTTTACCAAAAATATGTAGCAGAATACAAATTGTCCTAAACTGATGAAAAAATTCGATTTTTTTGTATTAGGAATCTTTTTTTGTTTTTAGAGCAAAATCTAAAAACTGCAGAGGTGATCAAATACCACCAAAAGAAAGCTCTATTTGTGGGAAAAAAAGGACGTCAATTGTATTTGGGTACAGCATCGCACGAGTACACAATTTCTTGTTAAAGTAATGCAGTGCCGAATCGCAAAAAATTGCCTGGTCGTTAAGGGGGGTAAAACCTTCCGGAGCTGAATGGGTTAATAACACTATCTAAAGATTGTAAATAAATAGTGGGAACTCTCACGCTCAAAAGCAATATTACTCCAAAAATAATATCGATAGCAATATATAATGTGAAATCAATATATGAGCAAACATGAAAAAGATGATGAAAGTGAATAGATCACAGTGCTGCAACTTAAATAAATATAACTGAAAAATAACAGTGCAAATTGATATAAACTGTTAGCTGCGCACATATATCATCCAAAACAGTGACATGTGTATAAGTGATCAATCAAATAATCAAATGCGTGAATAATAAAATTCAAAAACACTGCCCGCAAAAAATATATTTGTATATAAATATGAAAAATAAAAATAGTCCAAAAAAGTTCATCAACTAAACTGAAAATCCATAGTGATCCCCCTTCGAAAAAGCTCCTGCTGGCAAAGGGTCAAAGGGGGTCCCTCCTTTTCGGCTCAGAAACGTTTTTTTCGTGCCTCTGGGGCGCACGAAAAAGGTAAGTCATTCAGAACTTCTTCTGGAGGAGCTAAGAAGCCTTGGAGCAAGCCCAAGGTCGGCCAGTCCGATGCAGCAGACAAGTCCTCTTCAGCATTAAGGGGCCTGTGTCAGGTGGGGGGACATCTGCGCTTCTTTCAGGAACCCTGGACTTCCTTCATTCAGGACAATTGGGTTTGCGAACTGATTTGCTCCAGGTATACGATCGAATTCTGGTCCCGGCCAGGGGACAGGTTCTTTGAGTCGAATCTTCACCTGTCTCCGGAGCGTTTGAAGGATCTGTGGGAGGCTGTGCGAGATCTCCTGGCTCAAGGTGTGATTGTGCCGGTTCCTCCGCAGGAACGCTCTCAAGGTTTCTATTCAAACCTGTTCACTGTGGCCAGAAAGGAGAGCAAGGTGCATCCTATCCTGGACCTCAAGGCTCTGAACCACTTTGTGCAGGTGCAGAAGTTTTGAATGGAGTCCATTCGGCCAGTGTTGGCATCTTTGAATCAGGCAGAATTTCTGGCTGCCATCGATCTCAAAGATGCGTATCTCCATGTCCCTATATTCGAGGGACATCAGCGATTTCTCTGCTTTGCAGTGACAGAGGAGCACTTTCAATTTGTGGCGTTACCCTTCGGTCTCGCCTTGGCTCCCAGAGTTTTTACCAAGGTCCTGTCCCCCGTGCTGGCCTTGTTGCGTCGGCAAGGTATCTCCATTGTGGGATATCTGGACGATCTCCTGTTGTGTGCAGTCTCCCATTCGGATCTGCTGGACAATGTTTCTATCACCATTCAGACCCTTCTAGAATTCGGGTGGACGATAAATGTCACCAAATCTGCCCTGACTCCACCAGTGCGAGTCACTTATCTGGGGCTGATCCTCGACTCTGCTCTGGCGAGGGTCTTCCTTCCTTTGGATAAGCTTTAGAAGTTGCAAAGGGCGAAGTTGCAAAGGGCGGTCCGGTTGCTGATGGAGGCCGATCAGTCCTCCTTGCGGGCTTGCATGAGGGCCATGGGTCTGATGGTCTTGACCTTCGAAAGCGGTCCTGTTTGCTCAGGCTCATATGAGAAAGAGATTCTGTCAAAATAGAATAGAGATCCTCGGTCACTGGACCAGAAGATTCGGTTGAGCCATCTCACGAAGTCGGCTTTCTCTTGGTGGCCCAGTCACCTGTCCTATGCCAGGGCAGGTCCTTCCTGCCTGTGATTTGGACGGTGGTCACCACGGACGCCAGCCTGTCAGGCTGGGGTGGAGTGCTGGGGAAACTCTGTGCCCAGGGGACTTGGGCGACGGAAGAGTCTACCTTGTCAATCAATGTTCTGGAGCTGAGATCGATCAAGCTCTGCCTGCTTCACTGGATGTGTGGGTTAATTTGACTCTCCAGTTCGGGTCCATTCGGACAATGCCATGGCCGTGGCTTACATCAATCATCAAGGGGGCACCAGGAGTGCCTTGGCGGCCAAAGAGGTGGCCGAGATTCTGGTGTGGGCAGAACACAATGTTTCAGTTCTCTTTGCAGTCCACATCCCGGGTGTGGAGAATTGGCAGACGGATTACCAGGTCTTCAGGTGTTGGATTAGGGGGAGTGGTCCCTGCATCCGGAGGTGTTTCGTCTCCTTTGTGCCCGGGGGGGGGGACTCCAGAGGTAGATCTGTTTGCATCTCGCTTCAACAGGAAAGTTCATAGGTTTGTGGCCAGGTCTCTGGATCCTCTGGCCAATGCCACAGACGCTCTGGTGGCTCCTTGGAGTCAGTATCGCCTGATATATGCCTTCCCTCCACTAGTTCTCCTGCCGAGGTTTCTTCGAAGGGTGGCGATGGAAGGCATTCCGGTCGTAATGGTGGCACCAGACTGGCTTCGGCAGTCTTGGTACGCAGAGCTGGTAATAATGGTCATGGATCCTCCATGGCGTCTTCCTCTGCGGGAAGATCTACTATCTCAAGGACTGATCTTCCATCCTGCTTTATGGTCGCTGGCTTTAACGGCTTGGCTGTTGGAGGATAGAGGTCTCTCTGATTCGGTGATTCCTACCCTTTTGAAAGCCAGGAGGTCGACATCTAGGAAGATCTATCATCGTACGTGGAAATCGTACATTTCTTGGTGTGAATCGCTGCAGCTGCACCCTCGCTTGTTTTCTAAGCTAAGGTTTTGGCCTTTTTACAAAATGAGGTTGAGCAGCGCTTAGCATTGGGTACTATCAAGGGCCAGGTTTTGGCCTTGGCTATTTACTTCCAACGTCCGTTGGCTACTCATAGTTTGATTCGCACCTTCATTCAGTAGGTGCGTCGTCTGGCCCCTCCGAAGAGATCCCCATTACCGCCGTGGGATCTTAATCTGGTTTTCTCTGTTCTTCAAAAGTCTCCTTTTGAGAATATTAGGGTGATTTCTCTGCTCTCTTTGTTGCAGAAGGTTGCCTTCCTAGTGACTATCACTTCTGCTTGCAGAGTATCTGAGTTGGCTGCGCTGTCCTGTTGCTCGTCTTATTTGGTGGTCCACAGGGATAAAGTGGTCCTCCGACCTAATCCATCTTTTCTCCCTAAGGTTGCCTTGCATTCTCTGGATTTGGTTCAGGCGATAAGGGTTTATCTGACGGTTACCGAGTCCTTCAGGAAGTCTGACTCTCTCTTTGTCCTTCCCAGACGGTCCTCGCAAAGGTTTGGCTGCGTCCGCTGCGACCATTTAGAGATGGATCAGGCAGACGGTTGTTCAGGGTCATTTAGTCAAGGGTCAGGTTCCTCCTTTCCCTGTAAAGGCACATTCTACTAGAGCGCCTCTTGGGCTTTTTGCCATCAGGCCTCTGTTGTACAAGTTTCTAAGGCAGCGACTTGGTCGTCTGTGCACACCTTTACAAAATTTTACAAGGTGGATTTGTTGGCGTCTTAGGATGCTTTTTTTGGCCGCGAGGTTTTGCAGGCTGCTGTTTCATAAGATAATGTTTTTTTGTTATTCTCTTTTACCTGGGTGAGCTCCTGATATTGGTTGAGCTCTATGTTGCCGGTTGGCTAGGTTTAGCCTGTTAGAGTTGACGTTACTGTCTGTTGCGTTTTTCCCACCCCTCATGTCTATACTGCTTTGGAACGTCCCACTCAGCTCATGGAGATGAGGCTGCGTCTGTCGATGGACGATAGAGAAAAAAGGATTTTTGTACGATCTTACCGTAAAATCTTTTTCTCTGATGTCCATCGACAGACGCAGCACCCGCCTCTCTGTTTGGGGTTGGTTCTTTTGTCTTCACTGCTTTAAAACTAAACTGATGTGCTGGGCTGTGGCAATGGGGGTTATGCCTGGAGGGACAGCCCCTAGGGCATTGACATTCAAATTTTCCTGCCTAGACTACTCCTGATGGGAGGAGCATAACCCACTCATTGAGATGAGGCTGCGTCTGTCGATGGATATCAGAGAAAAAGATTTTACGGTAAGATCTTACAAAAATCTTATTTTTTTTCACTGCACATGTAAAATCACAAGCAAATGACAAATTGGGTCCCTTTAACCATTTCTGGACAGGGAGGATTTGCCCCCTTAATGACCAGGCCATTTTTTGCGATTCAGAACTGCGTTACTTTAACGGAAAATGTCGTGCGACACTGTACCAAAATAAAGTTGATGTCCTTTTTTCTTACGTCCTCTGACAGACGCAGCCCTTCCAAGTTTCATCACGTTTGGGTAATGGCGCCCTCTGCAGGAGCAGGCTAGGTAGTGAAACTTCATTAAAAAAACTTTCACTAGACACACCTTTAGGGGGCTGTCCCTCCAGACATTACCCCTAGACACATTGAGCTTACTAATCAGTTTCTTGCTGCCTAGCTCAGGAGTAGGACCTAGGATACCCTGCTGGGACTCCGGTCTCAGTTTTTTATTTTTCTTCACTCACTATCGCTAGCTAGTTAGGGGGATCCTCCTGGTGAACTACAAGTGACAGCCAGGCTGGGTTTCGCACTGGATAATCTAGATCCTTATGATACCCCAGCTCTGGCCTACGAGCATGTGCAGGTTGTGGTCCACCCAGGCCTCGCCACAACGGTGACCTGACGGATGGGGACGAGCATGCGGAGCAATTTCTTTGCCGGGACGCATCAACCCTGTAACGCCCTGTGTTGCAGCATCCCCTTTTGGCTGGCCGCACCCCCACTCAGTATCGGAGCGGAGCTCGCGGTCCATGGTATGGTGAGTGATGCTACCCCCCCGTCTCCCTGGGATGATCCTTTGGGGGGGGGGGGTGATGTGGGCCCACTCCTGGGGATGTCAAAGCTGCAGTCTTTGTAAGTTTCCCCCCTGGCCGGTCTGGACTGGTGCTTCCTCCCTACTCCATATAGGGGCGCTCTAACGGCATCCACTGCGTGGGGGGGGGGGGTGTATGGTTTCTACCATGTCCTCGGGGCTTCCTTTAGTGGATTCCCACGGTGGCCAGGGTCCCTGGGCTCCTAATGGTCGGCGCCGTTTTTGGCCGGCATTTTGGGTGAGGGCAAGCCTGACTGCATTAGTTTGAGGGCAGAAGCCATTTTTTGCCTTGCTGTATACCTTTTGGCGCAGTTTTTCGTTGCCATCTTGGATGTGGGCAGCCGCATTGTGAGGGCGGCGGCCATTTTCCCTGTCCTTCCCCTATACTTTCTATTGGCACCATGTTTGTGTAGCTCAGGGCACTTCGGCCTCTAGTGACGTTTGGTCACTTCCTCCAGCCATCTTTCAGTTGCAGCAGAAGCATGGAGAGAGGTTTGTCTTTTTCTCAGGCACTGTAAGGGGGTTTTTTGGGGGCATTCCCTCAGACACATTTACTTTAAAAAGTCATCTGCTTATTTAAGGGGGACTCCAGCAGCAGAGCGGTATCACATTGCGGGCCGCAATCGCCGATTTAAAGATTTAAAGGGCCAGCGTTCTTTTTTTTTTTTTTGTATCTCTGCCAAAGTGGAGTACAAGGTTGACAATTTCCCCACTGATCTTGTATGTGCATCCGGGGCATCCAGATCACCTTCCCTAGCTTCTCTATCTGCAGCCATTGAAACGGTGGCGTCCAAGTTGATCTTGTTATGTCACAAGTTAATATTCAAAAACGGCCGATGCCCCCCTCAGTCTGAGCCTGATATGGTTGCCATGGACACTGCACTCCCTGAGGGATCCCAGTCCTCACACTCAGACGGTGAGGAGGATGAGTCCTCCTCCGCTGCAGTGCGGGAACGCGCTTGGGTGGAAGCACTTGTTCACTCCGTCAGGGAGACTTTGAACATTCGTTCACAGAGGAGTCCGCGCGTGTGACCGGCGAACCCGATCTCCGCCGGTCACACTACGATTGTCGGTAGAGCGGGAGAAAGGCGGGCGGCTTATGTAAACAAGCCACCTGTCATTCTCCCCTGTGTAAAAATGGAGATCAGACGGTTCTACTATGTAGAACCGTTGATCTCTGTTTTTACAATAGGAGACCTGTCCCATCACAGTTAGAAAAACGCCCCTAGGACACACTTAACCCCTCCCTCTCCAATACAGTTAACCCCTTCCCTGCCAGTGTAATTTTTACAGTAACAGTGCATATGTATAGCACTGATTACTGCAGTAATGTCACTGGTACCCCCAAAAGTGTAAAAAATGTCAGTCAAGGGTCCGATCTGTCCGCCGCAATGTCGCAGTACCGCAAAAAAAATCGCAGATCGCCGCCATTACTCGTTAAAAAAAAACACCAAAAATGACAAAAATCTTTCCCTTTGTTAGTAAACGCGATAATTTTTGCGCAAACCAATCAAAATACGCTTTTTGCGATTTTTTTTTTTACCAAACATATGTAGCATAAAACAAATTGGCTGAAAATGTTAAAAAATTTAGATTTACATTTTTTTGGGGGGGAATTTCATATAAAAAAATGTGAAAAATATTGTTATTTTTGCAAAATTTACGCTCTTTTTTTGTTTATAGCGCATGATCAAAAAATCGGTACAGCGTCGCACTACCGCGCAATTGTGCGTTAAAGTCACGCAGTAAAAAATCGCAAAAAAAACCCTGGTCAGGAAGGGGGTAAAATCTTCCGGCGCTTAAGTGGTTAAAGCACGTTATTCCAAACAATTTAGGAATGTTAGGTGATTTATGCCCTTTATGGATTAAAACCCGACTCTGCGTCAACTACCTAATTTTCCATGGGAGTTTTGCCATGGATCCCCCTCCGGCATGCCACAGTCCAGGTGTTAGTCCCCTTGAAACAACTTTTACATCATTATTGTGGCCAGAAAGAGTCCCTGTGGGTTTTAAAATTCGCCTGTCTATTGAAGTCTATGGCGGTTCGCCCGGTTCGCGAACATTTGCCGATGTTCGCCGTTTGCGAACGGCAAATTTTAGGTTCGCGACATCACTATTAATAATAAGGCCAGCTACAGCGCTTGCTGAATGTAACCCTAGTGGTGAAATCAAGTAATGGTTCACTAAACTGACAAATTATTAGAAAATAGGAAAATAATATATGACAAGTGATAAATGTCCTAATTTACATCAGTGACTTTTACAAATAAAGATATTACAAATGAATCAATATATAGTAGTAATAAACATATAGTGAATGCTCAAATATGAATATATCAAGTCCAAAGTCAGTGACTGTTGTGCCCAAACAGTTCAAATAATAAAGTTTTATCTGCTCCTTTGGATGCCTCGGCTGCAAGTTCAAGTTCAAACCAGCTATGCCACGGCTGTGGCTTACATCTTTCACCGAGGGGGCACCTGGATTGCCTGGGATGCCAAGGACATGGCTGGGATTCTGACTTGGGCAGAGGCGCACATATTCCAGCTATCTCCGCTGTTCTCATTCTGGGAGTGGAGAACTGGCAGGCGGACTATATTAGTTGTCAGTCCTTGGATCAGGGGGATTGGTCCCTGCATCCGGAGGTGTTTCTTCTACTGTGTGCCCGGGGGGGACTCCAGATGTGGATCTGTTCGCTTCTTGTCTCAACAGAAAGATGGAAAGGTTCGTGGCCAGGGCTTGAGATCCTCTGGCTGACGCCACGGACGTCTTGGTGGTGCCTTGGCACCGGTATCAGCTGATTTCTCCCTTTCCCCTGATTCAACTGTTGTCCAGGTTCCTCCGCAGGCTGGCATTGGAACAGGTGCAGGTGACCTCGTCGGTCTTGGTACGCAGACCTCATAAGGATGGTTATCGAGCCTCCCTGGCGGCTGCCTCTGAGGGAAGATCTGCTGCCTCAAGGGCTGATCTTCCATCCTGCTTTACGGTCTCTGGCTTTAATGGCTTGGTGGTTGAAGGCCAGGTGTTGAGAGCCAGAGGTCTCTCCGATGCTGTAATTCTTACCTTGCTGAGAGCTAGGAAGGCTACCTCCAGGTAGATTTATCTTAGTACCTGGAAGGCTTACAATGCCTGGTGTGAGTCACAAGGGTTGCATACTCGCTCTTTTTCGGTTGGCTTTCTTGCAGAAAGATGTGGAACAGCGTTTGGCATTGGACACACTTAATGGTCAGGTGTCGGCCTTGGCCATTTTCTTCCAGCATCCCTTGGCGACTGCTTCTCTGATTTGCACCTTTATTCAAGGGGTGCATCATCTGGCTCCTCCACGGAGGGCTCCTTTGCCTCCGTGGGGTCTGAATATGGTTTTGTCCGTTTTGCAACGACCTCCCTTTGAAAATCTCAGGAAAATCTCTCTGCCCTTGTTGTCCCAGAAGGTTGCCTTTCTGGTGGCTATCACCTCTGCTTGCAGAGTGTCTGAATTGGCGGCTCTATCCTGCGTTCGCCTTCTCTGATCGTTCATAGGGATAAGGTTGTTCTGCGACCCAACCAGTCCTTTCTCCCTGAGGTGGTGTCTGCCTTCCACCTCCGTGAGGATATCGTTTTGCCTTTGCCTTGTGCGAAGCCCAGGCATCCCTAGGCATTTGCCTGGCATTCCTTGGATGTGGTTCATGCGATCAGGGTTTACCTGTCGGCCACGGAATCTTTTCGGAAGTCTAGTACCCTGTTTGTCCTTCCTGATGGACCTCGGAAGGGTTCGGCTGCGTCCGCTGCAACCATTTCCAAATGGATCAGATAGACTATTGTTCAGGCCTATTCACTAAAGGTTCAGGTGCCTCCTTTCCCTGTGAGGGCACATTCTATTAGAGCCGTGAGTGCCTCTTGAGCTTTTCCCCATCAGGCTTCTGTGGCTCAGGTGTGTAAGTGGCGACCTGGTTGTCTGTGCACACTTTTACAAAATTCTACAAGATTGACATGATGGCATCCTCGGATGCTTCCTTTGGCCACAAAGTTTTGAGCGCTGCAGTTTGTTAAAGAGAAATGCTTTTCTCTTCTGGGGGTGAAATTTTGTTCCGGGGTTAGCTCCTGTTGGTGAGCTTTTGTTGCCCTGTTGGCTACATTTTTTTCTGGCCTTGTTGACACGTTGCCGTTTTTCTGTTGGTTGTGTCTTTTCCCACTTCTCACACCTGCACTGCTTTGGGACGTCCCAATCGTGATAAAACTTGGAAGGGCTGCTTCTGTCAGAGGATGTAAGAGAAAATAGAATTTTTGTAAGAACTTACCGTAATATTCTTTTCTCTGAGTCCTCTGACAGATGCATCCCCCACCCCTCTATTTTGGGGTTGGTTGTCTTCCTGTACTGCTTGCTACGAAACTGATTAGTAAGCTCAATGTGTCTAGGGGTAATGTCTGGGGGGACAGCCCCTAAAGGTGTGTCTAAGGAAAGTTTTTTTGATGAAGTTTCACTACCTAGCCTGCTCCTGCAGAGGGTGCCATTACCCAATCGTGATGAAACTTGGAAGGGCTGCGTCTGTCAGACTCAGAGAAAAGAATTTTACGGTAAGTTCTTACAAAAGTTCTTTTTTTCCCCACAAATAGAGCTTTATTTTGGTGGTATTTGATCACCTGTGTGATTTTTATTTTTTGCTCTATAAAAAAAAGTGACAATTCTGAAGAAAAAAAAAAAAAAAACAATATTTTTCACATTCTGCTATATAACATTCCCCAAAAAAATTATAAAAAAAAAAAATCAAAATTTTTCATCCTTGTAGGCCAATTTGTATTCTGCTACATATTTTTGGTAAAAAAAAATCACAATAAGCTTATTTTGATTGGTTTGCGCAAAAGTTATCATGTCTACAAACTAGGGGAAAGATTTATGTCATTTTTATTTATTTAATTTTTACTAGTATTTGCAGCAATCTGTGATTTTTAGCGGGACTGCGACATTGCGGCAGACAGATCGGACCCCTAACTGACATTTTTGACACTTTTGGTCGGACCAGTGACATTACTACAGTAATCCGTGCTAAAAATATGCACTGTTACTGTAATAATGGCACTGGCAGGGAAGGGGTTAACCTAGGGCGATCAAAGGGTTAATTGTGATTGTGCAATCGCGGCCGCTGGTCCCATGGTTCAGCATCCTCGCTGCCTAGTGGGGGACGGGAGCGGCGTGCGCTCGCCCCCCAGCATCACTCCCGTGACGTACCCCTACGTCGATTCGCGCAGCCGAGCCAGCCTGCCACAGTAAAACTGCGGCTGGCGGTCGGCAAGTGGTTAAACAACATTTTTGAGCTTTTAATTAAAGTGTTCTGTGACGGTATTCACCCTCACTGGGAGTGAAAGACAGGTACTTAATGGACATGAGAATATGCTTTGGATTACTTCAAATGGGACAGTGATATTTATCTCAAAAGACCTATGAAGATTGCTTCCCACCGTCAGACTCGTAGCAGATGCTAATATCATCAGCTCAACCACCTGTCTTCCACACATCGTTGAATATGCTGATATACTCACCTGTTATCTACTGGGGGTTCTGTGTTTACACTTCTGATAATGTGTATTGTACTTCAAATGTCAGAGAGGAACAGTCTGTCTCTGGTGGACCCTTCCTATTTTCTGTGTATTAAGGTGTGATGTGTATTCTGTTAAGCCTGTCTGTCCCATATTATATATTGTTTCTGTCCAGATGGCTAGATAATTAGTTCAGGTTAATTCTATTTCTGTATACAATTTCATCTGCTTATGATAATGTAATCAGGCAACCCCTGACTTGATGGGGTAATCTGATCAGGAGGGGGATGTCCATGCTGTTTATAAACTGTGTGAGTTGTTCAATAAATGAGAAGGTTCCAGAACAAGCTAAGTTGTCGGCTAGCTTTGTATGGTTCGGCTGGAAAATCAGATATCTATGTTCAAGACTGAAGGAAGCCGTATACTGACGGAGGCCCACGAACACAGTGTGGGTCATGGTTCTGTTACATTGGTGGGATGCTTCCTGCAGTCTGGGACATCCAAACCCTTACCGGGATCCAAGGTCCGCATAGCAGAAGAGGAGAGGTAATGATATCAGCCGCCATGGAAGAGGAATTCGGAATGAGGTTGCAAGAGACAGCACAGGGGACCAGTGTCAGAGAAGGTCCTGCTAGGATGGTATGATTCAATCCGCTTGGAACTCTGGGAGGAAGTGCTAGCCCGTGAGCAGCGACACCAGGGAAAAATCCTCCCCTCCTTACAGGAAAGGTACTGGTCACAGTACGAAGTTTGAACTGTGTTTTTGGGGAGACAACCGCACAAGGAATGGAAAGCTGAGTTAAGCAGGCTGGTCCAGGTGGAGATGCGGTTGGACTAGAGCTACAGAGCCCTCTGCTGGTATGTAACCCAAGTGTGCTAATGGACAGCGGACAACAGCCCGATGGAAGGCTTTTGCTACAGTGGCCCGGGGCTGTTATTAGAGAGGCTGTCCAAGGACCCCCGACTTTGGGAGCGATTTGGAGTGGTGGTTAGAGGAAGTTGAGGATTACAGAGAAGAGATCCTCCGAAGTGTTATGGGCACTGGAAGAGTTGGAGTTTCTGGCCGTTAAGAAATGGGAGCTGGAGATCGCTTACATACGGCTGCTAGACTCTGGTCAGAGCCGGGCCTGGGCTCCCCTTGCCTGGGAATATCCAGAAGTACCAGCTGACAGTCCAGAAATCCTTACTGAAGAATCAACAATGTGGCACAGTAATAGTGTGCTTTGCTCACCTGCACCCACGGTTTTGGATGCAGAGGACTTTTGGCGGATGCAGCAAGTGCAGACTCACCTTGACGAACTTGTTTCTGCACAGGACGTGCCCTCTGCCCCTCTTGTGCATGTGCCCCATACCAAACTGTGTGCTATGGGGGTACTCCTCATAGGATTTGACTGACAGCAACAGGAGCCAATGGCTCCCTCTGCTCTCAGAGCATCAGCACTGTATCAAGAGAGGACTCAGCTAAGTGTTTGGGGGTAGGGGGGGCACAGCAAGTTGTAAATCTTTTTTTACCTTAAAGCAGAATTTTACCCTCCATCCAATTTTTTTTTTTTTTTATCCCCTACTTACCTTGTGTTGCGTTCTGCACATTTCAGAAACTCACTCACCTAGCAAATCCAGCATTGTCCAGCTGGGATCCTCTTCTCTTCTAACAGCGCTTGGTCCTGCACCGCCATATTTTGGTATGACGCCATGGTAAGTCTGTCGGCTATGCCCTGTCCAACAGCGCACCTTCTTAATGATCCACATTCTTTATAGTCAAGGACCTGACAGTAATTCTGGGCCTCAACCGGGAGACAGAAGGCCCCCTACCCAGGTCAAGGCTTGGTCCAGTGCAGCAGAGGGCTGCAAGAGAGAGAGGTGCAAAGTATGCACGTGAGGAGGCTGAGGGCATCATGTCTGTTACTGTACAACTTTGAGAGGGGAATGCTGAACTTGCCTGCGAGGGTAACCAGTTTTGTTGTATTTTGCAGTGGTGTTGGAACCCCCTGCTAAGGCAACACTGTTAATTACTTTCAAACTTTTATTTTTATTTTAAATAAAAGTCGGTCATCAAGCCCAGAAACAGTTCCAGCCTGGAACTCCTCACTAGAAAGAGCTCCTACCTTTGAGTGATTTCCCTGAAGATCAAAGTTCCTGGCTGGCGTGAACTTACTGGAAAGCACTACTTCCATTGAGTGATTTCCCTGAAGATCAAAGTTCCTGGCTGGTGTAAACTCACTGGAAAGCGCTACTACCATTGTGTGATTTCCCTGAAGATCAAAAGTAACATTGAGCTGTAGGGTACACCGCTAACAACAGTAGACTATTCCGTGTATTATTCATTACTCCATGAATAAGGTTTTAAACCAGGCTTACAGACCTTAGCTTATGGAAGTTTTTTCTCCATTGCCAGATTTTTTGCTTCCGATGTTGAGCAGAGTAGGTATGAAATTGGTAACTACCACATACCTCAGCCACTCTCAACCAGGGTTCTGTGGAACTATAGGGTTCCTAGAGATTTATAGTGGTTCAATGATCTGTGGCTGATTGACCTTCCATTTAATGTTGTCTGCATGATTCTGGGGTCAATGTCACTTGGAAGAGCCTGTAGACTGACACTAATGATCTTTTTAGCTGTCTTTAGCTGCTTTCCCCTAAACTTGGAAATTATTTTAAGGGTTCCTTCATGGTAAAACATTGAGAAAGGCTACTCTTAGTTATTCTGCCTATGGTAGACTCTCTACATCTGGGCTTAGTATGTTTTTACTGAGGATTCCTACTCATTCCTACTGAGGATTCCTATTCATAACTCAAACTCATTTACTGCCAAATATAGTACACTAAATAAGTGTGAAAAAACTAGTAGTACATTTGCATTTTAAATATAACCTGCCATGAATTTGGCAGTGGCATATGACCCAGCCTGCTAGGAATATGTTCAGTAATATACAGTATATTAACTGATGTATTTCATTTTAACACCATATGAACCCTGGTGACAACAAGGAATGTCTTCCTAAGAAGTGTCACCTAACTCTTCTAATGATCTCTCCAGTTCTCTAGTACATAAAGGAACATCTAATTTTAGCTGTCTTTCTAAATACGTCCATAACATGAGCAAGCATCATGCTGTCAACTTTTGGGAATGGACTGTATTGGCTGTCAAGGTCAAGAATAGTGGTTAAACATGGGGCCAAGAACTCAGACTGCCCACAATAATTACAATAACTTTGGTTATTGATAATTCCTGCCATATATATTTGGCAAGAAAAAATAAAGGGTAACAGAACACAAGATATGTGACTATTACAGTGGAAAAATATATGAGAATCTGCACTCTATTTCAACATATCCCTCACTTATTTTACTGATAATAATTCTTAGCCCCCAAGTGCATAACTTTACATTTATCAGCATTAAACCTCATTTACCACATAGTTGCCCAAAGAAACAGTGCATTGAGGTCAGCCTGTAAGTTGGAGACATCCTGTAAAGAAGTTATTCCACTGCAAAGCTTGGTGTCATCTGCAAAGACTGAAATGGTACTTTTATTTCCAGACCCTATATCATTAATAAAGGTATTAAAGAGTAAGGGTCCCAACACTGAACCTTGGGGTACACAACTTATACAGTACCTTAGACCATTCAGATTAGGTATCATTAACCACCACTACTCTCTGAATTCTATCTTTTAGCCAATTTTCTATCCATTTACAAACTGATCTTTCCAAGCCTGTAGACTTTACCTTACACATTAGCCGTGTGTGGGGAACTGTGTCAAACGCTTTAGCAAAATCCAAATATACTACATCCACAGCCACCCCTCTGTCCAAGGTTTTAGTTACCTCCTCATAAAAAGAAATCAGGGTTGTTTGACAACTTCTGTCTTTCGTGTATCTATGCTGTCTGTAGCTTAAAATATTTTTCTCTTACGTCCTCCAACAGTCGCCGCCTCTTCATATTCGTCACAATGGGGTAATTGACCTTTGCTCCGTAGGAGTAGCTAGGCAACAGAATATGTCAATATTAAAGCTTTTAACATATCCCACCCCCAGGGGGTGTTCCCCTCAGTCAATACCCTCCTACTTCCTGTAACCATACCTCAGTTTCATTGTCTAGCTTTCAGGAGTTAGCTGGCTGTTTCTGTGCTGGGGCATTTTGTCTCAGCCTTTATCTTCTTTTTGATTTTATTTGAGTTTTTTTCTCTCTCTTTACTTAGCTGTTACTTTTGTCAGCATTAGTTAGTTCTTCTGATGAAGAGGATCGTGCGGGCTGGGTCTCGGGCTGGCCCCCCTGGTCGCAGGTTGTGGGCCAGTGGCTTCCCAGCCTGCCATCGAGCGTTCAGTCAGGTATTTTTCCTGGCATATGTGAACGACCCATCCCTGTTCGCTGCAGGGATGCTGTGGTGAGGTGGCTACCTCACAGGACGCCATGCGGTTTCGCACCGCAGTTCTACTGCGTCCTGGCTGCGACTCTCCCTGTCCCATGTGCAGTGGCTTGATCGCTTGTGCGGGTTCCCCACGCCATTCAGAAGGTAAGTGTACTCTGTGTGGGGACCTGTCTGTTTAGTGGGTGTCAGTCTGGGACTGTGTAACCCTGCATGTCTGTTCACACTATTGGGCTCCCTGTCTGGCTTGATGCTGCTGTGGGCTGCAAGGAGGGTGGCTGTTATACACTGTTCTGTGTTACAAACTGTGTGATTCTCTGTGTGACATGCTGTATGTTGTAGGGCATGCTGTGGATCATGTTTTGTGCAACATGCGGCGGCCGCTGCTGCGGTCCGCCATTTTATCAATAGCTTCAGGCATATGAGGGCCATTTCTGTGTGCTGGGAGCGGCGTTTTTGGCGCCAAGCGCCGCCATTTTGGCGGCGATCACTCGGGCCGCATGTCAGCGCTGCATGCTCTGCCTTTGCAAGTCCCTCACCGGCGGCCATGTTTGTGGAGCCTTCCATAGGCTTTATAGGAGTGGTCTGTGTTACATCGCTTCCTGTCCCTGAGAACAGCGATCGGTGCAGCAGCTTGAGTGGTCTCTCCAGGTTTTATCTTCCTTATTCTTGTATTCCTTGCCTATGTTTTTGTGATTCTCCCTGTGGGGGTCGGTGTGTGCTGTGTGTGCGGGGGGCTCCGCTCGCCGCGATCTTAAAGAGGCAGTACTCCTTTTTTTCCTACACACTTTTGGGGGCATGGATTCCCAGAAAAGCAAATTTCCCCCCACTTTAGTGGGGGGCCAAGGGACTGCTGCTGCTCCCCCCGCGGGGGGTGATTTGGCTACTGTCGTGGCTTACTTAGCTGCTCAGGTGCAGATGCTTGTGGCTGCTCAATCCACAAAACGGCCCAGAGTTTCAATTTCCTCTGATTCATAGGGCGATGGTGATGGGGCTGCTATGGCTGGGGTCACCTTATCGGGGTCCCGCTCGTCCCTGGACCTTGTGGGGTCTGAAGGGGAGGCAGAAGTTGAAGGGGTTGATAATTCCCCCCCTGGCTCGTCTGAAGAGCTTGCACTCATGGATGAATTGGTTGCTTCTATCAAACAAACACTGCATTTGCAGGATGAACCATGTCCTCCTGCCGTCCTGGCCTCTTATGGGACGCAGCGGAGACGCAAATCATCGCAGGTTTTTCCTTGCACTGAGGATTTTCAGCGCGCTGTTAGGGAACAATGGTGCAATATACAGAAGCTTTTTGCTGTGCCAAGTAGGTTCAAGCTACGTTATCCTTTCACACCCGCGACTGATGAACGTTGGTGTGTGCCACCTCCGGTGGATCACGTGGTGGCAGTTTTGAATAAATCTACTGCGATTCCGGCAGAGGATACCCCGGTGTTCCGGGATGCCACGGACAGGAGGCTGGAGTCTCTTGCATCGCATACTTACTCGGTTACCGGTTCCATGCTGAAAGCTATTTTTGCTTCACTTATGGCAGCTCAGGCTGTCGCGGATTGGACGCAGGTGCTCAGGCGCGTCCTGGTGGCTGACTCTGCCCCTCCGGCGACGTTGGCTATGGTGGATCAAATCCATCAGGGTGTCATGTATTTGTGTGATGCGGACTTAGATATAGTCCCTTTGGCTGCACGTGTGCACAGCGTGGCGGTGTTGACACGCCGCCTGATTTGGCTGAAATGTTGGTCTGTGGACCAAGCTTCTCGCAAAACTTTAGATAATCTACCCTATACGGGATCTCGCCTTTTTGGCGAACCCTTGGATGCGCTGATGAAGGGGATCACGGGGGGTAAGAGCACACTCTTGCCCCAATCCCACAAGGCTAAGGTTGCTCATGGTACGAAGCATGCTTCTTTAGACCCTCTCAGGGGTCCTTTCGTGCCTTTCGGTCACACTATAAGGATAAACCCTTCAAAGGTCAAGGCTCCCTAAGGAAGCCGTGGACAGGTAAGCAGAGATCGGGTTTCTCTCCCGGCTGGCGTGCAGATTTTTTCCCTCAAATCTTCAACTGTCTCCGGAGCGTTTGCGGGATCTGCACCTGGCGGTGCGGGACCTGCGGGCTCAGGGAGTGGTGGTTCCAGTGCCTCATCGGGACAGATTTCGGGGGTTCTATTCAGATCTGTTCAATGTGCCCGGGAAAGAGGGCAAGGTACGTCCAATTCTGGACTTAAAAGCTCTGGACCGCTTTGTGCGGGTTCGCAAGTTTCGCATGGAATCCCTGCGGTCGGTGGTGGCTTCCCTGGTTCCGGGGGAATTTATGGCCTCCATCGATTTGAAGGATGCGTACCTTCACATCCCCGTTTTCGAGGGTCACCAGAGGTACCTTCGCTTCGCCATTGCGAAGGATCATTGCCAGTTCGTGTCATTACCCTTTGGTCTCGCTTCGGCTCCGCGGGTGTTCACCAAGGTGCTTGCACCGGTTCTGGCTTTGTTGAGAGCCCAGGGCATCTCTGTCCTGGGGTATCTGGACGACATTCTGGTTCGGTCTGCGACCAGTGAGGGTCTGGTGAAGGACCTGTCCGTCACAATGCAAACTCTACAGGAGTTTGGTTGGACGATAAACCTTCCAAAATCGACGCTGTGCCTGTCGGTTCGTCTTCCCTACCTGGGAATGATCCTGGACTCGGTCCAGGCGAAGGTCTTCCTACCGGACGATAAGCTCAGGACACTTCAGGAAGAAGTCAGGTCCCTCAGGGACAATCAGTGCTCGTCCTTCCGGACGTGTATGAGGTGTTTGGGATTGATGGTCTCGGCTTTCGAGACGATTCCCTTCGCCCAATTTCACACGCAGGGTCTCCAAGCGGAGATCCTGTCCAGGTGGGACGGGCGACTGCAATCTCTGGATCTCCAGATTGCGTTGAGTCATCGTACCAGAAGGGATCTTCTGTGGTGGCTACAGTCCCCGGCGGTGTCGGGGGGCAAGTCTTTTCGTCCTTTCTCATGGACGGTGATCACCACGGATGCCAGTCTGTCGGGCTGGGGTGGTGTTCTGGGCGTTCTGTCTGCCCAGGGAACTTGGTCGGAGGAGGAATCCTCCCTTCCGATCAACATTCTGGAATTGCGAGCGATAAATCTCTGCCTTTGACGTTGGACGGTCAGGCTGCAGGGCCGTCCGGTTCGGGTGCAGACGGACAATGCCACGGCGGTGGCATACATCGACCACCACGGGGGCACCAGGAGTGCCCGAGCGGCTCGGGTGGTGGCCGACATTCTGTCTTGGGCCGAGACGCACGTCCCGGCGATAACGGCGGTTCACATTCCGGGGGTGGAGAACTGGCAGGCGGATTATCTGAGTCGCCAGACCTTGGACCAGGGAGAATGGTCCCTCCACCCGGATGTCTTCCAGATGTTGTGCGCGCAGTGGGGTCTTCCGGAGGTAGACCTGTTCGCGTCTCGTCTGAACAACAAGGTGGAAAGGTTCGTGGCAAGGACGCGCGATCATCGGGCAGACGCGTCAGACGCGTTGGTAACTCCGTGGCATCAGTGTCGGCTGATGTATGCATTTCCACCGTTTTCAACTGCTGTCCAGGTTCCTTCGCAGGTTGACCTCGGAACCGCACACGGTGATTCTAGTGGCACTGGACTGGCCTCGCCAGTCTTGGTACGCAGACCTCGTGAATCTGGCGATCAACGCTCCGTGGCGTCTGCCTCTTCGAGAAGATCTTCTGTCTCAAGGACCGATTTTTCATCCTGCTTTACAGTCGCTGGCTTTGACGGCCTGGCTGTTGAAACCGAGGTCCTGAAGGATAGGGGTCTATCCCCTGAGGTCATTCACACTTTGATCAACGCGAGTAAGTCTTCCTCGGGGAAAGTCTACTACCGTACTTGGAAGGTCTATTTTGCCTGGTGTGAGTCCAGGGGGTATCCCCCTCGCTCATACTCGGTGTCTAGGGTGTTGCCTTTCCTTCAAACGGGTGTGGACCAGCGTTTGGCGTTGGCTACAATCAGGGGCCAGGTTTCTGCGCTGGCCGTTCTTTTTCTACGCCCTGTGGCGTCTAACCCCTTGGTTAGCACTTTTGTTCAAGGGGTGTGACACCTGGTCCCTCCTAGGGGGGAACCTTTGCCTCCATGGGACTTGCACCTTGTTCTGTCCGTATTGCAACATGCTCCTTTTGAACAGATCAGGAAGATCTCGTTGTCTATGTTGTCCAAGAAGGTCGCGTTTTTGGTGGCGATCACTTCGGCTCGCAGGGTGTCGGAGCTGGCTGCTTTGTCCTGCAGATCTCCGTATTTGGTCATTCACTTGGATGAGGTGGTCTTGCGACCTAACCCTTCTTTTCTTCCGATGAGGTTCTCGGAATTTCACCTCAATGAGGACATTGTCTTGCCTTCGCTCTGCGCGAAGCCTAAACATCCGAAGGAGGTGGATTTGCACTCCTTGGATGTTGTTCGGGCGATCAGGGTTTACCTGAAATCGACAGAATCTTTTCGCAAGTCGGATTCTTTATTTGTCCTTCCAGAGGGACCTCGGAAGGGCATGGCGGCGTCGGCTTCTACCATCGCCGAATGGATCAGACAGACCATTGAACAGGCCTATGCTCTGAAGGGGAAAGTTCCCCCCATGCCTGTGAAGGCGCACTCTACCAGATCTCTGAGTACGTCTTGGGCTTGTCATCATCGGGCTTCTGTGGCCCAGGTGTGTAAGACGGCGACTTGGTCGTCCGTTCGCACCTTCTCAAAGTTCTACAAGGTGGATGTTCAGGCATCGGCAGATGCTTCCTTTTGGCCGCAAGGTTCTTAGTACGGCGGTACCTTAGGGTCCCTTGTTTTTGGGCCCTTGGCTGTTTGGGATGTCATTTATCCCTAGGTTATTTGTTTTTTCCTGGGTTGTTGCTCCTGTTGAGCAAGTTTTTTTCATGCTACCCAGCTGGTTTCCTTCCTTTGGTAAGGTTCCTTTGTTTCTGCTGTGGAGACTGCGTTGCCTTAGGCGCGGCTGCGTTTCCCAACCCTCATGTTTGTACTGCTTTGGGACGTCCCCATTGTGACGAATATGAAGAGGCGACTGTCGGAGGACGTAAGAGAAAACTGAATTTTTGTAAAATCTTACCTGTAAAATTCCGACAGTCGCCGCCCCCGCCCCTCTTTTGGGGTTTGGTTATATACTCTACTGCTATTCTACTGAAACTGAGTTATGGTTACAGGAAGTAGGAGGGTATTGACTGAGGGGACCACCCCCTGGGGGTGGGATATGTTAAAAGCTTTAATATTGACATATTCTGTTGCCTAGCTACTCCTACGGAGCAAAGGTCAATTACCCCATTGTGACGAATATGAAGAGGCGGCGACTGTCGGAGGACTCAGAGAAAAGAATTTTACAGGTAAGATTTTACAAAAATTCAGTTTTTTCCAGCAAGAACTCATCTATGTGGTCTTTTTTGAAACTCTCCAGGATCTTCCCGACTATAGAAGTTAAACAAACAGGTCTATAGTTACCTGGCAAAGAGTTTGATCCCTTTTTAAATATAGGCACCACATTGGCCCTACATCAATCTAGTGGCACTATTCCAGTCCTTAACCACTTGCCGACCGCCTCGCGCAGATTTACTGTGGCAGGGCGGCTCAGCTGCGCATAATCACGTAGATCTACGCAGACTTGTATAAAGTACTCAAAATTTCTACTTGAGTAAAAGTACAAGTGCTCGATCAAAAAGTGACTTGAGTAGAAGTGGAAGTGCTCACAGAAAAAGTTACTTAAGTAGAAGTACTAAAGTATTCAACATTTTTTTTACTTAAGTATTGCAAGTAGTTTTTTCAAAAAATTTGCTACTTAAGTACTAAAAGTAAAAAGTACCAGTAGTTTTGAAAAAAAAAATTCTACTCAAGTACTGAAAGTAGAAGTACAAGTACTGTGTTATGTAGTCATTAAGTGCTGGTTCACACTACCACTACCTGAAAGTCGCCCCGTGACTTGAAGAGACTTGTTTAGAGACTTGTTTAGAGACTTGGAAGAGACTTGGAAGAGACTTGTGCACTACTTTGAAGAGACAGGCGACTTTGTCTGTGGGGAATGCCTGGCTAATCTCTTTCTTCTTCCTGGAAAGTCTGATAACAAGTCGTGTCAATTAAGATAAGGAGGCAACTCCCATTGAAGTATATGGGACAGTCGGATCACAGGTCGCCTCAAAGTAGTACAGGACCCTTTTCTGAAGTCGGAGCAACTTCAGTAGTGCCAATTAAGACGGCACTGATTGATTAACATTGCTTTTGTTATGTCAAGCTACCTGGGGCAACACAAGTTGCCTCACAAGTCGCGCTAGTGTGAATGGGCTCTAAAGAAAGAAGTCAAAAGTTTGAACATCATATTGTTTTTTATTATTTCAAATGATTAACCTGTGTTTGTTAGTAGTTTCTTGATGCACTTTAAGCGCTGTAGCACCATTTATTTGTTTGTTTCATATTTTCTTTTTATTGGAAAGATTTGGTATAGCAGCTTTTATTATACACAGCCTTTATTTTCGTATGCGCTGATTTACAAATGACATTATACACATTTTTTTGAGCTTTATGCAACCTGCCATCTACTGTTCTGGCAGTGGTAATTTTTTTAAAAGTAACGAGTAACTATGCAGCACAAAAAAAAAAATACTTGAGTAGAAGTATCGAAATCATCGAAAAAATGTAGTGAAGTAAAAGTAGAAGTAGGAGAAAAAAATTCTACTCTAGGAAAGTACAGATACCGCATTTCGGTACTTAAGTACAGTACTTAAGTAGTTCTACTTCGTTACTATACATCTCTGGATCTACGTGATTATGTGCATGCGGTCTTGGCGGCGCAAGCTCGCCGCCAGAGCCATGCTCCCACTGTGATTAGACACAGCGGGAGTCAGACTGCTAGAGGAGCGGGCTCGATCGCCCCTGGGCCTCCCGCGATCTTCGGGGAAACTGACAGAAGAGCAGCCTGCCTATGTAAACAAAGCAGGTGGCTCTCCTGTCACACAGGCACACTGATATTGTGTGTTTCAGCTAGAGCAGTTAGAAAGCACATTTAGGCATACATATAACCCCTTGATCACCCCCAGTAATTAACCCCTTCCCTGCCAGCGTCATTTTACAGCAACAGTGCATATTATTTAGCACTGATTACTGTATTAATGTCACTGGTCTCCAAAAAGTGTCAAAAATGTCAGTTAGGGGTCAGATCTGTCCGTCCCATTACTAATAAAAACATACAAAAATAAAGAGTCCAAAAATCAATTCCGTAGTTTGTAAACGCTATAACTTTTGCGCAAACCCATTAATATATGCTTTTTGGGATTTTTTTTTACCAAAAATATGTAGCAGAATACAAATTGGTCTAAACTGTTTAGTAGCATTGAGTAAAAGATATTGTGTTTTTTTTCAAAATTGTCGCTCTTTTTTTGTTTATAGCGCAAAATCTAAAAACCGCAGAGGTGATCAAATACCACTAAAAGAAAGCTCAGTTTTTTTCCCACAAATAATTTTATTTGGGTACAGCGTCGTTGGGGTGAAGGAACTTAACTGGCCTGCACAGAGTCCTGACCTCAACCCAAGAGAACACCTTTGGGATGAATTAGAGTGGAGACTGTGAGCCAGGCCTTCTCGCCCAACATCAGTGCCTGACCTCACAAATGAGCTTCTAGAAGAATGGTCAAACATTCCCATAGACACACTCTTAAACCTTGTGAACAGCCTTCCCAGAAGAGTTAAAGGTGCTATAGCTGCAAAGGGTGGGCCAACTCAATATTGAACCCTATGGACTAAGACTGGGATGCCATTAATGGCTTCCCAAAACTTTTGACAATATAGAGTCATATATATATATATATATATATATATATATATATATATACACACACATGTATATATACATACATTTAAAAAATGGGGCAGACTTGATAGACCAGCATCAGTAACCAGCATCAGTGAATTGTCAAACATTCTCATAACCTTGTGGACAGCCTTCTCAGAAGAGTTGAAGCTGGTATAGCTGCAAAGGGTGGGCCAACTTAATAGTGAAGCGCTAAATAAATGAAGTTCAAAGTAAATCATTAAAAAATAATCCATATAGTGCTTGAACCCTAAAGTGCATAGTGACAGATGAAAAGAAAGTCCATTGAAGTAATATCCAAAGAAATGTGATTGTTTTAGGGCTGCAACTAACGATTAATTTGTCTGTCGACTAATCTATCGATTATTTTTACGATTAGTCGACTAATCTAATGATTATTTTTATTTATTTTTTTTTTGCTTAATTGAGTGTTTTTTTGATTAGCTAATTAATCCTGTAATTAATACAGACCCCTCAGTAAGCCCCCTCCCAGTACAGACCCCACAGTAAGCCCTCCCACCTAGTACAGACCACTTAGTAAGCCCCCCTCCCTGCAGCCAGTCAGTAGGAAAGACCCTATATGTCTCGTGTGTAGGACTGTGCCTACCCATCATGTCCCAGGAGCTATGCCTACTCATGTCCCAGGAGCTATGCCTACTCATGTCCCAGGAGCTGTGCCTACCCATCCATGTCCCAGGAGCTGTGGGCACCCACTCATCCATGTCCCTGGAGCTGTGCCTACCCATCCATGTCCCAGGAGCTGTGGGCACCTACCCACTCATGTCCCAGGAGCTGTGGGCACCCACTCATCCATGTCCCAGGAGCTGTGGGCACCTACCCACTCATGTCCCAGGAGCTTTGCCCACCTACCCACTCATGTCCCAGGAGCTGTGCCCACCTACCCACTCATGTCCCAGGAGCTGTGCCCACCTACCCACTCATGTCCCAGGAACTCTGCCCACCTACCCACTCATGTCCCAGGAGCTGTGGGCTCCCACCCATGTCCCAGGAGCTGTGCCTACCCACCCATGTCCCAGGAGCTGTGCCTACCCACCCATGTCCCAGGAGCTGTGCCTACCCAGTACCCACCATGTCCCAGAAGCTGTGGGCACCCACTCATCATGTCCCAGGAGCTGTGCCCACCTACCCATAATGTCGCAGGAGCTGTGGGGACTGACTGCTGGTAACAAAAAGAAAGCCATGTGCACTCACTTGTCGGACCCCCTCATTGAACTCCTGCAGGCTGAAGTCCTGATCCAGGAAGGCGCTGACTGCTGTACTCCCGACTGATACATCGCTGCTCCGCTGCAGCCGGGGGCAGGAATGGGAGCCGCACGGGCCGACATACCGAGCTCGGTCCCCTCAGACTCAGCCAGGACACTCGGAGCGCTGTCCTCCAAATCCTGTGCACATCCTGTGCACATCCTGTGCGGGACTAAGCATGGCAGTGTGGACGGAGCCCGGGAAAGGGGATTTCACCCGGCCGGCAATGATTCAAGCGGCGCTGCGGCCGGCCAGGGTGCGTGTGACGTCACGTGTTGACGCGTCGACGCCTTTCACGCACGTCGACGATTTTTTGTAGCCGACGTAGTCGACTACGTCGACGCGTCGTGGCAGCCCTAGATTGTTTAGATGAATATCCACTTGGTGCACCCTCCATGTGATAATAATCAGGATGTAAGCTTACCAGACCTCTAGACTCCACGTTATAGGAGTCTAGACTCCTAGACTTTTTTTTAATCTGTCACTATGCACGTTAGTGTTCAAGCACTATATGGATTATTTTTTAATGATTTACTTTGAATTTCATTTATTTAGTGCTGCAATTTTCTATCATGTATGTTTTTGCACAATCGGTTCTGTTGTGATGTTGCAAGCAGCTTTATTTCACTTAGGATATTACTACCTGTGCACTAATATTTTTTACTTTTTGCAACTCAATATTGAACCCTACAGACTAAAGGGCCATACACACTATAAGAATTTCTGAAGACTTTTACCTTCAGATTTACCTTTTCTATGTAGTGCAAGGGCCTGCCAGATTGCATACAAATTGAAAGTGTTTAGGTTTGACCTCATATTATATGGTTTTGGTAAGTCTAAAGGAAAAAGTCTTCAGAAAATCTTATAGTGTGTATGGCCCATAAGACTGGGATGCCATTTAAGTTCATGTATGAGTAAAGTCAGGCGTCCCAATACTTTTGACTATATAGTGTAGTTCACACTGTAGATGTTTAGCTATGGGGCTGTAGGCACAAGAAGTGCACATCTCTTTTTCTGGAGTGATTCGAGACTAAAGGGGAATTTTTCTTTCGTTCATTGACGGACACAGCTTCTGGTATTCTTAACCATTGGATTACACTGCCCCCTACAGGAAGAGGACAGTAGGCAGCAAAAAAGTCTGGCTCCAACCATGGGCAGTCCCAGGGGGTATACTCCCTCTCTCTGCTATAGCCACTCAGTTTTTTTCTTCCTAGTCAGGAGTAAGGACCTAGTTCCTTGCTAAAAAATAGATTTTTTCCTATCTTTTTATTTTGTTCCTGTGAGAATCTGCAATCCAGAGGGTCCCCCCAGTCTGTCCAGCGAGCGGGCATAGGCCTCAGTGCCGCGCTAGGTCGGCCACGACATATCCCCACTGGACGGAGGCTGGCCTGCAAGTTAAACGTCGCGCGAGGGCGCATACGACCTGGCCTTGGCCTGAGTGGCAGCAGTCCTCCTGGCCGACAGCCCCCCATTCCAATGGAGAGGTGGTCTGTCTGGAGCGGTGCACACCCTGTTTCCATGGTATAGTAAGTAGCTGTCCACCTTCTAACCCTGAGGTGTTTTTGGGTGGGTGTGGGCCCCTCCCTGGGACGGTGGGAACCCTGGGTTCCTTTCCTTCCCCCTAGCCCCTCTAAATTTCCGTTGTCACTGTGGGTCTAACAGCCCCCCCTTCCTGGGTGAGTTTATGAGCTGTCTTTTGCTACATGCTCTTAAGGGGGGCTTGTTGGGGTTGCTGCTGGCCGGATTTTTTTCTTGGTGCGCAATGCGAGGTTGAGCTCTAGGCTCCCTGCTGCAGTTGTTGGGCTGGGGGAGCGGATGGTTTTGCATCCACGGGTCTGCGCCTCACGCAGCTGGATCGGGCCGAAAATTTAGGCCGCGGCTTTGCGGCCTACTGGTCAGGAGCTATGTGAGGCGGCTCCAGTAAGTGTGGCTAAAGCCACTACCCTCCATTTGGGCATCCGCCCTCCCCTGCCCCTGTGTGGTCGGCCAGCGGCTGGGCGTCCACAAAAATTTAGGCCGCGGCTTGCAGCCTACTAGGCCATGGGGCCTCCTTTGGGGGTCGGCCCCAGCGAGGTTAGCTGAAGCCCCCAATCTTCTTTTGGGCATCGGCTTTTTCCTCCGCTGGCCCTATTGGCTGGGATCCGAGCATTTGCGGCTGGGCCTCCACAAAAATTTAGGCTGCGACTTGTGGCCTACTGGGCCATGCGACCAACTTGGCGCATCCCTTGGAAGGGGTGGCGCTGTAGGGGCGGTCTATTTTTTGATGGCAGCCATGCCAAAGTAGCTGGCAATGGGGTGGTCCTGCCAGCACGGTGGGGTGTCCCTTTGCAGTGTTTTTACACCTATCTGTGGGTCCCCCTGGTGGCTAATGGAGAATACTCAGATAGTGAGGATGATTCCTCCACGTCTGCAACTGCCCATGAAAAGGCGCTGGTGGACTCACTGTATTTGTGCGTGAGCCTCTAAAGATGGGGGGTTCAGCTGTGACAGGGGCGCAGGTTCCCTTTGGTCCCTAAGCGATTTGCTAGGCAATACCCCTATGAAGAGTCCCTTTACAAAAAGTGGTCTGTTCCACCGGTGGTGGACCCTCCGGTTTCCAGGTTAAAAAAAGCAACCATGATTCCGGTTGAAGAGTCTTCGGCCTTTAAGGACTGGACTGACAACAAAGGCGGAGACTGGGGCCGGTGTTCACCATTGCCCTGGTGTCGTAAACTCTGACTGAGTGGGCTAAGCTTTTCTGCCATGACCTGGACAGAGAACAGCTCCCACCTGTCTTTGCTGAGCTGGCAGACCAGCTGGTGCAGGGGCTGCAGTTTATCTGTGCTTCAATAACAAAAAAAATCACCAGTTCATGCGCTGATTCACGCCTCCGAAACGCGTTGTCATAGCAACCAACTTGGTCGTGTATCGACTGTTTTAGCTCTCTCTCCTCTTTCCTGTGTCTTCTGGGAGTTCCACACCCCCATGCTCGAGCGCAACACCGGCTGGTCTGGGCACAGGCGCACTGCAGTCCACATGCTCAGAGTTCTACACAGGAGGACCTGGAATCCACTGCTTGGGGGTGGAGGCTGTTGGCTTCTTACAGCGGCGATCCAGGAGAGGTATATAGATCTACACGTCACACTCTTCAAACGCTCAATTTGTGCTCCTAAACGTGAGGTGTATTTTAACAAGCTTCCTACTTTTTCTTAAAAAAAACTGTATTATGCTAGGGCGGCCGTGCGCTCTTCTCCTTTTTTACCTTGTACAGATCAAGTGTCCTGGTGGCTCTGGAGATATCTGACGTTCTCAGGTGGGCATAACATTTAGTTTAAGCCCTCTCTGCCGTTGACTTTCCCAGAGTGGAACATTGGCAGGTGGATTAACTCAGTCGACAGGCGTTAGACCAGGGGGAATGGTCTCCTCATCCGGAAGGTTTTTATTAGTTGTGTCTCTGGTGTCTGCATGAAAAAAAAGGTACATAGGATCCTTTGGTGGATGCCACAGATGCGCTGGTGGCCCTGTGGGGTCAGTGTCGTCTGATTTACACCTTCCCCCCTCTCAAGCTTCTGCCAAGACTTCTACAGGATCATAACAGATTCCGGCCATTTTAGTGGCCTTGGATTGGCCTCGCCGGGCCTAGTATGCTGACCTGGTGCAGCTGGTTTCCGACGTTTCCTTGGAGGCTTACCCTCAGGGAGAATCTGCTGTCCCAAGGGGATTGTCTAAATCAGTGATTCCCGTGCTGTTTCAAGCTAGGAAATCTACTTCTTGGAAGATCTACCATTATATAAAGTGGATGTGTTGGCATCTGCGGGTGCTTCCTTTGGCCGCAAGGTTTTGCAGGCTGCTGTTTAAGAAGACCTGATCCTCTTTGAGGGTGTTTTGTTTTTTTCAGGTGGGCTCCAATTGTTTAGTTGAGCCCATGTTGCCTGGTTGGCTAGTGTTTAGCCTTGGACATTTTTTGCTGTTTTTTACCCCTCATGTTTAATACTGCTTTGGGACATCCCAATGGTTAAGAATACCAGAAGCTGTGTCCATCAGTGAACGAAAGAGAAAATGGGATTTTTGACCTACCGTAAAATCCATTTCTCTGATGCTTATTGACGGATACAGCACCCACCCCTTTGTGGAGTTATACTTCTTCTGACACTGCTTGTAACAAAACAGAGTCACTATAGCAGAGAGATGGAGTATACCCCCTGGGACTGCCCGTGGGTGTAGCCAGAATTTTTTCTGCCTAGGGTCCTACTCCTGTAAGGGGCAGTATAACCCAACGGTTAAGAATACTAGAAGCTGTGTCCGTCCATGATCATCAGAGAAATGGATTTTACGGTAAGTCAAAAATTGCATTATTTCATGGTACCACTTAACATTGCAAAATGCAAATCCACTTCACATTTTTACACCCCCCTGGTCACCCATGTGAAAGGAGCCCAAGAGAACAAAAGAAGCATTTTCAAAAAAAAAACATAATTTATTCTTAGTTTGGACCTCCTCTTAAAAAACTTTATAATCACTTTAATTGTGTGATTTTGACAGCTGTGTGGTCAGGTCATAATTAAAAAATTTCAGAGGTTGGGGGGTATATAAACTGCAAGATACACTGACATTGGGGAATTCCTTTACTGGAAATGTTACCCCTATAGGGATGACTATTTTATCATTAAACTGTAAAGCAGGAAAAGTCTGCATGAAAACAGCTAGGAGAGACTAAAAGTATGCATTTCCACTAAAGGACTGTATTGAGGCATGCACTGTATAATTAATAGCTTACACCTACTTCTCCAACACTGCCGCTTAGCTCTTTGTGGAAAAATACGTCAATGAGCTGTGCCATCTTACAAAATCATCTTAGTGACGTCAGTCACACACCTCAAGCCTCCAGAGCTTGCTACATGTTCATCACCCCTGAACAAATGGAGTTGTGTAGGTTACATGAAATCTGCAATGCTAGCTTTCTGCATGACTGAATTAATGTCCAGTTACAAGCTGGAAGGTACAAAGAGTGTTAACATGCCAAGATGTAATCACATATTTTTTTGTAACCAAATAAAATGGCCAAGCTTTTAGAATACATTTTGATAAAAGGAATTTTTATTGTTGATTGGCCATGTTGCTTGTCAGATTGGTAAATCCAGCAATGACAAATTAAATTAGTTGGACCCCTATAGATACCTCATTCCCTATCTTTTTTTTTCTAAACAGTGTTGGTTGAGTAGCTCCTCTATACAAAGGTACGGCTCAACCTAGTCTCCATTACAAGTGATGCATTTGCAAGATCTTTGAACCCAACTCCTGAATCCTCTTTGAAAAAAACAATTTGTGTCCGTGATCACAGTTTCCCTCTTCTTTAACCCTTTCGCTGCCAGAGCCGTTTTTGCACCTATAGCTACATAGTTAGTCAGGTTGAAAAAAAAACATAAGTTGATCTAGTTGAACGAAAAATAAATAAATAAATCATACAATCCCATATAGACAATCTATACCCACAGTTTATCCAGCAAAAGGGGAAAGTCCCCTGGAAAGCACCAATTTGCTACAGCAGGGGAAAAAAATCCTTCCTGATCCCCCAAGAGGCAATTGGATATTACCTGGATCAACTTTACCTAAAAATATTAGTACCCAATTATATTATGTACATTTAGGAAAGAATTCAGGCCTTTTTTTAAAGCAATCTACTGAGCTGGCCAGAACCACCTCTGGAGGGAGTCTATTCCACAATTTCACAGTTCTTACCGTGAAGAAACCTTTCTGTATTTGGAGATCAAATCCATTTTCCTCTAGAAGTAAGTAGTGCCCATTTGTCCTCTGTGATGACCCTAAACACATGTTTAAATAATAATTTTAGACCTGAAGATTACATAAAACTCCCAAACATAATATATTTTCTGGAAGCAGACACCCTAAAGAATAAAATAGTGGTAGTTTTAATTTTGTTTTTTTGAAAATATTTTATTCAGAATCAGGAACAGGCAAATCCAGAAAAGTACAACAATAGTATGCAAGAAAAGGGAAGTACACAAGTACAAACTCCCAGGGGTTTTTAAGCAGCAATAACTTCTAAGAGTAAAGTGTAACAGACTGTAATATTGTCTAAAAAATTCTTCTTTATTTCAATAGCAAGGTAAAAAAACATATAGGTAAAACATCCCCGAAGGGGAAAGGTATAATATGAGCTCTGGTTACAAAAAATGACATATGTTACAAAAGTAACAATCGCACAGATAATCCTCACGTTGAGAGGCAGGAACCCCGACGCGTTTCAACCTATATGGTAAGGTCTTCCTAAGGGGGTCTGTGATGTCTGGAGAGAACATCTTTTACAATTATAGTACATTCATACAAAATTTGTGTGGTATCACATAGAGGTATACAAACATGTAAAAATATCTTTACCAGATTGGCGATGTCAAACAAGGACCAAAATTCATATTGGTTGATAAAAAGTCCTCTTGAAACATGGAGATATAGGTTCCCCCACCAAGGGTAGCAGGGGAAATTCAAGGAATACAAGGAGTCACATATGATGTCCACCAGAGTGGGGCATGAACACCTGCCTGGAAAATCACATCATGCAATTTGTTAAAAAAGGAAAAAATTTATCCATATTTATGGCTGCAATAAGGGGGGGAGAGCAAGAAGCCACCCAAGACCAACCATGGGACCTAAAGAGAAAAAGAAAAAAGAAAAAACAGAAAAGAAAAGAAGGAAAGAGAGGAGAAAAAAGAAAGAAAAAGAGAAAGGAAAGGAAAAAAGAGGAACAATGGGGGAGGGGAAAAGAAGGGAGGAAGGGGGGAAAGGGAAAGGAAGCAAAGAAACACCTAAAGGTAAGGAAAGAAGAGCAAAGAGGGGGGGTGGGGGGGAGGGGAAGGAGGAAACGAAGGAAGGAAGAGGAGAGGGGAAGGGGAGAGGAGGTTTGAGGAAAAAGGTGGAGCGAGGAAGGAAAATGGAAAAAAGGGGGGGTGAAAGAAGAAGGGAAGGAAGAGAAGGGAAAAAGGTGGGGAGGAGGAAAGCAAAATGATTAACATAAACTGCAGAAAATGGAGACTGTAACAAAGATGTTAAGTGTACACCTCAATGTTGAGACAGTTGACCAGGCAGTGGATGAATTGAAAGTATCCAAAGAAATTAAAAAACAGCCTAGAAGCTTAAATGACAGATGAATACTATGAAATTAGTAAAAAAAAAAGGGGGGGGGCAGAGAGAGAGTGGCGTAACAAGAAGACCAAGTAAACCTTACTGAGTTCTTTGAGTACTCTCGGATGCACGCCATCTGGTCCTGGTGATTTATTTGTGTTAATGTTATCAAGCCTTTTCATAATTTCACCCTCTGTTAGCCATAGTGGCATGTCCTGTGAAGTACTGCTAACCATACGGTCATGGTCAGTGTACCCCTCCTTTTACCGTGTAAAGACTGAGGAGAAGAAAGCATTTAGCACAGTTGCCTTCTCTGTGTCCTCTGTAACCATCCTCCCATCATCGTTAATTATGTGTGCAACATGCTCTGACCTCGTTTTTTTTTTGCTATTGATATATTTAAAGAATTTCTTAGGGTTCCTTTTACTTTCCTCTGCTATATTTCTCTCAAAGTCGATTTTAGCCTTCTTGATTTTGTATTTCAATTTCTTATTGGATTCCTTGTATTGGTGGAAAGCCGATAAAGTCCTCTCCAATTTCTATCTCTTAAAGGCCATCTTTTTTTCCCTAATACGTTTTTTTACATTACGATTTAGCCACCCTGGTTTGGCCTTGGCTCTTCTACATTTTTTCCCAAAGGAATGCACTGTGAGATGCTTTTGTTTAATATGTTCCTAAAGCATTCCCATTTTTCCTCCGTGGTCAGTGTTCCTAGGGTTTGGTCCCAGTTTATTTTCTCCATTATTGAGCACAGTTTGAGAAAGTTTGCCCTTCTGAAATTTAGGGTTCTTATTCCCCTCTTGCCTCTTGTAAATCTTGTGAATCTAAATCTTGTGATTTACATTAAACGTGATCATCCTTTGATCGCTAGAACCCAAGTTGTCCCGGACTCCTACATCTGAGATTAGATCTGTGTCATTAGTAATTAATAGATCTAAAACTGCATTTTTTCTAGTAGGAGAATCTACCAACTGAGACGTGTGGTTGTCCTGTAAGATATTCATGAAGAGACGGGCATTTAGTGAGTGTGTTCTAAATGAAAAAATTGAAAATGAAAAAATTGCTGCAAGTAGTGTGCAAGTCATGTGGCTAAGACCTTAGTGAACAGTTTGTGATCAATGTTTAAGAGAGATATAGGTATGTAGCTTGCCACATTTCAGGCTTCAAACATAAAGATATAAAACTGTTATTTTTTGTGAAGAATTAACAACAAGTGGGACACAATCATGAAGTGGAACGAAATTTATTGGATATTTCAAACTTTTTTAACAAATAAAAACTGAAAAATTGGGCTTGCAAAATTATTCAGCCCCCTTAAGTTAATACTTTGTAGCGCCAACTTTTGCTGCGATTACAGCTGTAAGTCGCTTGGGGTATGTCTCTATCAGTTTTGCACATCGAGAGACTGAAATTTTTGCCCATTCCTCCTTGCAAAACAGCCCGAGCTCAGTGAGGTTGGATAGAGAGTGTTCGTGAACAGCAGTTTTCAGTTCTTTCCACAGATTCTCGATTGGATTCTGGTCTGGACTTTGACTTGGCCCTTCTAACACCTGGATATGTTTATTTGTGAACCATTCCATTGTAGATTTTGCTTTATGTTTTGGATCATTGTCTTGTTGGAAAACAAATCTCCGTCCCCGTCTCAGGTCTTTTGCAGACTCCATCAGGTTTTCTTCCAGAATGGTCCTGTATTTGGCTCCATCCATATTCCCATCAATTTTAACCATCTTCCCTGTCCCTGCTGAAGAAAAGCAGGCCCAAACCATGACGCTGCCACCACCATGTTTGACAGTGGGGATGGCGTGTTCAGGGTGATGAGCTGTGTTGCTTTTACGCCAAACATAACGTTTTGCATTGTTGCCAAAAAATTCGATTTTGGTTTCATCTGACCAGAGCACCTTCTTCCACATGTTTGGTGTGTCTCCCAGGTGGCTTGTGGCAAACTTTAAACGACACTTTTTATGGATATCTTTAAGAAATGGCTTTCTTCATGCCACTCTTCCATAAAGGCCAGATTGATGCAGTATACGACTGATTGTTGTCCTATGGACAGAGTCTCCCACCTCAGCTGTAGATCTCTGCAGTTCATCCAGAGTGATCATGGGCCTCTTGGTTGCATCTCTGATCAGTCTTCTCCACAACAGTATCTCGGACCTGCCTGGTGTGTTCCTTGTTCTTCATGATGCTCTCTGCACTTTAAACGGACCTCTGAGACTATCACAGTGCAGGTGCATTTATACGGAGACTTGAATACACACAGGTGGATTCTATTTATCATCATTAGTCATTTAGGTCAACATTGATTCATTCAGAGATCCTCACTGAACTTCTGGAGAGAGTTTGCTGCACTGAAAGTAAAGGGGCTGAATAATTTTGCACACCCAATTTTTCAGTTTTTTTATTTGTTAACAAAGTTTGAAATATACAATAAATTTAGTTCCACTTCATGATTGTGTCCCACTTGTTGTTGATTCTTCACCAAAAATTACAGTTTTATATCTTTATGTTTGAAGCCTGAAATGTGGCAAAAAGTCGAAAAGTTCAAGGGGGCGGAATACTTTCGCAAGGCACTGTATGGCCCAAGGGTGCCTCTACTGAGTTTAAATTTTTTCTGTCACTTGATATTACGGCAAAGAATTTTAGGGCAAACAAACGCAAAAAAATGACTGGTGAAATAAAAATAGATACCAAACTTGTCAAACCTTAAATTTGTGTGCACCCATGAAATGGCGACAAACTTTAGTACCCTATATTTTCTATAGGTGGCGCTTCAAAAGCTTCCTATAGGTATCATTTTAGTATTACAGAGGAAGTCTTTTGCTAGAATTATTGCTCTCACTCCGGCGTGCGCAGTGATATGTTGCATGTGTATAGCAATCAATATTTCCACGTGTAGATGCCCCCGGCATGTGCATTTAAAATCGGATATGTTAAGGTGGGGGCCTCAAAATTTTTTTTTTTTGATGGAGAGGATTTTAGGTGCTTGAGTGTAACTTGATTTTTTTTGCAACAAAAAAAAACTTTTTGCACATTGCTCTTGTCAATGGTGTCATCTCCTCAAACATACAGTAGCAGACAGTCTGCGCCCCTCCTTTGCCAGGAACTCAGTGACGGCGTGTTGCTTCTGGTTGGAACCCATTATTTCCCTGTAATTAAAATGCAGAAGAAGAGTCACTGCGTAGGAAGAGTTACTCTTCAAATATGTAATATTTGAATGACCTATTTAAGTTAATTAAAAAAGTTGCCCACTTTTGCATTACTTATAATATAGCTCTTGTACTTGAAGCAATCTCTTGTATTGTGTCCACATCTAGGCATACTCAGTGTTAGTGATCGACCGATATTGGTTTTTCGTTGCCGATACCGATATTTTGGCCAATGCATATCGGTATCGACCAATATGGGCCAATATTTTTGTACATTTAAAAAAATATATATTTTTATTTTTTCTTCTTGACAGGTACTCTTGTGGAGGGATTTGGGGGTCTAAAATACCCCAAACCCCTCCTCTGCACTTAAAAGCATTCAAACCACCAAGTTTGGCCAAGTTAGGGGACATCCCCTCCAGCTCCTTGTAATGACAGCTGAGCGACTTCTCAGCCACATCGGTTGTCATTACAAGACAGCCGACTGTCGGCTATGGACACCGGTACCGGGGTGATGCCTCTAGCTGCAGGCATTACTTGGGTACATGCACTTTCCAGAAATATCTGCAATATCGGTTACCTCCGGGTCCTGATTCCGATATATCAGGGAAAGTGCATATCGGCCCTCGATATATCGGCTTTGCCGATAATCGGTTGATCCCTACTCAGTATGCTAAGTGTCACCAACTACATACGCTGAATTCAACAGCAGTGAATTTTACTTAAATCTCCACTTTGAACTGCTTTAATTACAATTTCTGGAGTTGGTACATGTTTTGCCTTGCTGTGGATAAGCTATTTATGGGACGGACTAAAGGCCCGTACACACGATAAGAAAATCTGAAGGGAAAATTCGTCCGACGACCGATCTGCCAATTTTCGGATTGTTAGTATGGTGCTTTCGACAGCCAACTCTGACTTTTCGGCTGACAAAATCCTGATGTGCAGGCTATAAAATTTTTGTTGTCCGTAATACAACGTCCGATTTTCGTCTCATTAGTACAGATTTTGACGGAAAAAAATCTTAAGAGCAAGACTAGGCATGCTCAGAGACGAAACAATCCAACACATGACATCACTTCTGAAGTAGAATTCTGTTGTACGGGAAAATTTGTTTGAAAATAACCTCTTCACTTTCCACATCAGACTAGCATGCCACAAAAAATGGACGACAGATCTTTCGATAATCTGATCGTGTGTACGGGGCTTTAGTCTAAAAGAGCTTTGTTGGATTCTGCAACCTCAGTACACCTATTGAAACTGGTAAGTATTGGGGAGGATTTGGTCTTCTATTCCCAAAACTGTCCACCTGCAATGATTAATATGAAGCAGGATCCTTTGACCTGCCATTTATCTACCCAACTTTCTTTTGTATTTGTGATGAGGGACAGCCTAGGATTCAGGTGAAGGGATCCAAGGAATTCGATCATATTATTCATTCAAATGAGGGACAATTACTAGTGCACTTTCAATGTACATTATGCCTAGCAAAATCTAAAAAGATTAAAATGCCACAGACTAGTTCAAGTTCCAACTTCCCACTGGAAGAAGTGAAAGCAGCCACTCAGGGTTGTACATATACCCTACAAAGCATCATGGCCGCAACAAAAATAAAATGGCGTGTCACATTTGAAGGGCTGTCCGCCACTGGAAGCAACCCTTTCAGGTGAATGGGGCTTCTCCACAACCATCCGGCAACTATGTGCAGTGTGTGCGGTTGCAGCATTGTGGGTTGGCATTTTCTCGGGTTAAAACAGGTGGTGAGGAGGTGTCATGTCGCCTTCCCACCGCCTGCCAGATGCCTCTTATAGGCGATCCACAGTTGGTTTTTCAGAGGGGCGGCAAGGGCTACTGAACATTTGAATGAGCCCTTACAAAGCAACTACTATTCAGTTAATAATATTTCTTTTCCTATCCTGAAGGTGTCACTGTTGCTGTTCTTGGTAGCAATATAATGAGAATGAAGGCATGTGTCACATATAGCATAGAGATAAGATAAATGTGTCCTTTATTACACAATACAAACCATTTATAAATATCAAGCCTGTGGACTTATGCGTATCTAAGCCCAAGAAGAAAAATGACAGATTTTGGAGTTTGCTAGTCCTTTGATGTTGTGGCTGCATTAGTCTTATTTCTAGAATCTTTTCCTTTATTTTAATTTGGTTTCCTGCTAGTAATATGCTTCTTGTCCTAATGTGACAATACCCACACACTGTAATGTATCAATGGAGGAGCAGCGTTGTCACACTAGGGAAAGAAGTGTCTTATAACTACAGAACACTACCCTCTTTCTCTTTATCTTCATATGAGGGAGGTGTTCTGTAGTTTACAGAACAAATTGTGAACTATGCTAACTAATGGGAGAGCAGCAGTTCTGGCAGGATCAACACTTTTGCACTTATCAAACAGATATAGCAAAACATTTAAAATTGTATTTTTAGGAAACCAAAAGAAAAAGAAAATAATAAGTACCTGTAATAAATAAAATAAATACATAAATAAAATAAATGTATTGTTAGGCTTTATATACATTTAAATACCTGCATGATTGCAGGGTGACTCGTGTCACTGAAGGAGTTTGCTCTGCTAATTTACTACAGGAATTTCTGTAAAATAGGAAAACCTGCATCAATCAATCAAATAATATTATGCTGCTGTGTGCGGTTGATGCCATTTTTCCCACATCGCCAGGGATGATCAGCAGTGCAATGTTCCCAGTGTTATGGATGCACGGTCTGAATTAAATTCACAGCTTCACTTCCTGCAGCTTTGTACATTACTGGCCTTGCAGGATGCGTGACTAACTCTACTCGGCAGCCTCTTATATTTAGCTGTCCAGCGGCAATAAATCAGCACATGAAATTCCAGCACAGCTCGAAAGCTAACACCTTGTGTTTCCCTTCTAATAATCCTATTCAGATTTCCAAACCCAGCAGTTAACTACTGTACATCTTTTTTTTAAATGTACAGAACAAGCTAAATGAAAAGCAAGAGGATCTGCCCATAATATTACACTAGAGCTACATTTATCACATTGCTGTACCCGATAAACAATAGTAGAAAGACTGAAAAAAATTGTTTTTCTGGAGAAGATGCTGCTCCAGGATCCCTCCAGTGCTGACCACTTGTCTATATGCAATTAATATTATTATAATACAGGTTTTATATAGCGCCAACAGTTTGTGCAGCGTTTTAAAACATGAGGACAGACAGTCAGGTCCGCTGATAGGGGGGAACCACCAGTCTTCCTGTAGGGGGCCCGGGCACACAAGGGGGGCCCCGACAGCACGGGGAATCGGTGCGGTCGGGCGGAGGGAAAATTTCAGAAGGTAACCCTGTGCGGCTCTCTGCAGCAACTAAAAACAGTTTCTCCCCCTCCATCCAGCTTTCAGCTGCTGCAGGGAGAGACACAGACACAGGGCATCGTTTATGTCTTTGCTTCTCTGACACCGCCCCCCCCTCCCTGTTCTGCCTGCTTCTGATCTCCCCCCTCCCCATGTACCCCCTTTCACTGTGCTGCCCCCTCCTCCCGCACTGCTACAGGCTTCCCTGTCCTGTAAAAAAAAAATAATAATAATAATTAACCACTTGCCAACTGCCGCACGACTATTTACGGCGGCAGTCAGCCCCTCACAGGCAAAGTGATGTAGGGCTACGTCGCTCGCCTGTGAGGCTCTAGGGGGCGAGCGCACGCTGCTGGAGGCGCGCTCCCGCCCCCGCTCGCTCCCTAACATGTCCGCGCGCGTGGTCACTCGCGATCGTCCGGTACAGAGGGAGAAAGGCAGGCGGCTAATGTAAACAAAGCCGCCTGTCATTCTCCCCTGTGTAAGTGCAGAGATCATACGGTCCTGCTATGTAGGATCATATATCTCTGTAGTTACACAAACAGCCACATCCCTTTACAGTTAGAAGCACGCCCCTAGGGACACACTTAACCCCTCATTCTCCAATAAAGTTAACCCCTTCCCTGCCAGTGTCATTTTTACAGTAACAGTGCATATGTATAGCACTGATTACTGTAGTAATGTCACTGGTACCCCCAAAAATGTCAGTCAAGGGTCCGATCTGTCCACCGCAATGTCGCGGTCCCGCAAAAAAAAATCGCAGATCACCGCCATTACTCATTAAAAAAAAAAATGACAGAAATCTTTCCCTTAGTTAGTAAACGTAATAACTTTTGCGCAAACCAATCAAAATACACTTATTGCGATTTTTGTTTACCAAACATATGTAGCAGAAAACAAATTGGCCTAAAATGTTAAAAAATTTAGATTTTTAAATTTTTTTTTGGGGGGGGGGAATTTCATATAAAAAAATGTGAAAAATATTGTAATTTGTGCAAAATTGTTGCTCTTTTTTTGTTTATAGCGCATGATCAAAAAATCGCAGAGGTGTTCAAATACCACCAAAAGAAAGCTCTGTTTGTGGGAAAAAAAGGACATACATTTCATTTGGGTACAGCGTCGCAGGACCGCGCAATTGTCCGTTAAATCACGCAGTGCCGAATCGCAAAATAGGGCCTGGTCAGGAAGTGGGGTAAAATCTTCCGGGGCTTAAGTGGTTAAACATTGTAATAAATAATTTTAAAAAATTGTAAAATAAAATAATTGTAAACACTTTAAACATTTTTTAAATATATATATATATATATATATATATATATATATTTTTTTTTTTTTTTTTTAAATGTAAAAAATATTTAAAGCGGTTGTAAACCCTATAAAAAAAAAAATAAAAAAAAAAAAACCTGCAAGACAAAGGCATGCGCGCGGGAGTGATTTTTCCGGCAAGCTCCCGGCAAGTTAATTGAAGGTCCCCCCGGACCTTCAGAGCGCATGCGCCGCTCGCGCGAGCGGCTGCATGCACTGTAAATATCTCCTAAACCGTGCCGGTTTAGGAGATATTATTTGTACCTACAGGTAAGCCTTATTATAGGCTTACCTGTAGGTAAAAGTGTCAAAAAGCGGGATACAACCGCTTTAAAAAGGGCTAATTCACACAGGTTCTCTGTTATGTTTGTGTCCGTTAATAATGATTTTTGTGTATTTTTAGTGGAAATATTGTCTTGATATATTTGGGGGGGCTGCCAGGTAAGCTGTATGGGGCCCCGTGATTTCTAACAGCAGCCCTGCAGACAGTACAGTTACAATACAATTCAATGCAGGAATCAGAGGACCCTTAGAGCCTACGATCTAAAAGCATAGGGATACCGTCTATTTTGTCAAGAGCATTACTGACTGTGGAAACTTCACACTGGACCTCATCCAACCTGGATTCTGTGCCTCTCCACTCTTCCTCCAGACTCTGGGACCTTGATTTCCAAATGAAATGCAACATTTTCATAGTCTGTAATGATTTGGGGAGCCATGTCATCTGCTATGTTGGTCCACTGTGTTTTATCAAGTCCAAAGTCAGCGCAGCCCTCTACCAGAAAATACTAGAGCACTTCATGCTTCCCTCTGCTGACCAACTTTATAGAGATGCTGATTTCATTTGCCAGCAGGACTTGGCACCTCCCACACTGCCAAAAGTACCAATACCTGGTTTAATGATCATGGTGTCACTGTGCTTGATTGGCCAGCAAACTCGCTTGACCTAAACCCCATAGGAAATCTGTGGGGTATTGTGAAGAGGAAGATGAGAGACACCAGATCCAACAATGCAGAGGAGCTGAAAGCCGCTATCAAAGCAACCTGGGCTTCCATAACACCTCAGCAGAGCCACAGGCTGATCACCTCCATGCCACGCCGCATTGATGCAGTAATTCATGCAAAAAGAACCCCGACCAAGTATTGAGTGCATACTATACTGTACATGGACATACTTTTCAGAAATACATTTCTGTATTTAAAAATCCATTTTTTTATTGGTCTTATGCAATATTCTAATTTTCCGAGCTACTGAATTTTGGGTTTTCACCAGCTGTAAGCCATAATCAATAAAATTAAAAGAAAGAAATGCTTGAAATGTATCACTCTGTGTAAATGTATCACTCTGTGTGTAACACATCTATATAAAATATATGAGTTTCACTTTTTGTATTCAATTACTGGAATAAATTAACTTTTTGATGATATTCAATTTTTTTTAGATGCACCTGTATATGGGAGGTAGCAGGTATATGATCTACCCAACATCAAATAACTGCAGTATTGGGGAGAAGCATAGCGGGGGTGTTTCAGCACATGGGCTGCCAGAAATGTAAGTATATTGCCTCTTTTTTACAGCGTGTGCACTGTGTACAAGTGACCTTGTGGTGACCGGTCACATTAACCGCTTCCTGTCGACTGCACGCATATATGTGGTAGTATAGTGATGGGCCTTATTCTCTGATGCCACATACAGGTCAGGAAGGGGGTAAAATCTTCCGGTCTTAAAGAGGTTAAAAATACATTCATTGACAATTTTTTTGTCAAAGACGTGTAGCTAAATACATTTTGGCCTAAATATATGACAAACATTGAATATATTGGATATTTTTTTAACTGTCAAAGTAGAAAAATATTGTTATTTTTTCAAAATTTTTGCATTTTTTTATTAATATCGCAAAAAATAAAAAGCGCAGAGGTGATCAAATACCACCAAAAAAAAGCTCTGTTTGTGGGACAAAAAGGGCGTACATTTTGTTTGGGTACGGCGTTGCATGACCGCACAATTGTCAGTTAAAGTCGCACAGTGCCGAATCACAAAATGTGGCCTGGACGTAAGACAGCAAAATCCTCCGGTGGTAAAGTGGTTAAGGTACAAAATCTTTAGGCTTCAGCATCCCCACTCACCCCCCTTTCACTTACCTAAGCCCTCATTCGATCCAACGCTGTGCACGTCTGCAGTTCTTCTCTCCCCTCACTTCTGGGTTTCACTGGCTGTGCTGGGGCACTGGAAGCCATTGGCTCCTAGTGCTGCCAATCAAAGCCAGTGAGGAGGGGAGTGGGGCCGAATCCCGCTGTCTGTGTTGATGGACACAGTAGTAGGGCTTGGGAGTACTTCCACAGGGAAGAAGCTTCTCGTGGGGGCACTGGACAGAGAGAAAGGGCCAGGAGCACCCGTGGGGGAGCTGAGAAGAGGAGGTTTGCAGCGGCTTTGTTCATTGCACAAAGCAGGTAGAGTATAGACATGTTTTTTTTTTCTTATTGAACGTTACAATTTCTTTAAGCTCCTCGCAAACTGCCCTGGTGAACCACAGAACTGTTGGGTGCTGGCATCCAGATACAAATCAGAGATAGAAGTTATATATAGAAGTCTAAAGATGCAGCACTCCTATAGTCCTATGAGTCGGGCGTCAGGTAACAGTGAAATGGCCTCAGCCTCAGCCCCTCTCTGGCCACGCCCTGGGGGCAGGGCGAAACACATCAGGGGGCATGGCCAGAGAGGGGCTGAGACTGAGGCTGTTTCACTGTTACCTGATGCCCGACTCATAGGACTGCAGCATCCTTAGACTTCCGTATATAACTGCTACATCTGCAGGACAGCTTGTTTTCTGGAAAAAACAACAGACTTGCTGGCCAGATCACCAGGTGGAAATAAAGGGAAGAAAGCCTAAAAAAAAAAAACAAATGCAGCTATCACATGAAATAATTGGTAGGCTACAATATAATAAATGTTTTCTTTTGGGTTTAATACTGGTTTAATTTCCCACAGTGCTTCCCAGTACCCATAGGGACCAAAAGGGTTCCCAGGCCCCCTGAGAGCCTTCAGCCTTCACAGTACCCTCTAACCTCCCACAGCACCCCTAGCCTGCTGCAGAGCCTCCAACCCACCATAGTCCCCCCAAACTCCAGCAGATCCCTCAACCTCCCACAGTGCTCTCCAGGTCCCTCTAGAAACCTCATACAATACAAAATTAGCTGTAGAGTTCCACTCCACAACTTCCACTCACCCCGGAGTGACACCCAGCCCCAACCAGAGCCTTCCAGCTTTTCAATCTTGCATTCCCATATTTTTATTGCATGGGTATAGACATTATTCTTTACTTTTGGGGCATCAAAGGGTTTTGGAGGAATTTACCGAGCTCTGATCTCAAAAAGGTTGATAACAACAGGCATAAATTTTAAGTTCAGGAATTGTGAAAAATGTACTATCTAGACTGTTGAGATTGGAGCCTTGATAAGTAAATACAGAAGTGAGTTCATCCAGTTCATCCAGAAGATAATGAATAGGCAAGGCCGATGCTGTTAGGAAAGCTGACAGCCAAAGACCTGGCAAGCATTTTGTTTATGTAATTTCCTTTTTAATTAGGAAAATCGAATTGCAGATGAATGAGGTTTGGTTTGCATAACACACAGGGAGCCTGGATACATATCTAACTATAGAGATCAGAACAGAACAGATCAAAAACTACGAGAATCAGCCACAACGTAACATCATGTACACAAAATATTGGTGGAAAAAAAACATAATGATCCTTGATAAAGTGTATTTATTAATGTGCATTACATTTTATTTGTATACAAATCAGAGATACTTTGGAGTATCCATCCTTGTAAAACTGGAATTGTCTGTGTTCTAGCATGGTCAAGTATATGCTATCTTAGGTCCTTTTAGTCAGCAAGTTCCTGTGAAAAAAATAATAAAAGAACATTATTTCTTCCAAAAATATGTGCATTTATTATTTTATTCATAAAGGTGAACTTATCATTTAATGGTTTTAGCTTTAGGGCTCTTTCACACGGGCGATCCGATCAGATCCGCCTGTCAGTTTTTTAGGCGGATCTGATCGGATCCTCCATGCAGCTCTATGGGGCACCTCCGCTGCCACCCGTATCCGATCCTGTCCGTGAAATCTGGACGGAAGGAAACCCTATTTTTCCATCCGTTCAGGGATCGGATCGGATGAGAGCGGACAGGCGGTCCGCTCTCATCCGATCCCCCATAGAGAGCAGCGGGAGCTGTGACACCTCCCTCTCCGCACTGCAAGCGGAGACGGAGCTGTCATCCGCCAGCTCAGCGGGGATCGGCGGATCGATCCCCGCTGAGCAGCACGGATCCGTCTACGGAGGCCAGGGGAGGACTGGGCCAGGGGGCAGGGGGGCAATTTCCCCCCGGGCCGCTGTGATGTCCTGTAAAAAGGCTGCACTGCTTCTGCCACAGACACACCCAAATGATTCCTGGTGAAGAGAAGTAAAAAGTCCCCACTGCTGACCTACTAAGTACGGGAATGAAGACAAGGACAGAGCACAGGCCTCCCCCCCCCCCTCCCCAGCATGGATGGTGTAAACTGTGTCTGAGCAGAGGCTGGTTCCATGCCCCACTGGAGACTCTCCTCCCCCAGCCAGCCTGCTGGCCAGGTTGGGAACCTGGGTTCAGCCGGTGAGTAGAGAGTACCTGGAGCAGGGCTTCAGCCTGGAATGGGGGTCATCAGGAGGACAGGAAGAGGGAGAGTGGGAGGGGGCTGAGTCGCTGTACAATGGGCCTCTGGTTTGTACTTGACCCCTGGGCTGAAAGTTGCAAGTCTGCCCCTGACGGAGGCGGACCGTGTGAAAGAGCCCTTCTGTCAAATTTTAGGTTTTCAGTAAAAATGTGCTTTGTCAGTAAATTTTTTACACTTTGGCAACAAAAAAGTAATTGGAGTTTGGCAACACTGATCCTTTACCCAGTAGACTTGTGTATGTCTGCAGATTCACATACAAAATGCTCATTCACTGGCAGAGAAAAACAGGTGGAGCTATGCAGCTAACTAGTGTATTTGTGCATAAATGATTAAAAGTGAACTCTAGGCCGATATAAAAGACACAAAATTATGCAGCTTTTTAATCATTTATACATCATTAAATGTGTTTTTTTTAATGCAAGTATTGTAAGTACCTAAATTTGCCTCTTGTACAGCAGGGCTGGAGTGTGAGTGGAAGAAGCTGCTAAATCTAAAAGCTGATCAGTTCATGTGTTCATAAGAAGCTTGCTAATGGAGGAGTAAAGGGCAGGAAGATGAGATTGTGCTGCTTCTCTTTCACTGGTGCAGTGCTACCCCCGAAGGAGCCGCTGTTGTTACTGCATTCTCTGCTTGTCCTCAGGCCCTGGCATTAGCCTCCTTCTTATAGACACCATCAAATTACCCTGGCTGGGACCTCCCAGCAGTCACACAGGGATGACACAGACATCTTGTTGCAAGATACATGGTCTGCATTGGCAAACTAAAGTAGAAAAGTAACACAGTAAATCTGATTCAAAATTAATACCCATGTACCTCTAGGGGTGAACTCTCAGAGCCGGAAAACTAGACCTAGGCTTGAGAGTTTGGCATGCTTCTCACTCAATTCTGCCAGTTGCCAAGCTGCAGAATCTGGCCAGCTCTGAGTATTGACTTCTGACGGCTCAGCTAGAGCCTTTTAACTTTGGTGTGCATAAACATTTTTATGTTCTGTAGGACCAAAAGTTCACGGACATGTAATCGTCAGGTTGTCCTCAGCCAGAATGGTATGTCCCTTTAAGAGCCGGTTCACACTACCACGACTCAAAGTCGCTCCCGACTTTGGGCGACTTTGAAGTCGCCCGTGCAGAACGACTTCATTGCGGCTTGCAAATGACTTCTCATAAAAGAAATCAATGCAAGTCGCTCCGACTTCGCCCAAAATTAGTGCAGGGACCTTTTTCTAAGTCGGAGCGACTTGAGTTGCTCTGATTAGAATGGTTCCATTGCACAGCATGGAGCGCTACTTGTCAGGCGACCAAGTCGCCTGACAAGTCGGAGTAGTGTGAACCGGCTCTAAGAGTGGCAGGGTGAGGTAGATATGTAATAAAAGGAGGGGGGGGGAAAGGGGAGTAGAAAAAAATACAATATATAGTAATAACAACTGCCACATATATAACATAGGTACAATCATATAAATCCACATATAATATTATTGTTTCAATAGCCAGTTGTTACATAAAGAAATAAAAGGGGGGTATGGGGAAAGTTTGGGACTTTACATGAGGTGTGTAGAGATGATTGGTGCATGAACAGGTGAATTAATAAGATTGCTTAAGGCGGGTCTCACATGATAGTATAAAAGCGATTTAATAAATATTGTTTTAGTCAACATAAATAAAATTACATCATGGCATATTGTGAGTGGTACAACAGATGAATGATATAATGACAGACCAAATATACTCATATATATATGTGTAGAGGCTGACTGGTTGTAGACTGAAATGTAGCGCTGTAGTCAAATAGCATAAAAGATCCAAGAATATGGCGATGAAAGATGCACCGTAAACAAGCTCTACGCGTTACGTGGAATACGTTCCACTTCTTCAGGAGCGGGTGCAGCATATATTGCTGTAGGAAAGAAGGAATCTTTTTTGCAGACAGCATATAAAATAATAATAATTGTATAATCATAGGAAAGGGATATGATCATCCCTAGTCTAAATTGTCTCCGACCAGTGTACTCACAGTCCAGCCTGATGTCAACACATACATGTTGGGAGGGCAAAAGACCCCTGGGGAATGCCTAGGACTGGAACTGAGGAAGCTGAATCCGTGATCACCAGGGCATAAAGGCTTGACAGAATAGTGAAGATCTCATGAAAAATAACCACCAGGGAATTCTGTAAACACAGTTAGCTGCATAGCTCAAGCAGACTCTGAATTTGCCTCATTGTAAACAGTTCAGCCCAGCCTAGTCTCTTTCAGTAACAAACAGCACAGCTCTCTCGTCCACTTTCCAGTTGGTGCGTCTTTCCCCAACTGCTCGGCTTCTTCCGGGGCTTTTTGATTTATACTCATCCCCGTTTCTTGTTTGTCCCTATGTGGCTTGTAGTGTCGGCCTCATCTTGACTGTTTGCGGGCTCCTCCTTTGAACTACAATTCTCAGAATGCTCTGGGCACATGTCTTATTGCAAACCTAAGGGCAGGATCTCTGCTCCCTTTACCTAGTTTATTATTTTTCTATCTTATGAAAAGGGTCTACTGCCGTTGAGAAGGGCTCTTTTTTTTTCTAGGGCTCGTTTATTTAGTAATTGTACTCCTTTTTCCATTTTTCAGGCTGGTAAACCTTGTGATTTACTTTTTCTACTCATTTGTTTATCTCACACAGGCTCTGCAATTAAGCAAAAAAAACGTAAGGTAGCCATAGATGGATAAAATATTTGTTGATTCAGCAGGGACTGACTGAGATTCCATTCACCTATGGGCAGGCTGGTTGTACTGAAGTTGATCCAGTAGTACTCGTATTCTACAGGCCAGGAAGGCTTCCAGCCAGCAGAACACAATAGCACTGTTTGAGTTATTCCCTGCTCAACACTGTCTGCATTGATGGGGGAATCAAGCAATTTTTGTCCCTGCAACAGAAAATCATCTATGGCTTGCCTTAAGCCTAGTACACACGGGCCGAATGTTGGCTGGCATTAGCATGTTCAATAGAAGCTGGCCTGAGATTCAGCCCGTGAGTAAGGCTGATGATGGAAAAGGGTCTGTCCACCGACTCCTGTTTAGGGCTCTTAGCCAATGGCTGAGAGGGCTGACCAGAGTGTTCTGGTGGGGGGCTGTTCCCCTGTTAGAACACAATAGCTCAGCAAGCGAGATCCCTGTACTAACATTGGATTGTTAGTACAGCGGTTCCGACCTGAGCTGTCAGTTTTTTATCATTCAACCCGCTGAGATGAACGAAAACAAAAACTAGTGGTGTGTACAAGGCTTTAATTTCTACCTTGCAGACAAAGATAAGCACACAATTCTAAATCTTAAAATGACTCTAAATGATAACTTTATTCTCCAAAAATAATTCATACACATTCACTGCTTAATGAATTTATTCTCATGAAATCGTTTTTTACTGTGTTTATATGCCTCCTTGTAATGTCCTCAGTGAGCTCCCAAAGCTGAGAAATTTTGCCTCTTGCAATTACCAGCGTCTGGATGGCCAGTACCATGCCAAAGTCAGAGCTAGATTCCAGATATAGACTAAACCAGTATTGGATTTCTTGAACGGATATGCTGGGGCAGCCACAAGCCTGAAGTTAGGGACTAGGGATGTTAGGAAATATTGGCAGTTTATCTTGGACTGTCGATTGTTAACTTATTATGTTAACTTATTCTTCAAGTAAAATGTTTTAAACTTTGCCTAGTTGGAAGTTACTAAAGGGGTGCAATGCAAGTAACTGGCACACATAGTCTACAGCTTGGGTCACTAGAAACACTGGAGTATGAAGACATCATTGCAAGAGTTAATACAGTGTGAAGTTCCAAGTGGTTACCAGGGGTAACAAAGATTTCTCTAGCAGCCAGTCACTAAGTGGTGGTAGACTTAAAAAAAAAAAAAAAAAAGAAGAAGATTTTTCTCTGTAAGGTAAAGGAATAATGTGCTGGTATGCATTGCATACCAGCACATTATAAAAAACTTACCTTGAAACTAAGCCCTACAGTGACGCATTGTCACCACTGCAGAGGCTTCTATCTTCACCTAGTCTTCCTTCCAGGATCCACGGGCTGCGGTCGCTTGAATGGCTAAGCCGCGAGGATGTCACTCCTAAATAAAGCACATTTAAAAGTTATTCATTGAACCTGAAGATGAGCTTTATTATAAGCTTACCTGTAGGTCAAAAACAAAAAAATAGAGTTTACTACCACTTTAAGTGTGTACATGTGGCAGGCGAGATTGCCTCTTGCAGGTGGAGCTGTTGTTGGCACTCTCTCCATGAGCAGGACTGTCACCTGCGCACAGGTATGGAAGAGTTTAGTGAAGTGCACACATGGAGTCTGGGCTAGGTACATGGTGAGGCTCCATACCATTACTGGCAGTGAGGTAACAGTTATACGATGGATGGGTGGAGAGGACAAGTGACCATGTTGGTGGCATCAAGACAGTTCACTAGGGTTGTTCATGTTAATCATCTATTTGGGTTGTGAGCATTGCTCAAGTAAAGGTACCCCAGGTGTAGTGTGGTGACCCTAAACAAAGTGCCTAGCCTAGTCCAGAAGAACCCACCCTGGGGTAGATCTCTCATGTCACTCTTGCTTGGTGCCCAATGAGGAGGAAAACATGGAAGATGTGAAGACCACCCTGTCACCTTGACAGTTAATGATGAAAAATAAAAAAGTTGGGGCCCTTGAAGAAAGCACAACAGTTCCCAGCATGCAAAAGATTTATTTGTATGATGTTTGTCTCTTACCAGTTCCAGGGCACCCTCTTCTGGGTCTCTAGACAATTCCTCTGATTCAATAAAAGTCAAGTAAAAATCAGAAAGGAATAGAAGTTGCTGCAATCTCTCTCTTTCAATCCTGCCGAAGCAGTCTCTCTGTTCCTTCCTTGCAAGTGATGTGAGTGCTCTCTAATATAGTCTTTGTAATCCAAAGAAACACAATTATTCCCAAACAAAGGGGATTTAGGGCAGCACCACTGAGGCAGAACTATTTCACAGAATTTGGAAATAAGAAAAGTCAGAGGGCAAGACACCTCTATCATGTACCTGGAGATGAGCCTGACACTGTGAGGAAGGCCTTCCTTGCGCCTCCGACTCGGGACCCCTGATAGTGCAGACAGGGGACACCTGAGTGTAGAGTAGCACGAGCGCCTGGAGACTTGCTTGGAGCAGACGATGGCTACTGGTGAAGGTTGCCAGAGAAGTCCGATGAGCAGGGTGTTGTGCAGGCAGCAGGTGCTGGAAGCAGGGTTTCCTGGATAACAGGAGGAGCTTCCCAGGCAGGATGGACGGATCTGGGAATGACAGAAGCGTAGTAAGACAAGCCGGGTCAGGAGCCAATCAGTAACGTATAAGCCAGTAGGAGCAGACAGGAAGAGTGGTCACGGGACAAGCCAAGGTCGGTGCAGGTGGAGATCAGAGAATCGTCAGGACAAGCCGGGTCTGGAACTAGGAACAAGGTGCAGGTTAACAGGTATCCAAGGCTGAAGACAAAGCAGCACTGAACCTGTGTGCTGATCCAGCTTAAATAGTGCTCTTCCTTGATGAGAAGGGTGGAGCCAGGATTAGCCTGTGGGTTTAACTCATCCTCTGCCAGAGCCTTCCTGACAGCCTCTCACAACATTAGGCATGCTTTGAAATCCAGATGTTTTCACGCAGTTTTAGAAAAGAGTCATCCCTCGCAAGCTAGTGACCAGCAGTAGTAGCCAGCTGTCCTCTCCTGATGGTCAGGGGTCTGCTGATGGTCACAGGTAGTCACCGCATCCAGGAGGTGAAACACATATCCCCAATGTCGGCTCTCGGGATCCAGCCCCCTCTCACATGTAGCATTTCATGTATAACATACAGCATAATGGTATCGGCCTCTGATCAGCACTCTTCTCCTGGGCAGCAGAGCATCAGATAGCTCCAGCAAACTGGCCACACAGCACTGTACCCCTTCACTGCAACTTATCTTTCCTCTCTGCAGCCTCCACACTACACTTCTCCTTGTTCTGTTGCATCAGCCAATTACTGTCCTCCAGACTCAGCCAAGATGGCTACCCCCTGCTTTGGATACACTCCAGAGATTGCAAAGTGGTTTCCCTAAAGATGGCATCTGTGGGAGGTGCTGGAAAAACAAGTCTGATCCATATAGGCCCCACCTCACAACTTACCAGACTTAAAGAATCTCCTACTGACAGCTTAATGTCAGATACCACCAAAAGGGGAACCTTCTCAATATTAGGTGGGTGGTCATAAAGTTATGGCTGGTCGGTGTATTCAGATACTGTATGTAGATTATTATTTTATCTTTGTCCATGCTTGATCTGTAGAATACACTGCTTACCCCAGTTCTTCTGCTGAGTTAGCTGTCACTTGAATCCCTAAGTATTTAATGCGGGATACACATTGTAGGGCCGGGTTTGCGGGGGCGATCGCCTGCGGGCTCTCGTCAAGCGGGAGAATTTGTGACTTATCCCAGTTTATCTGAAAACCGGAGAATCGTCCGTACCGTTCAATTAAAGAAAGGGCTGTGAGCAGGGATTCTCGAGAGTCTTCCAAATATAACAAAGTGTCATCCGCATACATGCTGATCTTCTCCTCCAGCGGTCCCTTACGTAGGCCACGAATCCCGGGATGTGCTCTAATGGCCATCGCCAGGGGTTCCGCGGCCAGGGCATACAGCAGGGGGGAGAGGGGGCACCCCTGTCGAGTGCCACGGGATAAAGGGAAGGCGGTCGACTGCCAGCCGTTTGCCAGGACCTTAGCTACCGGGGCGCTATATAGAAGTTTGACCCACTTAATAAAATTAGGTCCAAAGCCGTATCCGGCCAGGCAGGTCCATAGAAATGGCCACTCTACCGAGTCGAATGCTTTAGCCGTGTCCAATGAGACCACCACCCTGCCACCCATTCCGTCGTGTTGTGCCTGGAGATTCATGAATAACCGGCGAAGGTTAAGTGAGGTGTTCCTCCCAGGCATGAACCCGGCCTGGTCCGAGTGTATGAGTGAAAGGATCACCTTGTTAAGACGGAGGGATAAAATTTTCGCAAGGATTTTAGTGTCTACTGGGAGCAAAGAGATGGGACGGTAAGACTCTGGGGCGTGTAAGTCCTTGCCCGGCTTGGGGATGAGCACAATTAGCGCCTCCCGCATAGAAGGGGGTAGGGTTGCATCTTTGAATAGAGATTGAAACAAATCCAATAATTTAGGAGAAAGGAGTTCCGAATATTGGGAGAAGAATTCAATCGGGAGGCCGTCTAGGCCGGGGGCCTTAGATCTAGGGAACTTGGACACGGCTGCTGCAATCTCCTCCACAGAGATGGGTGCCTCGAGGGTCGCCAACTGGTCGGGTGTCAAAGTGGGAAAGTCAATAGAGTCTAGAAAGTCATGCATGTCAGTGCAGTCAGCGGGGGCCCTAGAGGTGTAAAGTGTACTAAAAAATGATCGGAAACACCGTGTCACCGCAGCAGGATCAGTGATCTCATTACCCAGTTCATCCTTTAAAGTAATAACTACCGGGGGCCTATCCTCACAATGGACTAAATATGCGAGGAGTTTCCCCGCCCGCTCTCCATGTGCAAACAGATTCTGCTTCTGAAAAAACATCTTAGATTTCGCCTTCTCATATTCAAGTTGGGAAAGGACTTTAGAGGTCAATTTATACTGGGATTCATGTGTCGGAGTCGGGTCCGCCATAAAGGCCCGTTCAGCTTCAATTAGATTTGTCGTTGCCCTGGAGATCTCCTCAGCAGCCCGCGCTCTAACAGCTTTGATTTTGGAAATCATAGTGGATCTGGCGAACAGTTTAAATGCCTCCCACACTGCAGCCGGGGAGGCAGTGCCCTCATTATCAGAAAAGAATTGTGTCCAGGTCCCCTCAATGTCGTTCCCATCAGACACCAAGGGGAGCCAGGCGGGATTCAGGCGCCAGGCCGGGGGAGGTCTACTGCAGGGCAAGGACAACAGTATCCAATAAGGGCAGTGATCAGACAGAGTCCGTGGGGCGAAGCCTGCCGCCAGTAACCTGGGGAGCAGGGTTCGAGACAACAATATCAGATCAATGCGTGACATAGAATGGTGTGCAGCCGAGAAACAGGAGTATGCACGCTGAGCGGGGTATTTGCTGCGCCAAGAGTCGGCCAAACCAAAGCTCTCCAACAATCGGGAGAACCTGGTCGGGGACGACCCCGGCGGCGCCTGGGAGGCGCCACCGGATCTATCCAGACCCGAGTCCATCACATTGTTAAAGTCGCCCAGCCAGATCACCGGGGCCCCCGGGCATTGTGCCATAAACGCCAGTCCCTCCATAATAATCACAGCAGAGTAAGGGGGGGGCACATAGAAAGCCATCAGCAGCATCAATTCCCCATAGACTGACGTTTTGAGAAAAACATATCTACCCATTGGGTCAACCTGAGATCCTAGGAGCTGGAAATGTACCGATTTGGCCACCAGAAGCGCCACACCCCTGGAGTGCGAGCTATACGCAGAGTGCTGCACCCAGCCAACCCAGGGCCGTTTGAGAGACTGTTGTACGCGGCCCTCCAAATGTGTCTCCACCAGAACTATAATATCAGCCCGTACACGGCGTAAAACATTAAAGACAGCCGTCCGTTTAATCTTATCGCGCATACCCCTGACATTCCACGTCAACAATTTCAATGCGGCCATGGCAGGGGTAATACGGAGCGTGGAGCGGAGGCTCCCAGGATCTCAGGCAATAAGGCCACAGAACTAACAAGTCCACGGTCATACACTAGCAGTAATAAACGGCAGCAAAAGAGCAGATAGTTATTACTTGAGGTCAATGTGCATAGAACAGAAACAGTATAGAGATTGTACCAAATATAAACTGTAAACAATGGTAATACCCCAATCCCCCCTCCCTGCCCTGCACCAACCCCAACTTGTGCGGGCATGTTCCCAAACAAGTGCCTCAACCAGAACAGGCCCACATGCGACTGGTAAAGAGCAAGATCAGGAGGCCAGGGACCCCCAGGATAGTCAGCAAAAAAACAGCAAAATACAACTAGGACAAGCAAGGGGGCCCGGGGGCCCAGGTCCAACAGAAGTCGCAGGGGGCAACAGGGGAGTTGGGCACAAACACACGCCTTAGCGGGTGTAGGGGGCGAAAACCAACAGGTGTATCGCTGGGTAGCAAAGCCTATGGGCAGGTGGAAATCCATAGGAAGAGAACAGAAAAATCAGTTCCATCTGTGGAGCTAGGGCGCTCCGTCGGTCAAACACAGGAGCAGTAGTGCAGGGAAATGAGGGGGGAGGGGGGGGGAAGGGGGATGCAAAGTCTTGAGTTCCGCAGGATCTACAAAACCCCCTCCACCTCTGCAGCAGCGTAAGGCATAGGCAATCAGGGAGAAAGTATCATGAAGTCGCCAGGGCAAGGTGGTCAGGCTCTAGCTTCCAGTCCTTCTAACCAGGAGATGGCGGCTTCCGGATCCTCAAAGAAATGGGCTCGGTCCTCACCCTCCACTCTAAGACGGGCCGGATACAACATAGAGTACTTGATATTCTTGATACGCAGCCTGCGTTTGACCTCCAAAAAGCTCTTGCGGCGCCTCTGGACCTCAGCAGAGAAGTCGGGGAAAATCGCTATTTTGTGATTTCCAAATGGAATGTTCCCCTTAACTCTGGCCAGGCGTAATATGGCATCTCTGTCCCGATAGTTCAGGAATTTAGCGATGAATGTGCGGGGGGGTGCACCCTGAGGGGGGGGACGCCCCGAGAGGCGATGTGCACGTTCCACAACAAAAGTGGGTGAAAAGGATTCTCTGCCATATGTCTGAGTGAGCAATTGTTCCAAATAGGATGAGGGGTCTGCACCTTCAGAGCCCTCCGGGAGGCCAATGAACCGCAGGTTACAGCGGCGCAGCCTATTCTCCATGTCATCTTGTTTTTGGAGGATAAGGTGTACTTGTTGCTGCAGCCTGTCTGAGGAGCTTTGCAATGGGGGGAGGGAGTCTTCCACCTCGCTAATTCTGTGTTCAGCCTCACCAACTCTGTCCCTTAGCTTCTGCATATCCTGACGCATCAAAGATATATCTACCTTCACCTCCTCGATTTTAGTTGTCAGCATGGTCTGGCAAGTGGCAATCGCTTCCAAAACCTTGGATGTAGCAGGGCTCTCAGGCTCCTCCACCACAAGCGACGGGCCGGCGCCATCTTGGATCGGGGCCTCCTTCTCCAGCCTCCGGAATGCAGCTAGTTTTGCCGCAGCTTCAGAGCCTTTCTTCGGCGGAGACATGCGGGGGCCAGTGCCGCGGGTGTGCGGGAGGTGAAGGGAGGATTATCGTGCCCGGAGGGCTGCAGGATTAGCGGTAAAGGATATCGGTCCGGCGGAGCTCCTCTCACACACGTCCTCTCACATGCTGCGCCAGGCCACGCCCCCGCTTACCCCAGTTCTTAAAGGGGTACTAAAATAATCATTGGTAGAAACCAAGGTGATGGGGTATTAGCCTGCAGAACTTCTTTATTGTAGTTGACTATGATTACATATGTGACAGTTGTTGCTGACCATCTGGGAATCTGTTGGAATTACACAGCACCATTGGAATGTTCAGAAAAGATCTGGCTCCAGTCTTACAGATCATATATGCTACACCCCGCAGCCACATTCAAGTGTTGTAGCGCTGCACATGACACTAATAAAAGAGAGGGATTATAAAGAAGTTAGGTTTCTGATTATTACAGGTATGCTGCAGCAGAAGTCAAGCAGCTGAACTTGCTAACAGTTTCCAGACTCTGGGTTCTATATTTAAATCCACTGTGTACTTATCAACATTCTGATTTAATTTTCAAGGACCCCAGCTGACTACTTCGAATCCAGGGGGACCATGGTACACTACAATTCCAGATTTGCGAGCATTGACATTTAGATTAATACAAGGATATATTAGATTGATGGGTGAGCAAGGCACCACATTCCTTGTTAATGTGAATCCAAAAATAGTCATGTAGAGGGAACTTTATAGTTGCCAAAACACATTATTATACAAAATAAAAACATACTTTTCATTCAATAATTTTCATTCTTTTTTTCAAGTGGATCGGATTGGAGGTAGGCGGTTGTAAACGGACACAAGGCAATTTACATCCTCCGCTCTATAGAGGTGAATGGAGGGTCCGATTGGGGTCACCTGAAATACAGACAGGGGGACCCGATTAGACTAATTGTGTGAAAGGGGCCTAAGGCTGCTTTCACACTGATAAACTGTGGTTTACCTGCACCTCAACTGACCTCAATCTTCACTTCTTCCTCAGGATTTCTGCAGGTATCGCTGGCAGCTGCTGTCCCCCAGGCGGGTATGGCTGGTGGCTGCTGCTGGCTGTCCTCCAGGGCTGTGTCAGGGTGCCAGGAAACCAGACCACACGAAGATGCAAGTAAATAAAAGCAGTTTATTAATGCAACAATAATAAACGCACAGCAAGAGAGAGGAGCGAAAACAGGAACAGCCGGGGTCAAGTTTGGAAGCGGGTAGTCATCCAAGCCGGGATCGAATCCAGGAGTGAGTAGTCTGTCGAACCCGGGCCATCTGCCGATGCAGGATCGAGAGCCAGGAAGGTCGTCAGCCAAGCCAGGTCATGAATGGAGGAACACAGAGAACAGAGCACTGCTAGCAGTGATGCACGATGGAGCACAAATGCAAGGGCAAGGTCTGATATATATAGTCAGGTGTGCAACATCATCACTAGGCAAGGTCCAAGAGGGCTGGACAAAGAAAGGCAAGGTAAGACCTTGACAGTACCCTCCTCTCAATGGCCCCTCCTCCACGGAGCAAAAATGGTTTCTGAGGAATGCGAGCATGGAAACGATGAGAAGGGCAGGAGCATGAACATCAGTGGAGGGAACCCAGGACCATAACCTTTCCAGTGAACCAGGTACTGAACCTTACCCCAGAACAGACGAGAATCCAAGATGCTGCTAACCTCATACTCCTCATGATTGCCCACAGGAATGGGACAAGGGCGAGGAAGTGAGTAGGTATAGCGATTGCAAACCAGTGGCTTCAAAAGTGACACGTGAAAGACATTGGAGATACACATGCCAGGATGAAGATCAAGGGCATAGGCCACCGGGTTCACCTTTTGGAAGATGCGAAAAGGCCCAACAAAACGAGGTGCCAGTTTAGAAGCCTGGAGCTTCTGACGCTGTGCAGAGAACCGTAAAGACTCTTGAATCTGCATCCAAGAAGAACAGAGGGCACGAAGATAATTCTCCACAGCCGAAATGTCCTGTGGTGAGAACAACACAGCGGTTTGGAACCCATAATTAACCATGAATGGAGACATTCCAGAAGATGAGTTGATAGCAGAGTTCCTGGCAAACACTGCCCAGGGTAGCAGATAAACCCAATTGTCCTGATGGTCAGAGATAAAGGAGCGGAGAAATTGCTCCAGAGCTTGGTTGGAACACTCAGTGGCACCATTGGACTGCAGATGGTAGGCCGAGGAGAAGGACAGTTAAATACCCAACTGGGAGCAAAAGGCCCACCAGAACCTAGAGACAAACTGGCTTCCACAATCTCCTTAGGCAACCCATGTAAGCGGAAAACCTCCCTGGCAAACACAGAGGCAAGATCTTGAGCAGTAGGCAGCCACTTAAAAGGAACACAGTGGCACATTTTGGAAAACCATGAGGATAACCGTGTAACCTCGGGACGCAGGAAGTTCCACAATAAACTCCATGGCCAGGTGACACCAGGGACACACCCTATTGGGAATCAGGATGACCGGCAGTCTTGGAATTGTGATATGTGCACAACAGTCTGATGCGCAACCCCTCAGGTACAAAACATTTGCCAGCAGGTCTCTCAGTGGGAGCAACAGATTGGGCAGCCAAAATCTGTTCCCCAAGAGGAGAGGGTAAGTTGGTGCGGATGGCAGCCAGGATATGATCTGAAGGTATGTCCAGGGTCGGCACGGAGTCCTCCCTGCACAACTCAGAATACTGGTGAGACAAGGCATCAGCTTTAACATTCTTGGAGCTGGGCAAATAGGAAACCACATAGTTAAAACGTGACGAGTATAAGGCCCATCTAGCCTGACGGGGTGTGAGCCTCTTGGTCTCTGAGAGATATGTCAGATTCTTATGATCGGTAAGAATGAGAACTGGAACCACAGAACCTTTGAGTTAGTGTCTCCACTCCTTGAGAGCCAGGACTATTGGCCAAGAGCTCTCTGTCTCCAATCTCGTATTTGTATTTAACTGGAGACAGCTTCCTGGAGTAGAACCCACAAGGAAGTAAGGGTCCATCAGGTGGCCGACGCTGAGACAGGAGGGCACCTAATCCATCTCAGACGCATCCACCTCTAGGACAAAGGGCAAACCAGGACTGGGATGACACAGAATGGAAGCCGAAGCGAAAGCAAACTTGAGGGCCTCGAAAGCTTGGATAGCAGCAGGCGTCCAATTGTGGGGATCGCTGTCCCTTTTGGTCAGATCTGAGCTAGGTTTGGTCAAAGAGGAAAAGTTCCTGATAAATTTCCGATAGTAGTTGGCAAACCCAAGGAAACGCTGAATGGAATGGAGACCACTAGGGCGAGGCCACTGTAGAACAGCTGAAACCTTCTGAGGGTCCATGGAGAACGCTTCAGCATAAATGATGTAGCCCAAGAAGGCAACCTGAGACAGGTGGAATTCACATTTCTCAAGCTTACAGAAAAGCCCATTTTCACGTAACCGTTGCAGCACCCGTCTGACCTCCTGGTAGTGTGATTCAATGGAGTCTGAGTAAATCAAGATGTCGTCCAAATAGACTAGCACGCATTGCTCAACATATCACGAAAGACATCATTGATGGACTCCTGGAAGACAGCGGGCGCATTGCACAAGCCAAAGGGCATCATAAGATATTCATAATGACCAGTTCTGGTATTAAATGCGGTCTTCCACTCATCGCCCTCCTTGATCCTTACGAGGTTATACACGGCCCTTAAGTCAAGCTTGGTAAAGACCATCGCTCCCTTGATGCGGTCGAACAATTCAGTAATCAACGAAATCGGGTATGCTTTCTTGACCGTGATGCGATTGAGCCCCCTATAATCAATGCAAGGTCTCAACTCACCCCCCTTCTTCTTTACGAAGAAAAATCTGGCACCCGCTGTAGAAGTGGATTTACGAATGTGCCCTCGGGCAAGCGCATCCACCACGTACTCCTCCATGGCCTTAATCTCCACAACCGAGAGAGGATAAACCCTGCCACGAGGCGGAATGGCATCAGGGTGCAAGTCTATGACACAATCGTACGGAGTAGGAGGAAGAGTACCAGCATGCACCTTGTCAAATACATCTTGATACTCATGATATTTAGTAGGCAACACTGAATCACACTTTGGGCCCAATTTAGTCATTTTCACTTAGTGGTGTACTCACTTTTGTTGCCAGCAGTTTAGACATTAATGGCTGTGTGTTGAGTTATTTTGAGGGGACAGCAAATTTACACTTATACAAGCTGTACACTTAATACTTTACATTGTAGCAGAGTGTCATTTCTTCAGTGTTGTGACTGTCACATGAAAAGATAAAATATTTACAAAAATGTGAGGGGTGTACTCACTTTTGTGAGATACTGTGTATATGTGTATACAGTGCCTTGCAAAAGTATTTGGCCCCCTTGAACTTTGCAACCTTTTGCCACATTTCAGGCTTCAAACATAAAGATATCAAACTGTAATTTTTTGTGAAGAATCAACAACAAGTGGGACACAATCATGAAGTGGAACGAAATTTATTGGATATTTCAAACTTTGTTAACAAATAAAAAACTGAAAAGTTGGGCGTGCAAAATTATTCAGCCCCTTTACTTTCAGTGCAGCAAACTCTCTCCAGAAGTTCAGTGAGGATCTCTGAATGATCCAAAGTTGACCTAAATGACTAATGATGATAAATAGAACCCACCTGTGTGTAATCAAGTCTCCGTATAAATGCACCTGCACTGTGATAGTCTCAGAGGTCCGTTTAAAGCGCAGAGAGCATCATGAAGAACAAGGAACACACCAGGCAGGTCCGAGATACTGTTGTGGAGAAGTTTAAAGCCGGATTTGGATACAAAAATATTTCCCAAGCTTTAAACATCCCAAGGAGCACTGTGCAAGCGATAATATTGAAATGGAAGGCGAATCAGACCACTGCAAATCTACGAAGACCTGGCCATCACTTTAAACTTTCAGCTCATACAAGGAGAAGACTGATCAGAGATGCAGCCAAGAGGCCCATGACCACTCTGGATGAACTGCAAAGATCTACAGCTGAGGTGGGAGACTCTGTCCATAGGACAACAATCAGTCGTATACAGCACAAATCTGGCCTTTATGGAAGAGTGGCAAGAAGAAAGCCATTTCTTAAAGATATCCATAAAAAGTGTCATTTAAAGTTTGCCACAAGCCACCTGGGAGACACACCAAACATGTGGAAGAAGGTGCTCTGGTCAGATGAAACCAAAATCTAACTTTTTGGCAACAATGAAAAACGTTATGTTTGGCGTAAAAGCAACACAGCTCATCACCCTGAACACACCATCCCCACTGTCAAACATGGTGGTGGCAGCATCATGGTTTGGGCCTGCTTTTCTTCAGCAGGGACAGGGAAGATGGTTAAAATTGATGGGAAGATGGATGGAGCCAAATACAGGACCATTCCGGAAGAAAACCAGATGGAGTCTGCAAAAGACCTGAGACTGGGATGGAGATTTGTCTTCCAAAAAGACAATGATCCAAAACATAAATCAAAATCTACAATGGAATGGTTCACAAATAAACATATCCAGGTGTTAGAATGACCAAGTCAAAGTGCAGACCTGAATCCAATCGAGAATCTGTGGAAAGAACTGAAAACTGCTGTTCACAAATGCTCTCCATCCAACCTCACTGAGCTCGAGCTGTTTTGCAAGGAGGAATGGGCAAAAATTTCAGTCTCTCGATGTGCAAAAATGATAGAGACATACCCCAAGTGACTTACAGCTGTAATCGCAGCAAAAGGTGGCGCTACAAAGTATTAACTTAAGGGGGCTGAATAATTTTGCACGCCCAATTTTTCAGTTTTTTATTTGTTAAAAAAGTTTGAAATATCCAATAAATTTCGTTCCACTTCATGATTGTGTCCCACTAGTTGTTGATTCTTCACAAACAATTACAGTTTTATATCTTTATGTTTGAAGCCTGAAATGTGGCAAAAGGTCAAAAAGTTCAAGGGGGCCGAATACTTTCGCAAGGCACTGTGTATATATATATATATATATATATATATATATATATATATATATATATTCATTATGAAAGAAAACACACACACTCTAAAAATTAATGAAAACAGATATTTTAAAATGTATAAAAACATGGACGTTGTTAGTGGGGCAGTGGACAGTGTCAATGGTGTCAGTCAGTAGGAGCCCCATTGGGAGGCTTTGATGAAATATCAGACTCATTTTGTCTCACTTTTGAGATAGAGAAGGGGGACTGAGGACAGAGATTTCTTAGTCCCTTTCTCTGCACTGGACAGTGAATGAATGGGAAGTGCCTTGTGCTGAGCTGCTTCCTGTTCATTCACAAACTGAAGCATAGTCAACACAGTTTACTATGCTTCAGTTATGAATGAATATGGTGAGCGATTGATATTGAAAAAAGAAGAGAAACATGGACAGTAGGGGCGGCGGGGGTGGCATATACTGGTACTGATTGTTAGATATAACCTTTTGGGGCTAAACAAAGTACAGGCAGACATTCTGTTGTTTCACTGAACGCTGCTTTTGTTCGGAGCAGGAACTATTCTTTATATTACTCTTTTGAGGCATAGACAAAACATGAACTCACAAATGTAACACTGCCATCTAGTGGTCATACAATGTAATAGGCACAGCAATGACATACAGTGGTTGTTGCTGATTAAATACAAACCTTGTATGATAACACCCCCACTCAACAACTACTATCTATGTCAATCCCATTTCTGATCTAAGATCCACAAATCTGGTTCTAGCTAGTGGCCTTGTCAAAGCATCAACAATCATTTTTTCTGACTCACAATACACAAGTACAATCACTTTCTGATCAACTAAGTCATGAATGTAATGATGTCTGACATCGATGTGCTTGGTTCTTCCATTAATTTTCTCACTTGTTGCAAGCTTAATGCAAGCCTGATTATCCTCAAATAAGACGGTAGGTTCTGATGTTGCTTCTCCAAGATCCTTGAGTAATTGCTGTAACCACACAACTTCTTGACTGGCATAAGCTGCAGATATGTATTCAGCTTCTGTAGAGGACAATGCCACTGACATCTGTTTCTTGCTGGACCATGATATAGGACTGTCTCCCAATTTTAATAAGTAACCACTTGTGGATTTGCGTGTGCTGTGATCACCTGCCCAATCGGAGTCCACATATCCCACGAGGTTTAAACCACCACTTGCTGATAGTTTCAAATTTAAGTCTTTTGTCTGTTTCAGATATCTCAAAACTCTTTTGATCGCATTCCAGTCTCTTTGACGTGGTTTATCAACTCGCCTGCAAAGAAGAGACATGCTGGCTGCAATGTCGGGACGTGTAGTGGTTGCAATGTAGAGAAGTGCCCCCACTGCTTGTCTGTATTGTTCATTGGATGTGAGAAGATCATCTTCTCCTTCTAACTTTGGATAGACTGTATCCATAGGTGTGCTTGCTCCTTTCGCCTCTGTCATGTTGAGTTGCTGAAGAATAGATTCAATTTTTGCACTCTGATTCAACAGGAAACTTCCATCTTTCTCACGCTGGATGTCAATTCCAAGATAATATGTCACTTCACCTAGGTCTTTAGTATCAAAGTGCTTGTTGAGTACTCCTGTTAACTTTGCAATTTCATTGTCGTTTTTGTGAGCAATGATCAGGTCATCTACATAAATTAGCAGATACATCCACTCAGTGTCTACTTGTTTAGCATATAGGCACGGATCAGCTTTGCTTCTTGTAAATCCTTCATTTAGTAGAACTTGATTAATCTTCAGGTTCCATGCTCGAGCTGATTGTTTAAGGCCATAAAGAGATTTATTCAACTTGCAGACAAGATGCTCTTGTCCCTTTTTCAAATATCCTTCTGGCTGTGACATGTAAATTTCTTCTTCAATATCACCATTAAGAAAAGCTGTCTTAATATCGTGATGTTTCACAATCATTGTACGCATGGCAGCCACTGTCACTAGTGTTCTGAAAGTACTTTGATTAGCAACTGGAGCAAAAGTAGCATCATAGTCCTCACCGAACTTCTGCGAGTAACCTTTAGCAACCAGCCTTGCCTTGTACCGACAGACTTTCCCTTCAGAGTTACATTTGGTTTTAAAAACCCATTTACATCCTATGGCATGTTTACCTTGAGGTAGCTCTGAAAGTGTCCATGTCTGGAGATCTTTGAGTGATGTCATTTCTTCATCAGCGGCTTTATACCATACTTGTTTCTCATGCATTGGCAGTTTCTGCATCTCTTTCCATGAACCTGGTTCAGTTTGAACAGCTCTGCGAGCTATGTAAGATAAACGTTCAGCTGGAACACCTTTATTGATTCTGGTTGATTTTCTGACTGAAGGTATTTCTGGTTCAGTTTCAGGTTTTGATTCTTCTGCAGTTATTTCTATTTCTGTATCACTTCCCTTATTTTCTTGAGTGACTGATGTTGATTCTTTCTCAGTTTGAAAAGTTTGAGTCTGTTGTTCAAACTTTGAGCACACAGAACTTTCATCAATAATTACACTTCTGCTGACTGTTACTTTGTTCGTGTCTTGATGTAAAATCCTGTATCCTTTTTGAGATTCACTGTACCCCACAAGTACACCTTCTTTTGCACATGCATCCCATTTTGTACGTTTTTCTTTTGGAATGTGTACATAGGCTTTACTTCCAAAAATTCTGATGTGTCTTAAATCTGGTTTCCTTTTGTTCCACAGTTCATATGGAGTTTTTATTGTTGCTTTTCCCGGCAAACGATTTTGAAGATAACATGCAGTTGTGATAGCTTCTCCCCAGTATGTAGTTGGCATATCAGCATCAAATAGCATGCTCCTCCCACTTTCACACAGTGTGCGGTTCATTCTCTCTGCAACTCCATTTTGCTCTGGGTTATATGGAACTGTTGTCTGGAACATAATTCCATGCTTCCTGAGAATGGCTTGTGTTTTACCACTTGTATATTCTAAACCATTATCTGTTCGTAGTACTCTGGGCATTCCGCCAAAAATATTGTTTACTTGAGCGAGATACTCTTCTAATTTCTCTGGCACTTCATCTTTATTGTGAAGTAGAAATACTGTGGTATACCTGGAGTAATCATCAATGAAGGTCAGGAAGTATTTTTTCTTTCCTGGAGTCATAGTTTTCATTGGACCACAAAGATCTGAATGTATTAAGTCCAGAGGTTTTTGGGATTTGCTGTTGGTCTGCTTGGGAAAAGGTGTCCTTGCCATTTTTCCTTTAATACAGCTGGTACAAATCATTATGTGATCACATGGATTAATCTTAATACCACTTGCATAGTTATTCTCAACTATTTTCTTTATTGTATCAGAATTTCTGTGCCCCAATCGTCTGTGCCAAGTGTGGATGCAGTTTGAATGTTTATCCTCTTTGGCTATTTTAACCATTTCACTGCAGTTCAGCTGATACAGTTCATCTATGATTTTAGCCTTTGCAAGCAAGCAATCCCCTTTTGTTATGATACAACTGTCACCCTGAAATGTGACTACATTGCCTTGGTTAGTGAGTTTCTTTACTGACAAAAGGTTGCTTTCAAGATCTGGCACATACAGAACATTCCTCATATGGATCTTTTTAGTGATATCTGGAGAGATAGGACAGTATAGAAAGCCATCTCCTATTCCCACTGATTTCATAAATTGTCCATTAGCTGTAGTTATCCCTTCTGTTTTGCTTTCATCAAGTGTGTGAGTGAAGAAACTTCGGTCATTTGTCATGTGACTTGTAGCACCTGAGTCCACACACCATGCTTGCACAGAGGTGACACCACTTTTGGATCCGAATGCATACTCCTTTGTTTCTATGACATTCTTAGCTTGTTGCAATGCACTTTGTTTTTGCATTCTAGCTTTCCAGATTCTACAATCTGCTTTTAGGTGTCCTGGTTTCTTGCACACAAAGCATTCCCGCTTTTCTAGCTGCACGTTACTGTGTTTATTTTTGAATTTTGTCTTTAAAGCTGTCTCTGAACACACACTCACATTACTCATGCTTTCAGTTTTGCGTTTGTATTCATCCACAAGCTTACCTTTAACATATTCCAGTGTCAGATCATCATCTGGACGTGCATCTAGTGCTGTGACAAGTGTCTCATAACTTTCAGGAAGTCCACTTAATAACAGCGCTGCAACATGTAAATCTTTTATCTCTTCTCCAATCCCTCTCAGTCTCTCCACCATCTCTAAGGTCTGTCTTATATAGTCCTGCATGTCCTGGTCTTTCTGTAGCTTAGTCTGATAGAGCTTTCTGATTAAATACAGTTTATTGCTGAGATTAACTCTTTCATGTGCTTTCTGTAACTCTTCCCACATGTCTTTAGCAGTCTGACAGTTACATATATGTATGATTTGATCATCATCTATGCACAGGGAGATTGTGCTGTGTGCTTTCTGATCTCTGTCTAACCACTCCTCTGTGGGCTGTGCAGGTCTTGATTCATTTATACATTTCCACGTACCTTCTCTTATAAGCAGCATTTTCATCTTGAATTTCCAAGATTGGTAGTTCTGATTTGTCAGATTTGCAATGGAGAACTTTGCTGAGGGGATGGCAGCAGCCATTTCTGCTGTTTGTCTTTCTGTTGCTGTCTCCTGTACTCACTTGCTTTAGCTCACTGTATCTGGCTATATCCAGGGGTAATCTGTATTATATCCTGGGTTTCTGTAACATGTCCTGGGCCCATAACCTGTTAGATATAACCTTTTGGGGCTAAACAAAGTACAGGCAGACAGTCTGTTGTTTCACTGAACGCTGCTTTTGTTCGGAGCAGGAACTATTCTTTATATTACTCTTTTGAGGCATAGACAAAACATGAACTCACAAATGTAACACTGCCATCTAGTGGTCATACAATGTAATAGGCACACAGCAATGACATACAGTGGTTGTTGCTGATTAAATACAAACCTTGTATGCTAACACTGATCCACTGTATTTTCCTCCTCCAGCCGCTGAATGCCAGCGGGAGAGAGAGGAGGAGAAGCTGACTTTCAGTGGCTGTAGGAAGAAAAATACAGATCAGATCCAGTAAAGGCCTCCCCTCCTGTCCAGGTTCTGGAAGTCGGCAAGGAAGGATTATGATCTATCCATCACTTGCTCACTATCAATAGGTACTGTAGCTTGTGATCGACGGGTTGCCGACCCCTGGACAAGGGTGTGCCCAAGTACACCCTGCACACCCCCTGCGCACACCTATTATTTAAATGCATGTAAAGCACAGCCCCATACACCTAAAGGGGTCGCATTAAGTGAAGGTACCACTGGGGGCCATAAAGCAAGGCATCATGGTCGCAAGATATGTACAGCCCTGTGCAGCTGAATAAACTTATTTAGGTGGGTAGCTCAACTTTTGGGCTTTTACTGCTCCCTGCCCACCCATTTGAACAATCCCTGAGGCCTAGTTCACACTTGAGTGTATTGGAATCATAGGCAGAATCTGTATGGGCAGAGGGCGCTATGTACAGAGGGCAGGGCTATTACCTATTTTTTTTTCTTCTGTATGTAATCACAGTATACATACAATTTTTTTGTGTGTTTTGTCAGTACATGCGTGAATATTTTTTTCTGTGTGTGGGTGTGTAAGGTCACTCACACGCAGCCTGTATAAAACATATACACCTCACATCACTCACACACCAGAGAGACACTACAGGAGATGGTCAGAGACTACAGACACATTATTACAGGAGATGGTCAGAGACTGCAGACATATTACAGGAGATGGTCAGAGACTGCACACATATTACAAGAGATGGTCAGAGACTGCAGACATATTACAGGAGATGGTCAGAGACTGCAGACATGGTACAGGAGATGGTCAGAGACTGCAGACATGATACAGGAGATGGTCAGAGACTGCAGACATGGTACAGGAGATGGCCAGAGACTATAGACATGGTACAGGCGATAGCCAGAGACTGCAGACATGGTACAGGAGTTGGCCAGAGACTGCAGACATGGTACAGGAGATGACCAGAGACTGCATATAAGGTACAGGAGATGGTCCTAGACTGCAGATATGATACAGAAGATGGTCCGAGACTGCAGACATGGTACAGGAGATGGTCAGAGACTGCAGACATGGTACAGGAGATGGTCAGAGACTGCAGATATGATACAGGAGATGTTTAGCGACTGCAGATATGATACAGGAGATGGTCAGAGATTGCAGACATGATTATTTCAGGAGATGGTCAGGGACTGAGTTTACGGCTGAACCCAGTGTAAACGTGTATAGTATAACAGGGCTTGTCCACTCTATTAAAACCAGCTCTGCAAGATCAAGTTAGTAATCCTCCTTTGAAAGTACAACCAAGTGACAGAAGACAGCAGCACATCCCAGTGGCGTACCTAGAGCATTTGGCACCCGGGGCAGATCCTATATCTGGCACTCCCCCCAAACTTTAAAATGTAAAAACAACCACAAAAATTTGTAATGTTTTCAAGAATGTTTATTGCACAAATTTTACAGCCTTCCATCACAGTGCCCCTTGCAGTCAGTTTGCCCCCCCCCCACGTCTCTCTAATCACAGTACCCCCTTTACACTCTCTGCCTCCCCTGCACAGTCCTACCTTCAGCATAAACACATAGCTAATACTATTAGCAATGTGTTTAAGTTTGAGTAAGAGATTGGAGACATTCTACAGGAGATGGTCAGAGACTGCAGACATGATACAGGAGATAGTCAGAGACTGCAGACATGATACAGGAGATGGTCAGAGACTGGGGACATGATACAAGAGATGGTGAGAGACTGCAGACATGATACAAGACATGGTCAGAGACTGCAGACATGATACAAGAGATGGTCAAAGACTGAGAACATGATACAAGAGATGGTCAGAGACTGCAGACATGATACAACAGATGGTCAGAGACTGCAGACATGATACAGTAGATGGTCAGACACTGAGGACATGATACATGAGATGGTCAGAGACTACTAACGTGATATAAGAGATTGTCAGAGACTGCAGACCTGATACAGGAGATGGTCAGAGACCACAGACATGATACAAGAGATGATCAGAGATTGAGCACATGATACAAGAGATGGTCAGAGACTGCAGACATGATACAAGAGATGGTCAGAGACTGCAGACATGATACAAGAGATGGTCAAAAGACTTAGGACATGATACAAGAGATGGTCAGAGACTGCAGACATGATACAACAGATGGTCAGAGACTGCAGACATGATACAGTGAATGGTCAGACACTGCGGACATGATACAAGAGATGGTCATAGACTATGGACATGATACAAGAGATGGTTAGAGACTTTGGACATGATACAAGAGATGGTCAGAGATGGCAGACCTCATAGAAGAGATGGTTAGAGACGTTGGACATGATACAAGAGATGGTCAGAGACTGCGGCCAAGATACAAGAGATGGTCAGAGACTGCAGACATGATAGAAGAGCACTAGGGGGACTGGAGAGCACAGGGGAAGCAGAGAGCACTGGAGGAGCTGTGGGGAGCACTGGGGGAGCCAGAGAGCATGGGGGGAGCTGGAAAAAACGGGGGGGGGGGGCTAAAAAGCACTGGGGGGGGGCTGGACAACACTGTGGGGCCAGCAAAAGAAAAAAGAAGTTGAAAAGGAGGAGCGGTGGGGCAGCTTCATATAGAGGACTTAATCTTTCCATATTCCTCCTGCAGCCGCTGAATTCCTGCAGAAGGGAGAGGAAGAGAATCAGGCATTCAGCGGCTGCAGGAGGAATATGGAAAGATCAATTCCTCTATATACAGCTGCCCCACTGCTCCTCCTATCCAGTCACACATGGAGGCTGCTCGGGCCTCAGGCACCCACCTTCTTCCCGCCCCTGCGAGCAGCGTGGGTAAGCAGTGCAGACTAAAGGAGCAGCTGCCTTCCCATGGAGATGAGCGGCGTCGGGCTGACACCCCCACCCCCAGTGCGTGGCACCCAGGGCGAGCCGCCCCCCAGTTGGTACGCCACTGGCACATCCAATTTCAAAATCAAAATTGTCTTACAAACAGTTAACTGCTCAAGATTTGTGGAGGACAGTAAACAGTTAATGGGTGTGTGAAGCTTTTAGCCTGAACCAGCAGTAAATCCTCAAAAAAAACCATAAAAAAAACATGCAGCACACACAGATCTCTGGCTAAATAGCTGAATAGAAACTGAAATGGTTAATAGCCATGTGTCCCTGGTTTTAGGGAATGCTGCTGCTCTTTTAGAGAATGCTGCTGCAGCTTCTTCTTATCAGTGTATCAGGCAATAGGCAGGTCATGTTAGGCAGATTTAAAAAAAAACATAAGGAGCAAGGGGAGAGGAGGCTGTGGTAACCCGTAAACTGCCTGAATACAGATATCTGGAATACACTGCAGCCGACCAGCATTACATGTGACAATGTTTGCTCTAATTGTAGACATACCTTCTTGCATCTCCCTTCTGGTGCCCCCATTCAGCCCTGCTCACAGTCAAATGTGGCAGGGCTGGAGAGGTGCGGGAGGAGGAGTGTTAGACTGCCTGCTGACTGCCTGTGGATGGAAGGGAGGAGAAGCTCCACATATCAGCCCGCCCATCCCCAACATCAGAGCTTCGATTTGACAGCTCTGCTCCACTCACTCTCACTGACACTGTGCTGGATGGGTGGTCACACTGCTGAATGCACTGCTAGGCTGTCAGCAGGTACACCACCCCTGAATCCGAGGACAGAACCGGGGACACGTCCGGGAGACGTCTGGTGACCCTAGCTTAGCACTTGGGACACCTTGCTGTTGTTTTAAAAAGTGTGTTAAGACCACAGAACTCCTCCCCCTATACTAATTTCTATAACTGGGGGAGAAATTCACACAAATTACCTAGGCAGAGCTTAAGATAAATACACTGAACAATAGTTTGTTCAACAGACCAAAATGGAGCAAATAAGAGATGTTTGTTGTTAGGATTTTTAGGTCCCAGTGGCTGGCTGCAGTGTAACAGAGAGGCAGCAACAATGGCTGAAGACCTTAAGTGTCTGCCGATCAGCTGGAGTGACTTCACTACTGCGCAAGTGCAGATTGTCGGAGGCATTATTCGACGATCTGCAATAAACTACAGAACACCGGCTCCTCTCGGATACAGACCACCTCATCTGGCTTGGGGATTTATTTATTTGCTTCCCGTGCCTGCTCCCATACTGCCCTGATCTGTTGGCTACCTCTGACCCGGGAGGAGGAAGCTGTGATAGAGGATTGGAGTGTATGCAATGCCGAGCCTGTACCAATATTTTAAATTGTCACCTCTAACGAGCTCCTGACTGAGATATCCTGGAGCTAGTGCTAGTGGCGGCTGTGCTGCCTTCATTGAGGTTCCTCACACGTAACATGTAGTGATAGGCTGAAGCTGCGCGTCTTGATTGGAAGGCATGTATCTGTGAGGAGCCGGTGTACTGCAGATCGTCGGATAATGCCATTATTCGACAGAACACCAGCATTGGGTGCCAATCATGTGAATGGACCAGAGTGACTTCAGAATAGGTAAGTATAGACATCTTTTCTTTTGCTGGATAGTTAGAATATGCTTAAAGCGTCCGAATATCAGCCAATATTGGACGGTTTAACAAAAACCGGCCGACATATGGCTGGCCCGCGTGTCCACCAGCTTCTGTTGAACAGGCATGCTGGAAAACCAGAATCCGATCAACGCTGGCAGCCAATGGCTAGTGTGTTCTGGTCGGGGGGGGGGGGGCAGTGCCCCTGTCAGAACACAATATCACAGTGGGGAGATTGCTGTACTAAAATCGGGCAGTTAGTCTATCAAAATGGGGGTGGGAGTAGGTTTAGGCTTAGATATAATTTGACTGGAATTCCACTTAAAGTTCTAGATTTTTTTTATTTGATTGTCATATTTAAACATTAAAAGTATATATAAAAAAAAACCCAAATAAACAGGTGTCCCTGTGTGCACTGCTGTAAACAGGCCATAGATGGGTAGAATTTTGAGCTAATATTCCTAGGGAAAAGTTTGTTCATTTTTGTAATTCTTAGTAGTGGATTTTGCTCGTTCGAAAATTCTATCCATCTATGGCTAGCTTTAGATTGTTTTTTGGGTCAATTTTAGTATTTACAGGTAAAGGCACTAGATGCAAAACAGTATTGCTTAGTAGCCAGCATAAGCTGGAAAAAGTAGGCGGCACAGAAAAAAAAGAAATTAATGATCATGAGAAATATAACTGATAAAATATAAAATTAATTACAACTACGAAAATGAAGAATCTACAACATATATACTATAATACATTTGTCACAGGGGAGAACAATGGGGATGTAGAGGACATTTTACATGGAAATTTTCCCATGGAATAGTGAATCTGGTTAAAATTAAGTTTGCAAAGAATACCTACTCATGTGCAATGGGAAAAAAAAAAAACATTATTTTTGGTAACACCTTATTGGATGATGAAAGTCAGCTGAGCTTAATCTCATTTACTAAAATTGGGGAAAATTCTCTTGCAAAGTGAGCAGCCTATTGGCCTTCAATAAATCAACCCCACTGTCTATATTAGTGTTTGTCAACCCTTTTTCAATTGCGGCACTCTTTAAAAAAATGCAAAATCCCAAGGCACTGCAGTCTAAAATGTAAAAAAACTTAAATGTTACTTGTTAGTGGAAACCCTGAGCCTGGGACAAAGTGTACAACATCCTTGTTGGAATTTAATTCACATCAGAAGCCCTCCTTCACATTAGAGGTCCCCCTTAATGTTAAAAGCCCCCTTCACAACAGAATCCCCCTTTACCTAAAGTCTCCCCATCACATCAGTGTCTCCAATACATTAGATTCCCCTCTATACTTGAGCCCACCCCTTTACATCAGAGTAGGCATATCTTAACAGAGTCCCCCATCACACAGCTTCCCAAACACACAGTACCCCATCACAGAGCCCCCTAATCACACATTCACCTCATTAGAGCCCTATCCTTTTGACTCCAGAAGTGAGGCAGAGGGCAAAAACTGGAGCGGGTCAGAATGAGGCAGACTTCTGTCCTAAATGTTGGTGGTGGCCCTGCATGCTGCCTGCCCTGGATCAGCATCATGCATTGCCATGGTGCAGGCCGGCCATCTGCTAGTACCATAGCAACAAATGATTCGATGTGTCCTGGCCTGAGAACGTCATTGGTTTCTGGCCACCCACACCATTGCAACTCATGATGCTGATCCAGGACAATCTAGGGTCCCATGCTCACGTCATGCCAGGGGAACCCAAATGGCACCTTGATTGAGAAACTCTGGTCTGTGATCATGTGTGTTGACAGCAGTTAAGAGGTTAAACAAAGTACTAATTTTTTTCTTGATGGCTACATAAAAGTAGCAGAAGATACAGATAACTTATGTTATAAAGAAGACTGCAGTGAGCCACATCACTATGGTGATCTGCACAGCAGGATTAAAATAAAAGCATGCTTTTAAAGCTAACCTCTCAGTACAGGTTGAAAAGGAATAAATGTGTTTAATTTATCTTGCTGCCCACATGTGGTTAGCAGAGTATAGCTGTCTACAGCCTGTCCATATGTAGCAAGGAGATAGAATGTGAAATGACAGAGAGGCCCCCATCCCCAGGGCTCGCATTTACTAGTCCCTGCTCTATGGGATCTGCTCGTTTTGCTTCCTATTAACCTTGCCACAAGATCTGTATTACCAGGCTAATGTGTTTCTTATACTTTGTCAGAAAAAAAAATACTCCCTATGAATAAGCGCTGGTTAACATGAAACATGTAAGAGGTTTTCCATCTGCTCCACTTTTTATGCAATAAAAGGCAACTTAAAGCCGAACTTTGGCTATGTTTTTTTTTGGATAGTTACATTGGTCCAACTTGGACCAATGTGAGTATGCATATGCCATACATGGTGGATCTCCATGGAAGCTGGAAATCACTGACACAGTGATGATTGCTATTCTTTGGGTCCAGTGCCATTTAGAGAACACTGTGCTTTTTCTCTATGAATGCAGTGTTCTCTGTTTGAACGAGGTGGATAGGTGGGGCGGTGACATCACAATCTCCACCTTGTCCAATCAGAGAATGCATTGCATTCATTGAGAAAATGTAAAGTGTTCTCTGAATTGCGCCCAGAAAGTGATCCCCTGTATGCAGCAGGGCAGCTACTTGGCACGTGACTCGGAAGCTAGTGGCAGACACTGTAGTAGTAGTGCCTATTACAGTGATTTCCAGCTTCCATAGGTATTGGACAGGTATGGCACATACATACTTAAGTCCAAGTTGATCCAATATAACTATGCAAAAAAGCCTTACTTAAACTTCAACTTTAAAGGGTTAGTTCACTTTTACCAAAAAAAGGTCTATGCAGGTACGGTAAGTGATGACTGTAGATAAAAACAAACTGTACAGCTTTGACTAAATTTGTATAATGCCTTTCCTATAAGTGCATTCCATTTACATACCTCCCAAAGCCTGGTTGAAAAACTCCCAGAGATGATATTGTACCATTCTACCTTGTTGCTATAATGTTGCTAAGACACCCCCAACCATTTTTGCTCTCCTGCACAATAACAGGAGCGAGCTCCCAACCCCCCACATATGTGTTATCCAGTATCTCCTCTGTGACAGTATCGCTGAGCTACTGTGAAAGGGGAGAAAGAGCATATACAAGAGAGTTTGAATCGGCTGGGAGTGTCTTAGCAATGTTCTAGCAACAAGTCAAGATGAAATTCCATCTCTGGCAGTTTTTCAGTCAGACTTCCGGAGGTACATAAATGGCCTACACCTATAGCAAGGGCATTATTCCAACTTTGGTCAAAGTTTTACAGTTTGTTTTTATCTACTGGTGCTCCTTATTTGCACAGACAGTTTTTTGGTAAAGGTGAACTAACCTTTTAAGCAATTTTTGCTTGTGTGTCATCATTCATGTTCCTTTTGAGTGACTAATAACACATGAGGAGTTATATCTAAAACTGCAATCTTTGGCACTTGGAGGAACTCTATGGTAGACCTTTAGGAACTCTAAAAAGGTTCTCACTTGTTTACAGTGCTTGGTGGCCAGGAATTGCAAAGCAAATAGAACAAATGGAAGTTAAGCCCTCGTGCACACTGGGCGTTAGAAAAAACGAGCTGCAGAGCCACTTCTAACGCCAGGAAAAAGCAGCTGTTAAACGTGCTTTAAGTAGCTTTTTCCATTTGCGTTATTGCATGTTTGGCCACGTCGCTTTTAGCAGCGTTTTTTCTGCCTCCATTCAAAATCAATGTTTCCCTATCGGAGCCTATTGATTTCAATGGAAGGCGCACCGCAAGTCAGATCAGGATGATCCGACTTGCGGTGCAACTTGCGCTGTGAGAATCTTGAGGGGGAATTCCACGCCAAAATGGGGAAAAAAACGCTGAAAAAACGGCGTGGGGTCCCCCCCAAAATCCATACCAAACCCTTATCCGAGCATGCAGCCCGGTAGCCCAGGAAAGGGGAGGGGACAAGCGAGCGGCTCCCCCCCCCGGACCATACCAGGCCACACGCCCTCAACATGGGGGGGTGTGGGTGCTTTGGGGCAGGGGGTGCTCTGCACCCCCCCACCCCAAAGCACCTTGCCCCCATGTTGATGAGGACAAGGGCCTCTTCCCGACAACCCTGGCCGGTGGTTGTGGGGGTCTGCGGGCAGGGGGCTTATCGAAATCTGGAAGCCCCCTTTAACAAGGGGGCCCCCCCAGATCCCGGACCCCCTCCCTATGTGAACCCCATAAAAGGCAGTGTATGTAAATAATGACAGGAGACGTTTTTGAAAAGTTTATTAAAAATCTTCATCCGGTCTTCTCCGCTCTTGTCTTCTCCTCTCCGCTCTTCTGGTCTTCTCCTCTCCGCTCTTCTCCCCTCCGCTCTTCTGCCCTCCGCCCTTCTGCTCTTTTGCCTCCTCTGGTCTTCTTCTTCCTCCGGTCCTCCTCCGACGCTGTCCCTGGTGATTATGCCGGTCTCCGGTCTCTGCAGCTTATTATAAAGCCATTAGGGGCGTGGCCTCCCGGTGACGTCACAGTAAAACTGCAGAAAAGGGCACTGGGGGGCAAACATTGCGGGGCAAACTAATGTCAATTTATTTTATTTTGTAATGTAATCCAATAGGATTACAATATATCAGTGTGTTTGTGTGTTGTGTTTTTCAAATTTGCCGCCGGTTCCACCCCCCTGCAAGCGTCATGTTGCAGGAGACGGAAGCCGGGGCTCACAGCATCGGGTGGAAGATCCGGCCGCCGTATGCTGCAGGGACACATCGCTGGATCCCGGGGACAAGGTAAGTAACCTCTACCAGGATCCAGCGATGCGGCTCGGGGTTACCGCTAATGCCACTGAAATTTCACCCCGAGCCACACTCGGGAATACTGCTAAGGAGGTTAAATCCCAACTATAGGAATTGTAAAAATGAATTGCTCATTTGGTCTAGGGGAGAGTTTTTGCACTTTACCTTACCTGAACCTCCAATCGCTCAGCAAAAGGTGCTCCCCCACGCTCTGACAGTGGACTATCATCATGTCCATTGCAGGGTTGTGGAGTCTCCATAAGTCTTGACAATGTCATGAACTTAGACCACTGGAGCATGGGGAAGAACATGGTAGGTAGATCTTCTTTTCTGTGTCCCCTAGGCGTAAAAAAGCAATTAACCCTCACAATGCAGGCCCAGCCCCACTGCAAGAGATCACGTTTTCCAGAGTTAGACTTTAAGTATCAAGATGGTTAGCAAGTACAGGCTATGCCTCATTCACCTCCAGTTCAATTGTAAAAAAAAGTATTTTATTCCAGGGTAACATGTATACATACATTTTGCTGGACAATTTATGGGAATGATGTTCTTAGTTATTGACAATGTTCATTCTGAATGCCATACATTTTTGGCATGAAGTTTCCGTTCTGCACTAGGGAATGAGCCCTTATTCCTAAATCACACCCCCAAAGCTTCCTAGCATCTCTTTCTCTCATCCAGCTCTAGTACCTTCTTGTGTAGGCAGCTCTGCCTCCCCTAGCAGGGAGATTGTTCTCTCTTTCAGATTCTGGAGATCTGTCCCCACTTTGCTCTGCCATAAGTGTGTGCAGGGATCTGGTAATCCCTCGTAAACACAGAAGGCTTCTGTGTTTGCAAGTAACAGCAGGGAGTGGGAGCGGAGGGTGAGAGTCGGAGATGGCACATGGCAGAATGGAGTTCTGCCACATTCTGGCTGCATAACTGGGTGCGAGGGCCACATGACAAGGCCTGGTGGGCCGGATTTGCCCCGTAGGCCTTGTATTCCACATATGTGCTCTATACATCTATGTTAGCAGGAACAGCCTAGAGTATTCCTCATAAAGCTCCAGTTCATTTGTAGAAGAAAAGTAATTGAATCCATGGTAACATGTAGACATTGTTTTTGCTGGGGCTTTTAAAGAAACCATGTTCATAGTAAGTGTTAATGTTCATTGTAAAAGCCAAAGGGTTTTAAAAATGAGACTTCAAATCTAAATCCTGCAAAGAAAAGTGCAACTTCTGACAGGTGTCACTGTGACAAAAGGTATAAAATGTAGATGAAGCGTTATATCCCTGTGTGTTCCTCTTTTGTGATGGTTACATTTCAAGTCATTTAATCCACTAATTACGGTATTTTGATATGCTTCATTTACCTCAACCTATGTGCAACTTTGTTGAGGGCTAAAGTATGACAAATCTACGAAGTGAAGTCATATAGCTACCATAGTGAAGATTGTGTGTTGCTATATTTAAGTCATCAGAAGATGAACAGGTTATTATCATTACGGTTCAAAGATGATTAGTCTGCTATTCAATAATAGATTTTCAAGTTGTGTCTCTCTATAATATTTGTTTGCTCTATTCATTGTCTTAGTGACCAGTAAATAATTTCTTATTAAACTTCTGCCAGAGTAATTAGGCCGGATGAAAATCAAGCTATTATGTATACTGATTGGATAAGATTGTGTTTTGTTTAATTAAATAGAAGAAAATAATATGCGGTATGATTGAAGTCAGTAGTAGTTTTTCAAAGCTTGGTCACCTATTGATTCATGTGCATTTGCAGCAAATCTGCCCATTTTGCTGGAGGTGACTGCTTGGAGGCAATGAACACACAGAACTGCTATTTATCGTAATTAGTTCCACAGATGGGCCTCCAAAAATATGTATTATTGCCTAGTGTTCAGTTTTCCCACCTAAAGCGGGAGCCATTCAGCACAGATGAAATTCATGGGTACTTTCTCTTATAGAACCCAACAATAGGTAGACTAATATTTCATGTGTTGTGAACTGATGAGAAGATAAACCATATCTTACAAGCAATACACCAAATGTTCTGTTATTCTCTGGCATCTACTATATGGTAAATATCTATGAATCTGCAAAGCTTTGAACATATCCAGTGATTTCTAGATGATCATTATGACAGTGGTGAATTATGCAACATGAAATTTTGAAAAGGGTCCTATTACGTTTAGAAGCATATGGTTTATGAATATGAGCCAACAAAAGGATATGTGCATAATTTATTATTTTTGTACAATACTGTGGACATGTTATTGATGTAAGTGGTCTGCATAAAGGCCCGGACACACGAAAGGAAAATAGGAAGTAAAATTTTGTCCGACGAATGATTTGCCAATTTTTAGATCATTAGTATGGTGCTTTCGACAGATGATTACGAATTTTCAGATGACAAAAACTGAATGTGCAGGCTATAAATGAAAGTAACCTCTTCACTTTCCATATGGAACTAGCATGCAACAAAAGACGGCTGAAAATTCTTCCAATAATGTGTACAAGGCTTTAGTCTCTTGAGTCTCCAGTTGAGGGGTGGGGGGTTGAAAACATTTAATCAGTTTCTGTATGGCAGAAAGTTCACACTTGTAACTGATCACCAACCATTTACTTCCTCTAAAGAAGGGAGTTTTTCCAACAGCTGCTTTTTGAATGCAACCTGTGATGTTGAGTTCAAGTGTCCAGTGGAACACTCAAATGCATATGGCCTGCCATGTCTTCCATAACTGTCTTAAGACACATCTATGTAAAGACTGGTATGCACGGGCCGAATATCAGCCAGTATTGGCCAGTTCAACAGAACCCAGCCGATATTCGGCCAGTGTGTAAGCTAGCCTGTCTGACAGAAGCCGACCGAACAGGCATGCTGGAAAACTAGCATGTGATCGGCATCCGATCAGCGCTGGCAGTCACTGTCCCCTCAAAATAACTCAACACACAGCCATTAATGTCTAAACCGCTGGCAACAAAAGTGAGTACACTCCTAAGTGAAAATGTCCAAATTGGGCTCAATTAGCCATTTTCTCTACTCAGTGTCATGTGACTCATTCGTGTTACAAGGTCTCAGGTGTGAATAGGGAGCAGGTGTGTTAAATTTGGTGTTATCACTCTCACTCTCTCATACTGGTTTACTGGAAGTTCAACATGGCACCTCATGGCAAAGAACTCTCTGAGAATCTGAAAAAAAGAGTTGTTGCTCTACTTAAAGATGGCCTAGGCTATAAGAAGATTGGCAAGACCCTCAAACTGAGCTGCAGCATGGGGGCCAAGACCATACAGTGGTTTAACAGGACAAGTTCCACTCAGAACAGGCCTCGCCATGGTTGACCAAAGAAGTTGAGTGCAGGTGCTCAGCTTCAAATCAAGAGGTTGTCTTTGGGAAATAGACGTATGAGTGCTGCCAGCATTGCTGCAGAGGTTGAAGGGGTGGGGGGGGGGGGGGTGGTCAGCCTGTCAGTTCTCAGACCATACGGCACATGCTGCATCAACTTGGTCTGCATGGCTGTCTTCCCAGATGGAAGCCTTTTCTAAAGATGATGCACAAGAAAGCCTGCAAACAGTTTGCTGAAGACAAGCAGACTAAGGACATGGATTACTGGAACCATATCCTGTGGTCTGATGAGACCAAGATAAACTTATTTGGTTCAGATGGTGTCAAGTGTGCGTGGCGGCAACCAGGTGAGGAGTACAAAGACAAGTGTGTCTTGCCTACAGTCAAGCATGGTGGTGGGAGTGTCATGGTCTGGGGCTGCATGAGTGCTGCTGGCACTGGGGAGCTACAGTTCATTAAGGGAACCGTGAATGCATACATGTACTGTGACATACTGAAGCAGAGCATGATCCCCTCCCTTCGGAGACTGGGCCGCAGGGCAGTATTCCAACATGATAACGACCAAAAACACATCTTCAAGATGACCACTGTCTTGCTAAAGAAGCTGAGGGTAAAGGTGATGGACTGGCCAAGCATGTCTCCAGACCTAAACCCTATTGAGCATCTGTGGCTCATCTTCAAACGGAAGGTGGAGGAGCACAAGGTCTCTAACATCCACCAGCTCCGTGATGTCGTCATGAAGGAGTGGAAGAGGACTCCAGTGGCAACCTGTGAAGCTCTGGTAAACTTCATGCCCAAGAGGGATAAGGCAGTTCTGGAAAATAATGATAGCCACACAAAATATTGACACTTTGGGCCCAATTTGGCCATTTTCACTTAGTGGTGTACTCACTTTTGTTGCCAGCGGTTTAGACATTAATGGCTGTGTGTTGACTTATTTTGAGGGGACAGCAAATGTACACTGTTATACAAGCTGTACACTCACTACTTTACATTGTAACAAAGTGTAATTTCTTCAGTGTTGTCACATGAAAAGATATAATAAAATACTTACAAAAATGTGAGGGGTGTACTCACTTTTGTGGGATACTGTATATCTCTGTGTGCACTTCTTGTTGTCTGGGGTCAGATTTCAAATCTTTTAAACCTGTAATTGTTGTTCAAGGTTGATGCTTTTCCTTAACTTCCCCAAGTATGTGCAACATTGTTGATGAAAGGTTTATGAAGTGAAGTCATATAGCTACTGTTGAATAGATTGTGTGTTGCTATAGTTCAGAACGTATTATTATTATTATGGTTTAAAAATAATTAGTCTGTTCTAAAATAACAGAGTTGGAGGTTGTGTCTCTATAATACTTGCTTGCCCTATTAATTTGCTAAGTGACCAGTAAATACGTTTTTCAGTCACGTGCTGTAGTTGTCAGGCAAGCTGAAGATCAAGCTATTACAGATATTGTTAAAAATATAAGGTTGATTTACTAAAGGAGTAGAAAATGTTCACTTTGCAAAGTAATTTTCACTTCAGTTTGCAAACAATGCCCAATCATTTGCAAGGAAAATAAGAAAAAAACATCAAGATTTTTGCTTGCACACAATTGGCTGACAGAAATAAGCAGAGCTTCACCTCATTCACTAAGCTAAGAGAAAATACCAATTGCTGAGGGACATATCCTTTTCAGATTTTGGTCACTTATAGGGATGAGTGAACTGATCCATGTGATTTTACATTCACAATAAATCTTACAATTTTGCTGAAGGTGAATGCTTGCAGATAGCGAATGACACATGGAATTGCTATTTGTGTTAGATTTTTTTCCCACATATAGGACCTCCATAAAATCTGGAGTATCACATATGAATCAGTTTCCTATCTACAGCAAAAGCCAATTAGCACAGATCTACAGTAATCCATTGGAAATTTCTCTAATAGTATGTAGAACAAAATGAAAAATAAAATTTCATGTGTTGTGAACAAGATAGAGAATTGGACTGTACCAGTGCAACAGAATAGTCTATGGCATTGCCATGGCATCCATCATTTGGTAAAGAACCATAGATCAACTTCTGCAAGGCATTCTACATATATTGTGTTACCGGATGATCATTGTAACAGGGTTTAATTATTCAAAACATTTTAAAAACTTGAAAACAGTCTAAGCACTTCAGAGTTGAATCACCCACAGGGAAACCTAGGCAGGAGCCTAGAGCCCACTGGATATCCAGGGGGGCCAGCTAAAACCTTTATTCGTCATTGGTAAATAGGAGGAATAGCATCATTGGTTAAATCCATGCACCTGCCTGTCTTTTCACAAAGAGGTTGCATTTGTAGGAAAATTTTGTCAAAAGGTCCATGCTAGTTCGGTCAGTTAAAATGCATTTTTTTCCAGGATCATACTTACCTAGCTGGATGCAGCATCGATCCAATGCTACATCTGTCCCCTGGCACCTCTAAGACTCAGAACCTGAGCAATTTAACATTGCTCGGTTCTCACAGGTCCCAGAGCAGAGAGCTGCTGGCTCCCTGTTCTGCCCCCCCCCCCCTGCGCTCACTGGAGCACTGGGCTGTGGAGGGAGCAAAAGTGGGCTCTCCATGGCTTGCTGGGGGGCTGAGCCGGGTGCTGGTCTAGGCATGTGGGCAAATCCCTAATCCATTGTCGCAATCTTGCCCAAGCCTGGACCGGCTCTGTAATGTCAGCAGACAACGGACTTCAGCCCACTGTCTGCTGAAACAGGTCACAGGAGTGTAGAATGTACTGCACTCCTGTGATCCACAGGAGAAGTACAAGCAACCAGCTTTGGCTGTACTTCTCCTTTTATGTCAGTCGAAGGGATGGGGCAGCGAATGCTGCTACTTTGCCTGGGGCCTCATTGTGCTTTAATCTGTCTCTGTAGCACCTTTACATGAATATGGCATGTCCTAGACTCCATCAGTCCTGTTACTGTCACCATATTTTTAACTCTTTACTCCACTCGTGATTAAACTTGAACATAACCAATTTCTGCTATTTCCCAAGGTCTCACTCCATCTTCGGTGACATCCAGGCTGGGTCCCTAGGACACCCTCTACCGCAAGTCGAACCCAGACTGGGATATTGTTTGCTAGGGAAGGAACCCAACACATAAGTTCCTTCACTACCGGGGCTTTTTGTTACCTGAGCTAGGTCACCTCAGCTTCCTAACTGGCTGGCTTGCAATGGCAATATAGCTTTCCCTAGTTTGCTTGATCATACATTCAGACACTGGTAATGCATGTTCTCTTGTGTTATCTTGTCCCCTGGTGTTACCATATGTGTATTATGCCTTGCATGCACCCGTTTACGTATGTCCTCAAGTAACTTCAAAACAGACAAAGGTAAATGAATAAAGTTATCTTTTGGAAAAGTTGCCTAATTATAACATAGCATTACAGATATCTTTTTTACAAGCATTCTATTCCTTCCAGTAGAGCTAGCTAGTGCCCCTTGGTACCTCTGCCCATTGAGGTAGTCATACCTTTATTTGTGGAGAGAGTCCTTAAAGTCCACAAAGCAATTGCCTACACTGTAACTGCATATCTGGCAAGATCAACAGGTATATTCTTAATGTGCTGAAGATGTTGGTAAACTAAAAAATGAAAAATAATGCAGCCACCACTTCCTGCCCATTTTCTGCACAGGCACATTACCAAGTGATACGCCTCTTTATAGGAGTATCCCTCGATAATGTGCGTGTGCACAAAACGCATCAGTAAGGGCCTACGTGCTGACATCACGCCTCCGCATCCACGTGCTTGGAGTAGCGGCCGCTATTGTATGTGTGTTTGGCCTGTTTTTTAAGTGCTGTAGTACATAAATGTATCTGAACTTCAATGCAGAAATACCTACATTGAAGCTTAAACAGGAATACTTCTCAGAGGGGAATGCCCCTTTGTGGAGAAGGCAAACATTGCCTCAGAGGTGCCAAGGCAAGCAAGGTCACCATCCTCTTTCTGGGGCTGTCAAGTTGGCCTTTCATAAAAACATTCCTAAAAAAAAAAAAAAGATGAGCCCAGACACACCATGAAAGGAAATTAACCCATTACTTCACCTAAGTGGTTTGGAAATACAACTATACAGTACATTCCTCAACAGGCCACTCACTCTACAATGGTCTGTTTGGCAGTACTGTCAGGTGGCCCACATACGTATGGGCACAGTGCCCACAGAAGTAACTTGAGCACACTTCCAAAATTCAGGATTGCAAATGATGCCTGTTTGAAGTTTAACAGTTTGTTAAAGACCAGCCGTAGGTGGAGCAAGGAGAATTGGAAACATTAGGACTGAAGACTGCCCCTTTATAGCTGCTCCACAGAGACCTTTACCTATTGCTTATGCTAAGAGGTACCTCTCAGGGAACATTGCCTCATATCCTAGCCATTCTCCTAGAGTGCACTCTAGACTAGTTATAGTTGTCACGAACCGGCAGGACTGGTAGTGTATCCTCTGGACCAGAGAGGCGATGGCGTGGGTTGTATTAGAGGACCGGTTCTAAGCAGTTACTGGTCTTCACCAGAGCCCGCCGCAAGGCGGGATGTATTTGCTGCGGCGGTAACTACCAGGTCGTGTCCCCTAGTAACAACTCGACCTCTCTGGCAGCTGATATGGCGTGGTACACAGGGAGAAGGCAAGAGCGTAGTCGGACGTAGCAGAGGTCAGGGCAGGCGGCAAAGGTTCAAAGGCGAGTAGTCGGTAGCAACGGGTTCAGCAACAGGCAAGGCAAACTAACACAGTAGGGAAGGCTTTCTCAGAGGCACAAGGCACAAAGATCCGGCAGGAAGCTGTGGGAGGAGAAGGTATTTATGGGCAGTGCACAGGTGAAGCCTAAGTAAGTCAGCACTGCCTCTCCCAAACCTTAACCCTTAATAACCACTTTGGGCCAGGCACCAATCACTGGTGCGCTGGCCCTTTGAATCTAAGAGTCCTGGCGCGCACGCGCCCTGGAGAGCGGGGACGCACACGCCGAGACGCTGGAGTGCTGCCTGGGGGCATACGCTGTGAGCGCTCCGAGGCCAGCAGGGGGCCCGGAGCGCTCAGCGTAACAATAGTATTATTATTCACATTGGATTTGATGCTTATAAGCACTGTTTATTGCTCACTTTGCTGATTCCAGTATAGTGATAGAAAACTATTCTAAATGAAATTGCCATAGTGGGTTTACTTTCTTGCAGACTGTGTCTGAATCTACCTTCTGTATGCTATTTTTTTGATCAAACCACCATTTTTTCTAACCCTCACTAGTACACTGAATTAATTTACCACTAAATGTGTCTATTTCCTGGTATTAATTCACAGCCTAGTTAAAGGTAGTTATACTCGTGTTCTTATATGTGCTTGCATTGACGTTCATTCAACTAGGTTTGTCAGAGGGGATGAGGTTGTTCTTGTTGATGATGTCCATACCAGAGAACCCAAATTACCAAGTGGCTCTTTTGAGGTGCCACATATCTGGTAAAGGCTGAACTGACCAGGGGACTTTCCCTTACACCTCCTGTTTCTCCTCGAGGTGATGACAGGAAGTAACAGGGCATGGAGTGACAGGGGTGCCTTGTAGGAGATCCTAGCCGGAAGAACTTTGCAGCTGGTGCCGAGCAGCAGGTGGACTGATGAGCTGGCTGATGGGAAGGCACAGCAGCATTTGCGAAACAGCGGGCAGCAAACAGGCTGGCCAGCAAGCCAATGTAGGATATTCTGGCAGATGCGGAGGCACTGTAGCAGGAACAGCAGGCAGCAAGCAGGCGGATGCAGTATCATGGATGGTCAGGCAGGCAGGCAAAAGTCGCCATCAGCCGGACAGCAGAGGTGCAGAATCAAGAACCAAAGCAGAGTTAGGGCCAGGCTGGGATCGATATCGGACGAGCAGAAAAGGTACCAAAACAGCAGGCAGAAGGCAGGGTTAGGTCACAAGCCAGAATCAGCAATGGGGTATCAGGAACAAGCAGCATCAAGACAAGCCAGGAAGTACAGTGTCAGGTCACAAACGGTAGAAGCTGATGACCACTCAGCAATCCTCTGGTCTCTGGAGCAACTTTAAATAGGCGAGTGAGCGCCAAGTATTCACACACGCGAGTTAGGGAATGTCTAGTCATTCGAGAAATATTATGAGCATGCGCGCGTGCTAGGGAACGTCTAGTTGCCACTCAAGAATAATTATGAGCATGTGCACAACTTTGTGCACATCTTCATGTATGCCCATACATACAATTTCCCTGACATGGTGGTAGCACTACATTTTATTTTACTTTCCTCTTTTTTTCATTCTTTTATCTCTATTCGGGTTTCTTCTTACTATTTCCCTTCTTTTGCTGTGCTTCTCTCTTTCATTGTTCAGTTATTCTTCAGCCCTCTGTCCTTCAAATGATAAAATTTGGGACTAAGGGGCTAGAATGAATATTGTATGAAAGTGTACTGCACGTTGCTCCCTTATTACCACTAGTATCAGGAGCTTATCCCATGGTGTAATGTTAATATTTATGCTTTATTTATCATCCCATTAGCTATAGAACAGAATTTTTCTGGGGTTCCCTGAGACCTGAAAGTTTTTTTAATGGTTCCTCGTGCATAAAAAGGTTTAGGAAGGCTGGTATAGAGCTTTGCGCCTTCATACACCTCTTTTAAAGAGTGGTGAATATGATTAAGCAGTCAATTTTGCAAGGTGCATTGCTACCTCAGGATATATCTCCTGCAGTAGCCTGCATAAGTAGCTATTGGTGTGTACTCTGGCATCCCATGTGGCATAAGTAAGTGGCAGAGGCTGACAGGGGGCCTTCTCATCTCAAGGCAGTTGGGGATATCATGTGCTGAAACTAAAAGAGTAAATCCAAATAGATATCAATCCACCCAAAAGCAATCTGCTGGTGAAATCCAAGACACCGCATTTGCTGCAGTTGTAGCTTGCAGAGGGCTACTGGAGCAACCATTAGGAAGCTAAGAAGGCTGCAGTGGTAGAGATGGCACAACCCTTGGTGACCTCTCATGGAACCCTAGGGTTCTGTGGAACTCTGGTTGAGAAACCCTGGTTTAGACAGCAAGATTTTAGAATACCTTTGCACAATAACTCTCTGACTGTTTATTATGCCAGTTACAGCACTGCATGCTTTATCAGAGAAAGAGAAATAAAATACATATCGTTTAGACATCTGTCTTTTTTATCTACCAAAGTAAATGGGTAGAATTAAACATATTTTGTCTTCATGACTTTGGCTTCATACATACAACTATACACAGTCCATATAGCATGCACCTGCAGTTGCCGCATACAGCTACCCATTGAGATGAATTAGAAGATTCAGCTTTACGTGGTTATGTGCTGACACTGCATGCACGAGAACATATGCTATGAAGTTACAGCATCTGCATTCATAGCATAAATCCATGCATGTGCAGGTTCTTTACATGAGCCCCAGTGTATACCCCATACAACCACATCTTTTAATTCTTCTCAATATGCCCCTGTATGCTGTAGCTGCGGGAATGATTACGAAGGTTCTACATACTGTATGGGCCGTACAGCTGTGTTCATGAAGCCTGGGTTTTTACGAAGAGCAGTAGGCTGATTGCAATCTTAGTGTATATGATGTTTAGAGTTCCCTGGGTATACTAACAGCAATATAAAATGGAAAGTGAATTTTCTTATCTGCTCTCCACTGCACATTGCAGTTTTTACAGCGTACCATGGTTTGCATTATATACCTGATTCATAAAATGCAGGATGCAGTGTGGAGCACACTGCATCATTGGACCTTCGATGGGGTTCTCTCTCCTAACTTGAATGGAGGACAGGCCAGTAACATGATTTTAACAGGCAGAACTGACAACACCGCTTAAGGCCCGTACACACGTACCGATCGTCGGCATACAAACGTCGGTGGACGAAGGATCTGCCGATTGTACGCGTGTTAGTATGGTGCCTCCGACAGATGTCTGCGCACAATCCGCGGACAAAAGTCTTTCGTGCAAACATGAAAATATTTGTATGCCGACACCAGAACGGACGATTGTTCGCCTGTCAGTACACAATTCGGCCGACAGACCGCAGATTTGCAAGACTGGGCATGCTCAGAAAATAGAAAACACAGGGAAAGTTAACCATTACATGACATCACTTCTGCAGTCGGCGGACAAAATTCTTGTGCTGTCCTTGTGCTGTCTTTGCACTTTTCAGCAGACACCGACATCCCGGGGAGAAAAGAGGAACATTTGTAAGCCGACCATCGGTACGTGTGTACGGGGCTTTAGGATTACCGCACAGCAGGGGCAATGTTGTCAGCTCACTACATGAGGTTAGAAACTCACCAGATTTCTGACACATAAACAAATATTTTTCCTACTTGCAACAGGCTAACACCTTTTGGTCTGTGGAAAAGTGAACACGATAGGGCGAGGGTGTCTTTATGTGGGTAAACCAATGTAATTTACACTTGTGCGACCTAAAAGTCACGCAATTTTGCAGTGATTTTACCGCACTTTTGTTTACGCGATTTTGACATGCTTTTGACTGGACTTGAAGTCTATAGACTTTAAAACACATCAAAGTCAGACTAAAGTAGTGAACGGACTACTTTGAAGTCGTTGCAACTTGAAGTCGCACAGATATGAACGGTACTCATTGGAAAGCATGGAGTACGACTTATCATAGGACTTTGCAGCCCCAAATCGCAGGACAAGTTGCACAAGTGTGAAAGGGGCCTTAGGCCCCTTTCACACTTGTGCAACTTGTCATACAACTTTGGACATCATAGTTGCACGACATGTCGTGCCCAATGTTTTCCAATGATACCCATTCATATATGCGCAGCTTCAAGTTGTAGCAACTTCAAAGTAGTTCATGCACTACTTTGGTCTGATTTTCATGCAACTTGAGGGCCATAGATTTTAATGTTAACCCTCAGAAGTTGCATGAAAGTCATACCTGAATGTTATACAATTCAACTTGTGTGCGCAGTTGTCCATTAAATCTGGTCAAAGCCAAAGTCGTATCCAAGTTGCACCCATTCAAAGTTGCGTCAAAGTTGCCTCAAAGTTATAGCCCGAGCTATGGGGAGCGGTGGAGAGGAGTCTGCTGCCCTTCTCATGGCCCACACTGTGGGTCCGGGCGAGGTGGCGGCTCCTCTGGAATCCCTACTATTTAGCAAATCTAGCAAACTCTTCCCTACTTATGTCCTTATGCAGAAAACATGGAATAAGGTCCGACAGCTTCAGCAGGTGGTGGGTTTCACTAGCTATAGCTACATTTGGGATAACCCCAGATACCCCAAGTTGGCCAAGGTGCCTTATGGTGCCAGGTGGAAATTGCATGGTATTACCCACTTGAGACATATATTTCGAAATGGTACACTCCGATCATTTGATGAGTTGAGGGACACGTTTCTCCTCCCGCTATCCATGAAATTTTATTACATGCAGCTGCACCATGCGGTTTGGGCACAGGTGGGGGATGATCTGTGGGTACAAACCCCTGCTCCTGTGTTTCACTACATGTCTGAGGTAGACTCCACCAAGGGTTTCATATCCCACTGTTACTCATTATTACTGGGTTCCTTCCTGGACCACCACTCCCTGCGTATATCAGCCCAATGGGAAAAGGATGTGGGATTATTTGAGGATGAGCAGTGGGAGGAGGCTCTTCAGGCGGTTCAGCTGAGCTTGTTAAACGTAGCTCAGAGGATATCACAACTTTATATTCTTTATGACCCACTACACTCCAGCTAGATTGCATAGGATGGGTAGGAGGGATACTCCTCTCTGTACCAGGTGCCAGAGAGAACATGGGGATTTGGTGCATCTCCTATGGCACTGTCCCAAACTTCACATGTATTGGAGGGGTGTGCTCGCCACTCTGTCAGGGGCATTTGGGGTCCAATTGTCTGAGGATCCCAAGATGTGCCTGTTAGGTATTATGGGTGAAGTCCAGACCCCTGAGATTGCCAAGCATGCCATTCTAAGGGCCTTGTTTCAGGCCAGGAAACTGATTTTGAGGCACTGGATCTCCCCGGACTCCCGCTCTGTTAAGGAATGGACTGCCCAGATGGGGGATATGCTTAGACTGGAAAAGTACATATATCAGCACAGGGGCAGTCCGGGCAAGTTTGAGAAGTTGTGGGCTCCTTGGTTGGCTGTACCGGGCCTGGCCCCAGTGGACCTAGTGCTAGATAGATTGGTGGCTTACGGGCTGCGAGGGTAGTGTTTGGTATCTTTACGTGGGTTAATACATGGCACTATGTGATGTATATGACTGCCGCTTCCTTTTTAGAATGTAAACATGAGCTGCCGATTCGGGTGCCAAGGGTGCCTTATTCTGTTGATTAATGTATGCAGGATGTTAATTTCTTTTTGCTTGTTATCTGTATGACGTGGGCGTGTCTGCTCCGGACTCTGTATTGATTTTTGCACAAAGTTTAATAAAGTTCTTCTTGATATGAAAAAAAAAGTTGCATCAAAGTTGCACCAAAGTTGCAATCTAAAGTCGGCACAACTTTGGCATTGTACAAGTGTGAAAGGGGCCTTAATTAAAGAAACTGCAATTATGTTTCTGGTATAAACCATGGTAAAAAAATTTACCAAAGAGATAAAGGATTTTAAAATTGTGTCTATTTTTTTTTTTTTTTTTTTTTGCATGGGAATGCAAGATTGCATGGGAATGGTGTAACAAAAAAACAAAAAGGGGATGAAGGAGATAATAAGAACTAATTAGAATTACTTAGGACAGTGAAAGCAAACATTAATACAGAATGGCTTCCAATAGTTAATTAGCTTGGATTATTTCTTTCTTCTTTGTTTTTTTCTGTGCAGTACATCTATTTTCACTTTAATGTAATTGTTCCTTTGATTTTTTATAATGAATTTTGCTGAAACATCAAACGTGGCACAATTTTTATGGGGCCTGTAGCATAAATGTGGAAATCCTAATTTATAAAGAGGTTGTAATCTCTAGCAGCCTCATGTAACATGTCTCCAGTCTGTAAATATTCTGTTTCAACTACTCAGGTTAAAGTGGTTGTAAACTTACCTTTTTTATTTTGTACCTATAGGTAAGCCTATAATAAGGCTAAATTTAGGAGATATTTACATTGCATGCAGCCGATAACGTCATCGGCGCATGCGCTCTGAAGGAACAGCCACCCGTGCCATTTCTTCAGAGCCCTGTGCCGTGACCGGCAGCTCCCACGCGCATGCATGGGAGTGACGTCACGCGACTTCAGCCAGTAGTAAAGCCGAAGTCTGCGGACCCAGAAGGAAGACGGGCGAAGATGGATGCGGCCTCCAGTGGGGGCGACGTGGGCTTCATTTGCAGGTAAGTGTCACATAATATGCTAGTATGTGATGCATACTTGTACATTATGCAATTACTTTGCAGGTAAAGAAAAAAAAAAGTGCAGAATTTACTTCCTCTTTAACCACTTTCCCACCGGCCACTGTGCTGCTACTGCGGCACAGTGGCTCGTTCCCGTCCAGCGACGTAGACCTATGTCGCTGGACTCCTCCCCCTGTAGGCGGCGCTCGCGCGCCGCCGGAGGCGCGCCCCCGCTGTTTTCATTCACAGCGGGAGTCGGGCCAGGGGAGGAGCAGCGGCGATCGCCGCTGCTCTGCCCCGATCGTCGGGGAATCGAGTGAGGAGATCCGCCCGCCTGTGTAAACAGAGCGGGCGGATCTCCATAGTGACAGGGACTGACAGATCGGAGTGTTCAGCATAGCTGGACATCCGATCTGTCCTTCTGTCACTCAGTCACTTCCCTCCCCACACGTCAGTAAGCACTAGGCATACATTAACCCCTCCCTCTCCAATAAAATTAACCCCTTCACTGCCAGTGTCATTTTTACAGTAACAGTGCATATTTATAGCACTGATTACTGCAGTAATGTCACTGGTACCCCCAAAAGTGTCAAAAATGTCAGTCAAGGGTCCGATCTGTCCGCCGCAATGTCGCAGTCCCGCAAAAAAAAAAACGCAGATCACCGCCATTACGCGTTAAAAAAAAACACCAAAAATGACAGAAATCTTTCCCTTAGTTAGTAAACGCAATAACTTTTGCGCAAACCAATCAAAATACTCTTATTGCGATTTTTTTTACCAAACATAGGTAGCAGAAAACAAATTGGCCAAAAATGTAAAAAAAATTTGATTTTTACATTTTTTTGGGGGGGAATTTCATATAAAAAAATGTTAAAAATATTGTTATTTTTTCAAAATAAACGCTCTTTTTTTGTTTATAGCGCAAAAAGTAAAAATCACACAGGTGATCAAATACCACCAAAAGAAAGCTCTGTTTGTGGGAAAAAAAGGACGTAAATTTCGTTTGGGTACGGCGTCTCACGACCGCGCAATTGTCAGTTAAAGTCGCACAGCACCGAATCGTAAAAAGTGGCCTGGACGGAAGACAGCAAAATCCTCCGGTGGTAAAGTGGTTAAAAACAGAGGTTTTTGTTCCATACATTTGCAAATACATGTGGAAGCCACACTGCCATGTTAAGGCACCTCTTTTAAGTGACATCTCTTACTCTAAACTATCCGAGTTTCCCAACAATAGGTAATATATACTAGTGATCGACCGATATCGTTTTTTCGTTGCCGATACCAATACCGATATTTTGCCGATCGCACATCGGTATCGGCCGATATTGCCGATATTTTCACACATGTACAAATTACCCCAGAAAAAACACAAAATTTGACACAAATCTCTTAATAAACATGTTAATCTTTATTTATTAACATTTTTAACGTTAAGTGCTCGTTCTTCACACCTTAACTGCATAAAAACTGATATGGAAACTTCAATTGCAGGGACATTTGCTTTGCATTTCACATCATCTGATTGTGCATTAATGCATAATAAAGTGCTGCAGTAGTGGACTCACACACTGAAATATGTTACTGCAGTGCAGAGCTAGAAAAAAAGCTAGGCAACAACAACAGCTACACAAAATACACATACACAGTAGATTGGATGAACTGGAGTAAGTGAAGGAGGACTACCTCTGCAATAAGGCACTGACTGAAAATACAGCAATCAGTGCAAAACTGCTAGAAAAAAGCTAGGCAACAGCTAGACAGTGGATTGAATTGGAGTCAGTGGACTACCTCTGCAGTAGGGCACTCACTGCAACTACAGCAGTCAGTGCAAAACTGCTAGAAAAAAAGCTAGGCAACAGCTAGACAGTGTATTGGAGTGGACACTACTCTTTTCAAAACTCCCAGTTAAGTAGAACAATATTATAATGCAGGTTCTTGTATCGAGGATTCAAAAGACTTGCAAGCACAACATTTTTAATCTCTTCGTACTTCTCAAAACATATATCAATCAAATCTCTTTGGCTTGACAGACCATCATTTGAAAGTTGGAGGGTGTTGTGTGCCATGATGACACCGAGGTCTGACGTATCAGCAAGCCTCATTCCTTTAGGCATGTTTGCTCCACTGTCTCGAAGTTGCGCAAGCACACACTCTTTGTTGATTCCCCATTCTTCAAACATGCCTAGAAACATTTCTCTACTGTACTCAGCTGTGTGTGATCCTTGCATCACTTTTGTATTCAACACCAATTGCCTTTTTGTCCATCCACTGTCAATGAAGTGGCATGTAAGAATGAGTAGTGACTCAGACTCTGTTTGCGACCAGCAGTCCGTCGTGAATGAGAGTGAGTTGCCAGCATTCTCTGGTTGCAGCATAGCCTTTACTTTGTCAACTACCTTTTGGTGTAGCTTTGCCAGCATTTTGGTTCAATACTTCTCACTCTTCAGTGTGTAGCTTGGCTCAAGTATGGACATCAAACGCTTAAATCCTGAGTCAGACAGCATTGTAAATGGCTGGTTATCAGTGACAATCATCTCTGTGATTACTCTGTCCAGCAGTTGGGATCTTCCATCTGAATCTAGACAGTGACATCTGTTTTTTTTTTTCACAAACATATCTCTTATTGTTGCCTGGGATAGTGGAGGAGGTATTTCAAAATCACAATGATATTCATTTCGTTTTTTCTGTGCTGCATGATGCAATTCAATATGATGAACTCTTAGATGGGCCCAAAGATTTGAGGTATTTTTGTTTTTTTGCAGTTACTGATCCCATGCTTGTTGTTTGTACAAGTGTTGCACACTGCTGCTTTTCCTGGACATGGTTGAGACGAGAAATAGTCCCAGACCACACTTTTACTCTTTCTCTCCTCATCCATCTCAATTTCTACTTGAAAGACAAAAAAAGATTAAAGAAATGGCTTGCTGAAGGTGAAGTTGCTGCTGATGCTGGCACTGGCACCCTATTGTGGGTTGGTGGTGGCTGACGCCTGGCAGTGTGGCTTGCTTGGTGTCACCCTGTTCTGGGTGTGTCAGGACTCTGGAGGTGAGCCTGACGTGCAGAGGGTAGCCTCTAGCTCAACGAGGGATGGAGCACAGACGAATCACCTAGGCAGTAGATGCAGGCTAACTCGAGGTGCGGAATCTAAGTGCCAACCGGTCTTCACCAGAGCCTCATATGGTGAGGATGGATTTTGCTGCGTGTATAGCACCAGGTCACGGTCCTCGGGGTTGCCCTGCCAGGAGGTGAACAGGTCCGGATCCGGTGGCAGATAAACTGACAAGGATAAGACAAAGAGTGGTCACAAACAAGTCGAGGTCAGGGCGGGCAGCAGACAAGCGAGGCGAGGGACAAGCCAGGAGGTCAAACAGGAATCAAACTGGATACAACAGGTTTCAGGTTCAGGAACACAGGAGAAGCTTCAGATCAGACAGCAAAGACACTGTGCTGTTGAGGTGCTTAAATAAGGCAGCCTGTTGTCAATTAATGAAATTAGCCTGAGCTAGGTTAACCCTTAGGTTGCAGATTCATGACATTACTTCAGTGTGGTGGCTGGCTGGCGTCACCCTTTTCTGAGGGGCTAGCTTGCAGGAACACTGTGGCGGCACTGGCTGTCTGGCTTGGTGTCACCCTGTTATGGGTGGCTTGGTGACTGGTGTCACCTTGTTATTGGTGGCTGGCTTTCAGGAACAGTCTGTGGTGGCTGGTTGGCTGGCTTGGTGTCACCCTGTAATGGGAGGCTGGCTGGCTTGGTGACTGATATCACCTTTTTATTGGTGGCTGGCCTTCAGGAACAGTCTGTGGTGCCTGGTTGAATGGCTTGGTGTCACCCTGTTATAGGTGGCTGGCTTTCAGGAACAGTTTGGTGCCTGGTTGGCTTGCTTGGTGTCACCCTGTTATGGGTGGCTAGCTTGCAGGAACACTGTGGTGGGTGGCTGGCTTGGTGTCACCCTGTTATGGGTGGCTGGCTTGCAGGAACACTGTGGTGACTGGCTGGATTGGTGTCACCCTGTTATGGATGGCTGGCTTGCAGGAACACTGTGGTGGGTGGCTGGCTTGGTGTCACCCTGTTATGCAACGCAGATCCGGTCGCTGATACGCATAGCGTCCCGGAAGTAGCCGCCAACGAGGGACTCGCGGCCCCTACTGCTCTGGATGCCTGTTTACCATACATTTTATGTGAGTACTTGACTTTTATTTGACCAATAAAGCATTTCAAACGGTACATCACTATATTAGCGCTTCTTCCTTGCATATCACCATCGATTGAAGAAAGGGGGGGCCCCACCACCCAGGTGAAAGGAATACCTTCCCCCAAGGAGCCCCACATATCAAAATCACTGGATAAGAGGATATTGTACCAAGGCTTATCACCCCTGTAGGGGAACATATCTCTGGTGAGTGCGGGAGAAATTGGAGGGGTGCACCTGTCTTTCTCACCCATCACCTAGCACTTGGATCACCTGGAATATCACCAATTGATTGGGATTTTTTTCACCTTATAGCACCTTTAAGACTGTTTGTCACCCTTTGGGGAATATCACATTTTTTATTCAGCACATAATGGACTGTTTACCTTTTTTTTTTTTTTTTTTTCCATTAAAGATTTTTATTAAATATTGAGGCAATACAAGCATAATAACATCCAGCATTTTTAAAAGGGAAATACAAAAACTTCAGAGTAGCGTAATACGGACAATAATTGCATCATTATGCACAGATGTACATTCACGACCTGATACTCTGCAAGCAGGAGAGGAGCCAATTGACACAATCATAGTCTACAAGGAAGGGGGGGGGAGGGGGAGAAGGGGGGGGTAGGGGAGGTGGGCAGAGGTAGAGGAAGAGGAAGAGGGGTAAGGGGGGGGAAGGGGGGGGGAGGAGATGGGTGGGGGGGGGGAGAGGAAGAGGTGAGGGGAAGGGAGGGGGGGGAGGGAGGAGGAAGATAGGGGGGGTAGAAATGGGAGAGGGGGGGGGCTCATAGAAGAGGGACGAGACAGGAGGAGGGTAGGGGGGAAAGGAGCAGGGGAAGAAGAAGACGTGAAGGAGGGGAAGGGGGGGAAGGAAGGAGGAGGAGGGAGGGGGGAGGGGGGGAGGGAGACAGGAGGGGAGTAAGGGGGGTGGGAAGAGGGGAAGGAAGGAGTACCTGATTAGGGTAGCATGAATGGGGGGGGGGATAGGGCATAGTGTACGTGTTGGAGGGGATGTGAAGCATGTCAATAGCCATCTCCAGTATTACCAAAACGGAGGAGTAATGGAAATTGGAATAGAAGGTATAACAACTAACAACTTAACAACATAACAACAGAATAACAGCTGGTCAGCTGAATTATCAACACATCAATTTCAAAGTATTCAATATTGGGGTTACTCAATGTTAGATTTTACCCTTGAGCCAGGAGGACCATTTAGACCATTCCCTATCGAATCTGGCACTGCGACCGGCCTTATAGGCAAGTAGGCGTTCATATTCAAAGGTAGTTTTGACTCTATCAATAACGTCCGAGACTTGGGGCACAATATTAGATTTCCACTTCTGAGCCACCAGGCTGCGAGCAGCCAATAGAATGTGGGTAACTATGGTGCTGCTATCGAAAGGGAACCTCTCGACCCCCACATTCAAGATCGCCAATGCTGGAGAGGGCAGGGTAGGGAGCCCAGAGATATCCGATATCATGGAGAAGAGTGCATTCCATATATTAGTAAGGTGTCGGCAAGACCAGAAGACGTGTAGGAGGTGGGCCACCTCGCCACATCCCCTCCAGCATAATGGCGAATGGTCAGGAATAAATTTGGACAATCTATAGGGAGTAAGGTACCAACGCAAATTGATCTTCTGGGACAATTCCCAGTGATTGGTGCAGGAGGAGGACTGTTTGATGGAACGGAAGGCTATTTTCCATTGGGCAGCTGTAAACACTTCCCCTAGATCCGCCTCCCATTTTGTGAAGGGAGTGGATGTGCTAAAATCCATTTTGGCTTGAAACAGGTTGTAGAATAGAGATGTGCCCTTGACCGAGCGTAGATTGCCCAACATGAACAACCAACCTCTCGAAGGCAAGTGGATATGCGGGGACGGCAATGATCGGAAAAGATGTGCCACCTGTATGTATCGATAGTGTTCAGAGGCCGGGAGTTTAAACTCCCTCTGCAGATCCTCAAAGGATTTGAGAGTGTCGCCTGACAGGATATGGTCAACATTGTTAATACCCTTGTTTCTCCACACCCCAAAGGACGAGTGAGGTATGGCCATTTCCAGCACCCCCAGCGGCACGGGAACCTGCGCCTTCAGGGGGGCCGGAATGTCCTGTTTTACGAACGCCCTCCATGCCAACAGGGAGGCCCTGACCGAAATAGGCAGTCCCTCCAGTGGCACGGGGTTCCATACATCTGCCAAGAGCATCGTCCGCAGAGGATGGGAAGGACAAACACCAGCCTCCATGGAGCTCCAAATTGCATGGGATCCGGGATCTACCCAATGGCGCAGTTGGGTCAGATGAGAGGCAAGGAGATAATCCCTGATGTCGGTCATACCCATCCCCCCCGCGGACCAGTGTTTGATAAGGAACGAGTGTGCGCTCCTAGGTCTCTTCCCCCTCCAAACCAACCCCCTCAGTGCCCTTTGCAAGGAGTTGAGAATGCCCCGAGAAACTGGGACTACCAAGGACCGAAAGATGTAGAGAATTTGGGGCAGGAGAACCATCTTGAACGAGGCAAGGCGTCCCGACCATGTGAGCTCGGTTTTTGCTATTCGTTGGCATTCCTGTGAGATCTTGGCAATCAAAGGGGGGTAGTTAGTTATAGCCAACTGATCCACTTTAGGGGTCAATAGGATACCCAGATAGGGTATATAGTCCCTTTTCCAGGTATAGGGGTATTTCTGTTGCAATTTACGACAAAGCGGCTGGGGAAGGCCCAAAGGCAGGATCAGGGACTTTGTAAAGTTCACCTTGTAATAGGAAATCAGACTAAATCTCTGCAGTAGTGAGTGTGTGGCGGCCAGTGACCTCTCTGGGTCCGTCATGAAGATGATTACATCATCAGCAAAAAGATTAATTACATGGGAGCCCGAGGCGGTCACAAGGCCTTTTATGTGGGGGGAAGATCTAACTGCCGCCGCCAGTGGCTCAATAAGCAAATTAAAGATGGATGGGGATAGTGGGCAGCCCTGCCTCGTTCCGTTGGTTATGTCAAATGCTGTCGATAACACGTTAGAGGTGTAAACCTTCACTGAAGGGTTAGAATACAACGCTAGAATTGCGTTCAAAATGGGACCATGAAAGCCAAACCGCCGCACTGCCGTCATGTAGGTCCAGTGTACCCAGTCGAATGCCTTCTCCGCATCCAACGAGAGCAGCAGAGAAGGCACCCGACCAGATCCCGCCCTGTCTATAAGCCCTATAACCCTTCTAGTCGCGTCAGAAGTCTGGCGACCACGTACAAATCCGGATTGGTCCGGATCAATAAGAGCAGGCAATATGGGATGAAGTCTAAGAGCCAAGACCTTGGCATACAACTTTGCATCGGTATTTAACAAGGATATCGGTCTAAAGTTGGGAGGGGATACCGGCTCTTTCCCTGGTTTGGGTAGCGTTACTACATGTGCTTGAAGAATTTCCCTAGGTAGAGAGGCAGAGGACACCGCAGCCGCATACATCGAGGCTAAATGGGGGCTGAGTATTTGTGCGAATCTCTTATAATACAGATTGGGAAGACCATCTGGTCCAGGGGACTTACCAGAAGGGAGTGTTTGTATAGCTCGTTCTACTTCAGCCTGTGTTATCGGGGCGTTCAAAGCTTGCAGTTGGGGAAGGGAAAGCGCAGGCAGGTCAATAGAAGCTAAGAAATCGGAGATAAGCTGTTCTATCGGTTGGGGGGTGGACGCGTCATCTTTTAAATTGTACAAGGATTCGTAATAGCTAGCAAACGCGTTTGCTATATCTTGAGGGTTTAGAATTTTCGCCTTGGTCACAGGATCTAGTAGATAGGCTATCCTCTCCTTGACCCGCCTAGCTTTGAGCTTGGAGGCCAGTAGCTTCCCGGCTTTATTACCCGCTGAATAGTGGGAGAGTTTAAGGGCCCTAAAATATTTGTCCTGTTGCGCTATCAACATACTGCGCAGGTCAGATCTGAGTTTGGTCAATTGAAGGGACAGAGTAGGGTTTGGGGTGGTTTTATTTATAGGTTCCAATCTGCGAATCTCAGCCAAGATATGGTCCAGCTGCCGCGTCCTCTGCCTCTTAAGCCGTGCACACAATTTAATAAAAATACCACGGATAAAGGCCTTATGGGCACACCATACTACCGTTGGGTCAGAAACTGAACCCGCATTGTGTGAGAAATATTCCACAAGGTGCCTCTCCAGGTGAGAGGCATATTGAGGGGTGTCCAGGACCTGAGTGTTTGCTCTCCAAATGTAGGCCATGCCTGGAGAACGAGCCTCCTGTATCGTTATGGACACAGGGGCATGGTCCGACCAGGCAATGTCATGGATGGAAGACTTCCCAGTCACTTGCAGCAAATGTTTGTCAACCAGGATCATGTCAATACGGGAGTACATATTGTATCTGGAGGAGTGAAAAGAGTAGTCACGTTCCCCCGGGTGATGACATCTCCAGACATCAAACATCTCCACCTCGTGCAACATGGATTGAAGGGCAGGAGGGCGACGTTTAGGCGAGGAAGAGATGTCCAAGGACGGGTCAGCTGTCATATTGAAGTCCCCACACACAACCGCGGATCCATATCTATGTCTGTCCAGCAAGCGGAACATTTTCCTCCAGAACCGCGGCTGGTGTGAGTTGGGGGCATAGGCAGACAAAATTGTAAAGGGGGCATTATTGATATCACATTGTAGCAAAAGGTAGCGACCGTTGGGGTCAGAAACTTCAGTACGTAGTGAAAAGGCCACTGTGTCTTTGACGGCTATGAGGACTCCTTTGCGTTTGCAATCAGCAGAAGCCATGAATATATGCGGGAAACTCCTGTGAGATAGTGTAGGGGTTGCAGAACGATGAAAGTGGGTTTCCTGTATACAGAGGACATCACTTTTGAGGGTTAAGGCCTCGCGCCACATTGACGCCCGCTTGGCAGGGTGATTCAGGCCATGTACGTTCAGGGATGTAACAGTTACAGTCATGGTAGAAAAGTAGAAGAATATAGAGTGTTGCCTGGGCCATTACCTCTAAAGAGCGGTGACAGGGATTCCCATTCAAGGTTGCGGGCTCCGGCTGCAGGTAGGGTACGTTGATGTGTGCAAAACCAGGCATGTTTCGGCTGACCAGAAAAACAAAATAACAAGGTGAAAACAAAGAATATTAAAACGAAAGAGCTCATTGGAGTAGCTCTATTAACGGTTGAGAAACTGAAACAAGTCTCGTGAGCAGGTATACTGCACAAAATCATGGGGGGGAGAAAGGTATGCGAGCCCTGTGGCCAGACTCAGGGAGAGGAATTATGCGAAGCAGCCTGGGTGGGCTGGCCCTTGGCCTTTTTCTTCCCTTTTTTGCCTTGTGTGATCGTTTGCCATTCCTCAGACAGCGGAGATATGCGATCAGAGGGCTCCCGCGGGGTGGGGTCTTGATCAGGGAGGATACCCCATGTCCGGAGCAAATCCAGGCCCTCCTGCATGGAGGAGACATTGTGGGTCTTATTGTTGTAGGTTACTGCAAGTTTGACAGGGAACCCCCACCTGTAAACTATGGAATGATTTCTGAGGACTTTAGTCAGCGGGTGCAGGGCTCTCCTCTTTTGCAATGTATATTGCGATAGATCCGCAAACAATTGGATCCTGGAGTATGTCTCCGGGATGGGGGTCTTCCTCCGGAACACTGACATGAGATTGTCTTTCACATGGTAGAAATGCACCCTCATAATGACATCCCGGGGAATCTCATCAGGGAGAAAGGATGGCTTAGGCAGGCGGTGGATCCTATCAATAACCAACTCAGATATAGGGGTTTGCGGGAGGACCGCCAGGATAAAGGCACGTGCATAGCTATCCAGGTCACCGGGGAGCACAGACTCCGGGACCCCCCTGATTTTAACATTGTTCCGCCTGGAGCGGTGCTCCATATCCGCAATTTTGGCCTGGAGCTTTTCGATCTCATCCTCATGGGAGTAATGGGCATCTATTAGCTCGTTGTGGGATGCTGCAAATTCCCCCATCTTAGTTTCAACTCTGTCCATGCGACCCCCCAGGGCTCTGGCCTCCACTTTAAATGCGCTGACACATTCCATGACGTCTGCGTGCATGGATGCCCGCAGGGATGTCATCATGTCCTTAAGCCTAGCCTCAGAAACCGGTCTGTCACTAGCAGGAAAGGAGTCGAAGTTAGGGGGAAGCTCCCTGGTGGAGTCCATAGAGGACAGATCCCCCTGGCTTACCTCCGCCGGTGCTCCCTCCGACAGTCTGGGCTTGCTCTTGACCGGGCTCCTGGACATCGGGGTTGATGCTGCTGGCGATCGAGGTTGGCCCGCTTTCTGTGCCGAGATCTGTGGAGGACTGAGCGAGGAATGGGACGTCCCGCTAGTCGAGGCCGGAGATCTGCCACCGCCGCCATCTTGGCCGCGCGGCCTGTCCTGGGGCATGAAAAAGTGCTGGAGCTGCCTCGGGTGGCCAGTCTCCTTCTTCTTTTTGGCCATCAGGCAGGAAGGCTGGGGTGTGTAGCAGTCGATCGGGGATGGTCTGGCTGAGAAACGAAGCCTTAGGGCGCCGATGGATGCCGATATTCTCCCTGGTCCGGCGGAGCTACACACTCAGACGTCCATGCAGTCTCGCTGCGGCCACGCCCCCCCGACTGTTTACCTTTTAATTGGATTATCATATTGTTTTAATTGTGTGACCACTGTTATCATTTTAACCTATTTCACTGGCACACTGTCTTTTTTGTATATTGATTTATCTATTTATTGGCTTTAATTTTAAAAAAAGATGCTTTTTATTATATTATATTAGATTACAAATTTATATCTAGGGAATACATCACCCATTTTTTTCATTGGCATATTAGCACATTAATTTAGTCAATTATTTATTGCACACAACACCTTGGAGCACTTAGTTGGAGAGATTGTTCCTTAAACCTGTTTTTGCACTCTTTCTTACACGCACACTCCACACTTTGAATTGTGTACAATAGCACTTTATTTTGCGACCATTAGGCTAATTTTTTACACCACTTGTATATAACTAGGCAGCGCCACCTTACCTAATTTTTTCCCACATATTCTGATATAGTCCCCGGACTATATTTTGAGGTTGGCTGCAGCCCACCCTCTTGTCCATAAGCGCGGAATTTCTTCTACCCTTTATCTTCTGACACTACCACTAGTGTTTTTTTCTGCTGCTATGGACCTTTTTAGTTATGTCAGAAACAGAGATATTAATATAGATGATGTCTTTAACCCACGAAAGAGCCACCACCAACCACGATCTCAATGGGCTTTTCAAGCAATTAAGACACAGCTTAGAAAAGCAATTAAGGGTGTGGTGGGACATCTTGACCTTAGAGATGTACGTAAAGGATGGAATGACCCCACGAAAACTTAGATGGGATGTTCATCCCAATGATGGTGTAACTGACCAAGGGTTGATGGAAGAATGGTACAGATTCTTCAATAAATGCGAAACAGAATTATTAAAACAAATTATTGGAAGAAGAAAATATAAACTTAAAGAAGTGGAAACCAACATTACACGCCTCAAAACTCTCTTATCCCCTCTAGCACAAAGTAATGAATATAAAGAGAAAGAGAGAGAATTACAAACACTTGTAGCTAAAAACGATAAAGAAATCCAGATTAAGAAGCAGAAGAAATACAATAGGGATATCCTGGATTACAAAAATAACAAAATATATAAATGGCAGGATACTATTACCGAAGAACAAATGGAGATCCCTATATCAACTCCAGTAATTGGATCAAGAGAAACCAGTCCTGATGATGATGTTGATGAGCAAGAAGAAGAAGACCTTGAAAGGCACGCACCTGATGACGTCAGCTCTGACGAAATGCGTCGTGCGTGATTACGTCATTTCCGCCCCACTGCAACGCAGATCCGGTCGCTGATACGCATAGCGTCCCAGAAGTAGCCGCCAACGAGGGACTCGCGGCCCCTACTGCTCTGGATGCCTTTTTACCATACATTTTATGTGAGTACTTGACTTTTATTTGACCAATAAAGCATTTCAAACGGTACATCACTATATTAGAGCTTCTTCCTTGCATATCACCATCGATTGAGGAAAGGGGGGGCCCCACCACCCAGGTGAAAGGAATACCTTCCCCCCAGGAGCCCCACACATCAAAATCACTGGATAAGAGGATATTGTACCAAGGCTTATCACCCCTGTAGGGGCACATATCTCTGGTGAGTGCGGGAGAAATTGGAGGGGTGCACCTGTCTTTCTCACCCATCACCTAGCACTTGGATCACCTGGAATATCACCAATTGATTGGGATTTTTTTCACCTTATAGCACTTTTTTCACCTTATAGCACCTTTAAGACTGTTTGTCACCCTTTGGGGAATATCACATTTTTTATTCAGCACATAATGGGCTGTTTACCTTTTTATTGGATTATCATATTGTTTTAATTGTGTGACCACTATTATCATTTTAACCTCTTTCACTGGCACACTGTCTTTTTTGTATATTAATTTATCTATTTATTGGTTTTAATTTAAAAAAAAAGATGCTTTTTATTATATTATATTAGATTACAAATTTATATCTAGGGAATACATCACCCATGTTTTTCATTGGCATATTAGCACATTAATTTAGTCAATTATTTATTGCATACAACACCTTGGAGCACTTATTTGGAGAGATTGTTCCTTAAACCTGTTTTTGCACTCTTTCTTACACGTACACTCCACACTTTGAATTGTGTACCATTATTTAAGCTAGCACAATAGCACTTTATTTTGCGACCATTAGGCTAATTTTTTACACCACCTGTATATAACTAGGCAGCGCCACCTTACCTAATTTTTTCCCACAAGAATGAGTAGTGACTCTGTTATATTCTCCGTGTTGTGAGAGACACAGGACTCTGGTCTGGAACAACGGTTGTTTATTCAGGACTCACTGTACAGCATTACAGGACAGCTCTGCATATCAATACATCTCTGCATGTGTCTAAAGATGGCCACTCTGCCCCTTGACCCTTGTCATCACTCCTGGGTGGAGCCAGCCTTAAAGTGACAGTACATGTGAAACCCTTCAGGTATAACACCTTCCATCCATACCTAAAAAAAAAAACAAAAAACAAAAAAAAAAAACAACAAAACGAGAACAGGCATAAAACAGTAACTCATAATTGTCCAATACAGTCCTCCAACTCAGGAGATTTACATGGTTTCTTCCATGTCCGGATGTGAGAACAACTTCCAGGGAAGCTCCGGGGAGAAAATGGCAGCGGATCACTTTCGGCGGGCCCGTCGAAAGTCTCGTAACCGGTCTTGCATTTGAAACCGGTCAGGAGGGCGACAGTGTCGTTGAGGACGGGCACCCAGCGACTCGGGGCTGGAGGAAGCAGGGCTGGCCGGAATGGACACCGGCGGGGCCAAGAGGGGATTCCCTAGCTCAGAGGGTGAGCAGACCTCTGGTCCAGGGCTGGAGGGCTCTGTTGGAGCTGAGTTCAAAAGTTCAGAGTCTCCCCAAGCATCAGTCTCAATGCCTCCTGATCCGGTAGGAGCAGATCCTTGAGACACTGGAGGTGCAGCCGATGTCAGGGATTCGGGCAGCTGAGAACGAGGACGCAATTGGTCCGCATGCCTTCTGCAAATGGAACCATCTTCCAGGCAGACCCTATACATTTTGGGTCCCAAAGTCTCTGCGACGATAGCAGGAAGCCAACGAGTGTTGGAAGCGCCATAAGATCGGGCCCATACCTTTTGCTGGGCTGTAAACCGGGGAATCTCGTCGTGTCCGACCCTCTTGTCTTGGGACTGCCGTACATGTTCCTGGACCGTTTGAGGGCGGAGCATATCCAAAACAGTCCATGGCTGCCGACCCAAAAGAAGTTCAGCTGGAGTTTTCCCAGTGGTTGCATGCGGTGTGGTTCTGTAAGCAGAAAGGAAGGAGTCCAGCTGCTGGGGTGACAGGGACTGTTGTTTACTTGTAGCCACAGTAGCTTTGAAATAGCGTTTGAAGGTCTGTACAAACCTTTCTGCTTGACCATTTGTAGCCGGGTGGTAAGGTGCGGTCAACTTGTGTTTGATGTTGTGGGCAGTCAGGAAACCCTGAAACTCCTGGCTTGTGAATTGTGCACCGCTGTCTGTGACAATTTCTCTGGGGTATCCAAACGTAGCAGCGAGATGTAACAGTATGGAAATCGTCGCCTTAGTCGTTGGCTGAGGAACAGGAACGACCTCAGGCCACTTTGAATGGGCATCAATAATGATCAAAAAGGTGTGTCCTCTGATCGGGCCTGCAAAGTCCAAGTGTAGGCGAAACCAGGGAACCGTGGGCCAAGTCCAGGGCTGGACGCACCCTCGAGGAGGGTCTCTCGCAGTTTGTGCACATCCAGCACACGCATTCACATATGTCGTGATATCGGAGTCGAGGTTCGGCCACCACACATAGCCTCGGGCCTTTTGTTTCATACGTGTGCCCCCGGGATGACCAGTATGTAGCAATTCCAGAATGTGTCTCCGGAGGGTCTGTGGAACGATCACTCGGTCTCCCCATAAAACACAGTTGCCAGACACAGTTAATTCCAGACGCCTACGGAAGTAAGGCTCATAATCCTGTGTGACAGTTGCAGGCCAACCGTAACGTACCCAGGAGAGTATTGTCTTAAGGAAGGTATCCTTGGCTGTATGGGCTGCTACTTCCCCGGAAGACAGAAAGGACAGGCTGGTGTAACGACAACTCTTGACAGGTGGAGAAGAGTCTGTTAATGTCCTTGTCAGACGGGACATGGCGTCTGCATTAGCGTTGGCATCATGGCTGCGATACTGGATTTTGTAGCTATATGCTCCCAAGAATAGGGCATAGCGTTGAAGACGGGCTGCAGTCGTCTGGGAGATGCCTTTGTCAGGGCTAAAGATCTGAAGGAGTGGTTTATGATCAGTCAGTATGGTGAATTCCCTACCATACAGGTAAAGATGAAACTTCTTAATTGCCCATATGAGCGCCAGAGCCTCTTTGTCAATGTGAGAGTAATTGCTTTCTGCTTTTGTCAAGGACCTGGAGGCGAATGCCACAGGTTTCTCTGACCCATCTGGTAAAACGTGAGATAGTACAGCCCCTAGACCATAGGGTGAGGCATCACAAGCCAAGGTGAGAGGCCTTTGGAGGTCATAATGCACGAGCATGCGTGACGCCAACAGCTTTCGCTTAGAAACTTCAAAAGCACGTTGGCATGCAGCCGACCAGTTCCATCTGGAGTGTTTCTCCAAAAGCTTGTTTAATGGAAACACAGTGTGTGCTAGATCCGGCAGGAATTTGTGGTAATAGTTCAGCAAGCCCAGGTATGATCGCAGCTGCTGGACGTTGGTCGGGGCTGGAGCTTTTACTAAAGCATCAACTTTGGCTTCCGTGGTGTGTATACCCTCTGCATCCACAAGGTGGCCACAAAACTCCAATTTAGGTACCATGAATTGGCATTTCGCCAAGTTCACTTTTAGACCCTGTTCTTGCAGTCTCGCCAACACAAGCTCCACGTTATGCTTGTGTTCCTGGTCCGTCAGGCCCGTGATGAGCATGTCATCTAACAGGCACTGTGTGAAAGGAATATCCGCCAAAATCTCATCCATTTTGCGTTGCCAAATGGCTGGGGCGGAGGCTACCCCAAACACCATCCGATTGTATTCATACAGTCCCTTGTGAGTGTTGATTGTTAGAAACTTGCGGGACGAAGGGTGGACCTCAAACTGTAAATAAGCTTGCCTGAGATCAAGCTTGGTGAACTTTTGACCTCCTGCAAGAGAGGCAAAAATGTCATCTACTCTGGGTAGGGGATACTGGTCTATCTCCAGTTGAGAATTTAGTGCCATGCGGAAATCGCCACAAATGCGTAAGTCCCCATTCGCTTTCTTTACTGGTACAACTGGTGATGCCCACTCGCTGTGCTCTACCTTTGAGATGACACCTTGTTCCTCCAGCCGGCTTAGTTCAGCTTCCACACCTGCTCGGAGTGCGAAAGGTACCGTCCGAGCTTTGAAGAACCTAGGCTGGGCATTGGGTTTCAGCCTGAGTCTCACACAGTCATGCTTTATTTTTCCCAAATGGTGATCAAAGACTTGTGGGAATCGCTGTTTCAGGGATTCCACCCATCCCTCGTTATCTCTTGATGTGATGGTCACAGTGTTGCAGGGGTTAATGGCGATGTCTGGCATGCCAAAGTGAGCAATCCAGTCTCTCCCAAAGAGAGGGGGTCCCCCATGTTCTAGGATATACAATGGCATTCTCTTTGTCTGACCCTTGTAGGATACCTGTACTTTCACGTACCCCAGTGGGTGGAGTATCTGCTTTGAGTATGTCTGCAGTTTGATTGGTGTTGGACGGACAGTTGTTCGGATCAGAAGTTTTCTCCATTGTTTCTGGGTGATAACTGAAACTGCTGCTCCTGTGTCTACATCCATCTTGAGTTTCTTTCCTTCCACGGTTACCTCTACAGTCATTGCTGAGGGTGCTGAATGCATATGATGTATGTCCAATCTGTGGAGCACTTCCTCATCCCCTGATTCCGATGACGATGGATATCTTCCCACCATATATGCCTTTGTCCTGGGGTTCAGAGGTTGTTTATTTCGCACCTTCTTACTACGGCAGACTCGTTTCAGATGGCCTGCCTTTCCACAATTATGACAGAGCTGATCCTTAAACCGGCAGACTTTGTGATCATGGTCTGTATTCCCACAACGGTAGCAAGCTGACGTCCTGGTTGGTGAGGTTCTATATTTACAGTTAGCTGCAGTTTGCTTGACTGCTGTTCTGAAAACTTCCTCTTTAACCTCTTCCCTTCTGCTCTGGGGGTTCAAAGCTTCTGTATCTTTCACAGCCATTTCCATCACTGAAGCTATCTCAATTGCCTTTGTAAGGGTAAGGTCTTTCTCTGTTAACAGTCTCTTTTGGCTAGACTCACTATTCAGTCCCATGACAAACTTATCCCTCAGTGCAGTTGGTAAATACTCCCCAAAAGAACAGGTTGAGGCTAGTCTGCGAAGGGCGAGCACATAAGCCTTAATATCTTCACCCGGCTGCTGCTGCCGCTGATAGAACCGGAATCTCTCTGCAATCTCTAGTGGTTTAGGCTGGAAGTGATTCCCTAACAGTGTCAGGAGCTCTGCCAAAGTCTTGGTTGCTGGTTTTTCAGGGAAAAGGAGATCCCTAAGAGTGTCATATGTCCTAGCACCAACCAGTGTCAGAAAAACTGCTACTTGCCTGTCGCCTGGGATGGCATTTGCACAGAAATATTGTTCTAATCTTTCAATCCAAGAAATCCACGTTGTCTGTTCGCCATCAAATTCACTTAATGTCCCGATCAATGACATTTTCCTGCTGGGCTCTGTGGGTTTTGTATTCCTGACAATCCAGAGTTTTTTTTCTTCCTTTCCTTTCTCACACGGATAGTAACCTTGTAAATCCCACCCTCGTCGCCACTGTTATATTCTCCGTGTTGTGAGAGACACAGGACTCTGGTCTGGAACAACGGTTGTTTATTCAGGACTCACTGTACAGCATTACAGGACAGCTCTGCATATCAATACATCTCTGCATGTGTCTAAAGATGGCCACTCTGCCCCTTGACCCTTGTCATCACTCCTGGGTGGAGCCAGCCTTAAAGTGACAGTACATGTGAAACCCTTCAGGTATAACAGACTCAGACTCTGTTTGCGACCAGCAGTCCGTCGTGAATGAGAGTGAGTTGCCAGCATTCTCTGGTTGCAGCATAGCCTTTACTTTGTCAACTACCTTTTGGTGTAGCTTTGCCAGCATTTCGGTTCGATAATACTTCTCACTCTTCAGTGTGTAGCTTGGCTCAAGTATGGACATCAAACGCTTAAATCCTGAGTCAGACAGCATTGTAAATGGCTGGTTATCAGTGACAATCATCTCTGTGATTACTCTGTCCAGCAGTTGGGATCTTCCATCTGAATCTAGACAGTGACATCTGTTTTTTTTTTTTTCACAAACATATCTCTTATTGTTGCCTGGGATAGTGGAGGAGGTATTTCAAAATCACAATGATATTCATTTAGTTTTTTCTGTGCTGGGCCCAAAGATTTGAGGTATTTTTGTTTTTTTGCAGTTACTGATCCCATGCTTGTTGTTTGTACAAGTGTTGCACACTGCTGCTTTTCCTGGAGATGGTTGAGACGAGAAATAGTCCCAGACCACACTTTTACTCTTTCTCTCCTCATCCATCTCAATTTCTACTTGAAAGACAAAAAAAGATTAAAGAAATGGCTTGCTGAAGGTGAAGTTGCTGCTGATGCTGGCACTGGCACCCTGTTGTGGGTTGGTGGTGGCTGACGCCTGGCAGTGTGGCTTGCTTGGTGTCACCCTGTTCTGGGTGGCTTGCTTGCCGGAACACTGTGGTGGCTGGCTGGCGTCACCCTGTTCTGAGGGGCTAGCTTGCAGGAACACTGTGGTGGCACTGGCTGTCTGGCTTGGTGTCACCCTGTTATGGGTGGCTGGGTGGCTTGGTGACTGGTGTCACCTTGTTATTGGTGGCTGGCTTTCAGGAACAGTCTGTGGTGGCTGGTTGGCTGGCTTGGTGTCACCCTGTAATGGGAGGCTGGCTGGCTTGGTGACTAATGTCACCTTGTTATTGGTGGCTGGCCTTCAGGAACAGTCTGTGGTGCCTGGTTGAATGGCTTGGTGTCACCCTGTTAAAGGTGGCTGGCTTTCAGGAACACTGTGGTCGGTGGCTGGCTTGGTGTCACCCTGTTATGGGTGGCTGGCTTGCAGGAACACTGTGGTGACTGGCTGGATTGGTGTCACCCTGTTATGGGTGGCTGGCTTGCAGGAACACTGTGGTGGGTGGCTGGCTTGGTGTCACCCTGTTATGGGTGGCTGGCTTTCAGGAAAAGTCTCTGTGGGGCCTGGTTGGCTTGCTTGGTGTCACCCTGTTATGGGTGGCTGGCTAGCAGGAACACTGTGGTGTGGCTCGATTGGTGTCACCCTGTTATGGGTGGCTGGCTTGCAGGAACACTGTGGTGGCTGGCTGGATTGGTGTCACCCTGTTATGGGTGGCTGTCTTGCAGGAACACTTTGGTGGCTGGCTGGATTGGTTTCACCCTGTTATGGGTGGCTGGCTTGCAGGAACACTGGTGGGTGGCTGGCTTGGTGTCACCCTGTTATGGGTGGCTGGCTTTCAGGAACAGTCTCTGTGGTGCCTGGTTGGCTTGCTTGGTGTCACCCTGTTACGGGTGGCTGGCTAGCAGGAACACTGTGGTGGGTGACTGGATTGGTGTCACCCTGTTATGGGTGGCTGGCTTGCAGGAACACTATGGTGGCTGACTTGCTTGGTGTCATCCTGTTATCGGTGGCTGGCTTGCAGGAACACTGTGGTGGCTGGCTGGATTGGTGTCACCCTGTTATGCGTGGCTGGCTTGCAGGAACACTGTGGTGGCTGCCTGGATTGGTGTCACCCTGTTATGGGTGGCTGGCTTAGTTACATAGTTACATAGTTACATAGTTAGTGAGGTTGAAAAAAGACATCAGTCCATCCAGTTCAACCTATGATGTGTGTGTGTGTTTGCTTTTAACCGTACATTGTATACCCCTGTATGTTGTGGTCTTTAAGGTGTCCATCTAATAGTTTTTTGAAACTATCAATGCTCCCTGCTGATACGACTGCTTGTGGAAGAGAATTCCACATCCTTACCGCTCTTACAGTGAAGAACCCCTTACGCACTTTAAGGTTAAACCGCCTTTCCTCAAGTTTTAGCGAGTGGCCACGTGTCTTATTGTATCTCCTTTCTCTGAATAGTTTGTTCCTTATGCTCGGGTCGCCAGTACAGTATTTGTACATTATTATCATATCCCCCCTCAATCGTCTCTTCTCCAGAGAGAATAGGTTCAGTGCTTGTAGTCTTTCCTCATAGCTGATGTCCTCCATTCCCCTAATTATTTTTGTTGTCCTTCTCTGGACTTTCTCCAGTTCCAGCACATCCTTCCTGAGGACCGGTGCCCAGAACTGGACAGCATACTCCAGATGTGGCCGGACCAGAGTCTTGTAGAGCGGGAGAATAATCTCTCTATTTCTGGAGTGAATCCCCTTTTTTATACAACCCAGTATTCTGTTGGCTTTGCTTGCGGCGGCTTGGCATTGCATGCCATTGCCAAGCCTGTTGTCTACCAGTACCCCCAAGTCCTTTTCCATCCTAGACTCACCCAGAGGTTCCCCCCCTAGTGAGTAGCTTGCTTTCTGGTTTCTGGCCCCCAAGTGCATTACTTTACATTTTTCAACATTAAATCTCATCTGCCATGTAGTTGCCCACCCCGTTATTTTGTTCAGGTCCGCTTGCAAGGTTTCCACATCCTGCATAGAAGATATTGGCATGCCTAGTTTAGTATCATCCGCAAATACTGAGATTGTACTAGATATCCCCTCCTCTAGATCATTTATGAATAAATTAAACAGGATTGGTCCCAGGACAGAACCCTGGGGGACCCCACTTTCCACACCCGCCCAATCCGAGTACTCCCCATTAATCACCACCCTCTGGACTCTCCCCTGGAGCCAGTTCTCTATCCAGGTACTCACCTTATGGTCCATACCTACCTTCCTTAGTTTGTACAGTAAGCGTTTGTGGGGAACGGTGTCAAAGGCCTTTGCAAAGTCCAGATACACCACATCCACAGGCTTTCCTTTATCTAGGTGGCAGCTCACTTCATCGTAGAAGGTTAATAGATTGGTTTGGCACGAATGATTTTTCATGAATCCATGCTGATTACTACTTATAATACCGTTTTCATTACTAAAGTCTTGTATGTGGTCCCTTAACATCCCCTCCAAAATCTTGCAGACTACTGATGTTAGGCTGACCGGCCTATAGTTACCTGGGATATATCTCGGCCCCTTTTTAAATATTGGTACCACGTTGGCTTTTTTCCAATCAGCTGGCACCATACCCGTCTGTAAACTATCCTTAAAGATCAAGAATAATGGTCTGGCAATCACCTGACTGAGCTCATTAAGAACCCTCGGGTGCAAGCCATCCGGTCCCGGGGATTTATTTATGTTAAGTTTCTCTAGTTTAGCTCTAAGTCTATCTTCTGTTAGCCATGGCGGCACTTCCTGAGGTGTATTATTTAGTTCGGCCTTACAAGCAAGGTTCGTGTAGCCCCCCGATTCCTTTGTGAAGACTGAAGAAAAGAAATTATTTAACACTTCCGCCTTTTCTCTGTCCTCAGTGGCCATTTTTCCTTTATCATCTTTTATGGGGCCAATGTGCTCTGGCCTCGCTTTCCTACTGCTTATATACTTAAAGAACTTCTTGGGGTTCTTTTTACTCTCCTCCGCTATATGTCTCTCGTGTTCTATTTTAGCCGCCCTGATTTCGTCTTTACATTTCTTATTACACTCTTTGTAGTGCTTAAATGCTGCCAATGACCCCTCAGTCTTGTATTTTTTGAAGGCCTTTTCTTTAGCTCTAATATACATTTTTATGTTGGAGTTTAGCCACCCAGGGTTTAGTTTTGCTCTTTTAAATTTATTTCCCTGTGGAATGCACTGGCCCACCCCCTTGTTAAGTATGCTCTTGAAGCACTCCCATTTTTCCTCCGTGTTCTTTGTTCCCAGGGTTCTATCCCATTTGATATTTTCTAGCAGCGAGCGCAGTTTAGGGAAATTGGCTCTTTTGAAATTCAGTGTCCTTATATTACCCTTGTGTTTCCTATTACTGTAATTAATACTGAAACCAATTGACCTATGGTCACTGTTCCCTAAGTTTTCCCGTATTTCTATATCCGTGAGCAGGTCTGTATTGTTGGTAATCAGTAGGTCAAGTACCGCATTGTTTCTTGTCGGTGCATTCACCATCTGACCCATGAAATTGTCCTGCAAAACATTTAGGAACTGCCGAGCCTTGGCTGAGTGCGCGGTTCCTTCTGCCCATTCTATATCCGGATAATTAAAGTCCCCCATTATAATGACATTTCCCATCCTTGCTGCCAATCCTATCTGTAACATGAGGTCCGCCTCACCCTCCTCCCTCTGGTTGGGGCGCCTATAGCATACGCCCAATATTACCTTCCCCACCGTGCCTTCCCTTTGAAGCTCTACCCATAGGGATTCTGCCTCGTCCTTAGCTCCATTATTAATATCATCCCTCATATTTACCTGTATACTGTTCTTAATATACAGACATACCCCTCCCCCTTTTCTACCCTCTCTATCCCTGCGATAAAGGGAATACCCCTGAATGGTCGCCATCCAGTCATGAGAGCTGTCAAACCAAGTCTCAGTTATCCCCACAAAATCTAAGTCCTCCTCAAACATCAGCAGCTCCAGCTCTCCCATCTTGTTGGCCAGGCTTCTGGCATTGGTATACAAGCCTCTTAATTTTGATCGGTTACATTTATCCTCATTTGATGTTTTTAGGCTGCTCTCTTGATTTTTCCCCGTACCCACCCTGGGTTTAGGAGCTCCGAACACCCTACCGCTAATGCCCCCATTTCTGCCCTCTGAAACTTGCTTTCCACTGGCTAATTCTACATCTGTACCCCCCCCCATTCCCTAGTTTAAAAGCCCCTCTAACTTTTTGGCCATCCTCTCACCCAGTACGGCTGCACCCACCCCATTTAGGTGCAATCCGTCCCTACCAAAGAGCCGGTGACCGACTGAGAAGTCGGCCCAGTTCTCCAGGAACCCGAAACCCTCCTTACTACACCAGCTCCTCAGCCACTCGTTAACTTCCCTAATCTCCCGCTGCCTCTCTGGTGTAGCTCGAGGTACAGGTAGTATTTTGGAAAATACTACCTTGGAGGTCCTAGTCCTCAACTTAGCGCCTAAGTCCCTGAAATCGTTTAGGACTCTCCGTCTTCCTCTGCCTATGTCATTGGTACCCACGTGTACCATGACAGCTGGGTCTTCCCCAGCCCCACCCAGTAATCTGTCCACCCGATCCGCGATGTGCCGAACCCGAGCGCCCGGCAAACAACAGACTGTTCGGCGCACACGGTCTTTGTCACAGATTACACTGTCTGTCCTTCTAATAATTGAGTCCCCTACCACCAGCACCTGTCTTTCCTTTCCCTTTCTCCCGGCCTCACTGGAGGAGTTCTTCCCCTGGCAGCTAGGGGCGTCACTCTGCTCCAGCAATGCTGGTCCCTGACTGGTTTCCCCAACATCACACAACGGGGCGTATCTATTGGGGTGCTCCAGCCCAGGATCAGCCTCCTTGCCTTGTCCCCTTCTACCCCTCCTAACTGTCACCCCTCTACTCTGCTCTGATGCCTGCACCTCCGATACTCCGCCCACCTCTGTGCAGACCCCTGCCTGCACCTGACTGGTACGATCCTGGCTCTCCTCCGGTATGGACATTCGTCTCAGTGTTGCCAGCTGCTTCCCTAGATTCAGGACCTGAGCTTCCAGGGAAGCAACGTGCTTACATTTTGCGCATTTGTATTCGCCCTCGATCGCATGTCTGAGGAACGCATACATATCACAAGATGTACACTGAGTCGCATCTCCACACCCGCCAGGCATTGTACCTACTAATCTAATCTAATGGGGATTCAGCGATTTAAGTCTATCCTATGTGGCTATTTCCTGGCTTCCTAACGCTACCTTCTCACCCTCTGGTATTCCGCTCCACTCACTTGACACTCAGTTGCACAACACTCACTATCTCACAGCCCGGTCAGTCGCACAACACTCTCAGCCGCACAGCCTGGTCAGTCGCACAACACTCACAGCTGCACAGCCCGGTCAGACGCACAACACTCAGTCGTACATCCCCGTCAGTCGCACAGCCCGGTCAGACGCACAACACTGAGTCGCACAGCCCGCTCAGACGCACAACACTAAGTCGCACAGCCCGGTCAGACGCACAACACTGAGTCGCACAGCCCGGTCAGACGCACAACACTCAGTCGCACAGCCCGGTCAGACGCACAACACTAAGTCGCACAGCCCGGTCAGACGCACAACACTCAGTCGCACAGCCCGGTCAGACGCACAACACTGAGTCGCACAGCCCCGGTCAGACGCACACCACTGAGTCGCACAGCCTGGTCAGACGCACCACACTGAGTCGCACAGCCCGGTCAGACGCACCACACTCAGTCGCACAGCCCGGTTAGACGCACAACACTGAGTCGCACAGCCCGGTCAGACGCACCACACTGAGTCGCACAGCCCGGTCAGACGCACAACACGGAGTCGCACAGCCCGGTCAGACGCACAACACCGAGTCGCACAGCCCGGTCAGACGCACAACACCGAGTCGCACAGCCCGGTCAGACGCACAACACTGAGTCGCACAGCCCGGTCAGACGCACCACACTGAGTCGCACAGCCCGGTCAGACGCACAACACTCAGTCGCACAGCCCGGTCAGACGCACAACACTCAGTCGCACAGCCCGGTCAGACACACAACACTCAGTCACACAGCCCGGTCAGACGCACCACACTCAGTCGCACAGCCCGGTCAGACGCACAACACTCAGTCGCACAGCCCGGTCAGACGCACAACACTCAGTCGCACAGCCCGGTCAGACGCACAACACTCAGTCGCACAGCCCGGTCAGACGCACAACACTCAGTCGCACAGCCCGGTCAGACGCACAACACTGAGTCGCACAGCCCGGTCAGACGCACAACACTGAGTCGCACAGCGCGGTCAGACGCACAACACTGAGTCGCACAGCCCGGTCAGACGCACAACACTGAGTCGCACAGCCCGGTCAGACGCACAACACTCAGTTGCACAGCTGGTCAGACGCACAACACTCAGTCGCACAGCTCGGTCAGACGCACAACACTCTCAGTCGCACAGACACTCAGGTAGTAATAGGTACTCCCAGACACTCAGATAGCAATAGGTACTCCCATATACTCAGGTAGTAATAGGTACTCACAGATACTCAGGTAACAATAGGTACTCCCAGACACTCAGGTAGTAATAGGTACTCCCAGGCACTCAGGTAGTAATAGGTACTCACAGATACTCAGGTAGTAATAGGTACTCACAGATACTCAGGTAGTAATAGGTACTCACAGACACGCTGGCTTGGTGTCACCCTGTTATGGGTGGCTGGCTTTCAGGAACAGTCTCTGTGGGGCCTGGTTGGCTTGCTTGGTGTCACCCTGTTACGGGTGGCTGGCTAGCAGGAACACTGTGGTGGGTGACTGGATTGGTGTCACCCTGTTATGGGTGGCTGGCTTGCAGGAACACTGTGGTGGTTGGCTTGCTTGGTGTCATCCTGTTATGGGTGGCTGGCCTGCAAAAGAACACTGTGGTGGCTGGCTGGATTGGTGTCACCCTGTTATGAGTGGCTGGCTTTCAGGATCAATCTCTGTGGTGCCTGGTTGGCTTGCTTGGTGTGACCCTGTTATGGGTGGCTGGCTTGCAAGAACACTGTGGTGGCTGGCTGGATTGGTGTCACCCTGTTATGGGTGGCTGGCTTGCAGGAACACTGTGGTGGCTGGCTTGCTTAGTGTCATCCTGTTATGGGTGGCTGGCTTGCAGGAACACTGTGGTGGCTGGCTGGATTGGTGTCACCCTGTTATGGGTGGCTGGCTTGCAGGAACACTGTGGTGGCTGGCTTGCTTAGTGTCATCCTGTTATGGGTGGCTGGCTTGCAGGAACACTGTGGTGACTGGCTGGCTTGCAGGAACACTGTGGCGTGTGGCTGGCTTGGTGGAACACTGTGGTGGGTGGCTGGCTTGCTGGAACACTGTGGTGTGGGCTGGCTTGGGGTCATCCTGTTGTGAGTGGCTGGCTTGGTGTCACTCACTCACCCGGGCCTGTTGTGGCGGGTAGCTGGCTTGCTGGAACACTGGTCACAGTGGCGGGTGGCTGGCTTGGTGTCATCTGGGTGGCTGGTTGCTTGCTTGCTGGGCTGGCAAGGCACCCTGTTGTGGTGGGTGGCTGAGGCCAGGACCTGTGGGTGGATGGATGGCTGGCAGCGTGACTGGACCGGACTGCAGCTGGCTGTAACACAAGGGTGTGTGAGGCGGTCTTAAGTGCAGCGCGCTGTGAAATGGTGTCACGTATGGGCCGCACAGGCATGGGAGGCAGTGTTAGAAGGCATAACGTGTGTGTGCAACATACGGAATGACGTCACGAAAATATCGGCAATATAGGTAAATCAAAAGGCCGATTCTGATATATCAGGGAAAGTGCATATCGGCCCCCGATATATTGGTGAGAGGAGGCTCACCCAAAGGCAGCCCTTTGCTCCTTAACCACTTCGCACCTGCCCTCGGCCGATTTAGGCAAAGTGACGTACCCATACATCGCCACCAACTTCTGGGCTTAGGGCACGCACATGCAGCCCACCCGGCTCCCACTGTGATTGTAGTGGAAGCCTGTCACCAAGCCCCAGCCAATTTTTCAGGGCCAGGATGTTCTGATTCGCTGTGTATATTCACAGCCCAGAGCTCTGTATTGACATTCTGTAGGGAACAATCTCTGTGTTTCTCGAGCCTGCTAACTTATGGGCCATACACACTATACAATTGTCTTTAGATTTTTTTCCTTTAGATTTACCAAAACCATATAATATGAGGTCAAATCTAAACACTTTCAATTTGTATGCAATCAGGCAGGCCCCTGCACTACATGTTATAGGGGAGTGTGATGCGCTTCAGGGTTATTGTGTTTTATATAAAGTGCTTCTGTGTAACTATCCACCTATTGAGCAGTTATATAAAAAAATGTGTTACTCTAAAGTGCTAATACATATGTTTCCTTCCAAGATAAATACATAAATACATCGCTAGTACATCGCTAGTACATAAAAATATAAAGTGCTGGTGTTGATATCCCATTCAAATCTAGTTATTACCAGAAAGTTTATCAGTGCTTCTCATAAACATAAAAGTGCTCTGTGCATCCAGTGCTGATATAAATATAAGTAATAATATAAATAATTATTCTGTGTGTGTCAAATTCTTATTACAAATACACAATTTGGCACACACAGAATAATTAGACCAACATGTATATATAGAGCAATTAAAAGGAGAAAATCAATTGGGCAAAAGATCTTGTAAGATGGCGGAATAACAATTTCTGCTGTTATACATTCATAAGGATCTTCAAAGATGGCAGCTAGATGATTTCCGGCTCCGCTTGCATAAATAACACGTCACATCCTTTGATGGATATTCCCTGAGAAAGTCACGTGATACCGTGACGCAACGCGTAGGAACCCAGAACCCGGAAGTGACGTGCGTTATGGGACAGAGCTCCCACGGCGGCTTATTTCATACAGGAGAAAGTTGTTTTAAATGTAAGTCTGCTATTTTTTTATTTAATAAATGCTAAAATACTACACAATGTTGGCCCCATTGCTTTAATGAGCCCCAAGGAGGAGAGATACAGCTAAAGAGGTCGCATTGCAAAGGAGGCTATTAAAGGTCCCTATAGACACCACAACATCGGGAAGGAAGTAACGGATCCCTGGGAGGAGATTGTGGCTCTCAGAAACCACGCTGGAATAGAGGAAGGAGAGGAACAACCACCAACCCCGGTTTAATAATACAGGTGTATTATTGTCGTTTTTGAGGTGAGAATTTAGCACACCTAGAAGTGAAAATCACTGAACAAGGTTCACACCAAGGAGAGTAAGACCCCGTTCACACTGGGGCGACGCTACTTGCTGGAGCGACCACACAGGTCGCGGTGCGCAGCTCGCACTGCGACCTCGGAGCGGCCGGCACGGACTTCATAACATTGAAGTCAATGCAGGTCGCTCCGGGTCGCCCCAAAGAAGCTCCGGACCCTTTTTCTAAGTCGGAGCGACTTGTGTCGCTCCTATTAGAACGGGTCCACAGCTTCTCTATGGCAGGCGACCTACGGCGACCTGACAGGTCGCCACAGTGTGAACGGGGTCTAAAGGTGGAGGAAAAGAAATTGCACGAATAAATCACTATTACTTTTTATCTGTATATAAAACTTTCCGATTTGCAACCAGATAAATTTGGAATTGTCTGGCGTATCATCTGGATTGGACACTTATTGTTATATTTATTGGGTTTGCACATATGCAGTATATATTTTTTCATATTTTTTCACTATTGATGTGATATTTATAAAAGCACTGGATGCACAGAGCACTTTTATGTTTATGAGAAGCACTGATTCACTTTCTGGTAATAACTATATTTGAATGGGATATCAACACCAGCACTTTATATTTTTATGTACTAGCGATGTATTTATTTTGGAATGGAACATAGGTATTAGCACTTTAGAGTAACACATTTTTTTAATATAACTGCTCAATAGGTGGATAGTTACACAGAAGCACTTTATATAAAACTCACAATAACCCTGAAGCGCATCACACTCCCCTATAACGTATATATTTGTAACATTTTTAAAGTATCAGTCTATGTGACGCAGCATTAGGGTGGCTGGTAGAAAATCCTTGATAGCGCAGGAACCACATTTCTATAATATATACGCCCTGCACTACATGGTTGAAGGAAAATCTAAAGGAAATTTAACAACAAAAGTTGTATAGTATGTATCCAGCTTTAGAGATCAGTTTGTAAAAGCAGCACACCTTACACACATAGTTAGGCACATATTTAACCCCTTGATCGCCCTAGATGTTAACCCCTTCCCAGCCCCTGTCATTAGTACAGTGACAGTGTATAGTATTTACAGTACACTAATCACTGTATTAGTGTCACTGATGTCAGTGGCAATTAGTCAGTTCCCCTCAGCATCAGTTAGTGTCAGATTGGCCGCCGCACTATCGCAATAAGTCATTGATCGCAGCCATTAGTAATTAAAAAAATAAATAAAATTGCATTATATATGTTTGTAGGTGCTAAAACTTTCACACAAGCCAATCAATATACACCTATTAGGATTTTTGTTTATCAAAAACATGTAGCAGAATACATTTGGGCCAAAATTTATAAAGAAATTAGATATTTTAAAAAATTATTGTTTTGTTTTGTTTTTTTTAGAATTTTCAGTTCTTTTTTCATTTAAATTGAAAAAAATAAAAAACCCAGTGGTGATCAAATGCAACCAAAAGAAAGCTCTATTTGTGTTAAAAAAATAATATAAATTTTGTTTAGGTACAGCGTTGCATGACCGCGCAAACGCCAGTTAGAGTAGCATAGTGCCAAATAGCAAAAAATGGCCTGGTAATCAAAAGCCCAAACATCTCTTTTACAAGGCCACTGAAGTCTTCCATGACATATGTAGCATAGTGCCCATTTACTTACCAAGCTCATTTGCAGTTACAGTCCCTTTAACCTTATTTCCCACAACTCCATGGGTTTCTGCACATGACCTAGAGAAGGTTCTTCTGCATTTCTCCCTTAGCAAATGGAAGAGGCCACACCTGATGAGGCAGAAGTAGCTGGGCAAGTGATCTTCAGCCATGAAAATGGCCCTCCACTCTCAGAACTGGCACTCGGCTTCTCTAAGGCTCCATTCACACCTGGGCGATTTGAATCACGGGCATAATCAGAATCTAAAATCAAATCAAAATCATTCTGCCCGCAATTAGGAATTGCGGCAAAATGCTGGAAATGTTTGCGATGCCATTATTTTTCAATGGCGCCCTAAACGCGTTGCAACTTTGCTATGATTGTCACATGACAAATCGCTGCAAAATCGTGCAAAAGTCAAACTTCTTTTGGGCGACACACGTCCAAGAGTTTTGTTTGCATGATATTGCCGCGATTTATCACACAACAATCGCAGCAAAATCGCACCGCGTTTGGGGTTCCTTTGAGAAATAAAAAAAAGCGTCCCGCGTTTTGCCACGATTCTGAATCGTGGGCAGAATCGCAACCATTCTGCCCGCAATTCAAACCACCCAGGTGTGAATAGAGCCTTAACCACTTGCCAACCGTCGCACGACTATATACTGCGGCAGTCAGCCCCCTACAGGCAAAGTGATGTAGGGGTACGTCGCTCGCCCACGAGCCTGTAGGGGGCGAGCGCACGCCGCCGGCGGCGCGCTCCTGCCCCCGCTCGTTTCCTGCCTAGCCTGTGCGTGTGACCGGTGGCTCCGATATCCGCCGGCCACTCGCGATCTCCCTCAGGAGTGGGAGAAAGACAGACAGCTGATGTAAACACAGCCGTCTGTCATTCTTCCTGAAGTAATGACAGAGGCTATGCGATCCTGCTATGTAGGATCGTATGTCTCTGTGATTACTTCACTAGCCATGCCCCCTAACAGTTAGAATCACGCCCCTAGGGACACACTTAACCCCTTGATCACCAATAAAGTTAACCCCTTCCCTGCTAGTGTCATTTTTACAGTAACAGTGCATATTTATAGCACTGATTACTGTAGTAATGTCACTGGTACCCCCAAAAGTGTCAAAAATGTCAAATGTCAGTCAGGGGTCCGATCTGTCCGCCGTAATGTCACAGTCCCGCAAAAAAAATCGCAGATCACCGCCATTACTCATTAAAAAAAAAAAACACCAAAAATGACAGAAATCTTTCCCTTAGTTAGTAAACGCAATAACTTTTGCGCAAACCAATCAAAATACGCTTATTGCGATTTTTTTTACCAAAAATATGTAGCAGAAAACAATTTGGCCTAAAATTATAAAAAAATTAGATTTTTACATTTTTTGGGGGGGGGGGGGGGGATTTCATATAAAAAAAATGTGAAAAATATTGTTATTTTTTCAAAATTGTCGCTCTTTTTTTGTTTATAGCGCAAAAAGTAAAAATCGCACAGGTGATCAAATACCACCAAAAGAAAGCTCTATTTGTGGGGGAAAAAAGGTCATAAATTTAATTTGGGTACAGCGTTGTACGACTGCGCAATTGTCCGTTAAAATAACGCAGTGCCGAATCGCAAAATATGGCCTGGTCAGGAATGGGGTAAAACTTTCCGGGCATAAAGCGGTTAAAAATATGCTCATTGAGAATTTTTTTGTCAAAGACATGTAGCTTAATACATTTTGGACTAAATATATAACAAAAATTGAATATATTGGATATTTTTTAACTGTCAAAGTAGAAAAATATTGTTATTTTTTCAAAATTGTTGCTTTTTTTAATTAATATCGCAAAAAATGAAAATTGCACAGGTGATCAAATACCACCAAAAGAAAGCTCTGTTTGTGGGAAAAAAAGGACGTAAATTTCGTTTGGGTATGGCGTTGCATGACCGCGCAATTGTCAGTTAATTTGGCACAGTGCCGAATCGCAAAAAGTGGCCTGGACGTAAGACAGCAAAATCCTCCGGTGGTAAAGTGGTTAATAGGATAAATACAAGAAGATTTGTGTTCTGAACCGTTTTACTGAAGCAGTGATTCCCAGCTAGACTATCTGTTGTTTTAGAATCCTAAAGAGACTATGCTATGCAGTCACATGTTACCCTCAACCACAGAGACAGAGTGAGGAATCCAAATTTATGCAGCTCTCCCAATCTGTTTTCTATTATTCTGTAGTATATGCATGCTCCCTGCCACCAAAATCTTCTATTATCACATCTTACTTGGCATCTGTTTAATAAACTGCAGCTACAGGTACTCTCTGTCTGATCATCTCATTACCTATTCAGTTAAGCTTGGCATCTAAAAACAGGATCAACCATGTCAGGCAATGGTGATGATCCTTTCAGGATTCCTGCTGCAAAATATACCCACATTCACAAGACCAGGTCAAGACTTTTGACTTGTGATTAGGTCAAGAGATGGAGCGATGATATGATGATATGGAATCCTGTCCATTCATCAGGCAGTACTGGCCATGAACACCCTAGAGCAGGGGTGTCAAACTCAACTTCATTGAGGTCCGCATCAGCATTTCTATTGCCCTCAAAGGGCTGGTTGTATTTGTAATACTTGATGTCCAGAGTATCCCAATCTCCTTACATCCGATGTCAAGAGTCCCCCCCCCCCACATCAAAGTGCACCTCCTCTACCTTGTGTTGCTGCTAGGAAGACGCTGGGGGCAGAGCTGGGAAGCAGAAAGTGCAGGGTCTGGAGGAGGCCTAAAGGAGGGCTGGAGCTGTACTGCAGCTCTAGGTGTGAGGGCCACATGAAATGGTCTGGAGGGCTGTATTCGGCCCACGGGCCTTGTGTTTGAAACATGTGCCCTAGAGGGAGAAGCAAGAAGGTTAATCAGAGGCAGCCATCTGGAAATTGACAGAAGGGATGGTTCAGCTCCAGACAGATTTATTCACGCTGAAGCATAAACAGGTAAATGCCTACAAGGAGAGGAAACCTCTTGTTGAAAAGGCTAATACCTCTCCGGAGAAGGCCAAAGCAGACAGAATCACTATTCCTGTGCTAGCACATTTGAGGCAGGCCATATCCAGAGAGACTGCCCCAATCATACACAGAGGAAGCAGTTAAACTGTAACACCCTGCTGCCAGGTTTCAAGCTTTGGGGCGGCAAAGTGGTTAGACTCCCCAAGAATTGAAGATATGGATAAAGAATCTGAAAAGACAAAAATCATTGACTTGATTGGAGGAAGGCTTAAGAATAGCCGCAGGTGTACAGACATGTGGATGGAAAAGCTGAAGAGATAGAAATCCCTGACATAACTGGATGAAAGCCTAATAGTAGGCCTATGGTGAACCTCATCTATGTACTAGAAGAGTATAACTGGGTAGGGATACAAGGAGGGTCCAGCGGTTAACACCCTTATAGAGGTGATATGGTTACTGCCATGGCTTAGTCCCAGAGAAAGATCAAAGCCACTACCAGAAACCAACAAACTGCTGAGTGAGTGGTCCTATCACATCCTGATGAATGGTATACTGTACCATAGAATAAAGTACCCCCATGACTCATCAGTGACCTGGTAGCTTGAAGAGTCAGTAGGGTCGATCCCTCTCTGTGGCAGAGAGAATCCATGTGAAAGTGGGCTACTGGAGTGTCCTCACAACATTCAGCTGGTTTAAGAGACAAACCATATGTGTGAGTTGGTTCCAATTAGTTGAACAAGTATGCTGATACTGTGTGGTCTATTTATTGTTGAAAGGTACTGAAGCCCAAATTCAATCTCTAACACGGAACACATCTGCCCTACTGGAAGTAATGACCATCAGTTTCTTACATTTAGCATGTCAGAGGATGGACACCATCATGTTCTATTCATGGTAGATTACTTTGCCAAGTTTGCAATGGCAGTACCGACCCCTGAGCAGACCACTAAGACTACTGCCCAGATGATGTTTAATCGCTTCTTCCTTTATTAAAGTTGCCTGCAGAAAGACCCTTTTTATAAAGTGAGTTTTTCAGAAATGATGTCTCCCACTAGGCAATAAAAAGTACTCTGCACTACCGACAAGGCAATAGGGCATATGCAGTGGTGTATTTAGGTTTTGTGCTGCCCTAGGCCTGACTAAACTTGTGCGCCCCCTAATATAAATATAACCCACCCTTTCCTGTAAAGGCCACACCCCCTTCCTGTTTATGACCCGCCCTGTCATCTGTAAACCACAGACCACAACCACAGTCTATCAGTTCCCATGAGTTCAGCCTCATCAGTGCCCATCAGTGCAGCATATCAGTGCTGCCTAATTAGTGATTTGTCTCCTGGACCTTGCCCTCCAGCCCAATTGGCCCCATTTGACTGGCACTATACTAAAAGTGTAGTACAAGCCGGTGTTCCGTGAGAATTACCTACCCGTGAGAAAAACCTACCCCTCGTCACTTCCGGTTCACTTCCGGTTCACGGCACTGTATGGAATGCAGCCGTTACATTAAAACAACTGGGCTGCAATACGAATCATCTCCGCTCCTGTGGCTGTCACTTCCCTGCTCTCGGCAAGTAAATATAAAAGCGGCGGCGGGTGTATGTAAACATAAATCACGGAGACGCCAGCCGCTTTTATATTTACTTGCCGAGAGCAGGGAAGTGACAGCCACAGGAGTGGAGATGATTCGTATTGCAACCCAGCTGTTTTATTTAACCGCCGCGTGGGTAGGTTTTTTCCACGGTACACCGTCCTATTTCCATACTAGTGCGCATGCGCACTAGTCAGCTCCTCTGTTGTCCCTTTAGGTATCTGGCCCTGTGAGCATGCGCACTGCTGCGCTGCTCAGCTGTTCCTGGCCGGAAGTGACGAGGGGTAGGTAATTCTCACGGGGTAGGTAATTCTCACGCTACACCGGCAGGGACCCCTTTCGTTGAGGGGCTGGGAGGAGGCTGTTTTTTTTTCATGTGGGGTGCAGCTTTTTTGCTGCCCCCCTGAAAAGTGCCGCCCTAGGCCTGGGCCTTGTAGGCCTAGGCCAAGATACAGCACTGGGCATATGAGAGTTTTAATCATAACCTGACACATTGGCTGAGAGGCCTATTTAATAAGAAATTCAGATAATTAATCAATGACCATTTACCACCAAAGTCGTCTGGAAACACAACCCTACAGTAAATTCCTTGACAATTCTCTCATACTTCCATGGTGTGTTTGTCCATACAGTCTGGGACCCACAGACCTATAAGCCACATTGCCTACAAAAGAACTTGCACACATTGCAGCTTCCTGAATTTGAGAGTGGAAACAATGCCTGTCTGAAGTCCAACAGTTTGTTAAAGACCAGGCATGGGTGGAGCAAGGAGAGTGTTCAAGCTACATAGTTAAATATTTTGTCATTTTGAAAAAAAAAAAAAAAAACACTGGTCCATCTAGTTCAACCAATTGAAAAAAGAAACACAAATGGAAAACCTCCATACTGTATACCTATAACCACAACTGATCCAGAGGAAGGCAACCCCCCCCCCCCCCCCCAATAGAGCATTGTCCAATTGAGGGGAAAAATCCTTCTTGATCCCCCAGGAGGCAATTGAATATTTCTTGGATCAACTACCCCTAGAATTATTACCTCTACTAATTAGTATCCAATTATATTTTGTGCATTTTGGAATGCATCCAGCTCTTTTTTTAAAACAATCTGCTGAGCTGGCCAGAACTAGTTCTTGAGGGAGTCTATTCCACAATTTTACAGCTCTTACTGTGAAGAAACCTTTCCTTATAAGAAGGTTAAATCTCTTTTCCTCTTTTACACATGTTGATTGCCTCTTCTCAAGAATAAATTCAATTCAAATAATTGTTTTCCAAAGCTAAGATTCGTCATACCATCTTTTCAGTCTGTTTGCCCTTCTCTGCAGCTTCTCCAGTTCTTTGACATCTTTTTTGTGTAGCACTGCCCCCTTGGGGGTTGCTTGTAATTGTATGTTCTTCTGTGCCGCTTTGACCCTGTAAACCATCTAGCCCTCCTGACACTCTAGGTTGAGACATTTTGTGTATACCTTTAAATGACACACTGACACGATGCAGGTTTTAACTCCTTAGCTTGAAAAGAGTATTAATCAACTAGGCCCTGGGTAAACAGCCAGGGCTCAGTTCAAATAACACTAAAGGGCAGTGAATAATAAGGTATAATAACAAGTAAATACACCAAATGTAAACAGTATATTACGGTAAGAGAATGAATCTCTCAGAAAGCTATAAATTGCTATGAGAAATGCTTTTACTAAATACCTGTATCCTAATGAGAGATGAGGTAATCTAGATACTAGTAACTTGTCCCCTTTAAGAGCAATGATATAGCAATGTTCAGTATGCAAGGCCTTGCTATGATTTTCACCAGCAGTTGGAGCTCAAAGAACAAATGATTCCCCAGTGTAGCACCGTGTGAAACAGGCAACGCAGGAAAGCTGATTCTGATTAATAATGATTCACTAACTGATCCAGATGAAGAGTGTCTGTGTTCAGTGTTTAAGAGAAACTGTAGCAACTGGTAACTGAACTCTGAGCAGGTGCTCTCTCACCAATCCTGATGTCTCTCCTATGAGTTCTGGAATGTTTCAGTGAGTCCTGCAGACTCCACCTAATCAGTGATGCTGCAGGGATGTCCACGATGCAACGATGGTCATCCGTCCTGCCTGGGCTGAATCTACAGACAGCTGGGTGATGTGCAGTAGGCCGCAGTCCTCTCCCTCTGTGGAAGACTGATGCACACACCATGGATACCAGTAAGCAAGAGTGAGTGGGCCTGTTCAGCAGATCCCTTCATAGTCTCTCCTGGAGCCCACGGCCTGCTGGAAAGTATAGTTCTTAAACAGTTCAGCAGTGCAGCAATATCCTTGTAGAAGACTACAGTTCTTCAGTAGAAGACTACAGTGATGATTTAAATCATCACCTAAGTCACAATATATATTACTACAGTGCGTATATTATTTGGTATATTTTATCATTTTATTAGGTATCATAAACTATTTATACATTGGTTATACATTTTTGACACAGATACTATTTATATCACTTATCTTGAATATATATTTATTTATCATCACAAGATATACACACAAGCCCACTATATTACCAGCGCTCATTTTTTTCATTAGTTTTAACATTTCAAAAATCCTGTTCATGTTTATGAGCCACAAACATCTCTGCCACCAGAGGTTCAATAGTAACTGTCTCCTTTTCTTTCACTATTATCCTCGAAACTCCCAGGAGTAGCCATGGATCTTGACAATATTACACAGCCAGTTTAAGTTCATGTTCCTGCTTTAGAGCCCTCTGAATTATCATTGACTGACTCACCAAAGGACACAAATGAGTTTCCACTTGTTTTGGAACATGAAACCAAGATTCTACCCTTGAAGCACTCCCAGAGACCTAACTTTGGGAGACCCCCTGTACAGGTTGCACAGGATGTATTTGAATGGTCTGCAGCTTGTCAGGGGCAGCAGGTTCATATGGGCTTTAATGTAGTTGAGTGCCCATCAAATTATTTTCATATCTCCCAGGGTTCCTGGACATGTCCATGGAAGGCAGGTTCCTCTGCTTTCCTACTTCGGCAGCTCAAGGAGGCCAAACCTGATGAGGCAGAGGTAGCTTGGCAAGTGCTCTTCATCAAGGTAAATGGACCTCCACTGTCAGAACTGGCACGTGAGAAGTCAAGTAGGAGCCTAATGCCATTCAGCTTTTCAAAGAGGTCTAGCCATTGTGGGAAGCACCTTCCCCATTGCTTCCAGAATATTCCAGTTCAAGCTCTCAGGCCTTGGAACCCTCCAGCTGTTCGCCTGTGTTACCGGGGCTATCCTGGACTTTACTGACAAGGTCGCTGTTTTCTGAAATTAAAGCGGTTGTAAACTCTATAAAAAAAAAAATAAAAAATAAAAACCTGCAAGACAAAGGCATAATGAGCTAGTATGCGTCGCATACTAGCCCATTATGTGTAACTTACCTTAAAACGAAGCCCCGACACGGACCCCCGGACATCGCTGCGGGCGCTGCCATGGTCCCTCGTCGTCTCTTCCGGGTTCGGCGGCTCCGGCGCGCTGATTGGCCGGAAGAGACGGCTCCGGCGCGATGATTGGCCGGAGCCGCGATGACGTCACTCCCGCGCATGCGCGCGGGAGTGATTTTTCCGGCAAGCTCCCGGCAACTTAATTGAAGGTCCCCCGGACCTTCAGAGCGCATGCGCCGCTCGCGCGAGCGGCTGCATGCACTGTAAATATCTCCTAAACCGTGCCGGTTTAGGAGATATTATTTGTACCTACAGGTAAGCCTTATTATAGGCTTACCTGTAGGTAAAAGTGTCAAAAAGCGGGATACTACCGCTTTAAGCACAAAAAGCTGTTTGTGTTCTGCGCTCTTTCACTGAAGTAATGATTCCCAGCTTGACTTGCTGTTGTAATAGAGTCTTAAAGAGACTATACTTTGCACCCCTGGTGGTCCCTCATTGCTTATTGCCCGTGTTTCATAATCGTTTTGTGAGTATAATGTGTATACATGTCTATTACAATAAATAGTTTTAAAGCTAATGCGCTAGGCTGGTGCGCCCTCTGTCCATTTCTCTTTTGCAGCCATGCTACCCTGAGTGAGCCATTGCTCTGAAGAGTCCATGTTTGTGCAGCTTTCATACCCTGTTTAGTATTATATATGAATGCATGTTTTTTATTTGCCATCGTAACCATGCTTTGCAATATTGCTTCTAATCTGGCATCTGTTTAGTAAACTTCAAGTTGCAAGTACTCCCTGTCTCATCATTTGGTCAATTAACTATGCTGTTAAACTTGTTGATTAGAATTAGGGACCACAGTTATCAGAGGTGCCTTTACATGGCTGTGTGGCTTTCACATTATTTGCAAAACTTTTCAGCTAAAACCTCTGTTTTTAGTAGTTGAAACAGATTCTGTTTTTTGTTGTCTAGTTTGAAAGCATGCTGGAGACCCCCTTTGTACTGTTTTGTAGGTTGCCTTGCTCATTTATAACCTTCCACTTTTTGCTAGTTTGCTAGTTTCAAACAAATGAGAGCAGCTGCCATTGCTGTTTTTTCAAGCCTTTGGATGTCTCCTGGAGTCTCTAACGCTTATAGCATGTTAGCAGTTCCTGTGTATTCCTGTGTTCTCTAGCCATCTCCTCCTGCATGTTTGCAGCCTTTTCTGTAGCATAACATTCACTGAAGATTATGGGTTGCTCTTTGGTGACATCTGGGGCAGCAGTTGAGGCCTCCTTATATCAAGTAAGTTGACCGCTACTGTTCTTGCGAATAAGAATGTCGCCAGCATTTTGCATATGGAACATGTGAAAATGCTTCTCATTTATTCTCCTGTTTACAATGATGTCAATGTATTCCAGCCGAGAAGCAAAAAAACATTGTTTGGCAAGGTATGTGATGTGACCACAAGGCTCTGCTGGGTTGACTACTCTTTTAAAGAAAGCAGCGCTTATTGAGTTGAATTTTATTTGTAGTCCTCTAGGGAGTAAACAATGGAAACTTTACATTTTCTAAAATAAGTTATAGATGCACACCCCAGCCCTATAAAATAGTTTGGATATTGGTTGGATTAAACTATTCCTTTACAGTTTACAGACGACTCTAGGAAGAATGCCTTGTTCAATATTTCATTCTCAATGTGTTTTTTTTTAAATTGACATCTTATATCCTTCATCATGTTGCCAGATGTTGCAGTTCAGCCTAGCAGAGGCAAAATATTGCCAATCATAATCATAATCATAAGCGGGTTTAAATAGCAGGAGCACTGTCTAGATTTATAATCTCCTTTGTTGATCTATTTATGCATCACATTATTTTTAGTATTTCAATATGGCACCCTTCTGTACATGGAAAAAATACAAGTGACTGATTTACAGTGTGTTTTTGGTAAAAAAAAAAAAAGCCACAAACCTGTGGTTTTTTTTCTTACTTTTTAAGTAATCCTTCAAAGATCACACTTACAACTTATAGGAAACCTTTGATCTTTACTTTAAAGAACAAACTCAGACTTTGCTGAAAACGATTAGCATGACTCTGCAAATAAAAGCCCAGAAATCAGTAGTTATTTGGTAGCGAAGGCAAAAAGTATTGCCAAATACATACTTTTTAGTCGCTAAAAAAATAAAAAAAATACGAGGCAGTTTTGAATCATTAAAGCCCCTCGATTATTGTGTTTTTTTTTAATAATCCAAATTGGTATCAAAAGACAAGAAAATAAATGTTACAAAGCACAGAAGATACAGGACACCCAGTCTTGCATAGTTATACATGTCCACAAGACTCAAGAGGTCAAAACAGACATAACAATGAATTGTTACAACAATCTGCAGGGACCCAGCAAATCAGGGAGCTAAAAGCAGTAATAGTCTGTCTCGCTGGCTTGAGAATAAGCTTGTGCTTTTTTATATTTTTAGTTAGCATCTAATAGGTATCTTTGTGGCAATACTTTTTGCCTTCTCTATCTGTGTATTTATTTCTAGCAAATATGGTACAGCACTTTTTTTAAACAATATTATTAAAGCAGTATTAAAACCCAAAAACAAACATTTATTGTATTATAGTTTACAGTTACAGTATTACAGTTTACCAATTCCTGAGGTGGCTGCATTTTTGTCAGGGTGCCAGGAAACCAGACCACACGGAAATGCAGGTAAAATGAACCAGTTTATTGGAGGAAACAACAATAACAATAATCGCACAGCAACAGTGAGGAAATGAGAGCAGGAACAAGCCGGGGTCATTTCCAGGAGTGGGTAGTAAACCAAGCCGGGGGCGGATCCAGAAGTGGGTAGGCTGCGAAAGCCAGGTCATCAGCCAATGCCAGGTCGAGAGCCAGGAGAGTCATCAGTCGATGCCAGGTTGAGAGCCAGGAGAGTCGTCAGCCAAGCCAGGTCATGCACAGAGGAACACAGAGAACAAAAAACTGCTAGCAGAGATGCACCTTTGAGCACAAACACAAGGGCAATTATAGCAACCCAGCAGGTGATAGATATAGTCAGGTGTGTGACATCATCAATGTGCAATGCCCAGGCAGCAGGAAGTGATGGTGCAATCAGAGTCTATAAGAGGCAGCAGTCTGCACATGTCCAAGATGGCTGCCAACAGGAGGGCAAGGTAAGACCATGACAGTACCCTCCCCTCAACGGCCCCTCTTCCGCAGAGCAAAAAACGGTTTCTGAGGAAAGCAAGCATGAAAAGCACGGTGAAGGGTGGGAGCATGAACATCAGCAGAGGGAACCCAAGAGTGCTCCTCAGGATCATAACCCATTCAGTGCACCAGGTATTGAACCTGACCTTGAAACAGACGAGAAATCAAGATGCTGCTAACCTCATACTCCTCGTGATTGCCCACAGGAATGGGATGAGGACGGGGAAGAGAAGAAGTATAGCAATTGCAAACCAGTGTGTCAGGGCTCCAGTGGTAGAAGAGGGTCTCTAGGACCCAGCATCAGTCAGGACACCAATGGCAGGAGAAGGGCTCTAGGACCCAGCATCTCAGCCAGCACATCACATGGGCCTTTATAAGAAAGTGTGCCAGTGATTGAAGTTGCTGATTGATCTTCAGCTTGTACCGTGTTCCTGTGATCCTTGTCCCTGAAAGTTCTCTGTTACCGACCCAGCTTGTCCTTACTATTCTGCTTGTCTCCTGACCCGAACTCGGCTTGTCTTTGGATATTCTCTCCTGTTACCTGTGTCTGATCTCGGCTTCCCTATCTGACCTTGCCTGCTCTGGTATCCTCCAGGCTCTGAACTCTGGCTTGAACTGACTTCCCATTGCCTTAGTGCAAACACAGACCTGCCACCTCTCACAGGCGCCACCTGGCTGCAGCCACTAATTCGCACATCAGAAACCTTTCTGAGTTCTTCTGCAATCAACATCACAGATGACCTGTGCTACTTTGAGCCTGACTCCTCCTGTTCTCACTTTCAGGGGAGTCTGGAACTTAGCCGCAAGGGAAGCCCTCTCTCCATTGACCTCCACACCAGGTACGTGATACAGTGGCTTCAGAAGTGACACGTGAAATACATTGGACATACGCATGCCAGGGGAAAGGGGCATAGGCTCCGGGTTCACCTTATGGAGGATGCGAAAAGGCCCAACAAAACGGGGTGCCAGTTTTGGAGTAGGCACCCTGAGGTTTCAGATAATGGGTCGACAACCACACCCTCTCCCCGACCTGGTACGCAGGAGCAGATAAACGTCTCCGGTCAGCCTGGAGCTTCTGACGCTGTGCAGAGACCAGTAAAGACTCTTAAATCTGGACTCAAGAGGAACGGAGACCACTGGGGCGAGGCCATTGTAGAACAGCCGAAACCTTCTGAGGGTCCATGGAGAGCTTACAGAAAAGCCCATTCTCAAGTAACTGTTGCAGCACCCGTCTGACATCCAGGTAGTGTGATTCAATGGAGTCAAAGTAAATCAAGATGTCGTCCAAATAGACCACCATGCATTGCTGCAACATATCATGAAAGACATATTGATGAACTCCTAGAAGACAGTAGGCACATTGCACAAGCCAAAAGGCATCACCAGAGATTCGTAATAACCGGTTCTGGTGTTGAACGCAGTCTTCCACTCGTCGCCCTCCTTGATCCTTTCAAGGTTATACGCCGCCCATAAGTCAAACTTGGTAAAGACCGTTTCTCCCTTTAGGCGGTCAAACAATTCAGTAATCAATGGAATTGGGTATGCATTCTTGACAGAGATGGGATTGAGGCCCCTATAATCAATGCAAGGTCTCAACCTTCCCCCCTTTTTCTTTACAAAGAAAAAAACGGCAACCGTTGGAGAAGTGGACTTGCGAATGTGCAAGCTCATCTGCAACATACTCCTCCATGGCCTTATTCTCCACAACTAAGAGAGGATAAACCCTGCCACGACTGGGAATGGCACCAGGCTGCAAGTCTATAGCACAATCATACGGACAATGGGGAGGAAGAGTACCAGGGCACACCTTGTCAAACACATCCTGATACGATATTCAGTAGGCAACACTGAATCCGAGGAGGTACAAAGCACCCTAACAGGCCCATGGATACAAACAGTGCCACACTATGGATACCAAGAGAGGATCTCAACCGACTGCCAATCACAGATCGGATTGTGTTTCTGAAGCCACGAGTAACCTAAAATGATGGGGTAGTGTGAGGACAATATAACCTGGAAACCCTGTGAACAGCCCGTATCGCCATATCAACCGGAACAGTCTTGTGGGTAACCTGTGCCAGTTACAGGGGTCTGCCATCAATCGCCTCGATACCTTGTGGAGAAACACAAAGCTGCAAGGGTATGGAATTAGCAGCAGCAAACGTACTGTCAAAAAAGTAACCACCAGCACCGGTTGTCCCCAGACCCAAAAAAGGAGTCGACAAGAGATCTTCCAATGGGAACACTAGCTCAGATGACAACCAGGGATTCAATAGGGATAGCCAATAGAGATAGAAATCTCCTCAAGGGGACACAAATGCAAAAATAACTTGACAAGGGTTTTAACCCTCCCATCCACTATCGAACATGAAAAAAAAAAGTTTTGCCTTCAGCTATACTTCAGGTTTCCTGAGTGAATTATACAAATAATATTACAGATATGTGCTAAAGTGCTGCACTTTGTTTATGGATATTTACATAAAGGTTGGTATTATGAATTAGGTGTTGGCTAGCTCTACCTATATAAAAAAATGGTGGAAAAGAACAGATGATCACAATGCAGGAGTTTAAAGCAGTAATAAACCCCAAACTAAGACTGGCGGAGGCTGTCATACACATTCTTATGGGATTTTGCAGAGATGTGAGACTTGTTACCTGGTAATCTGGCCAGTATCACACCTCCTGTATTAGAGTGCTCCCACTCTGGATTAAGGAACACAGGGGGAACCTTATTTTAGCAGCACTGTCAAAAATAAACATCATCAGCAAAATTAACATTTTGATACATTCTGAGGTAAGAAGAACGCACTGGTGAGCTCAGCAGCATAAAAAGGCCTGGACGTCCACAGAAGACAACAGTGGTAGATGATCGTAGGATCCTCTCTATGGTAAAGAAAAACCCATTCCCAACATACAGACAAGTGAAGAACACTCTTCAGGAAGTGGACGTATCATTGTCAAAGTCTACAATCAAGAAAAGACTTCACAAGAGAAAATACAGAGGGTTCACCTCAAGGTGCAAACCATTCATAAGCCTGAAGAATAGAAAAGACAGATTCAACTTTGCCAAAAAAGATTTAAAAAAGCCAGACCAGTTCTGGAAAAGCATTCTTTGGATGGATGAAACTAAGATTATTTTGTACCAGAATGATGGGAAGAAAAACGTGTGGAGAACGCTTGGAATAGCTCATGATGCAAAGCACACAACCTCATCTGTAAAACATGGGGGAGGCAATGTGATGGCATGGGCATGCATGGCTTCCAGTGACACTGGGTCTGGGGTGTTTATTGATGATGTGACAGAAGCAGCCGGATGAATTCTGCAGTGTTTAGAGATATATTGTCAGCCCAGGGTCAGCCAGATGCAACAAAGTTGATTGGATGGTGCTTCACAGTACAGAAGGACAATGATCCAAAACACGCTGCAAAAGCAACCCAGGAGCTTTTGAATGAAAATAAGTGGAATATTCTGCAATGGCTGAGTCAATCACCTGATCTCAACCCAATTGAGCATGCATTTCACTTGCTGAAGGCAAAACTAAAGGCAGAAAAACAAAGAAAGAACAACTGAAGACAGCTGTAGTCTGAGCTCAGCAAAGCAACAGAAAGGTGGAAACCCAGTCTTTGGTAATGTCCATGGGTTCCAGACCTCAGGCAGTCATTGCCAGTAAATGATTCCTAAACAAAATATTAAAAATTAACATTTTATTTATGATTATATTAATTTGTCCAATTACATTTGAGCCCCTGGAAATGGGGGACTGTGTATAAAAATGGTTGCAATTCCTAAAATTTGTACTTGATATTTATGTCCAACCCCTTGAATTAAAGCTGAAAGTCTGCACTTCAAATTAATTTGGATTGCTTTGTTTTAATTTTATTCTAGTGGCATACAGAGCCAAACGTATGTAAATTGTGTTCTAATATATGGACCTAACTGTATTATATTATACTTGCTATGACTAAATCACACTGGTTTAACCATGTCCCTTCCTCACCTGTTCACTTTTCCTTGGACCAAGGTGGAAGCAGCTGTGAGTTTTGCACTTTGGCCTGGTCACAGTACATGCAAATTTTCAAGCATAATCCACCTTAGCTCAGAGAAGGAAGAGGCACTTTGGCATTTTTTTTATTTGATGCTTGAAGCTCAGGACTTTCCGTACCTGCCCATCTATCCCTAGTGCCTAGCTAGTATTAACCACATGCCCGTTTTCATTCAGTATTCCTTTGCAAAGTGATCTGTGTGTAGGTGGGGTGCAGCGAGTGTGGCGGCAATAATTCTCAAAGGTGCAATGTAAAACTTGTACTAGTATTGTACGAGAAAGGAGCAAATTACTGACGACTGACAACATCTGTTGAGAGGGGGTAGTATGTGACCTGGCCATCTCATGCCCAATTGGGAAAGTGTCCAGAGGAGATGCGACCCTATGCTTTCCATCCTCATCAGAAACCTAGAAACGCTAGTACTGTCCCTAATAGGCGGGGTACTTGTCCCTACCCTACCAACTTACATAGTTAGTGAGGCTGAAAAAAAACACAAGTCCATCCAGTTCAACCTATGATGTGTGTGTGTGTTTGCTTTTAACCGTACATTGTATACCCCTGTATGTTGTGGTCTTTAAGGTGTCCATCCAATATTTTTTTGAAACTATCAATGCTCCCCGCTGATACGACTGCTTGCGGAAGAGAATTCCACATCCTTACCGCTCTTACAGTGAAGAACCCCTTACGCACTTTAAGGTTAAACCGCCTTTCCTCAAGTTTTAGTGAGTGGCCACGTGTCTTATTGTATCTCCTTTCTCTGAATAGTTTGTTCCTTATGCTAGGGTCGCCAGTACAGTATTTGTACATTGATATCATATCCCCCCTCAATCGTCTCTTCTCCAGAGAGAATAGGTTCAGTGCTTGTAGTCTTTCCTCATAGCTGATGTCCTCCATTCCCCTAATTATTTTTGTTGCCCTTCTCTGGACTTTCTCCAGTTCCAGCACATCCTTCCTGAGGACCGGTGCCCAGAACTGGACAGCATACTCCAGATGTGGCCGGACCAGAGTCTTGTAGAGTGGAAGAATAATCTCTTTATTTCTGGAGTGAATCCCCTTTTTTATACAACCCAGTATTCTGTTGGCTTTGCTTGCAGCGGCTTGGCATTGCATGCCACTTCCAAGCCTGTTGTCTACCAGTACCCCCAGGTCCCTTTCCATCCTAGACTCACCCAGAGGTTCCCCCCCTAGTGAGTAGCTTGCTTTCTGGTTTCTGGCCCCCAAGTGCATTACTTTACATTTTTCTACATTAAATCTAATCTGCCATGTAGTTGCCCACCCCGTTATTCTGTTCAGGTCTGCTTGCAAGATTTCCACATCCTGCATAGAAGATATTGGCATGCCTAATTTAGTATCATCTGCAAATACTGAGATTGTACTAGATATCCCCTCCTCTAGATCATTTATGAATAAATTAAACAGGATTGGTCCCAGGACAGAACCCTGGGGGACCCCACTTTCCACACCCGCCCAATCCGAGTACTCCCCATTAATCACCACCCTCTGGACTCTCCCCTGGAGCCAGTTCTCTATCCAGGTACTCACCTTATGGTCCATACCTATCTTCCTTAGTTTGTACAGTAAGCGTTTGTGGGGAACGGTGTCAAAGGCCTTTGCAAAGTCCAGATACACCACATCCACAGGCTTACCTTTATCTAAGTGGCAGCTCACTTCATCGTAGAAGGTTAATAGATTGGTTTGGCATGAACGATTTTTCATGAATCCATGCTGATTACTACTTATAATACCGTTTTCATTACTAAAGTCTTGTATGTGGTCCCTTATCATCCCCTCCAAAATTTTGCAGACTACTGATGTTAGGCTGACCGGCCTATAGTTACCCGGGATATATCTCGGCCCCTTTTTAAATATTGGTACCACGTTGGCTTTTTTCCAATCAGCTGGCACCATACCTGTCTGTAAACTATCCTTAAAGATCAAGAATAATGGTCTGGCAATCACCTGGCTGAGCTCATTAAGAACCCTTGGGTGCAAGCCATCCGGTCCCGGGGATTTATTTATGTTAAGTTTCTCTAGTTTAGCTCTAAGTCTATCCTCTGTTAGCCATGGCGGCACTTCCTGAGGTGTATTATTTAGTTCGGCCTTACAAGCGGGGTTCGTGTAGCCCCCCGATTCCTTTGTGAAGACTGAAGAAAAGAAATTATTTAACACTTCCGCCTTTTCTCTGTCCTCAGTGGCCATTTTTCCTTTATCATCTTTTATGGGGCCAATGTGTTCTGGCCTCGCTTTCTTACTGTTTATATACTTAAAGAACTTCTTGGGGTTCTTTTTACTCTCCTCCGCTATATGTCTCTCGTGTTCTATTTTAGCCGCCCTGATTTCGTCTTTACATTTCTTATTACATTCTTTGTAATGCTTAAATGCTGCCAATGACCCCTCAGTCTTGTATTTTTTGAAGGCCTTTTCTTTAGCTCTAATATACATTTTTATGTTGGAGTTTAGCCACCCAGGGTTTAGTTTTGCTCTTTTAAATTTATTTCCCTGTGGAATGCACTGGCCCACCCCCTTGTTAAGTATGCTCTTGAAGCACTCCCATTTTTCCTCCGTGTTCTTTGTTCCCAGGGTTCTATCCCATTTGATATTTTCTAGCAGCGAGCGCAGTTTAGGGAAATTGGCTCTTTTGAAATTCAGTGTCCTTATATTACCCTTGTGTTTCCTATTACTGTAATTAATACTGAAACCAATTGACCTATGGTCACTGTTCCCTAAGTTGTCCCGTATTTCTATATCCGTGAGCAGGTCTGTATTGTTGGTAATCAGTAGGTCAAGTACCGCATTGTTTCTTGTCGGTGCATTCACCATCTGACCCATGAAATTGTCCTGCAAAATATTTAGGAACTGCCGAGCCTTGGCTGAATGCGCGGTTCCTTCTGCCCAGTCTATATCAGGATAATTAAAGTCCCCCATTATAATGACATTTCCCATCCTTGCTGCCAATCCTATCTGTAACATGAGGTCCACCTCACCCTCCTCCCTCTGGTTTGGGGGCCTATAGCATACGCCCAATATTACCTTCCCCACCGTGCCTTTCCTTTGAAGCTCTACCCATAGGGATTCTGCCTCGTCCATAGCTCCATTATTAATATCATCCCTCATATTTACCTGTATACTGTTCTTAATATACAAACATACCCCTCCCCCTTTTTTACCCTCTCTATCTCTGCGATAAAGGGAATACCCCTGAATGGTCGCCATCCAGTCATGAGAGCTGTCAAACCAAGTCTCAGTTATCCCCACAAAATCTAAGTCCTCCTCAAACATCAGCAGCTCCAGCTCTCCCATCTTGTTGGCCAGGCTTCTGGCATTGGTATATAAGCCTCGTAATTTTGATGTTTTTAGGCTGCTCTCTTGATTTTTCCCCGTACCCACCCTGGGTATAGGAGCTCCGAACACCCTACCGCTAATGCCCCCATTTCTGCCCTCTGAAACTTGCTTTCCACTGGCTAATTCTACATCTGTACCCTCCCCCCATTCCCTAGTTTAAAAGCCCCTCTAACATATGCGTGCCAAATCTGGGAACCAAGGCATTAAAAAGGCTCTGCCTGACCCAAGATGGCTGCTGGAGTCACATTGGGCGTCAGCATCCATTAGGATAGCTTCCCCAGTGACCCAGGAAACCATGGAGGAACCTTGTTCCTCTTGACTTCCTCTCCAACAACAGTGCGTGGGAGAGCGCCACCTGCAGTGGAGATTGTAGACTGCACCTGCCTTCATGTGTGTAAACAAGGATTAGTACCCCTTTTAGGGAGACCCCTCCCCTGGATGGATATGGTGGGTGGGACTAGTTTAGCCCCATATTTTCTGAAGCTGGAAGAGCCTAGGACAGAGGGTGATGGAAAAACCTACCCCTAGTATACTGCCATGTAAGCTTATAGCATTAGAAAGTGAACTCTTCGGGGTAGGCTGGTACAGGCTTAATTGGAGAACCCACTTATGGGGACCTACAGTGAGGACACTGGAAGTGCTGGGTGGCCATCCTATGTTAGGTTTGAATTCAATTGAAAGGTATTGATGTCTGACTGTTAAGCAAGAACTGTATGTTATATTTATGTTACAGTAAAGAATGTTACAAAGGCTGAGCGGATGGACATTTCCTATTTCTGGAGGTGGGCCTCAGGCCAGGAGAATGGGAGTGAACAAAGATGGCCGAGTTTCTCCACCTTTCAGGTGTATGTACCCTATTTGAATTCCCGCTACATGAAGATGCTGGGAAGGGACCTTGGCCAGCATGGTTGTTGGTAGCAGGAATCAGGGCCCTGCTTACATGTGCCAATAGATTGCCTGATAGTTCTGGTGTTGACACTATTAAGGTAGACAGGACCACCCCTTTCTCAGGTAAGTAACCATACTGACACCATTTTTCTCTACACTGGAGGGTGGGTTAGAAATTGTTTGCACCTGTCCTTTAAAGGGATTTTGCCCAGATATACATTATTTTGCTTTAAAGTGTTTGTTACCCCAGCATTTCATATTCCTGATATGTGCCTGCTGTACCATGTACTTACATACAGTAGTTACATAGTAGGTGAGGTTGAATAAAGACAATAGTCCATCCAGTTCAACCTGTGTAGGTGTGTGTGACTGTAATCATCTAACATAGCCTTTAATCTCCTTATCCTTGAGATGCAAGTCTAAGAGTCTTTTGAAAGTCACCATACTACCCGCAGAAACCACCTCTTGTGGTAGACAATTCCACAATCTTGTAGCCCTAACAGTAAAGAACCCCCCACGTTGCCTGAGGTTAAAACGCTTCTCCTCTAATCGCATTGTATGTCCTCGAGTCCTCATGCAATTCCTTTGAATGAACAGCTTTTTTTCTAAGCTGAGATCCCCATTAAGATATTTATAAATTGCTATCATGTCCCCTCTCAGACGTCTCTTCTCCAGGGAGAATAAATCAAGCGATTGCAGACGCTCCTCATAATCAAGGTCCTCCAATCCCCTAATTAGTTTAGTTGCCCTTATCTGGACTTTCTCCAGCTCCAACACATCCCTCCTGAGGACTGGCGACCAGAACTGGACAGAATACTCCAGATGCGGTCGGACCAGAGTTTTACTTGTATAGAAATGTATCCTGTTCTCTTTATATTGTTTTCTTTGTGTGAAATCCCTTGTGGTCCTGCTAGTCCCTCTGCTTTCCTATTAGAAACTGACCACACTAAGCAGGAGAGCACACTGTGGTCAGTTCTCTATCTATGCTGGGAACTCAGCCTGCTCTCCTGACACCCCAGCCCCCCCCCCCCGCCATTCACTGGAGAGTCCAGTGTACTATTGCTTCTCTTCCCCCAGCTCTTATGCAGCTGAGAACAGAGATTATGTGATCACTTATAGAAAAGGAAAAAATAAAAGGTATTTATAATGATTCCTTTATATCTACAGTAACTCACAAAAGTGAGTACACCCCTCACATTTTTGTAAATATTTTATTATATCTTTTCATGTGACAACACTGAAGAAATTACCTTTTTGATACAATGTAAAGTAATGATTTTTTCTTTTTATTATAAATTTTATTAATTCAATCAATTCTACAAAATCTTTAAATTAATTCAATCAATTCTACAAAATCTTTAAAAAAGAAACAATGCCCTTTCAATTATACATATTACATAATCTGTTTTCCCCACCCCAATCCCTTCCCATCCCTTTACAAGTTACCCCGTTCCACTGTTTTAATCCTGTCCGTCTTTTCAATGTTCTTTTAACACATCATGATCCTGCTTATATCCCTGGTTCTCCCATATTTGTATATACTCTCCAGTTTTTTTTAAAGTCTAACAACCTGCTCCATTTTTTTGAAAAGCTGTCAACTCGTTCTTTATCTCTATTACACATATATTCCATATTATATATACAGTATCTCACAAAAAAGTGAGTACACCCCCTCACATTTTGGTAAATATTTTATTATACCTTTTCATGTGACAACACTGAAGAAATGACACTTTGCTACAATGTAAAGTAGTGAGTGTACAGCTTGTATAACAGTGTAAATTTGCTGTCCCCTCTAAATAACTCAACACACAGCCATTAATGTCTAAACCGTGGGCAACAAAAGTAAGTACACACCTAAGTGAAAATGTCTAAATTGGGCCCAATTAGCCATTTTCCCTCCCCGGTTTCATGTAACTCGTTAGTGTGTAATGGTCCGTTACCTTTGGTACCCTAAATTACACTTTCCACAAGTGTATGCGCCCTACCATTTACTTTTGGAAAGGTGCGCATACACCTTTAAGACTGGAGCTGTCATCACTCAGCGCCGGACTAGATGGCTATTTAAGGCGTCGGTTCTCACTCACATGTGTTCGTTCAAACACCCTTACTTGGATGCTAACCTTGCTTGAAGCTTCCATGCTTGCAAGCTTACTTCGCTGACGGAACCTCGCTGCGCTGATCCCTGTATCCCGCTACTGGATCATCCGCCTCTCCTGAACCACCCTTCGGCTGTATCGCTAATAGTGCTAAGTACCCCGCAGGGGAATTCTCTATAAACTTATACTAAGCTTACACTATCTAGCTCTGCATAGTAAAGACTGTTTATTACATCTGCATAAACTAGATTGCTAGCTCTTGAGACTACTGCTACTTTTCTGCACTGGGTTGATCTCTTTTATATGTCCACCTGCTATTCTATCATCTGCTATCATACAACATTGCTAAACCTTCCTGCATCCATCTGCTACTGTCTCACCTTCAAGTGTCTATCACCTATCACCTCCACTCAACCTATCCCTCAACCTTCATCATTGTGTTACCACATACATAAAGTCACTCTAGGAACCAGCTTGCTAATTGTGTGTATTTACTGGCTGAAATAAGACCTTCCACACATGATGAGTCATTGAGGTTGGGAATGGTATCTCAGCATATCTCTTACATGACTGCTGACGTGGAACTATTTCTGCAGCTGAAAATCCACACCATATAAGAAACGCAGGAGCGTTACATAGTGTTACAAGGTCTCAGGTGTGAATGAGGAGCATATAGAAAAAAAAAGGTGAGGTGTTCCCATACACGGCCCTAGTCAGTAAGGGTAGAAAGTTCACTCAAGGGGTGATTCTCTTGCACAGGGTGACCGTTGATCAGGCTTAACTGTATAAGAAAAAAGGGGGATTGTGGAAGATAAAGAATCCTCCACACTAAGAGATCAACAAATAAACACAGGTAAATCCAGCAACAGTCCACCACTGAGATATTTATTCAAAAAAATGTGTATAAACTTTATTTAGGCACTTGTGCCAAATGGGTTGGAAATCATATACATGTGAAGAGATGTGGCACATATAGAACAATAAAAATGTTAAAAACAAACAAACAGTAGGACATAGATACCCTCCCACCCTGATGAACTGCAGAGAAGCTGATGAAAAGTTCACAGTAACCTGTGGTGATGAATAAGGCTCAGTATTGCACAATCCCAGAAGTGCCAGTAGTCTATGACTATGAAAAAATAAACACAGGTAAATCCAGCAATAGTCCCAGATATGAAAAAAATCAAATCAAAGATGTATTGACCCAGCACTCAAAAGGTCTCATAGAGGGAGGACTGATGTAAAGATGGACTTAGCCAAACATTACAGATGATAAGCGGCATCGATGTGGGAGCGAAGAAGTCAGCCTTCAAATCAGCAGCAGCAACAGCATTCAGTCAGGGCCATGCAAGATATAACATGTGTAAGACAGAAGATAGTAAATCCTCTAGTTTACCATGTGAAGGTTGTAGTTGCAGGCCATAGAGGAAGGTCCGGGGGTATCTGTACCTCTATGTTGACATGACCGGGTATGCCAGTATTGGCCTCCCTCGTGCAGCTCTCTCCCTTCGTTTTCTCTCCGAGTACTTCCTGGTTAGATGTCAGAGCCGACGGGTACGGCCTGACGTCATATCCGGTATAGAAGATAGGACGCGGGGGCGCAGAGGGGAGGCAGCCGTGCTCTAATCCGGACGTCAAAGAGGTTACCAGTCCATGAACTGTGGGCAGATGATGCACCTGCTGACGCGTTTCACTGGCAGGACGCCAGTTTTCTCTGATCATGCCTGATCAACAATTGATAATTATCAGACAATCTCAGAAATACTGAACTGTCTACCAATACAAATCAAAGGTAAATAAGGCGAATAATTTGCTTACACAAGTATGCAATCAATCACAGCCAATTTGCAGCCACGCTACTCACTAAGGTGAAAACCATTGTAGGGCTTCCAGTATAGCTTGGGCTGTATGTCACAAGGATGAGCAGAGGCACCACACATCCTTAATTAACACTATAAACATGCTTCTATTAAACAATGAAACAGAGGGTAACTGTCAATTTGGATTTGAGAAGAATGTCCCTTAATTTATTGTAAAAAAATATTTAAAAGCTTGATTCATTTATTCATATTGTTTTACAAATGAAACTTAAAATTACCAAATACATGGTTTACCCCTTAGTCTAAAATACATATACTAATACTATTACAGAACACATCAACACCTAAAACAATACTGTAAAAAAACACTATAAGATTGCTTGTCAGCTTTCATAATGGCAGTGAAAGTTAATTTTCCAAACTGAAAAGAAACAGAATCATTTTGTATTAAGCTTTTTTTTTTTGAGTTCATACAGTGTTAATGGAATGGGCTAATGGCATTTATATCCTATGAGAGATGCATAGTTGTACTCTCACATATTACCCATTGGTATTTCATCCTAGTCTCCTGCTGCTTCTCTCCTGATTTTGTTCCTTAAGAAATTATTTAAAATGTTTCATGATATTTTTAGAAAAAAAAAGGGTAAAAATAGATTTTTACGTATTTTAAAGTTATAATGATTTGTTTCTTGCTAATCAAATATATACATACAAGTACAAAAGTAATACATACAAATTAAATACATACATTTAAAAACTAGGTACAAAAAATTTAGAAATAAATTCTGATCTATCCAGCCTTGAAGTTGATATAGTCAGTAATAAATCAGTATGAAGCTCTCCTTTATAAGCCAATTGAGGAGTTACTACGGCTGGAGCGAGAATTAGCGCTGTATCTTTTTGTAGCAACCAAACTCACCAAAGGTAGAGCCTGGAAAAGCCCAACTCTCAGTTTCGAAGCAGTCAAACGTTGTATGACCGACATTATGGTCAACAAAAAGTCGACGGCCATTTCACTTGACACCCATGAAAAATTCCTCCGAATTTGGCAGCCCGTGATATGCCATGTTCAGCCATCACGCTTTGATACCCTCCTTATGTCAATCTGAGGACAATAATTCACAGTGCCCTGAGACCTCCTTTATCCTTGTCTCTCCTTTTTTCTCTTTCGCTACCAGACAATTATCGGTGTGTCCATGGAACTCAAACAATCTTACCTAAGTCTACCCTAGTTTGTGAGCACTCAATCCCCACCCAGCTCTTAACTTCCTTATTATGCGTCCAGTCTGCTATTCGCGCTATAGTAATTGTCTTATAGTATTTCTTAAAATCAGGCACAGCTAACCCCCCTACTCTTTTTCCCTTTGCCAATACTGCAATAAGAAATCATGGGATGTTTATATGGGACCATATATATTTTAGTACCATATCTCTCAATTTCCTAAAATAGGCCTGGGGAAGGGCAATTGGAATCATTTGGAATATATATAAAAGCTTGGGTAGAATATTCATTTTTAACACATTTATTATGCCCAACCATGAGAGGGGTCTGTGTCTCAGGGAGTTCAGCTATTCTTTAACCCTATTAAGCATTGGAACATAATTGACCTTATACAAAGTCTCAAGAGATGCAGTTAATTTTTTTCCAAATATCCCATTTCCTCTCTACACTATACGAGGGGAAGTTTAGGCTGTATTGCCTGCTGTTCTCGCTTTGGTGTTGTAATATTCAAGATTTCTGATTTAGCTATATTAATTTTAAGATTAGACAGCTTCCCGTTTCTACCCAGTTCTGCCAGCACTATCGGTAGTATTTGCCTAGGGTTAGAGATATAAAATAGCACATCATCTGTATATGCAGCTACCTTATACTCCTTGTTCCCCACTCTCACCCCTCTGATGTCTGTATTTTTTACCAGTTGCTGCCAGCAGAGGTTCTAGGGCTAAAACGAACTGCATTGAGGAGAGGAGGCATCCTTGCCTGGTCCCATTGAATAGTTCAAAGGAGGGGGACAAACCGTCATTCACTATTATTCTTGCTGTTGGATGGTAGTAAAAGGCAGAGATCCATAGTGCCATCCTATCACCAATACCTAGATGTCTCAAAGTTTCTAAGATAAAGCTCCAGTCCACCCTGTTAAGGCCTTTTCTGGCCTCTATTGACAGTAATACATCCGGGGCACCCTTCTTTTTCACTTCATGGATCAAGAATACTGACTTAAGGCAGTTGTCCGTCCCCTCCCAGCCAGCCATGAAACCTACCTGATCATTATGGATCCATCTTGGCAATAAAGTTTTTAATCTTTCTGCTATTATTTTAGCGAATATTTTTATATCTGTATTTAATTAGTTTATACAGATAGATATATATAGAGATTAGTCTATAGCTCATAGGTGCCATAGGATATTTTCCCTCCTTCAGAATGAGGGTTATGTAGGCGAGCAATGACTCCTCTCTTAAATTTCCCCCCTCTCCAAGTGTGTTGAAATATTCACATAATTTGGGAACTAAAATTATTTGGAACCTTTTGTAGTACAGAATTAAGTACCCATCAGGTCCTGGGCTCTTCCCCAGGACCATATTCTTTATTGCCCCTATCACCTCCCCATGTGTGATCGAGGCCTCCAAATATTCTAACTCATCTCTGGGTATCCTTGGGAGGTCGAGACCCCGCAGGTATTCCCGCACGGCAAAGTCTTCCTTTACTCTCTCCCTACCCTCCTCTCTCTATCTAAACTTAGAGCTGACTATAGTATGAAATACCCCAGCAATTTCTGGGAATGAGTGCACTATTTCCCCTTTCTCATTTTTTAGTTTTGGGGATAAAAGATGCTTTTTTTCCCCTTACTGCTTTTGCCAGCCATTTCCCAGATTTGTTCTCTCATTGATAATTCTCTTTCATGACTATGTGAAATGCGATTTTTGCCTCCTGTTCCGCTAACTCCCCTCTCTTCTTAATTAACTCTGGCTTCTCTGGGATACCTTTGGGTCTAGTCGGTTGTTCCAGCATATGGATCTCCCTAAGTAGATAATTCATCCTCTCTTTCTATTTCCCCTTTTTTTGTGTCCCTATACCTAATAATATCCCCTTCACATAGGCTTTGTGCGACTCCCACAGAGTAGCTGGCGAGATCTCCGATATATCATTAATAGCAAAAAAACTCTCCAGCTCCTGTTAACCTTCGTGACTACCTTGGAATCCTGAATGAGCATGTCATTCAGTTTCCAGGCTATTTCTCTGGGTGCCACTGACACTAATTCTAACTGAACTGCTACTGGAGTGTGGTCAGAGAGTGTAATGGTCTTAATAGTCGCGTCTTTAAGGGAGGCTAGTAGTTGATGTTCTATTACGATATAATCAATCCTTGAATAAGACCCATGTACTGAGGAGTAACAGGTATAGTCCCCAACCCCTGGGTGTCTAATTCAGCTACAATAAGCCTTCCTTCTTTAAATGTCATCAGTCTATTTAAGATTTTCCTCAAGAACTTATTTGGCTCTCTGTTAGGGGAGTAAATATTTGCAAAGGTACAATCCTTGTTAAATAACCTACCCTTGCTAAACAAGAACTTCCTCTCAGGATCTGCCAGCTGTTCATTTAGTATAAACACAGTGCTCCTGTCAAATCCAATAGCCACTCCCCGTGAGTGGCTCGAAGTCAAGTCGCCATAAAAACCACATAGGGAAAAGGTGAGATGACAATCTGACCCCTGAGGCATGTGTGATATATGTCTCTTCTAAGCATACCACAACTGCCTCATAATGGTGTATTTTTTTATTTATCTTATGTCTTTTGCTGGGGGTATTCAAGCCTCTAACGTTATATGACACCAGGTTTATTAGTACCATGGTTGACCAAAGGAACAACTGTCATATTTTTTCCAGAGTGAAGTCCTGCCGGAGGAGGAGAGAAAGGAGAAAAAAAAAAAAAAACAACCCCATCTCATTACCCTCCCTAAGGAAGTCATCCCCTCGAAGGGCTTAACAAGTATCCGAATCTTGTTCAATGTGCGGATCTGGTGGCACACATCTTAGTGCCACCTCCTGTCCATACCTTCCTAGGGGGAAGTCACCCTGACACTTCGACCCAGCCCCAACCCATGGACAAACAAAATCTCCAATCCTCTCCCCACACTTTCTTTATTTTCAGCTGCTACTTATCTCATCTCCTGCTATACTTGCCCCCCTCCAGTCCCACCTGTAGAGGAAAGAAAGTAGGTTAGCGAGAAGTCAAAGATGGGGATCCTCAGAAGTCTCTTATTACAGAATGTCATTGTATTCCCTCTCTGTTTTCTTTTTCCTTCTCATCCTTCCTTTCTCCTTCCCTCTCCTCCTTTCTTTTCCCTTTCCCCCTTCTTTTCTCTTTCTCTCCCTTGCCTCTCCTCTCCCCCGCTTTCCTACTGTCCCCTCCCACCTCCCCTTCCTCCCTCAACTTGAGACCATTGTTTGTCCCTTGACAACATTGGTGCTTCCAGGGTCTCTTCCCATCCTGGGAGGGATGGAGGTGATAAGTTCAACTTACTGCAAAATTCTCTCAGATCTTCTGTGAATCTCAAAACCGCGGTTTGGCCGTCCTTTTTCCCTTTGAGGCAGGCCGTGAACCCCCAGTGATATACGATGTTAAATGCCTGCATTTGCTCTGTCAGCAGTTTAAGGAGTCTCCTTCTTGCTAAGTTTTCAGCCGAAATATCGGCATATAGCTGTAGGTTCGCCCCTTCAAAGGGGATTCCAGCCAAATTCTGTGCTTTTCCATGATTTTTGTTTTTTCCTCTGCATAATGAAGCCTCAAAATCACATCTCTTGGGATCTCCCCAGCCTGACTCCTATACTGTAACGGAACAGGGCACCCCGGACCGGGTACCTCCGTTGACAGATGCTCCTAGTGCTTTCCGAGGGCTCCAAGCACTCCACCAGACACCGTAAGCACTTCAGACTCTACGAACCGCCGCAGCTTGGTTAGGGTCTTGGCATCTCCTACCCACCCTGGACCTACGACAAGGCTCCAGGTTCCTGTGGGTGAACCTCTCTTTCCCCAGAGAGTGCAGCAGAACAAGCTCTACACAAGCTCTTACAAGAGCTCAGTGATTCTCTAAGGGAGTATGGGGGACCATAGCAATCCCTTGCAGCATATCCCCCAATAAGAGACAGAACTCTAGATTGAGGTTGAATGAACTCTGCACAACTTTAATTGAACAAGACTTATATACAGTTTTCACCCACAAAGTTACCACCCAGATGGACCTTGTTGAAGACTGAACATAATATTCACCATCCAATAGGAACAGAGTTTTACACTCTCATACAGTGTACAAAATTTACAATGTGGGACAATCCCCCCTCCCCCTTAGCATCCAATCCACATACCTATATACATCCCATAATAAGTTTCTCTTAAGGCAGACAGACAGAACAATGGGAGGTCATTAACACGTAACAATGCAAAAGGGCAATCCACATTGCCTCCCAATACACAACAAAAGGAATAACTGTCTGACATTGAAAGATATGTAATATACCCAGCATTTAGGAATTACAGATTTCATGGTAAATGGGAATAAATCTTAATGTTCATATATGGAGATATTGCTGGCAAATATGGAGCAATCCAAACCATTACTTATCTGTCTTTAAATTCCAGTGACGGTGAATACTGTCACATATCTTCCCCCCAAAGGTAGACTAACCAGGTACCAGAACTCCAACTGGTCTGTGCCTGAGTTCGTCGGGTAACAAGTCCCAAAGAGTCAATCCATCATGGCAGCTTCCTTGACAAAGTTCCACATAGTTTGTAAGTTTGTCTTGGCAAGGCGCATGGAGCTCTCATAGCCAATCAGTCTGCGAAAGTCTGGTTTGGGCAGGCCAGACTGGGCTTCTTAGGCACCCTGTGTCCCTAAAAGACACAGGGTGATTTAGACATAAGAGGAGCCTAGTAGGCTGAGAGAAGCACTTTCCAACCTCTCTAGGGTAGGCTGTGTTCCACAGGCCCTCCCAATGTCTGCACCCACCCAGTACCCCAAACAAATTGTCCGGAACAGAACGTCATTCACCCAGCCAACCTCTGCCACTCTTGTAAAACATCCCTGTCGTGGAGAAGAAGCATGAACTGGCCTTTCTCCCAGGATTCCTTTCAGCTGCTGGAGAGAGGACAGGGTGGATGGGCTTACTTCCTCATGCTTTTGGGAATCTTGGCCGACTGTGCAGCATCCCTGGGGTGTAAAAATGAGGACTGTAGCTTTTGTGGGTGCTGGGCAGAGGTTGGTAACACTCTGCCTTGTTGCCAGCTCTTCTGCTGGGTTGGGGTTGGCGAATACTACCCCCAGGACCTGGTTGGGGGTCTGCTGTAGAGAGGAGGGATCGCCTACCTCCTCCTCCTGGTATTCCTGCGGGGCAGGTTGGGGATCTGGACCGGCCGTCCAGCATCCCTGTAGGTCTGGTGCAGAGACCGCGGTCCCATCTGTACCATTGGGGTCAGGGCTGTTGTCTCCCTGTGGTTGGGAAGAAGGAATAGCTTTCTCCTCTCCCTGGAAGGTACACTGCTGTTTGGAAGGAAGGACGACACCTTCGGCTCCCTGTAACTCCTGCTGTAGCTGGGGATCTGGGCCGGCTGCCCAGCCTCCCTGTAGGGCCAGTAGAGAGACCTCGGTCCCATCTCCACCTGCCATCGGTGGGTCTTCACAGTACCCCCATCTGTACTGTCTCTCCAACTGAAGGGTTGTGGGTCTGGATCTGCCACCCAGGACTCCGGCTCTGCTTGCAGGGTAGATTGGGGTGGAATGGAGCAGAGCAGGCGTAGGTAGTCCTGCTCCAGTTCCCACTCCATTGTGACCAGATGAATCAGGTCTGACCCCAATTCATCCGCTTTGGGGAGACCCAGTAGGGCTTCCCTGGTGTCCTGGATTTCCCAGCGCCGAAATTGTGCTGGACATCCAAAGTCCCTCTCTTCAAAGGCCTCCCACAGCAAGCCCGGCCCACTATAGTCCTCACCTTCCGGCATATTGTTGTCAGCCATCCAGTGGTCGTGCCGGGTGGCGTACCACTTTAGTGCCCGGTAAGCTTCATCCAGCCACAACTCCTTCCAAATCAGGTTCCAGAGCTCCGTCACCCACTCATCCAGGGGTTGCTGTCCTAGGAAAGGTAACCGCAGGGCAACATATACCTGGAACCGCTGTTCTTTGCTGGGAAGGTTCTCTCTCCGCTTCCACTGCACATCCTCTAAGGCCTCATACCACATTTCCTTTCTAGTGAAATCTCTCCAGTCCAGTATGGCTTCTTCTGATACAGGCCCATCCTGTTGGACCAAGTGTTGCTGCAACCTCCAGAGAAACTCCTCCTCATAAGGGGACGCTGCATGGGTGTTATCTCGCTCCATAACGTTACCGGTGTCTCCGAGCTGCTTCTCCTCACACTAGGACGCCATCCCACCACTTGCCACCAATGTAACGGAACAGGGCACCCCGGACCGGGTACCTCCATTGACAGATGCTCCTAGTGCTTTCCGAGGGCTCCAAGCACTCCACCAGACACCGTAAGCACTTCAGACTCCACGAACCGCCGCAGCTTGGTTAGGGTCTTGGCATCTCCTACCCACCCTGGACCTACGACAAGGCTCCAGGTTCCTGTGGGTGAACCTCTCTTTCCCCAGAGAGTGCAGCAGAACAAGCTCTACACAAGCTCTTACAAGAGCTCAGTGATTCTCTAAGGGAGTATGGGGGACCATAGCAATCCCTTGCAGCATATCCCCCAATAAGAGACAGAACTCTAGATTGAGGTTGAATGAACTCTGCACAACTTTAATTGAACAAGACTTATATACAGTTTTCACCCACAAAGTTACCACCCAGATGGACCTTTAGAAGACTGAACATAATATTCACCATCCAATAGGAACAGAGTTTTACACTCTCATACAGTGTACAAAATTTACAATGTGGGACAATCCCCCCTCCCCCTTAGCATCCAATCCACATACCTATATACATCCCATAATAAGTTTCTCTTAAGGCAGACAGACAGAACAATGGGAGGTCATTAACACGTAACAATGCAAAAGGGCAATCCACATTCCCTCCCAATACACAACAAAAGGAATAACTGTCTGACATTGAAAGATATGTAATATACCCAGCATTTAGGAATTACAGATTTCATGGCAAATGGGAATAAATCTTAATATTCATATATGGAGATATTGCTGGCAAATATTGAGCAATCCAAACCATTACTTATCTGTCTTTAAATTCCAGTGACGGTAAATACTGTCACATTGTAATGTTCTGGTACCTTTGGGTACCCTAATTACTCTTTCATAAGTGTATGCGCCCCACCATTCTCTTTTGGTAAGGTGCGCATACACCTTTAAGACTGATGCTGTCATCACTGAGCGCCGGACTGATGGCTATTTAGATCGCCGGCTCTCACTCACATGTGTTCGTTCAAACTGCTTTGTGCCTTGATGCTAACCTGTCTTGAAGCTCTCATGCTTGCAAGCATACCTCGCTGTCGGAACCACGCTGCGCTGATCCCTGTATCCCGCTACCGGATCATCCGCTCTTGCCGAACCTCTCCTCTGCTACATTGCTATTAGTGATAAGTACCCCGTAGGGGAAACCTCTATAACTTTCATACTAAAGCTTACACTATCTAGCTCTGCATACTAAGGACTATTACTACATCTGCATTATCTAAGATTGCTAGCTCTTGAGCCTACTACCACCTGTTCTTGCACTGGGTTGATCTCTCTTGTATGTCCACCTGCTACTCTGTCATCTGCTACCATACATGATTGCTAAACCTATCTGCATCTCATCTGCTACTATCTCACTTTCAAGAACATTTCCTTTCAAGTGTCTGTCATCTACCATCTCTACAGAACCTGTCTCTTCAGCCTATTATCACTGTGTTACTATATACATAAGTCACTCTAGGAAACATCTTATTGAGTGTGTGTATTTGCTTGCTGAATTGAGATCCTCCACACATGATGAGTCATTGGGAGTTGGGAATGGTATCTCAGCGTTTCTCTACATGACTACTGAAGTGGAATATTTCTGCAGCTGAAAATCCACACCATACATAAAACGCAGGAGCGTTACAGATTGAACGAACCACAAATGGATTCAGCAGAAATAACCACTCAGATGACACAATTAAAACAGCAAGTAACTGCGTTAATACACGCATTTGCTGAATTAAAAGAAGACAATCAGGCTCTGTCGCAGCAGGTAATTAGACTGACACAACTTACCTCTGCTCAGTCCCCTTAACCCAAGATAAATCCCCCTTTGGTATTTACAGGCGATCGCAAAAAATTTCGCGAATTTAAAAACGCATGTGAGTTACTTTTCTTGCTAAAACCCCGTACCTACCTTACTGATCACATTAAGGTTTGTACTATTATTTCTTACCTAACAGGCGATCCTCGGGCCTGGGCAGACTCTCTTTTTGAGAAAAGCGATCAGCTTCTCAACTCCTATGCCTTGTTCCTAGCAGAACTCACTAGCCTATATGATGATCCCAATAGGCAGAGTACTGCCGATCTTCAATTAAGATCCTTGAAACAGGGTGGGAGACCTGTAGAAGACTTTGTCGCAGAATTCAAGAGATGGACCCTTGATTCAGAATGGAATGATGCATCTCTGAAAACCCAATTTAGGCTTGGCCTATCAGAGGCCGTTAAAGACGACCTCGCCCGAGCGGATCTGCCAAAAACCCTGGATGCATTGATACAACTCAGTATCACCATAGATAGAAGACTACGAGAAAGAAAGGCTGAGAAAATGGGAATGCCATTATCCAGTTCTTCTCGGATTTTGGCCGTTGACCCCGTTCCTATGGAGATAGGAACCATACGCCCACCTCTATCAACTATGGAAAGAGCCAGAAGACGATCTGGTAATCTCTGCTTGTACTGTGCATCCCCGGATCACAAGATAAACGTCTGTCCCCTAGTCTACAAAAAGAAGGGTGAGTGTTCACATGTCCTCCTAGGGGGATTGACAACTTCAATCACTAACCCTTACCTTTCTGTTTGCTTGACATTACAGTGGGACCAGAACAGGATTACTACTAAGGCCATGATTGACACAGGATCTTGTGGAAATTATATTGACATACGTTTTGCTGCTTTAAATAAAGTTCCTATTATTTCTAAACTTAAACCTGTCTCAGTGAGTCTTATTAACGGTGTTCCTTTATCCTCTGGTCCGATCACTGATCAGACACAGGCACTCCTAGTCACTACTAACGGGTCTCATATGGAGACCACTACCTTCGATCTAATATCTTCACCCCACTTTCCCATTGTTTTGGGACTTCCCTGGTTGCACACACATCAACCAACCATAGATTGGAAGGAACGGACCCTGACCTTCCTCTCTTGCTATTGCGAGGGTAAGTGTAACCTCCCGTCTTTCGGGAAGATCCTGTCTGTGGTGACAGATGAGATTGCACCACTATGTTATCAGGATCTCTCTGAGGTTTTTCTTGAGAAAAATGCTCAAGCACTACCTCCCCATCGAGACTATGATTGTAGCATTGATCTACTCCCAAATAGCAAATTGCCGTTCGGTCATGTTTATCCTCTTTCACAGGATGAACTTTCCCATCTCAAAGACTATTTGGATGAGAATTTGGAAAAAGGTTTTATTAGACCTTCCACTTCTTCCACAGCAGCTAAGAACAAAAAGGCGGATGCACTATCACGACTAACTGAAGAAAACTACTTCGAAATCCCTTCCGTTCCTATAATACCTCACAAACGCATTATTGGAGTTGTCCGTTCCTTGAAGGAAGAGGTTTTGCATGGTATAAGTTTGGATTCACCCCCACCACAACTAAATACTGATGCAGAAGGCTTCCTCTGCTACAACGACAAACTTTACATACCACCTACCATACGCACCAAGATCTTGGATTTATCGCATGATGTGCCAATGGCAGGACATATGGGTATGACAAAGACTATTAATCTGATTGCCAGGCAATTCTGGTGGCCTGACATGAAAACATCTATACAAAAACTCGTCTCTTCATGCAATGTCTGTGCCAGGTCCAAAATTGACACTACGAGACCATCCGGTCTACTATGCAGTCTACCAATACCCCAAACTCCATGGGAAGTTGTGTCCTTGGACTTTATAGTGGAATTGCCTCCTTCCAAAGGATTTAATACCATCTTAGTGTCAGTGGACCATCTGACAAAAATGGCACATTTCATTGCTATTCGCAGACTACCTTCGTCCAAACAAACGGCAGAACTCCTGATGAAACATGTCTTTAAGTTACATGGTATCCCAAAAACTCTTTTGTCTGACCGTGGATCACAATTTATTTCCAAGTTCTGGCAAGAACTATGTCACATACTACGGATCGAGCGGAAGCTCACTTCTCCTTACCATCCGCAGACCAACGGACAGACTGAAAGAGTCAACCAATGCATCGAGCAATATTTACGTTGTTACACTTCTTACCAACAGGATGATTGGGTGGATCTTCTCCCTCTGGCAGAATTTGCCTACAACAACGCAACCCACAGTACGACCAAGCAGAGTCCGTTCTACTTGAACTATGGGTTTCATCCCTCTATTCTTCCACCACGCATCCTTCCTTCAAATAACCCAGTAGCTTCAGACTATCTTACCCAAATAAAGGACTCTCTGGGTTTGCTTAATACTACCATTGCACACGCTCATAGTCAACAAAAGAAATACTATGATCTTCGCAGAAGACCTTCTCCTCAGTACGCTATCGGGGGCCTCGTTTGGCTCTCAACAAAAAATTTAAGACTGAAAATCCCTAGCAAAAAGCTTGGACCTCTGTTCTTGGGACCTTTCCCAATCAAGAAACTTATTGGAAAAGCTGCAGTACAGCTTACATTGCCAATAGACCTCAAAATACAACCCATTTTCCATGTGTCGCTACTGAAGCCCCATGTTCCTGACCAAGGAATAAGGCCTACTATCCCACCTCCTCCTCCTGTACAAGTTAAAGGTGGAGAAGAATATGAGATAAAAGAGATTCTGGATTCTCGTATCCACAGAGGAAGACTTCAGTACTTGGTTCGATGGAAGAACTATGGGCCCCAAGACGACACCTGGCTAAACACCTCTGACATACATGCCTCTAGATTAATCCGCAATTTTCATGCGAAGTACCCAGACAAACCAGCTCCAGAGGCCTTCAGGAGCCGGCCTTAAAGGGGGGGTACTGTAATGTTCTGGTACCTTTGGGTACCCTAATTACTCTTTCATAAGTGTATGCGCCCCACCATTTTCTTTTGGTAAGGTGCGCATACACCTTTAAGACTGATGCTGTCATCACTGAGCGCCGGACTGATGGCTATTTAGATCGCCGGCTCTCACTCACATGTGTTCGTTCAAACTGCTTTGTGCCTTGATGCTAACCTGTCTTGAAGCTCTCATGCTTGCAAGCTTACCTCGCTGTCGGAACCACGCTGCGCTGATCCCTGTATCCCGCTACCGGATCATCCGCTCTTGCCGAACCTCTCCTCTGCTACATTGCTATTAGTGATAAGTACCCCGTAGGGGAAACCTCTATAACTTTCATACTAAAGCTTACACTATCTAGCTCTGCATACTAAGGACTATTACTACATCTGCATTATCTAAGATTGCTAGCTCTTGAGCCTACTACCACCTGTTCGTGCACTGGGTTGATCTCTCTTGTATGTCCACCTGCTACTCTATCATCTGCTACCATACATGATTGCTAAACCTATCTGCATCTCATCTGCTACTATCTCACTTTCAAGAACATTTCCTTTCAAGTGTCTGTCATCTACCATCTCTACCCAACCTGTCTCTTCAGCCTATCATCACTGTGTTACTATATACATAAGTCACTCTAGGAAACATCTTATTGAGTGTGTGTATTTGCTTGCTGAATTGAGATCCTCCACACATGATGAGTCATTGGGAGTTGGGAATGGTATCTCAGCGTTTCTCTACATGACTACTGAAGTGGAATATTTCTGCAGCTGAAAATCCACACCATACATAAAACGCAGGAGCGTTACACACGTATACCCTCCAAACCTATGCACTCTGTCAATCTTTAGTACTTATTTGGGCTCTGTCAGGGCACCAATAGCAAGAGGGCTCTAGGACCCAGCATCCGTCACAACAGGACAAGGGCTCTAGGACCCAGCATCTCCGTCAGCCCCTCACCTGGGCCTTTATAAGGGAGCCAGCCCTTCTCTAAGTGCTGTTTGGTCTTCAGCTTCTACCAACGTCCTGTGTTTCCTGTGATTCCTGGTTACTGACTTGGCTTGTTACACCTCTGTCTCCGGCTCGCTTCCTGACTTTGACCTCGGCTTGTTTAACGGATCTCCTCTGCCTGCTACCTGTCCAGACCTTGGCTACCACTTGACCTTGTCTTATATGCTACCCACCTGGCACCGAACCTTGGCTTGAATCACCCTCTGTCTCAGCGATCCTAAGTACCTGCCTGCAGTAACCCCGCAGCACACCAGCGGTATCTCTGAACCCTTTCTGCAAGTAACTCTGCAGGCGACCTGGGCGACTTTGGGCCTAACTCCTCCTGTCTCACCTCCAGGGGAGTTTGGAACTTAGCTGCAAGGGAAGCCCTCTCTCCATTGGCCTCCAGCACTTGTTACCTGATAGGCCCCTTCCCCAGCAAAGGGTTAAAGAGTCCGCGTATTACTGCTAACAGCTCATCCTCCCTATACCTCTCCAGTAGGTCTCTTATTTGCAGATTTTTTTTCGCCGACTCCGGTTCTCCTGATCCTCTAATTTATTTAATAAAGATCTATTAGCACTCTGCAAAGACTTCATCTGTTTACTAATTTCCTCCAATAATCGATCATGTACATCTAGTCTTGCCTCCATCTCCTCCACTCGGCCAAGTACTTGTCCAATATCTGCCCGAACTGAAGCTATATCTGTTTTCAGAGATGTTTCCATTTTGGACAGCAACCCCGCTAAAGCTTCCTTAACGAGATGCATACTTGCTTGAGCTTCCTCAAAGCCAGTGTCCCCTTCAACTGCTGAGGCTAAGCTCCATTTTTAGGACCCCCATTCTGTGCTTTAGATCCTCCCTGGGGTGTTTCCCCCTGTACTTTTCAGCCTAGTTGGCCCCAGGCCACTGGTTCTTCCAGCTGGGGCTTCTTCCATTTTTGCTTTACCATTCCTGACCGTCCTGGAGTCCCTTGTGGGGAGCTACCAAGCCCCTCTTCCAACATACTAGTCTCTGCTGACATGTAACACTGAATATCCCCTGGGCTAGGGGCGAGTTGAGTTGCTTATCTAGTTTTATTTGATTTCGTTTTATTCGTAGGATCTATCCCCTTTCCCCATCTCCAGTAATTCCCTTAGATGTAGCTGCGGGGGGTATACATATTAGGGCAGCTGAGGGGACCTCCCTGTGGTACTCCTTCTTCAGTGAGCTCCCTCAGTTATCCACGTCTTAGACCCCCAGGAAGGCAGGCTTACTAACTGTGGGGCTCCAGCTGGGATCTTGGGTCCTGGAGGGGTGTTCATCAGGGGCCTACTATCCTGTCATGACCTCTGCCTGCGGAGAAGGAAGGGGGTCCAGAGAGCCCAGAAACCGGCAGCACAGGACCTGCTACACTTCCGAACGCCAACTCTCCTTTCAGTGCGGCTCGCTCCACACATCGGGCGGCAGCGGGGATTTGGGCAGTGGCTCACCTATTCCAGCGTGAGCGTGAGCATCATCCTTTTTTTCTTTTTTTATTCTGTTCTCATCGTGGATTTGCAATTCCTTTGGCTTGATATCTCAACTAAAGTTAAAGAAGTTATAATGGCAGGAAGGTTTTTTATCTTAATGCATTCTGTGCATTAAAATAAATAGCCTTATGGGTGTAATAGCCTCCCCAGCACCCCCTGAAACATACCTTTGCCCTCTCACTATCCAGTGATGTCCACGAGTCACTTAGTCGTCCGGGACTCTCCCTCCTGATTGGCTGAGACACAGCCATGGCGCCATTGGCTCTTCCGCGGCTGTCAATCAAACTCAACGAACCAATCAGGAGAGGGGGGTGGGACCGAAAGGCAGTTTCATGTCTGAAAGGACAAGCTGCTTGCTGTGGGGGCACTCGATAGGAGGGAGAGGCCAGGAGCAGGAAGGAGGGACCCGGGAAGAGGAGGATCCAGGCTTCCCTGTGCAAAAGCAACTGCACAGAGGAGGTAAGTATAACATGTTTGTTACAATAGGATGTAAACGAGAAGAATATTCCCCTAACATTGGGGATAAGCAATAAAAACATGAGCAAACATTGCTGAGACAGGGGCGCAGCCCTTCTTGCATTGGTTTGGAACATTCAAAGGATAGAAAACCATAACAAGGGGGGGGGGGGGGAGATATTGGCGAGTACGGTATTTGTATGTGGGTATTTACTTTATAGCAGTATAGAGGGTTATATGTGATCCATTGCATGGGGGCTGGGAGTATGTATATTTCAGTCTTTTATGAATATTTTAAAGTGTTTCATGAGGAATTTGTTGCTTTGGGTAAGTATCCTGGTGGATAAAGATCTTGGTTTTAATCTGTAATCTGTAATGAAGTTTAAAACTCCTTGCGTATTTTTGTGGGCTTAAGTTTAGTTGGGGTGTGGCTAAAAAGGGAGCATGAGTCTCAGGTAAGTAGGACTATAATGTGGGTAGGGTGTTTACATCCAGAGGGGGTAGGAAGAAGAAAAAAGAAAAATGGGGGGGGGGGCTGGAGGAGAAGTGGAGAAAGAGGGGAGTAAATGTGGGATGTGAGATTGCCGGAAGAGAAGGAGGCAAGAGGCATGAATATTTTAATGGACATTTGAGGGAAACGTTATTATTGCTTAAGGTAGTAATAGGTTGCTATCAAAATTTGGAGGAAGAAAGTGGTCAACCCAAGGTTTCCAGAGACGCTCAAATTTATGGATCTTATCAAGGAGGACTGCTTCTATTTTAGCATGAATCATTGCTCTATTTTTGGTTGATGATGAGGTGGGAAGACTTCCAGGCCTTTGCGATAGTTTGCGATAGTTTGTTTAGCGGCTATGGTCACCTGGAGGAGTAGTTTGAATTGAAGGTGTGTTAATTCATGGGGTTTTTTGTTGAATAGAGCTATGGTTGTGTCGAGGTTCAATGTACACTCAAATAGAGTAGAAAGGATGCGAAATATGTCAGTCCAGAATTCTTGGGCCTTTGGGCAGTTCCACCAAATGTGGACATATGTGCCAGTATCTTGGCAACCTCTAAAGCATGCTGGGGAATAGCTTGGTAGATATTTAGCAATTCAGGAAGGGATCAAATACCAACGCATTAATACCTTATAGTTGGTCTCAGCAGCTATAAAGTTTTGTGAGGCTGATTTTGTAGCTATCCATTTGTTGGACCAATCGTTTGGATCCATTTGTATGTTTAAATCAGATTCCCATTTATTTATATAGGGTAGAGAAGAGCATGATGGTGGATCTAGTAATTGTAAGTAGACGGAGGAAATTAGGCTCCATGAGTGTGGGTCTTTCTCGCAGACACGTTCAAAATTGGTCATGCCAAAAGTGACCAAAGGTTACTGTGGCTGATATCAGCAGTGATCTCTATTCCTACAGGTCTGAGACCCCTATAGAAAGATCCAAAACTGAGCAAAGGTTACTGTGGCTGATATCTGCAGTGATCTCTATTCCTACAGGTCTGAGACCCCCATAGAAATATCCAAAACTGAGCAAAGGCTACTGTGGCTGATATCTGCAGTGGTCTCTATTTCTACAGGTCTGAGACCCCTATAGAAAGATCCAAAAATGAGCAAAGTTTACTGTGGCTGATTTCTGCAGTAATCTCTATTCATGGAGGTCTGAGACCCCTTTAGAAAGATCCAAAACTGAGTAAAGGTTACTGTGGGTGATTTCTGCAGTGATCTCTATTCCTACAGCTCTGAGACCCCTATAGAAAGATCCAAAACTGAGCAAAGGTTACTGTGGCTGATTTCTCAGTGATCTCTATTCCTACAGCTCTGAGACCCCTATAGAAAAACCCACAACTGGGCAAAGGTTATTGTGGCTGGTTTATGCAGTGATCTCTATTCCTCCAGGTCTGAGACCCCTATAGAAAGATCCAAAACTGAGCAAAGGTTACTGTGGCTGATATCTGCAGTGATCTCTATTCCTACAGGTCTGAGACCCGTATAGAAACATCCAAATCTGAGCAAATGTTACTGTGGCTGATATCTGCAGTGATCTCTATTCCTACAGGTCTGAGACCCGTATAGAAATATCCAAAACTGAGCAAAGGCTACTGTGGCTGATTTCTGCAGTGGTCTCTATTCCTACAGGACTGAGACCCCTATAGAAAGATCCAAAACTGAGCAAAGTTTACTGTGGCTGATTTCTGCAGTGATCTCTATTGCTACAGGTCTGAGACCCCTATAGAAATATCCAAAACTGAGCAAAGGCTACTGTGGCTGATTTCTGCAGTGATCTCTATTCCTAGAGGTCTGAGACCCCTATAGAAAAATCCACAACTGGGCAAAGGTTACTGTGGCTGATTTCTGCAGTGGTCTCTATTCCTACAGGTCTGAGACCCCTATAGAAAGATCCAAAACTGAGCAAAGTTTACTGTGGTTGATTTCTGCAGTGATCTCTGTTCATGGAGGTCTGAGACCCCTATAGAAAGATCCAAAACTGAGCAAAGGTTACTGTGGGTGATTTCTGCAGTGATCTCTATTCCTACAGATCTGAGACCCCTATAGAAAGATCCAAAACTGAGAAAAGTTTACTGTGGCTGATTTCTGCAGTGATCTCTATTCCTACAGGTCTGAGACCCCTATAGAAAGATCCAAAACTGAGAAAAGTTTACTGTGGGTGATTTCTGCAGTGATCTCTATTCCCACAGATCTGAGACCCCTTTAGAAAGATCCAAAACTGAGCAAAGGTTACTGTGGGTGATTTCTGCAGTGATCTCTATTCCCACAGATCTGAGACCCCTATAGAAAGATCCAAAACTGAGAAAAGTTTACTGTGGCTGATTTCTGCAGTGATCTCTATTCCTACAGGTCTGAGACCCCTATAGAAAGATCCAAAACTGAGAAAAGTTTACTGTGGGTGATTTCTGCAGTGATCTCTATTCCCACAGATCTGAGACCCCTATAGAAAGATCCAAAACTGAGCAAAGGTTACTGTGGGTGATTTCTGCAGTGATCTCTATTCCTACTGCTCTGAGACCCCTATAGAAAGATCCAAAACTGAGCAAAGGTTACTGTGGCTGATTTCTCAGTGATCTCTATTCCTACAGCTCTGAGACCCCTATAGAAAAATCCACAACTGGGCAAAGGTTACTGTGGCTGGTTTCTGCAGTGATCTCTATTCCTCCAGGTCTGAGACCCCTATAGAAAGATCCAAAACTGAGCAAAGGTTACTGTGGCTGATATCTGCAGCGATCTCTATTCCTACAGGTCTGAGACCCGTATTGAAACATCCAAATCTGAGCAAATGTTACTGTGGCTGATTTCTGCAGTGATCTCTATTCCTACAGGTCTGAGACCCATATAGAAAGATCCAAAACTGAGAAAAGTTTACTGTGGCTGATTTCTGCAGTGATCTCTATTCCTATAGGTCCTAGACCCCTTTAGAAAGATCCAAAACTCAGCAAAGGTTACTGTGGGGGATTTCTGCAGTGATCTCTATTCCTACAGGTCTGAGACCCCTATAGAAAGAGCCAAAAGTGACCAAAGGTTACTGTGGCTGATATCAGCAGTGATCTCTATTCCTACAGGTCTGAGACCCCTATAGAAAGATCCAAAACTGAGCAAAGGTTACTGTGGCTGATATCTGCAGTGATCTCTATTCCTACAGGTCTGAGACCCCTATAGAAATATCCAAAACTGAGCAAAGGCTACTGTGGCTGATTTCTGCAGTGATCTCTATTTCTACAGGTCTGAGACCCCTATAGAAAGATCCAAAACTGAGCAAAGTTTACTGTGGCTGATTTCTGCAGTAATCTCTATTCATGGAGGTCTGAGACCCCCTTTAGAAAGATCCAAAACTGAGCAAAGGTTACTGTGGGTGATTTCTGCAGTGTTCTCTATTCCTACAGCTCTGAGACCCCTATAGAAAGATCCAAAACTGAGCAAAGGTTACTGTGGCTGATTTCTCAGTGATCTCTATTCCTACAGCTCTGAGACCCCTATAGAAAAACCCACAACTGGGCAAAGGTTATTGTGGCTGGTTTCTGCAGTGATCTCTATTCCTCCAGGTCTGAGACCCCTATAGAAAGATCCAAAACTGAGCAAAGGTTATTGTGGCTGGTTTCTGCAGTGATCTCTATTCCTTCAGGTCTGAGACCCCTATAGAAATATCCAAAACTGAGCAAAGGCTACTGTGGCTGATTTCTGCAGTGGTCTCTATTCCTACAGGTCTGAGACCCCTATAGAAAAATCCACAACTGGGCAAAGGTTACTGTGGCTGGTTTCTGCAGTTATCTCTATTGCTACAGGTCTGAGCCCCCTATAGAAAGATCCAAAACTGAGCAAAGGTTACTGTGGCTGATTTCTGAAGTGATCTCTATTCCTACACATCTGAGACCCCTTTAGAAAGATAAAAAACTGAGCAAAGGTTACTGTGGCTGATTTCTGCAGTGATCTCTATTCCTACAGGTCTCAGACCCCTATAGAAAGATCCACAACTGGGCAAAGGTTACTGTGGCTGATTTCTGCAGTGATCTCTATTCCTACAGGTCTCAGACCCCTATTGAAAGATCCAAAGCTGAGCAAAGTTTACTGTGGCTGATATCTGCAGTGATCTCTATTCCTACAGCTCTGAGACCCTTATAGAAAAATCCACAACTGGGCAAAGGTTACTGTGGCTGGTTTCTGCAGTGATCTCTATTCCTCCAGGTCTGAGACCCCTATAGAAAGATCCAAAACTGAGCAAAGGTTACTGTGGCTGATATCTGCAGCGATCTCTATTCCTACAGGTCTGAGACCCGTATTGAAACATCCAAATCTGAGCAAATGTTACTGTGGCTGATTTCTGCAGTGATCTCTATTCCTACAGGTCTGAGACCCCTATAGAAAGATCCAAAACTGAGAAAAGTTTACTGTGGCTGATTTCTGCAGTGATCTCTATTCCTATAGGTCCTAGACCCCTTTAGAAAGATCCAAAACTCAGCAAAGGTTACTGTGGGGGATTTCTGCAGTGATCTCTATTCCTACAGGTCTGAGACCCCTATAGAAAGAGCCAAAAGTGACCAAAGGTTACTGTGGCTGATATCAGCAGTGATCTCTATTCCTACAGGTCTGAGACCCCTATAGAAAGATCCAAAACTGAGCAAAGGTTACTGTGGCTGATATCTGCAGTGATCTCTATTCCTACAGGTCTGAGACCCCTATAGAAATATCCAAAACTGAGCAAAGGCTACTGTGGCTGATTTCTGCAGTGATCTCTATTTCTACAGGTCTGAGACCCCTATAGAAAGATCCAAAACTGAGCAAAGTTTACTGTGGCTGATTTCTGCAGTAATCTCTATTCATGGAGGTCTGAGACCCCCTTTAGAAAGATCCAAAACTGAGCAAAGGTTACTGTGGGTGATTTCTGCAGTGTTCTCTATTCCTACAGCTCTGAGACCCCTATAGAAAGATCCAAAACTGAGCAAAGGTTACTGTGGCTGATTTCTCAGTGATCTCTATTCCTACAGCTCTGAGACCCCTATAGAAAAACCCACAACTGGGCAAAGGTTATTGTGGCTGGTTTCTGCAGTGATCTCTATTCCTCCAGGTCTGAGACCCCTATAGAAAGATCCAAAACTGAGCAAAGGTTATTGTGGCTGGTTTCTGCAGTGATCTCTATTCCTTCAGGTCTGAGACCCCTATAGAAATATCCAAAACTGAGCAAAGGCTACTGTGGCTGATTTCTGCAGTGGTCTCTATTCCTACAGGTCTGAGACCCCTATAGAAAAATCCACAACTGGGCAAAGGTTACTGTGGCTGGTTTCTGCAGTGATCTCTATTGCTACAGGTCTGAGCCCCCTATAGAAAGATCCAAAACTGAGCAAAGGTTACTGTGGCTGATTTCTGAAGTGATCTCTATTCCTACACATCTGAGACCCCTTTAGAAAGATAAAAAACTGAGCAAAGGTTACTGTGGCTGATTTCTGCAGTGATCTCTATTCCTACAGGTCTCAGACCCCTATAGAAAGATCCACAACTGGGCAAAGGTTACTGTGGCTGATTTCTGCAGTGATCTCTATTCCTACAGGTCTCAGACCCCTATTGAAAGATCCAAAACTGAGCAAAGTTTACTGTGGCTGATATCTGCAGTGATCTCTATTCCTACAGGTCTGAGACCCGTATAGAAACATCCAAAACTGAGCAAATGTTACTGTGGCTGATTTCTGCAGTGATCTCTATTCCTACAGTTCTGAGACCCCTATAGAAAGATCCAAAACTGAGCAAAGGTTACTGTAGCTGATATCAGCAGTGATCTATATTCCTACAGGTCTGTAAATATTTTAGAAATGTTGCAGTACTGGGACAGTAGGATAGAGGGCATGGCCATGGAGCCCAATATGTATCGTGATCATTATTCTAAGAGTTCCTCCATTTAATAAAGTTGCCCTATGCCTCCTTATGTTTTCCAGATATTGAAATATGTTCAAGCTAATTAATTTAATCTGGCTCCATCAAATATTTGAGTTCTAGGAAAATGTCCTATGATACAGAATTTTCCTGGACAAGACAAAGTACATTTTGGAAAATATGAAGATCTGTTAAAGGTAAGCTCAGCAGAGATTCTTTAGAGTGAAGGAGGGCTTGGGGCATTATGCCTTCCAGCTTTGTTCTGTAAGGGAATCTTATTTTACTCTTGTGGATTCCTAGGGAGTAATATAGTCCAGATGAGTTCTTCCCAGCTGTTCAGCATAAAAATGTGATAACAGGAACCATCACTTCATTCACATTAGTTATATCTGAAGACATTCACTGTGGACCAGCAGTACTTTGTGGGCAACCTAGGACAACAATGGTCAATCATAGAGTCAGTGTTCTGAAAAGAAAAGAAAAACTGGCCTCTAGTGAACAAGGCAAAGTGCAGTCACTCAATATAAGGCTAAAAATAAGTGGCTCAATAAAAGCAAGTAATGCTTAAGATGTTGAGAACATCTTGCAGTAATGTCACTATTTCTGATGTCCTGGACAGTAATAACAATTCCCTTACACATGAAGAGATTTTTCCACATTTTGGAGTTACTCCATTGCTTCCCTTTTTTATTGAGTAGAAGAACAGATCAATATACCATTCATGCACAACGGTTACCTGCAAGGTTCATGACCAGTTCCAGTGTTCATAGGGCCTTCGCCACTTTAACTCCTCTCTTCTCTAGTCTGCTACTGACCACCTCTATGACAAAATCTCTCCCCTGTCCTGGCCACCTCTGTCTACAACAGTTCACTCTCATCCTCACTGGACGCATTTGCTCCTCTACACGCAGAATCAGGTCTGGACTGTTACAACCCTGCCACACTGACAACACCAGAAATCACAAGAGACATTGCTGTGCCCTTGAATAACTGTGGCATAAAACCAAATCCCTGCTGGACTTCACCCTATATAAATCTGCCCTCTTAAAATACAATTACTGGCTTAATGCTGCCAAACAAACCTACTTGGTCTTTCCTATTATTACCTTGACATCTAGTCCCCGTCAGCTCTTCTCTACCTTTAACTCTCTACTTTGTCCCCGACCTTCTTTACCCACTAACTCTCTTACTGCCCAAGAGATTGTCAATGGCTTCAAAGACAAGATTGATGCAATACGTGAGGACACCTCCACTGTACAGACATCTTCCCCACTTAACATACCTTGTCTAACAGCACAATCAACACTTTGCTCTTTTAAACTGGCTGTTACTGAAGAGGTTACACAACTTTTGAGTTGCCCACTTAACCAATTGTCTCCCAGACCCTGTTCCCTCACAACTACGATCACCCTCTTTTTTATATCCTATGCTCCCTCGCTCGCATCTTCAATCTCTCCCTCTCTCCTGGCAACTCCCCCTCCCTCCCTCCCCTCCCCCCCCCCCTCCTCTCTAAAGCATGCTTATACTCCCATAGTTAAAAAGACCCCAACCTGAACAACTTAAGACCCACCTCATTGCTCCCATTCACCTCTAAACTTTTAGAATGCTTAGCTCCTACCTCATTATAAATAACCTTCTTGACCCCTTACAGCCTGGCTTCTGCTCACAACATGCCACAGAAACTGTCCTACTAAAACTCACTAATGATTTATCAACTGCTAAAACCAATGCTAAAACCAATGGCCACTACTCCATACTCTTACTACTAGACCTCTCTGTGGCCTTAGACACTGTTGACCACTCGCTCCTTCTCAATAAATTCCACTCCCTTGGCCTCCAAGATTCTGCTCTATCCTGGTTCTCCTCCTACCTATCACATCGCTCCTTCAGTGTTACCTACAAATCTGTCTCCTCTTCTCCATTTCCTCTTTCTGTAGCAGTCCCCTAAGGCTCTTTTCTTTGAACCTCTATCTATCTATCTATCTATCTATCTATCTATCTATCTATCTATCTATCTATCTATCTATCTATCTATCTATCTATCTATCTATCTATCTATCTATCTATCTATCTATCTATCTATCTATCTATCTAATCTATCTATCTATCTATCTATCTCTTCCCTTAGTCACTTGATAACCTACCACGGCTTCCAATACCATCTCTACGCTGATGACACCCAAATCTATCTCTACTCCTCACTTTATCCCAGATAGCAAGAAATTATACTGCAAGTCTGAAAATGACTTGCTAAGCTATTGCTAGACTTGCCAGGCTTCACAAGATTGTTGCACAATTTTTGCAAGTCCGCATTGCATGACCCCAGATCAACTTTCTTTGGAAACATTCTTCAAGTCTGCTTTGAGTTCGGGTTCAGTTATGTTGTGCAATAATCATCCCACCACAGTGGTCACTGTGGCTAAATTTCATGTTGTAGACTTGCAGAGCTCTTGCTGTAGACTCACTACTGCAACTTTGCTTTTGCTAGAGATTTCCTACGCAAATTTACTACAAATTGGAAAAGTGTCAACTAGAACTTGTGCTTCAAGTGCTCTGCAAGTGTACAACTTACCAGTGAAAATATGTAGCAAAGTAACAGACTTGCAATTTACAGCTGCAACAAATTTGTGGCAAGTTATCCTTGCTACCTGGGACTCCTTCAGTCTCCTCTCTCATTACTAACTGACATACAGTCAATCCGGAAAGCATTCACAGCGCTTCACTTTTTCTACATTTTATTATGTTACAGCTTTATTCCAAAATGGATTACATTAATTATTTTCTTCAAAATTCTACAAACAATACCCCATAATTACAATGTAAAAGAAGTTTGTTTGAAATATTTGCAAGTTTATTAAAAATAAAAAATGAAAAAAATCATAAGGGGCTTATATAGTAAACTTGGTGTTGAGTTATTCACTTTAAGGTCAACACAGAGGACTAGGGGGCACTCTTTGCGTCTAGAGGAAAACAGATTTCGTCTCCAAATAAGGAAAGGTTTCTTCACCGTAAGAGCTGTGAAAATGTGGAATAGACTCCCTCTAGAGGTGGTTCTGGCCAGCTCACTAGATTGCTTTAAAAAAGGCCCACTTTCTTTCATAGGTGTACATAATGTAAATGGGTACTAATTTTTTATAGGTAAAGTTGATCCAGGGAATATCTGATTGCCTCTTGGGGGATCAGGAAGGAATTCTTTTCCTCTGCTATAGCAAATTGGATCATGCTTTGCTGGGTTTTTTTTTTCGCCTTCCTCTGGATCAGCTGTGGGTATAGGATTGTGTAAAAGAAAGGATTGGCAGCACTCCAGATGAAGTCAAAATCCAGATTTATTGACTGGACATCCCAACGTGACAATAGTGACAAGGTAGACGCGTTTCACACACTACACTGTGTGCTTAATCATTACAGGCTTCTACACCACCTTGAGCAGTGAGTTCTTTTCCTTTGATAGGATTGTGTACATGGGATTGTATGTTTGGGTTTTCTTTATTGTTTTTTTTGGTTGAGCCAGATGGACTTGTGTCTTTTTTCAACCTGACTAACTATGTAACTATGTACCATGTACATAAGTATTCACAGCCTTTGCCCAATACTTTGTTGAAGCACCTTTGGCACAAAATACAGCAAGTCTTTTTGAGTATGATGCTACAAGCTTGGCACACCTATTTTTGGGCAGTTTCTTCCATTCTTCTTTTCAGGACCTCTCAAGCTCCATCAGGTTGGACGGGGAGCGTCGGTGCACAGCCATTTTTAGATCTCTCCAGAGATATTCAATCGGGTTCAAGTGTGGGCTCTGGCTGGGACACTCAAGGACATTCACAGAGTTGTCCTTTAGCTATTCCTTTGTTATCTTGGCTGTGTGCTTAGGGTTTCCTCCAAACATGACGCTTGCTATTCAGGCCAAACAGTTCAATCTTTGTTTCATCAGACCAGATAATTTTATTTCTCATGGTCTAAGAGTCCTTTAGGTGCCTTTTGCCAAACTCCAGGCGGGCTGCCTTGTGCCTTTTACTGAGAAGTGGCTTCCGTCTGGCAACTCTACCATACAAGCCTGATTGGTGGAGTGCTGCAGAGATTGTTGTTCTTCTGTAAGGTCCTCCTCTCTCCATAGAGAAACGCTGGAGCTCTATCAGAGTGACCATTGAGTTCTTAGTCATCTCCCTGATTAAGGGCCTTCAATCCCAAACACTTAGTTTGGCAGGGCGGCCCACTCTAGCAAGAGTCCTGGTGGTTCTAAACTTCTCCCATTTACGTGTGATGGAGACCACTGTGCTCATTGGGACCTTCAATGCTGCAGAAATTTTTCAGTACATTTCCCCAGATCTGTGCCTCCATACAATCCTGTCGCGGAGGTCTACAGACAATTCATTGGACTTCATGGCTTGGTTTTAGCTCTGAAAAGCCCTGTTAACTGTGAGACCTTATATAGACAGGTGTGTGCCTTTCCTAGATCATGTCCAATCCACTGAGATTACCAAATGGGGACTCCAATCAAGTTGTAGAAACATCTCAAAGATGATTAGTGATTAGATGATTAGTGGAATCAGAATGCCCCTGAGCTTAATTTTGAGTGTCATGGCAAACGCTGTGAATACTTATGTACATGTGATTTTTTCGTTTTCTATTTTTAATAAATTTGCAAAGATTTCAAACAAACTTCTTTCACGTCATTATGGGGTATTATTTGTAGAATAATGAGAGAAATAATGAATGTAATCCGTTTTGGAATAAGCCTGTAACATAACAAAATGTGGAAAAAGTGAACCGATGTGAATACTTTCCGCATTCACTGTATCGGCATGAATGTCGCAATACTTCTTTAAACGAAATCTCTTTAAAACCAAGCTGATAATATTCCCCCTGCCTGTGCCCCCCACTATGACTTTACCTTCTAGGTCAATAATGCAATCCCTCCCCTCACGTCAGGGTACTAGGTGTAATCCTGTCCTTTCTCGCCTTGACTATTGCAACTCCCTTCTCATAGGCTTACCTCGCCATAGACCAGTGGTTCTCAACCTTCCGAATGCTGCGACCCTTTAATACAGTTCCTCATATTGTGGTGACCCCCAACCATAAAATCATTTTTGTTGCTACTTCATAACTGTAATTTTGCTACTGTTTTGAATCGTAATGTAAATATCTGATATGCAGGATGTATTTTCATTGTTACAAATGGATGCAGGGGCTTCCGGCATTAAACAGGAGATGCAGGGGCTGCGGGCATGGTTCAGGAAATTCAGGGGCAGCGGGCATGGTGTAGGAGATGCAGGGGCTGTGGGCATGGTGCAGGAGATGCAGAGGCTGCGGGCATGATACAGGGGCTGCAGGCATGGTGCAGGAGATGCAGGGCCCCAGGCATGGTGCAGGAGATGCAGGGGCCACAGGCATGGTACAGGAGATGCAGGGGCTACGGGCATGGTGCAGTAGATGCAGGGGCTGCGGACATGGTGCAGGGGCTGCGGGCATGGTGCAGGAGAGGCAGGGGCTGCGGGCATGGTTCAGGAAATGCAGGGGCAGCGGGCATGGTGTAGGAGATGCAGGGGCTGTGGGCATGGTGCAGGAGATGCAGAGGCTGCGGGCATGATACGGGGGCTGCAGGCATGGTGCAGGAGATGCAGGGCCCCAGGCATGGTGCAGGAGATGCAGGGGCCACAGGCATGGTACAGGAGATGCAGGGGCTATGGGCATGGTGCAGTAGATGCAGGGGCTGCGGACATGTTGCAGGGGCTGCGGGCATGGTGCAGGGGCTGCGGGCATGGTGCAGGAGAGGCAGGGTCTGCGGGCATGGTACAGAATATGCAGGGGCCGCGGGCATGGTGCAGGAGATGAAGAGGCTGCGGGCATGATGCAGGGGCTGCGGGCATGGTGCAGTAGATGCAGGGGCTGCAGGCATGGTGCAGGAGATGCAGAGGCCATGGGCATGGAGCAGGAGATGCTGGGGCTGTGGGCATGGTGTAGGAGATGCAGGGCCGGGCATGATGCAGGGCTGCGGGCATGGTACATGCAGAGCTGTGGTCATAGTACAGGAGATGCAGTGCTGCGGGCATGGTACAGGAGATTCTCCTGGAGAATCTCCTGTACCATGCCCACAGCACTGCATCTCCTGAGGAGATGCAGGGACTGCGGAGGGGTCTCACTTACCATTTGGTGAGGCGCCTTGCATTTAAAAATGGCATCCCGCATGCACCATCTGCCCGAGAATAGCCCAGCGTGTACAGCTTTCCTGAACGGCGGTGCGAATGCGCAGTGTACCTGTCAGACCGGCTGTGGCCATTTTTTTTTCAGATGCCAGTGCCTGCCTAAGACCATCGGAAATATGTGTTTTCCAATGGTCTTAGGTGACCCCTGTCGCGACCCACAGGTTGAGAACTGCTGCCATAGACTATCCCCTCTTCAGTTTATCATGAATGCTGCTGCCAGACTCCTCTACTTTATTAACCGTTCAGTGTCTTCCACCCTTCTCTGCCAATTCTATACTGGCTTCCGATCACCCAGCGAATTAAATTCAAAATACTAACAGCAACATACAAAGCCATTCACAACTATGCCCTGAGCTACATCGCCAATCTTGTCCCCAAATATTACCCAAACTGTCCTCTCCACTCTTCTCAAGACCTCCTGCTCTCAAGCTCCCTTGTCTCCTCCTCCCATGCACCAGGACTTCTTCTGAGCTTCTCCCATCCTCTGGAACTCTCTTCTTCAATCTTCTACTCTGGCTGCCTTTAGGTGATCCCTGAAAACTCATCTCTTCAGGGAAGTCTATCACACCTCCATCTAATCTTTTATTATTTCCATCAGTTCAACCCCCACAGTTACAACCTTTTGTACCACTTGCCCCATCCTATTAGATTGTAAGCTCTTATGAGCAGGACCCTGTTAACCCTCTTGTATTTTATTGTATTGCAACTGTACTGTCTCCCTTTCATATTGTAAAGCACTGTGTAAACTGTTGGCGCTATATAAATCCTGTATAATAATAATAATAATAATAACTTATTCAAGGAAGGGCATACCATATATTTCCTAAACTGGAGCAGAAAAAAAGGATCAATATATAACACCTGTGCAGCAATATTACCTGCAAATATCTTGGCCAGTTCCAGTGTTCATAGTACCCATTCAAGGATGAACATATAACACAACTAACCAAGAGAGATTTCTGTCTGTATATGGCTACACTAAGATAACCATCTCAATACCAGCCATGTTAAACCCCCTTCCTTTCAAGATCACTTTTTTTCAGTTGTCGTTGCTGTGATAGTTTGAATGACACATACTTTGCCACTTAACACAAAAGTCCCCACGTGTACCAAAATAAATTTGATATCCTTTGAGACATGAAGCTTTCTTTGGTGGTGTTTAAAAACTATTTCTTTCATATCTTTTTTATTTTTGGTATACAAAGGAAAAACACCAACCATGACAAAACAGTTTGTACATAAAGGAACACAGAGCCATAAATCATAACATGGGTTATATAGCCACATGCAGGTGAAGGACACTGGCAACCAATCAGAAAGACCAATACAGACCTGCTCACGGATATAGAAATACGGGGCAACTTAGGAAACAGTGACCATAGGTTAATTAGTTTCAGTATTAATCATAGTAATAGGAAACATAAGGGTAATATAAGGATGCTGAATTTCAAAAGAGCAGATTTCCCAAAACTGTGCTCGCTGCTAGAAAATATCAAATGGGATAGAACCCTGGGAACAAAGAACACGGAGGAAAAATTGGAAGGCTTCAAGAGCATACTAAACAAAGGGATTGACCAGTGCATTCCAAAGGGAAATACGTTTAAAAGAGCAAAACTAAACCCTGGGTGGCTAAACTCCAACTTAAAAATGCATATTAATGCTAAAGAAAAGGCCTTCAAAAAATACAAGACTGAGGGGTCATTGGCAGCATTCAAACATTACCAAGAGGGTAATTCGAAATGTAAAGACGAAATCAGGGCGGCTAAAATAGAACACGAGAGACATATAGCGGAAGAGAGTAAAAAGAACCCCAAGAAATTCTTTAAGTATAGAAATAGTAAGAAAGCGAGGCCAGAACACATTGGCCACAAAAAAGATGACAAGGGAGATTTGGCCACAGACGACAGGGAAAAGGCGGTAGTGTTAAATAATTTCTTCTCTTCAGTCTTCACAAAAGAATTGGGGGGCTACACTAACCCAGCTTGTAGGGCCAAACTAAACAACACACCTCAGGAAGTACCGCCATGGGTAACAGAAGATAGACTTGGAACTAAACTAGAGAAACTTAACATAAATAAATCACCGGGACCGGATGGCTTGCACCCGAGGATTCTTAAAGAGCTCAGCCAGGTGATTGCCAGACCATTATTCATGATTTTTAAGGATAGTTTACAGACGGGTATGGTGCCAGCTGATTGGAAAAAAGCCAACGTGGTACCAATATTTAAAAAAGGGCCGAGATATATCCCGGGTAACTATAGGCTGGTCAGCCTAACATCAGTAGTCTGCAAGATTTTGGAGGGGATGTTAAGGGACCACATACAAGACTTTAGTAATGAAAATGGTATTATTAGTAGTAATCAGCATGGATTCATGAAAAATCGTTCTTGCCAAACCAATCTATTAACCTTCTATGATGAAGTGAGCTGCCACCTAGATAAAGGTAAGCCTGTGGATGTGGTGTATCTGGACTTTGCAAAGGCCTTTGACACTGTTCCCCACAAACGCTTACTGTTCAAACTAAGGAAGGTAGATATGGACCAAGTTGAGTACCTGGATAGAGAACTGGCTCCAGGGGAGAGTGCAAAGGGTGGTGATTAATGGGGAGTACTCGGATTGGGCGGAAAGTGGAAAGTGGGGTCCCCCAGGGTTCTGTCCTGGGGCCAATCCTGTTTAATTTATTCATTAATAATCTAGAGGAGGGGATATCTAGTACACTCTCAGTATTTGCGGTTGATACTAAACTAAGCATGCCAATATCTTCTATGCAGGATGTGGAAACCTTACAAGCGGACCTGAACAAAATAATGGGGTGGGCAAATACATGGCAGATGAGGTTTAATGTAGAAAAATGTAAAGTAATGCACTTGGGTGCCAGAAACCAGAAAGCAAGCTACTCACTAGGGGGGGAACCTCTGGGTGAATCTAAGATGGAAAAGGACCTGGGGGTACTGGTAGACAACAGGCTTGGCAGTGGCATGCAATGCCAAGCCGCTGCAAGCAAAGCCAACAGAATACTGGGATGTATAAAAAAAGGGGATTCACTCCAGAAATAAAGAGATTATTCTCTCTCTCTACAAGACTCTGGTGCGGCCACATGTGGAGTATGCTGTCCAGTTCTGGGCACCGGTCCTCAGGAAGGATGTGCTGGAACTGGAAAGAGTCCAGAGAAGGGCAACAAAAATAATTAGGGGAATGGAGGACATCAGCTATGAGGAAAGACTACAAGCACTGAACTTATTCTCTCTGGAGAAGAGACGATTGAGGGGGGATATGATATCAATGTTACTTAGGGGGTTCTTTACTGTCAGAGCAGTAAGGATGTGGAATTCTCTTCTGCAAACAGTCGTATCAGCAGGGAGCATCGATAGTTTCAAAAAACTATTAGATGGGCACCTTAAAGACCACAACATACAGGGGTATACAATGTACAACATACAGGGGTATATAATGTACGGTTAACAGCAAACACACACACACATCATAGGTTGAACTTGATGGACTGATGTCTTTTTTCAACCTCACTAGCTAACTATGTTACTATGTTAAAAGATGTCCCTCTATATAACCCCTCCCACATATGAAGTACCTCCGTTTTTTTGCCAGTGTCTAAAAGGTGATGGTCACGGTGGAGAGTCTTTCCACATTTTCTTCAAGGAAGAAAGAAGATTAAGCTACATACCCCAATCAAAAATGCGAAAAGGTTGTAACTTTGTGTGAGGTGTGTGGCCCTTAGTGACTAACATAATATAATAACATCCAAAAAATAAAAGAAAATCAGATCAATGTAGATCACATTTGAATGAATCAGAGAATGAATTGTAATAGCAATGTACATGGAGATTTAAAAAAAAACGATATGGATTGCACATGAGTAAAAAAGTAAAAACATCAACACTAGTAAGTGGATGATATTATACATGCATTCATATTGGGTAAAAACATGAATATACTATACATGGTACATACAGATATAGAACAATACAGTCCAGTACATGGTAAAAAAAGGATGGTACATAGGAGGTTCACGGTGGGGCTGATGGAGGGAGGAGCCTGCTAATGGAGCTGATCCCGACGGCCTGCTGAGTCTCTGAGCCACCGCCCAGAGAGATGTGAGGGAATGCTCTCTCACCTAGCCTCGATGCCTGCCTAGCTGGATCCCGCTACCCCCCCTCCCCGCTACCCGGAGGCCCCGACCCGGGCCTGGTTGCCGACCCTCCCTGAGACTTGGAGGAGGGAGGACGAGCACGCTGGGTCCCTCCTGGAGACTGGAATCGGCTGTGCATTGGAGAGGTGGCCGCCGAGCGCAGGGGCTGCTGAGACGCTGGGAGAGCCGGCGCCCAGGATCAGGAGAGAAGGTCTGATTGGAGTGAACACCGCCGAGGGATCCAGCTTGGAGAGACCCAGCAACATTGGACATCGTAATCATCCCCACCATACCACTCTACAAGGAACGCCACAGATTAGCCGAAGGGGACTGGTGAGAGGGGAAACCCCCCAGAATTTTAATATGAACGATATCAAAACAGTCTTTCTTAAAAATACTATCATCATTTTGGAGTGTATAACTTAAGAGCTAATGTGACTGTGATGGAAAAGTGGTGTGGGACCTTGCTTGCTTGAGTGCGAGGGAAACCCCCAGAGAGGTTGTACGTTTATTTCTCAACATCAGATCTTCTTGAAAAGCACTGTCTTATTATCATCTATAAGTATGCAGCTTAATAGAACAGAGGGACTAATCTGAAAAAAGTGCGGGACTATGATTACTTAAGCGAGAGGGGAAATCCCCTAGAACCCCCTGCGTTGGATCATAAAATCAGCCTTCCTTGAAGCACTGTTAAATTATCACCCAGGAGTATATAGCTTAAGAATCAATGAGACTGTTGAGAAAAAATGTGCGGGACTCTGTTTACCAAAGTATGAGGGGAAACCCCTATAGAAATGCACTACATTTGATCTCATTCCTAGCCCTTCGTGAAAGTATCTGTATATTTTCATCTATGAGTTTATAGTTTGATGAGTCAGAGGGATGGTTCTGAAAATTGTGCGGGACGCTGCTTACTTATGGTAGAGGGGAAACCCCCCAGGATTTTATTTCACATGATCTCAATATCAGCCCTCCTTGAAAGTACTGCTGAATTATCTTTCTTAAAAATACTATCATCATTTTGGAGTGTATAACTTAAGAGCTAATGTGACTGTGATGGAAAAGTGGTGTGGGACCTTGCTTGCTTGAGTGCGAGGGAAACCCCCCCAGAGAGGTTGTACGTTTATTTCTCAACATCAGCTCCTCTTAAAAAGCACTGTCTTATTATCAACTATGAGTATGCAGCTTAATAGAACAGAGGGACTAATCTGAAGAAAGTGCGGGACTATGCTTATTTAAGCGAGAGGGGAAATCCCCTAGAACCCTCCTGCGTTGGATCCTAAAATCAGCCTTTCTTGCAGCACTGCTAAATTATCACCCAGGAGTATATAGCTTAAGAGTTAACGAGACTGTTGGGAAAAAATGTGCGGGAATCTGTTTACCAAAGTATGAGGGGAAACCCCTATAGAATTGCACTACACCTGATCTCATTCCCAGCCCTTCGTGAAAGCATCTGTATATTTTCATTTATGAGCTTACAGTTTAATGAGTCAGAGGGATGGTTCTGAAAATTGTGCGGGACACTGCTTACTTATGGTAGAGGGGAAACCCCCCAGGACTTTATTTGCACAGGATTTCAATATCAGCCCTCCTTGGAAGTACTGCTAGATTATCTTTCATGAGTGTATAGCTTAAGAATTGTCAGGACGGTTTGGAAAAAATGTGTGGGACTCTGCTTATTTAGGGAGGGGGGAAACCCCCCAGAATCCTCCTTTATTGAATATAATATACCGGCCCTCTCTGAAAGCAAAGACATATTGTCATCTATGAGTATAATGGTCTAAGAGAAGGTGGGTTTGTGTTGAAAAGGTTCGGGACTCTGCCTGTTTGAATGAGAGGGGAAACCCCCCAGAATCCTTATATGACCAATTTCAAATACCAGCTTTCTTAGAAAATACTGCTACAGTATTTATTTACAAGTGTATGCTTAAGAGCTAGTTGAACGGTTCTGGAAAAAGTGCGGGACTCTACTCACTTGGGTGAGGGCGGAAACCCCCCAGATCTTACTTACGCGCATTGAGAAATGTGCGGGAATCTGAGTACTTAAGTGAGAGGGGAAACCACCAAAATTTTCATATGTTTGACTTCAACAACAGCTTCCCCTGGTAGCACAGCTATATTATCATATGTGAGTGTATAGCTTAAGAACTAGTGAGACTGTCGTGCAAAAAGTGTGGGACCTCTCTTACTTGAATCACTGAATAAATGTATATGATATTTAGTTCATACTGAAAATAGAGACATAAGAGGAAGCTATACTGAGGGCTTATTCCCCAGAGCCGAATCCACAATGAGAGGTAAACCGGCAAAGGAAGTGGCAGGGAAGCCTCCAAAAACTACAGCAAGCCCAGGAACAATTAAAAAATACATGACACCTGAGGGAAAAGGTCAAAACACACAGCCAGAGGATCAACCGGTTGTTAGACCCAAACAAAATACAGAGGGAACCAAGAAAACTAAGAATCAAAAGCATATAGGAGTAAGTGGAGAAGAAAGCCTACAAGTGTCAAGAGAAAGCAGTATAACAATAGAGGATGGAGACATGAATAGAGAAGATGAATTCAATGAAAAAGATTATCCACCATCAAAATCAGAAATGCGGGAAATGTCGAAATGCCGAGATGGCTACACTACACGTCGACATTGGGCATATTCTGGGCAGAGTAGAAGAAACAGAAAAAAAGGTGGAGTCCCAAGGAAAAGAACTAAAAAATCTAAAAGAACAAATGAGAAAAATGAAAATGGAGCAGAGAAATATGTTATACAAAATCGAAGACCAAGAGAATAGAAAGAATAGAAAAGAAAAAATCTGAGAATAAGAGGATTACCAGAGAAAGGGCCAACAGAAAATTTAGAAGAAACCCTGGAGAAGTTATTTAACCCTCTGCTGTGAAAGGCGACCACAGATAAAATTGAGTTTGAGAGAATTCATAGGTTGCGTAAACCAACCAATCTACCAAAAGAGAAAACAAGAGATGTGATTGTAAGATTCCATAAATACGAGACAAGGGCCCAGATCTGGGGGAAAACGAGAAGTAGACCGGAATTAAAATATGACGGGGAGGACATTCAGATTTTCCCAGACCTGGCAAAAGAGACAATTAACAGAAAACGCATTCTTAGACCAATGGTAGAAATATTAAAGAAAAAAGATATACAATACTTTTGGAATTTCCCAGCAGGCCTAGGAGTGAGAAGAGATGGGAGGACAGTACTCCTTAGATACTCCTTAGATACTCAGAGGAAACCAAAGACTTTTGTGAAGCAGTAAAAATCCCACTTATGGATATTCCAGGCTGGACAGACCAGGAGTGCCCAGAGGAAGAAGTTGATGAAGGAGAATTGAATCAGTGGAAACAGAAGAAAAAGATGAAAACAAAAGGATGAAAAAGGACTGGGGGGACCGGGGGGATTGGGGGAGGGGGGGGGGCTGGCGGGAGAAGGGGAGGAGGGGAGGAGGAGCAAGTAAGAATAAAAAACGGGTGGCCCTATGGAGATCAGCGGGCCGTCACCATTAGACCCTATGGTAGGGAGGATGGGAGGGAACGGTGACCACTATCAGAGCTCGACCTCGGCCACAAGTCGATTGGAAAGGGAGGAAGGAGAATCGACAACCCTGATGGAGGGACCGGGAATAGTTGGGGGAGGGGAGGGTAGGGGTGGGAAGAGGAAAGGGGAAGAAAGAGGGAAAAAGAAGTCAATAGATCAAAACGTCTCCTATAAGAAAATACAAGAATTAAGAGAACTCACAAGACAAGAAAAATCAGAGGGATTAATGCCATCTCTTAGGGATCCCTGGTGTTGGTTGAACAGTTTTTATGGCCACTTTAGAGTTGAAGAGATGATAGAGAAAGATAGTAATGAAGATTAAGAAACAATGGTTATAGTTAACATATTATCTTACAATGTCCGAGGTTTAAACTCTCCAGAAAAAAGGAAAAAAATTTTAAAAGAAATTAGTTATTTGAAAGCAGATTTGACATTCTTACAGGAGACTCATTTATCTCATGCATCTAATATCAGATTGTATTCTAAGAGCCATCCTACCTGGTATTACACGGACTCACCCGGGAGGAAGTCCAAGGGAGTAGCCATTGGCATTTCTAGGAGCCTTGGATTTGTTCTAGAGTCGAGAAAGGTAGACCCAGAGGGAAGATACCTCTTTTTAAGAGGAAAAATAGGAGATGAAGATGTGACCCTAGTAAATATATATAGTCCTAATGAGAGACAAGTAGACTTCCTAGGTAAAGTACTGGGAAAATTAATGGAGTTTAAAAAAGGAGGAGTCATACTGGCAGGGGACCTCAATCTCTGCCTTGACCCTAAAGTAGATACCACATCAAAAACCCTACGGATAAATAAAGTACAGGCAAAGAAAATAAAGGAAAAATTATTTACAAATCAACTGGCAGATATTTGGAGAATTCTCCATCCGAAACATAGAGATTATACATGTTACTCAAGTGTACATGGAACATACTCAAGATTGGATTACATACTAATCGAACATAGGTGGATCGAAAGGGTAAGCGAGGCAGAGATTGGGGTCAAGACTTGGTCGGACCATACCCCCATTATGGTAAAAATAAAAATGGCGAAAGAGCGACCTAGGATGGATGCTTGGAAAATAAATGAGGAGATTTTTGGAGATAAAAAGTGGGAAAAAGAAATAGTGAAAGAGTTGGAATTCTATTTTCAAATAAACGATACAAAAGATGCACCAAAAGACATAGTATGGGAAGCTCATAAGGCTTATATGAGGGGCATATTTATCTCAAAGGGGACCCAAAGGAAAAAAGAAAGAATAAAAGATAAGATTAGGCTAATGACAGAAGTACATCAATTAGAGCAAAAACATAAAAATACACAAGATAAATTAATAAATAATTTACTTGAGGTGAAGAGAGAAGAATTGAAAGATCTGCTAGAACAGGAAATAAAGCAGGAAATGAAAAGATGCATAAAAGAAAAATACATTGAAAGTAATAAGGTTGGGAAAAACCTAGCAAAAATCCTGAAAAAGAAGAAAGGAAAAAATTTTGTAGATAAAATTAAAAATAAAAATGGGGAAATAATTCAAACAACGACAGGAATAGCCAAAGAATTCCAAAACTATTATGCTAATCTTTATGCAGTAAAGAAAGGTGAGATACAGGGGAATGAAACAGAAAATAGGGAGAAAATCAAAAAATACCTTGTAGACGCAGGACTGACAAAGATAGATGAGGAAAAGTTAACATTCTTAGAAAGACCAATCTCAGAACAAGAAATAGAGAGAGCCATTAAAGAAACGAGCCTAGGTAAAAGCCCAGGACCGGATGGGTTTACCATGGGTTATTATAAAAAATTTAAGGACATTTTAATCCCAAGATTTAAAGAATATATAAACGGAATAGGGACTCGGTACGAGATGAGTAGAGAGGCCCTGTCAGCATCAATCACAGTTATACGGAAAGAGGGAAAAGACCCGTTACTATGTTCTAGTTTTAGACCCATCTCCCTACTTAATGTTGATACTAAATTATTCACAAAAATTTTGGCCACTAGAATGAAGAACCTAATGGGGGAGTGGATACACAATGATCAAGTAGGATTCATCCCGGGGAGACAGGGACGGGACAATGGGATAAAAACTATACTGTTGATAGACCATATGGTAAAAAGCAGAGCTCCCAGTCTACTCCTGTCAATAGATGCGGAAAAAGCATTTGACAGGGTAGACTGGGAGTTCATGATAAACACCCTAGTGGAGTTGGGAATAAAACCTAGAATGTTGGCCTGGATCAAAACTTTGTATAATCAACCAACTGCAAAGGTAAAGGTCAATGGAACTTTGTCAGACTCGTTTAAAATGCTCAATGGAACAAGACAAGGATGTCCCTTGTCTCCGATGTTATTTGTCTTATCTTTGGAATCACTACTGGCAACTATTAGAAATAGTGTGGACATCGGGGGCATAAAGGTGGGACAAGTGGAGCATAAGGTATCTGCCTTTGCAGATGATATCCTGCTTTACATAAGTAATCCGAGGATCACTTTGCCCAACATAATTAAAATAATGAAACAATATGGAGAACTATCCAATTTAAAAATTAATCAAAAAAAATCAGAAATATTAAATATTAATATCCTTAAACAAGAAGAGGAGATGTTAAAAAAAGAATTTCAGTTCAACTGGAGAAAAGATGAGATTAAATATTTAGGGATAAAATTAACCCCAACTCCAGAAAAACTCTACAAAACAAATTTTCTAGAACTTCTGAATGAAGTAAGATCAGAATTAAATAGATTATCCCCGAGAATCTTTTCCTGGATAGGGAGAATAAATACGATAAAAATGATAATCCTGCCCAAAATTATATATAAATTCCAGATGATTCCGATTTCATTACCTCAAGTATTTTTTAAAACACTTAAAAGATTAATATCCCGCTTTATTTGGAAATACAAAAAGCCAAGGGTAAAGTACACTACACTATGTAAAGGTAAGGGACAAGGGGGATTAGCCCTACCCGACTTTAAAAATTATTATTTTGCAGCAATACTCACAAGGGTGATAGAATGGCCAAAAAAAAATAATGATAGAAATTGGGTGGTAATAGAAAGCACGATGAGTGGTACACACCTAGCAAAAGTTATATGGATACCTGAGAGGTTTAGAAATCTGGACACTAACACGCATATAATCACAAGACATGCTATTAAGGTTTGGGATAATATACATAAAAAAGAAAATTGGAAACACAATTCACCACTGATCCCGTTACAGGGCACAAAATTTTTTGCACCAGGGGAAGAGAAGGAATTAGGTAAATGGATAGAAGAAGGAGAAGCACAATTAGGGGATATAGTAGAGAAGGGGAAAATTATAACCTTGGAGGGGCGGAGCCGGCAGCCGGAGCGGATGGACGCCTGATCACGCCGCTCTGCTACAACGGGACTGATTAAGCCTTCCTAAGCGATCACTCAGCTTTTCCATCCGGTCGGTTACCCCGTTAAAGGTGCCTGGAATCAGTATGGCCTCCACCGGGAAGCGCAAACAGCGTGACAAGCCCAAAAAACTGACTGAATTCTTCAGCCCTGCATCGGGCCGCCTCAACCAAAATGGCGCCGGCGCGAGGTCCGGCACTCCCGCCGCGAGCAAGGGAGGATCAAGCCACTCCACTACGGCAACCCTGGACACTGGTGAGTCCTCAACAGACCCTACTACACAGCCTTTCTCTCCCTTTACAAGCCCTCTCAAGCAGCGGAGACGGCTGACGGGAGATAGTGAGGACAGGGAGCAGGATGGCCCTGATATGGAGGAGGGGGAGGATATGGAACAGACCGTTTCATATGGCCAGCAACTTGATGCTTATCCCACCACTGGACAGGCTATTACAGATACGGCAATGAAGGACATGATGAGGACACTGAGGGGGGCTCTACAGCAGGACATGGCAGCTTTCATGAGGGCTACTAAGAGGGAAATAGCTTCTTTGGGAGACAGGGTGGACTATACAGAGAATAAGCTGTGTGAATTCACTGGAGCACATAATGACTTAGTGGATGCCCACTTTGAACTGGAAGACGAGCTCAAAAATCTTAAACTGAAGGTAGCTGATCTGGAGGATAGAGCACGCAGAAATAACATTAAATTCCGGGGGATCCCAGAATCAGTGAAGCCAGCGGAGCTCACCCCCTTCCTGCAACAACTTATGCAAGCTGCTCTACCCACGCTTAGCCCTGCGGACCTTCTCATTGATAGGGCTCACAGATTACCGAAGCCGTCTCATATCCCTGATGCGGTCCCTAGGGATGTGATTGCCCGCATCCATTTTTTTCATGTAAAGGACCAATTAATGCGCTTCTCCAGGCAACATCCTGCTCTCCCAGACCCGTACGCAGGTATCTCTCTGTTCACTGACCTATCTCAGGCTACCCTCTCAGCCAGACACAATTTGGTTCCTATAACCAAGATACTTAGGAATCACAAAATCCTGTACAAGTGGGGTTTTCCTGCTAAAATCACAGTTACAGTTAACAACATGTCCCACACTATCTCATCACTACCCAAGGGTCTGGAACTTCTCCGGAAGTGGGGATATCTTCCTCAGGATGAAGACAGGAATGCTGTCCCACCCCAGGGACACCCACGTCACGCATCCACCTCCCAGACAGCAACTACTTGAACCTACTACATGCCATCCAGGCATCATCAACCTTTTCAAATCCACCAGCCGATCGGATAACAGCGCACCCGTTGTGCGGTTCATATGACTTGGTTTCCCCCTATGTCTGTGTGCGGGATTGCCCGCACCCTTGTTGGAACTCTTTTGTTTTGCCTAACTACTTGTTTCTTTTTTTTTGATTATTTTGCACTACTCCAGGTTCTGTGTTTCCCGTGTGAATTCCTGACACTCTCCATGTCTACCTGGCCTTGGATGGGCTGCATTGGCGCCCAATGTTCCTTTTTCTTCCCTACCCTTCTTTTCCCTTCTGCCACCAGGAGCTATACTCGCTTTGTCTCTCGCAGCAATGGTCGTTAGAGTGATGTCCCTCAATGTCAGGGGTCTCAACAGCCCTTACAAGAGAAGAAGCCTCTGGAAAACGGCATTACAACAACACTGTGACGTTCTCTGCGTACAGGAAACGCATTTTGCAGGTACTAAAGCCCCTTTATGCTCTCACCCTAAATTCCCTCACGTCTTCACGGCTAGTGACTCTGGCAAGAAGAATGGAGTCCTTGTGGCTTTTAAGGACACATTGTCATTTAAATTGTTACATAGAGCGGAAGCTCCCCACGGCAGGGCTCTCCTGCTGATGGTTGAAATTAACGATACGTTGTACACTATTGTGAACATTTATGCACCCAATCGGCATCCACTGAAATTCCTACGTAAAACTTTCTTGTGGGCAAAAAAACAAGCTAAAGGGCGTCTGTTGTTTTGCGGGGATTTTAATGTTATTATGAATGCAGATTTGGATTGCTCCTCAGTGGGGCGTAGACGCAGACCAATTTTAGGCCCTCTATGTGTAGAGGAGGAATTGTACGATCCATGGAGGTGTCTGCGAACCACTGAGAGAGACTATTCATTTTTCTCAGCTGTTCATGGTAGCTATTCTAGAATAGATCTATTTTTGACGGACAAGTATCTTTTACAGCAGGTTGTCAGAGCAGACATCCATTCTATCACATGGTCGGACCATGCCCCTATCACTATGGATATAATGGATGGTTCTAACAGACGCCATGCTCCCATTTGGCGCAATGATACCTTTGTGTTAGCTCACCCGGAGTACAGTGCAGAAGTTAAGGCTAAGATTGATGAATACTTTATAATTAACGCTAACGGTACAACAGCCCCTGAGGTGGTCTGGTGTGCCCACAAGGCGGTGGCTAGGGGTCTCTTAATTCAGCAGACGGCTAGAGATAGGAAGAAAAGAACAGCACATATTACAGATTTGCAATCTAAAATTGCAGAATTGGAGAGAATTCACAAGGCTGGGGGAGCTACTTCCCCCGACATTGTGACCGACCTCACAAACTTAAGGAACGACCTGCGGACTACCCTGTTACGTGCTCATGACATTTTCTTTAAGAGGTTGAAATTGACTTGGTACTCCCAAAGCAACAGAGCAAGTAAACTTCTGGCATCTCAGCTCAGGAAGAAGCGCCTTAAATCTAATATCCCCCTGATAAAACATCATAATACGGGCAAAGTGTTCAAAAACCCTAAGGATGTAGCCAACGTATTTAGAGATTATTATAGTTCCTTGTATAACCTTAAGGACGACCCAGACACGTACGCTCCTTCTGTCCAAGACATTGACAAATTTCTGTCCTCACTCTCTCTGCCCTCAATAGATGACGCCTCACTGGAAATCTTGAATAGACCCATCACCGAGGACGAAATTCATAAAGTAATTAACTCCCTTCCACTACACAAATCTCCAGGCCCGGACGGATTTTCAGCAGAATATTACAAATTAATGGCCCCAGTAATTGTTCCCCATCTAGTCCCCCTTTTCAACTCGGCCCCGGTGACTGGCAATTTCCCGAATGAAATGCTCCAGGCTACAATTGTGACTATACCTAAACCAGGAAAAACGACGGATACCCCCCTTAACTTTAGGCCCATATCACTTTTGAATGTAGACCTGAAAATTTATGCAAAAGTAATAGCTAATAGACTCCTTTTATGCACACCCTATCTGCTGGGATTAGACCAAGTGGGATTCGTGAAGGGCAGGCAGGCGACAGACGGCACCCGTCGAATGATCGACCTTTTATCGTATACTGAGGAACGTTCCACTCCAACGGTCTTTTTGGCATTAGATGCTGAAAAGGCCTTTGATAGGGTCCATTGGGGCTACCTGTCCAGGACTCTCACTAAGTTTGGGCTTCATGGATTTATACACTCGGCTGTTATGGCTCTCTACACTAAGCCCTCGGCGAGAGTACTCACAGATGGCATCCTGTCGGATACCTTCGACCTGACCAATGGCACGCGTCAGGGGTGTCCCCTCTCCCCAATCATCTTTTCCTTGGCAATAGAACCTCTTGCAGAGGCTATTAGATCCAATGTTTGTATTAAAGGTATAACAATTGGCCAGACTGAACACAAATTGGGACTCTTTGCCGACGATATAATTCTGACCCTGACTGAGCCGACTGAGTCGTTGCGTAAACTTCAATCTATTATCCAATTGTTCGGTCAAATATCGTATTATAAGGTTAACACTGCTAAATGCTGCGCCCTTCCTATCTCTATCCCGTCTGCTGACCTCACCACCCTTGCCAGGTTGTTTCCATGTAACTGGGAGGCACCCTCGATAACTTACCTGGGCATCCAACTCACCTCACCGGTTGCGAGGCTATATGAATGTAATATGTTGCCGCTATTGGATCGTGTTGAAGAGGAATTCTCCCAGATCAGGAAGGTCCACCTTTCCTGGCTAGGCAGAATTGCAGCGTATAAAATGCAAGTACTTCCGAAGATACTGTACTTTTTTAGGACGCTCCCCATCCCTATCCCCCAATTGTTCTTCAACAAACTGGCTTCTCAATTGAGAAAATTTATCTGGGATGGGAGACCGCCTAGAATAGCACTATCCACTCTATATAAACCCCATAATTTGGGGGGAGTGGGTCTTCCTGATGCGCAGGCTTACTACCGTGCTGCAGTCTTGACACAGGCCCGCTATTGGTTTGTGCACCAGGAAGATAATCTATGGAATCAGATAGAGAGACGAATTTCTCCGGGTCAAAATCTACATGCCTTAATATTTGCAGCCACCTTACTTCATAAACTAAAAATTCCTCCTTACCCCACCATTCAAGCTACCCTACAAACGTGGTCTCATCTCCTTGCGCAGGACTTTAGAGATGAGGAATGCGTAACCCTTGATACTCCACTAGCAATGTATGATTTACTGCTACCGGAGGTATCGACCTTGCACTGGAGAAATCGAGGCTTCCATTTCTCCGCTCACTCGCCCCAAATCTGCTCCTCCATGGACGCGCTGACTAAACTCCAAATTAAGGCTTACAATAAAGTTCACAAATCGAAGATTCCCCCAATACCGGTGAAGCTTTGGGAATTTATGCTCGCAAAGTCTCCCTCTAATATTAAAGGTATCTCCTTGTGTTATGAGTTTTGCAAATATCACCCTCCACTTCGCAAGTCCCCCACTATCCTCAAGTGGGAGGATGAGCTAGGCCAGTCCTTCTCTGAGGTTCAGTGGTTGAAAGCATTGCAGATCAGTCGCTCCTCTTCGGCGTGTGTGGACCACTGGGATAACTCCCTGAAACTCTTACACAGATATTATATGACACCTGCCAGGCTTCACGCTATGGACAAGAAATGTTCTCCCCTTTGTTGGAGAGAATGCCAACACCCAGGAAGCATCTTACATGTTTTCTGGGGCTGCCCGGTGGTCCAACCACTCTGGATGGAAGTTTTTGATTGGGCTTCTCACCTGCTAGGACTGCCCTGTGCAATGTCCCCGGCCTTAGCATTGCTGGGAATAGGTCTGGATTCCTTTCTCCCTGGTCCTCGGAGGGTGATGGCTCATATTATGTTTGCCACGAGAATCGCGATAGCAGCCAAGTGGAGGACTAAGGACCCCCCGCTCCTGTCAGCTATCAAACACAGAGTTGCCATTCAGTTTGAAATGGAAAGAATGCTCGCTTTCAAAAATAGGAAAGTGGCCACATTCCAAAAACAGTGGCAATCATGGATTGCTCATTCCCCTGACATGATGTAAAAAAATAAAATTATTTTTGTTTCTTGATGTTCATGCAATATCCCTTTTTGCATGGTGTAGTGCTCTGGTGGCAGCCCCCCCCCCCCTTCTTTCCCCTCCTCCCTCCCATTATTATTCTCCACTGTTACCACATCCCACATTTGTTTCTTTGATTTGTTACTCCATCATTAAGGATGCTCATACTTAACATCCCATGGGACTCAGAGGAGGGAGTCATACATGGGTGGTGGCGACACCTATGTTAGGAGGTTCTTGTCAGATGGGGGCGGCACCGTCACAGTTTGTGCCCAATCGGGGTGATGGTCCGTCTACCATATAATGTATTCCTATCCCTTCTATGACCCAAATCTTAGAAGAAATCACTTTATATGTTTCCAGTTTATACTTTTATAATGGTTTGTGCATGTCTATATTATTGAGTCATCTATATGATCCTTTTCTCTTTTGACTTGTACTATGTTGGCCATACATGTGCACAGTTTAATATCCTCTGCATTTTGTTATTGTTCATGTATACTATTTCCTCAATAAAAATTTATTTTCAAAAAAAAGAAAATTATAACCTTGGCGGAGCTGAAACAAAGGAAAGAAAACTGGAAGATAAATGAGTGGAGGTACATCCAACTAAAGCACTTCACATTGTCACTACCGCAGCCATTGAGAGATATAAATGACCTCCGCCCTTTTGAGCAGTTATGTCTTAAGGATAAGATAATAAATAATATTTTGAATGTGTATAAAATACTGTTAACAATAACAAAAGAGAGAGGAATATCATTAAAAGAAAAATGGGAAAGAGACCTCGGCCCGTGTAGTAACAACAAACAGTGGGATAAGAGCCTTCAATTAGTACATAAATCCGCGATAGACACCAACACGGAGGAGATGAACTATAAATTGATCACAAGGTGGTACAACACTCCTGATAAGATGGGAAGAATTCAGGTGGAGAGTTCAAGACTTTGCTGGAGGGGATGTCAGATGGTAGGGACTATAGCCCATATATGGTGGGAGTGCCCAAAAATTAAAGTATTCTGGAGTGAAGTTATAGAATTAATAAGTAAAATTACTAAAATAGATATCCCCTTGGATCCTTGGAAATGTATGTTTCATGGAACCCATATGTCAGTGAAGCAATATAAAAAAACATTACTCCCTCACTTATTAAACTCAGCTAAGAGCTTGATTCCCTTTAATTGGCAAAAAGAAGAGGCCCCCCTCCAGGAAAGATTGGCTGTTAAAAGTAGAGAAAATAAGAAAGTTGGAGCAGCTGAGGACCTGGGAGGAGGAGGAACAGGGGAATGAAGAGGAGATTTGGGATGAGTGGCAAGAGTTTAAGGACACAAGGGAATACAGAGAAATAATAGGAGTCGAATGATAAGAAGAGACGGGGGGGGGGGGGGGGACAAGGAAGGGAGGGGGAAAAAAAAAAAAAGGGATAAAAGGTAATATGTGTAAAATGTATATGAAAAAATTCTCCAGCGATTGGAGTGTTGTAAATAATTTTTTACCTGGAAAATTTAATAAAGAAATAATAAAAAAAAAAGGATGGTAGAAGGAATTGCTTCCTCAAAAGCTCAACGCGTTTCATGAGTAAACACTTCATCAGGAGCAGGTGCAATTCATGTATCTAGAGAGAAAGTAATAATACATATATGTGTAAGGTAGATAGGTATATAGCTAACGAATAGCTCTATAAATCCATCCCTTTGTAAATTAAACTCACAGATGGATTCCAGTCAGAGTCACAGGATGTGTAGGATAGCTTGCCGTCCATTTTTTCTAGTATCCAACTTTGGATGATTGGTTGAGTTATCCGTGACCCCCACACGAGGATTCATATGATCTATATTTTACACACACCTACTTGACGTGTGCAGGCTATGCCCCCTCAGCTCCCGTGTCAGGCACACCCTCTGACGGCGCGTTATCCTACACATCCTGTGACTCTGACTGGAATCCATCTGTGAGTTTAATTTACAAAGGGTTGGATTTATAGAGCTATTCATTACATATTATCATTACGTATTATCATTACATATTATTACATTCTCTCTAGATACATAAATTGCACCTTCTCCTGATGAAGTGTTTACTCACGAAACACATTGAGCTTTTGAGGAAGCAATTCTTTCTGTTTTATATCTGTATGGACCATGTATATTCATGTTTTTACCCAAAATGAATGCATGTATAATATCATCCACTTACTAGTGTTGATGTTTTTACGTTTTTACTCATGTGCAATCCATACCGTTTTATTTTAATCTCCATGTACATTGCTATTACCATTCATTCTCTGATTTATTAAAATGTGATCTACATTGATCTGATTTTCTTTTATTTTTTGGAAGTTGTTATATTATGTTAGTCACTAAGGGCCACACACCTCACACAAAGTCCCAAACTTTTAGCATTTATGTTATATACTGTACATAGGGATGGAGGCACATGTCTTTGTGAGCCTCATACAAAGTCCCAAACTTTCTTCCCCTCGGGAAGCAGATATGAGGTTTTATATATCAAAAAGTACAGCGCTAGTTATGCATAATTAATCATACACATGTGCAAAATCATCCAAAATATATAGTGCAGGCAGTATATTAACCACTTGCCGACCGCCGCAAGTACATATACTGCGGCGGTCAGCCCCTCACAGGCAACGCGACGTACCGGTATGTCACTAGCCTGTGAGGCTCTGGGGAGCGAGCGCGCACCGCCGGAGGCGCACTCCAGCGCGGTCACGGACCCAATGTCTGCCGCTCACTCACGATCGTCCGTGACATCGGGAGAAAGGCAGACGGCTTGTGTAAACAAGCCGCCTGTCATTCTCCCCTGTGTAGGAACAGTGATCATACGGTTATACTATGTAGGACCGTTGATCATTGTTCCTATACCTCAAGCCACAGCCAATCACAGTTAGAATCACGCCCCTAGGGACACACACAGCCCCTCCCTCTCAAAAAAAGTTAACCCCTTCACTACCAGTGTAATTTTTACAGTATTTGTAAATTAAGTTGCGCTAAGTGTGATAAATGGAGATGTAAAGTCCATAAAGTCCCAATAGTAAATGATGATGACAAAATCCTAGATGTAATCCTGGACCAGACTCCCTTAAGGGTATAGGCTTACCAGATTCAGGTAAGAGAAAAGCAGATGCTCAATGAATCTTGTCACCTTGATAGAAGATCCAGGCCCACGTGAGCGGTAGACTCAATGGTCATTGGATCATGAAAAAAATGTAAAATACGCAATAGCGTAAAACCCAACAAATAGGTAAATATCACCAATGTGACTTGAGAATAACGTGTGTAAAAATTAGACCACCACCAAAGATTCTTATTATCAGTGGGCAAGTGTATATTAAAGAAAATGGTGTGTGTTAAATACCCCTTACCAAATATAAATAAGGGTAGGTGTATATAAACCAATAAATAATTCCAGCTGAAGTTGCCTCTTACCAGACGACTATAATGGATGTGCCAAAGTGAAAAAAACAATGATGAAAGATAGGTGTAGAACCATCACCAGCTAGATGAGCCTCTTACCATGTGAACGAAATCAAAATGTGTAAAATCAGATTCCAATAAGACACCAAGATTCAGTACCGAAAAGGAACCAGTAGGGGTCACCTCTTACCAGATCTTTAGATCAACCACGCTTGTATGATATTAATTGGTTGGGGGTCCGGCAACAGACTCGAGCAACTGATCCTCAGATGTTCCCAATGTTCACCATTCAAAAAGAGAGAGAGAGGCTCCCATAGCGTAAAACAGTAAAATTTGTTCCAAAAATAAAAGCAAGAACACTCACAGAAACCAGGATGGAATGAGCAATTGTATACAGCCGCCGGCCGAACGGCTTCGCTCGCCCGCACTCTCTGGTCGCGATCGGATGACGTCAGTACGCCGTGCCCTAATTTTTACAGTAACAGTGCATATGTATAGCACTGATTACTGTAGTAATGTCACTGGTAACCCCAAAAATGTCAGTCAAGGGTCCGATCTGTCCACCCCAATGTCGCAGTCCTGCAAAAAAATAGCAGATCGCCGCCATTACGCGTTAAAAAAAAAAACCAACAAAAATGACAAAAATCTTTCCCTTTGTTAGTAAACGCGATAACTTTTGTGCAAACCAATCAAGATATGCTTTTTGCGATTTTTTTTAACCAAACATATGTAGCATAAAACAAATTGGCCGAAAATGTTAAAAAACTTTGATTTTTACATTTTTTTTGGGGAATTTCATATAAAAAAATGTGAAAAATATTTTTTATTTTTGCAAAATTGACGCTCTTTTTTTGTTTATAGCCCATGATCAAAAAATCGCACAGGTGATCAAATACCACCAAAAGAAAGCTCTGTTTGTGGGGAAAAAAAGGATGTCAAATTCGTTTAGGTACAGCGTCGCACGATTGTCCGTTAAAGTCACGCAGTGCCGAATCGCAAAATACCCCCTGGTCAGGAAGGGGGTAAAATCTTCCGGGGCTTAAGTGGTTAAAGTGCTTAAATGTGCAATATATTCAAAAAATTGTGCAAAAAAGTGTAAACAAATCACTCATAAAGTGCACTAATTGGTAAATGCCCATATAAAGTTCATCAACAGTTCATAAATATTTCTTCACATCCAAAGGTGCAAAATTTGGCTAAAAAGGTGCTTAAAAGGTGCTCGTGCTTCCTCCACCACATAAGGATGGCCTCTCACCTCAAGGTTAGACCTGTGTTTCACCACAAGGTCTCATCAGCTGTTCCCCTGAGGGGATAATATAAGTCACCCCACCGTATCTGGAATCCTTCCTTTAAGCCACTTGGAATACCGGGCTAATCATATGGCTATCACCACATTCATATGTGCTTAAAAAAAGAGGGAGATATCTAGTGCTCTCTGTATATAATCGATTTATTGATAATAGAGATAAAAGGGTTCACTTGCAAGAAAAGCACATAAAGCTGTGTGAGCTTTAATTACATATCTGTGTCAGTATCACGAGCTGGCCGCCGGGTCTTGTCTCTCTGAAGATCTCCGCCCCAGGGGCGGACTGATCATTCGGGGCACTGCCCGAGGGCCGCGGTCAGGGGGGCCTGGCAGGACTGTATTTACGCATTAGCATGATTGGGAGTTCCCCCCGGGCCCCACGCAGGGCGGCAATTTCCCCGATGCGATCCCCCCACGCCACAGCAGCAGCTTTAATTTGCGGTACACTGGTTGCTAGGAGCTCCTCCCGAATGGCATCTAGCAACCAGTGACGTTCCGAGGATGAAAGGGAGGCTGAGGAGAGGACCTGCACCTATTACAGATCCTCTGGCTGGCTCCATCCACCTCCTCCCTTCATCCTCGGTGTGTGGACTCCATAGAAGGGAAACTGCCTGACCAAGGCAGCAAGACCGATCTCTCTCTGTCTCTCTCTCTCTATCCTCTCTCTCCTCTCCTCTCTCCCCTCTCTCTCGGCAAAGTGTCAATGCAGACAACCGTCAAGTTTCAAAGAACATATCAGTAACACTATCAGAAGGGAACACTTCTACTGAACTCAGAAAATTGCTTGGGGTTGTGTTGACCCAAAGTCGGAAAGCAAAGGGGCAGGAGATACAAAAAGGCTGGAAGGTGATAGTGGAAGGGAGACTACATCCCCGACGCCCCATGTGGGAACATAACATAATTTTCTTTTTACATTTTTAAGCCTAATAGCCTAGGAATATAGTCGTGCGCAGGGGTGTGTCTGGGCACAATCTAATCACCTACTGCACTGACTTCCCCCGCATTGGTCCCCCACACCCAGCAGTTTTGCTGGCTTCCCTCCCCTTGCCAGGGGCAACGGAGTTGGTAAGACCAGCACCTGCCAAGCGTGCAGGCCGAGGGGGTGCACAAAAAAATTGGCAGTGTTAGCAGTGATTTTTGCACCCTCCGCTCAGCCTGCACCCCTGGCGACCCCAGGCAGCATGCAGCTTCAATCCTGGAGCCATGTGACCACTCCAGGTGGCGGCAGTGTCAGGCTCTCCAGAGCTACGTGTCATATAGGCGGCTCACAGGGCTCCACACCCACAAATGCGACTGGTCACATGACCATGACATCATCAGTCGGCTCCAGTGAGATCTCCGGTTCGGCGGCTGGCTGGGGATGGTGACTGCACTGGGGCTGTCAGAGGAGCCGTTGATGACACAGACAAAGTTATGTAACAAAACACAAGTATTAGCACTAATCATACGCATCTGTATGTAACCCCCCCCCTCCCCCACGGCTAAGTTATCAGTACATATTTCATCCACTATCCTCATCTTCAAATTGCACTTTACCACATACAATTTAACCACTTGAGCCCCAGAAGGTTTTACCCACTTAATGACCAAGCCATTTTTTGCGATTCGTCACTTTGTTATTTTGACAACAAATTGTGTGGTGGTGCGAGGCTGTACCCAAATACAATTGTTGTCCTTTTTTTCTCCACAAATAGAGCTTTCTTTTGGTGTTATTTGATCACCTGTGTGGTTTTTAGATTTTGTGCTATAAACAAAAAAAGAGCAACAATTTTGAAAAAAAAACACAATATTTTTTACTTTCTGCTATAAAACATTCCCAATAAAATTTTTTTAAAAATCTATTTTTTTTTATCAGTTTAGGCCAATTTGTATTCTGCTATACATTTTTGGTAAAAAATCCCTATAAGTGTATTTATTTGGTTTGCGAAAAAGTTATAGCGTTTACAAACTACAGGATGGATTTTTGGACTTTTTATTTATTTTTTTTGTTTTTATTAGTAATGGCGGCAATCAGCGATTTTTAGCGGGACTTCGACATTGTGGCGGACAGAGGAGGGAGGAGACACACGGCCAGAGAAGCACAGACCGACCCACCAGCCCCCACTTTTCCTATCCCTGCACACACAGACAGATTCTCAGCTGCAGCTGCAGCTGCTGCAGAACCTCCATGGGGCTCAGATAGTGACTGGCACTCTGCATCCTTCTGTATTACCCATCTCACAGACCCCCAGCAAACACAGCACTCCAGACAGCACAATTCTATGGAGACCCTGGTAGAGACTTGTCTACACTGTGAGCTGAGTACAATGGGTTGGGTGTACAAGGGCATACCTGACCTGACCATAGCTCTACATGGGGATCTGATCCCCATCATTGTATCTTATCATAAGTAGAGAGTACACTTATTATGAAGTGGCTGTAATCACATTGTGACCTGATATTACTGTCTGTTATATATTGGGAGAAAATCATAGCTCTGCTGCATTTCTATGGAATGTTTGTACTGTATATCTACCCATATACATGCATTACTACTGTATATGAATTAATATAATATAAATTATTAATATAGTTTAATCACTGTGCATATAATGAGTAGAACAGATTTCAGCTCATTTGAATTTCAATATGGAATATATACTGTATATATATATATTATATGTATATATGTATAATATTATATTGAACTTGAATACATGTACATGGGTACATGAATACTGTGGGTTTGCTGGCAGACAAGCGGGTAGGCAGGTGGACGGCTGGGGATGCGGGGCTTGTGTGAGGGAGGGGGAAGTTTGCTTGCTGCCCCCCCCCCAAAAAAAATGCAGCACCAGCCGCCACTGGATTTCAGGAGACAGGCAGTTACTCTAGGAGAGCTGGACGGGGCCTTAGAAGGTCCTTAACCCATCAGCAGGACCGGTATCTGCCCCTTTGTGCAAGGAGGAACAGGATGAGCACTGCCAGAGCCCTACAAAATGACCTCCAGCAGGCCACTGGTGTGAATGTCTCTGACCAACAATCAGAAACAGATTTTATGAGGGTGGCCTAAGGGGCCGACATCCTCTAGTGGGCCCTGTGCTCACTGCCCAGCACCATGGAGCTCAATTGGCATTTGCCATTGAACGCCAGAATTGGCAGGTCCACCACTAGCACCCTGTGCTTTTCACAGATGAGAGCAGGTTCACCCTGAGCACATGTGACAGACGTGGAAGGGTCTGGAGAAGCTGTGGAGAACATTATTTTGCCTGTAACATCGTTCATCATGACCAGTTTGGTGGTGGGTCAGTGATGGTCTGGGGAGGCATATCCATGGAGGGACGCACAGACCTCTACAGGCTAGACAATGGCACCCTGACTGCCATTAGATATCAGGATGAAATCCTTGGACCAATTGTCAGACCCTACGCTGGTGCAGTGGATCCTGGGTTCCTCCTGGTGCACGACAATGCCAAGCCTCACATGGCATAAGTATGCAGCCAGTTCCTGGAGGATGAAGGAATTGATACCATTGAATGGTCCCCAGGTTCACCTGATGTAAATCCAATAGAACACCTCTGGGACATTATGTTTCGGTCCATCCAAAGCCACCAGGTTGCACCTCAGTCTGTTCAGGAGCTTAGAACACCATCCGTCATCTCATTAGGAGCATGCCCCGACGTTGTCATGCATGCATACAAGCACGTGGGGGCCATACAAACTACTGAATTCTTTGAAGTCTTTGAATTCAGTCCTCTGTAGGGTAATAATTTTCATTTCCATCAAACGATGTGGCATCCTTTCATTCCTAACACATTACCCAGTCCATACCAGAATAGATCGTAACACATTACCCAGGTCATACCAGTATAGATATCCAGCATGATATTTTTGAGATCTGTTGTGTTTTCGGTGTTCCTTTATTTTTTTTGAGCAGTGTATAAGGAATAGTACTTATTGTAGTACATATAACAGTGTTATAAGTACTAACATTCAGTTCACGGAGATCACTGTTATATATAGGGAATAGAACTTAGTGAGTGCTATTCCCTATATATAACACTTATATCTGTACAATGAGCGCTTTTCCCATAATACTGACATGTGTACACTTTGGCGGGAGGAATGTCCCTTACATTGGTGGTCAGTGAGAAGAATGTCCCTTACATTGGTGCTCAATGAAAATAATATTCCTTACATTGGTGATCAGTGGAAGAATATCCCTTACATTGGTGGTCTGTGACAAGAATGTCTCCTTACATTGGTGGTCAGTGAGAAGAATGTCCCTTACATTGGTGCTCAATGAAAATAATATTCCTTACATTGGTGATCAGTGGAAGAATATCCCTTACATTGGTGGTCTGTGACAAGAATGTCTCCTTACATTGGTGGTCAACAGTGTAAATTTGCTGTCCCCTCAAAATACCTCAACACAGCCATTAATGTCTAATGGCTAAATTTGAATACCAACATGTACTGTGACATACTAAAGCAGAGTATGACCCCCCCTCCATTTGGAGACAGGGCAGTATTCCAACATGATAATGACCCCAAACACACCTCCATGACGACCACTGCCTTGCTAAAGAAGCTGAGGGTAAAGGTAATGGACGGCCAAGCATGTCTCCAGATCTAAACCCTTTTGAACATCTGTGGGGCATCCTCAAACGGAAGGCGGAGGAGCGCAAGGCCTTTAACATCCACCAGCTGTGTGATGTCATCATGGAGGAGTTGAGGAGAACTCCAGTGGCAACCTGTGGATCTTTGGTGAACTCCATGCCCAAGAGGGTTAAAGCAGTGCTGGAAATAATGGTGGCCACACAAAATATTGACACTTTGGGCCCAATTTGGACATTTTCACTTAGGGGTGTACTTACTTTTGTTGCCAGCAGTTTAGACTGTGTGTTGAGTTATTGTGAGGGGACAGCATGTGTACACTGTTATACAAGCTGTAAACTCACTACTTTACATTGTAGCAAAGTGTAATTTCTTCAGTGTTGTCACATGAAAAGATGCGAGGGGTGTACTCACATGTATGTATGTATATATTGTGACAGGAAGTCAGGTAAATCTGTGGATGTAGTCACAGACAGGAGATACATTTCCACCTGGTTTGGAAAGTTCACCATTACTATAGGGTGTCGGCTGCAAAGGTAGCCAGAACTGTCTAAGGAAGTTGAAAGGCCTTCAGCTGTTCGGAATGAGAAAGTTAAGGCCTCTATAATTTGTCCAAAGGAAGTCTAAGGATTGCTGCCTCCTGTCGCTGTGTGAGCTGGGAAGAGGAGGACAGTCAGACGTGTGGCTCCCGACGCCGTGTGGGCATGGGAGAAGGACTGCTGCCTCCTGTCGCCGTGTGGGCTGGGAGAGGAGGACAGTCGGATGTGTGCCTCCCGACAAGCTGTGTGAGCATAAACCAAACTGTTTGCAACCACTTCTCGGCTATCTCCTTGTGTAAACGCACCCCCCAAAGGGGTCATCCACGCCTACCACCGAGTGAATCCCCACAATATATATATATATATATATATATATATATATACATACATATACATATATATACATAATACAGTATCCCAAAAAAGTGAGTACACCCTCACACTTTTTCATGCTCCCAACTTTGTGGGAAAAGTTTGGGGATGGCCCCGTCCTGCTCCAACGTGACTGCCCCCCAGAGTGCAAAGCAAGATCCATAAAGACATGGGTGAGCGAGTTTGGAGTGGAGTCCTAACCTCAACCCGATAGAACCCCTTTGAGATCCATTAGAGCGGAGACTGCGAGCCAGGCCTTCTCATCCACATTAGTGCCTGACCTCACAAATGCACTTCTGGAAGAATGGACAAACATTCCCATAGACACACTCCTAAACCTTGTGGACAGCCTTCCCAGAAGAGTTGAAGCTGTTATAGCTGCAAAGGATGGGCCAACTCAATATTGAACCCTACGGACTAAGACTGGGATGCCGTTAAAGTACATGTGCGTGTAAAGGCAGGCGTCCCAATACTTTTGGTAATAGTGTGTGTGTGTGTATATATATATATATATATATACACACAGTATATATATATATATATATACACATACAGTATCTCACAAAAAAGTGAGTACACCCCTCACACTTGTGTAAATAGTTTATTATATCTTTTCATGCAACAACACTGAAGAAATGACACTTTGCTACAATGGAAAGTAGTGAGTGTACAGCTTGTATAAAAGTGTATATTTGCTGTCCCCTCAAAATAACTCAACACACAGCCATTAATGGCTAAACCACTGGCAACAAAAGTGAGTACACCCCAAGCCAAAATGTCCATTTTGGGGCCGGAGTGTCAATATTTTGTTTGGCCACCATTAATTTCCAGCACTGCCTTAAACCTCTTTGGCATGGAGTTAACCAGAGCTTCCCAGGTTGCCAAATGTCCAAATAGGGCCCAATTAGCTATTTTCCCTCCCCGGTGTCATGTGAATCGTTAGTGTTACAAAGTCTCAGGTGTGAATGGGGAGCAGGTGTGTTAAATTTGTTGTTATCGCTCTGATTCTCTCATAATGGTCACTGGAAGTTCAACATAGCACTTCATGGCAAAGAACTCTCTGAGGATCTGAAAAAAACAATTGTTGCTCTACATAAAGATGGTCTAGGCTATAAGAAGATTGATAAGATCCTGAAACTGAGCTGCAGCACGGTGGCCAAGACCATACAGCAGTTTAACAGGACAGGTTCAACTCGCCATGGTCGACCAGAGAAGTTAAGTACACGTGCTCAGAGTCATATCCAAGGTTGTCATTAGGAAATAGACATATGAGTGCTGCCAGCATTGCTGCAGAGGTTGAAGGGGTGGGGGTCAGCCTGTCAGTGCTCAGACCATACGCCGCACACTGCATCAAATTGGTCTGCATGGCTGTAATTCCAGAAGAAAGCCTCTTCTAAAGATGATGCACAAGAAAGCCCAATAACAGTTTGCTGTAAACAAGCAGACTAAGGACATGGATTACTGGAACCATGTCCTATGGTCAGATGAGACCAAGATAAACTTATTTGGTTCAGATGGTGTCAAGCGTGTGTGGCGGCAACCAGGTGAGGAGTACAAAGACAAGTGTGTCTTGCCTACAGTCAAGCATGGTGGTGGGAGTGTCATGCTCTGGGGCTGCATGAGTGCTGCTGGCACTGGGGAGCTACAGTTCATTGAGGGAACCATGAATGCCAACATGTACTGTGACATACTGAAGCAGAGCAAGATCCCCTCCCTTTGGAGACTGGTCCGCAAGGCAGTATTCCAACATGATAATGACCCCAAACACACCTCCAAGACGACCACTGCCTTGCTAAAGAAACTGAGCGTAAAGGTGATTGACTAGCCAAGCATGTCTCTAGACCTAAACCCTATTAAGCATCTGTGGGGCATCCTCAAACGGAAGGTGGAGGAACGCAAGGTCTCTAACATCCACCAGCTTCATGATGTTGTCATAGAAGAGTGGAAGAGGACTCCAGTGGCAACCTGTGAAGCTCTGGTGAACTCCATGATCCCACTAAATGCGCTTCTGGAAGAATGGTCAAACATTCCCATACACACTCCTAAACCTTGTGGACAGTCTACCCAGAAGAGTTGAAGCTGTTATAGCTGAAAAGAGTGGGCCAGCTCAATATTGAACCCTACAAACTAAGACTTCCAGGATGGAGCAACTCTCTAAGTACCCTGTGAGTTTTTGTAAAGCCCCTAATGAGCCAACTTCCTTCAGATGAGGTCTACACCTGAAGGACTCTCAGCTCTTTCCCCTAGTGGAACAAATCTGCATAGAGCCTGAATCTAGGAAACACATACATGCCATCCTGGATGCAACCAGGCGATTTTTACCTGCTCTTACATATCCCCTCCTCTTGTTTCAACTTAGGGGTTGGAACCCCCCCCCCCTCTTGTTTCAACTTTGGGGTTGGAACACAAGTAGTCAGGCACACATGAACCTGGGACAAAGCATCCACATTCCTCATTTGGATGCCAGGGCGATGCTTTACAGTAACATTGAAATTTTGTAGGGCCAGGAACCACTTATTTACCCTTTTATTGGTCTCCTTGTTTTGGGCCATCCACTTTAAGGGAGCATGATCAGTAACCAGGTTACTAAAAATTTCTACCTAGCAGATAGTAGCGAATGGAATCTAGAGCCTACTTCACAGCTAGACGCTTCTTCTGAATCGTGGTATAATTCACCTTGTGGAATTTCAATTTTCTGCTGAGGTAAATGACCAGAGAAAGGTGCTCTTTCCCTTTCCAAACCTGGGACAACACTGCTCCTAACCCAATATCTGATGCATCTGTTTGTACAACAAAGTCCTTGGAGAAGTCAGGTGAGTACAACACTGGCTGGCTACATAAGATTTTTTTTAAAGATTAGAATGTTGCTTCAGCCTCTGGGGACCATTTAATCATGACACACTTTTATCAAATTGTTAGGGGCACAGCCTGAGAAGCAAAATGAGGAATGAATCGTGGATAACAGCCAGCAATTCCTAGAAATGCTTGTATCTGCTTCTTGCTGTTGGGACGCGGCCAACTCATTATAGTTTTAACTTTTTTGAATTGGGGTTTTGTTACTACCTCCCAATAGTGTACCCAAGATATCTGGTCTCTTCCTGTCCGATGGTACACTTCTTTGGGTTGGCCGTAAACCCAGCTTCCCGTATAAAATCCAACATGGTTTGAACTTTTGGCAGATGTGAGGCCCAATCTGTGCTATGGACAATCACATCGTCCAGGTAAGCTGCAGCATACTTCTGATGGGGCCGCAGAATCGTATCCATTTTCCACTGAAATGTTGCTGGAGCATTCTTTAACCCAAAAGGCACTCTTCTATACTGGAATGCCCCATCCAGAGTTACAAATGCAGTTTTCTCCTTTGCCGACTAGGCTAAGGGAATTTCCCAATACCCTTTGGTCAGATTGAGTGTTGTCATGTACCGGGTTTCTCCCAGTCAGTCGATCAATTTAGCTATACGTGGCCTGAGATAGTGGTCAAATTTTGTAACTTTATTCAACTGTCAAAAATCGTTACAAAATTGCCACCTCCCATCAGGTTTGGGTACTAACACTATGTGACTGGACCAGTCACTCCTCTATCACACTCAATTCAAGCATTCTCTGTACTTCCCCATGTATTGCCTCCCATTGGGCCTCTGGTATTCCATAGGGTTTTAGTTTCACCCCTTCACCTGGCGAGGTGATAATGTCATGCTCCACCCGGCAGCTTGTTTGTCCCGGCAGCTCAGAGAAAACCTCTTTGTTGCGTGGCACAAACACTTTACCTTCCTGTTGTTGGGGTTTTGACAAGGTGACTGCTATTCCATCTTCAGGAACCAATTAATCAGACTGAGCCAGTGACAAACAATTCCCTGCAACCAGGGATTCACTATCTCTCCAGGCTTTCAACAGATTAATTTGATATATCTGTTCGGGCTTTCGCCTTCCTGGTTGTCTGACCCTGTAGTTCACCTCACTCACTTTTTCAATAATCTCATATGGGCCCTGCCATTTGGCCGGGAATTTTCTTTCAACTGTAGAGATTAGCATTAGTACCCTATCCCCCAAGGAAAATGTACGGGTCTGGGCCGCAGGATTGTACACCCTCTGCTTTGCTAACTGCACTTGGGCCAAATGTTCTTTTATGATTGGAACGTGCCCGTGCAATTACCCGTGCAATTCTTGCATCTGTGCGACATGCTCAATCACACACCTGTGGAGAGAACTCTCACTTTACCAAGTTTCCTTGGTAATGTCCAACAGCCCTTTTGGGTGTCTCCCATAGAGTAACTCAAAGGGTGAAAAACCTGTAGAGGATTGGGGTATCTCCCTAATGGCAAATTTCAAATAGGGTATTAGACAGTCCCAATCTTTCCATCTCTATCCACCACCTTCCTTAACATTTGTTTTCAACCAACCCGTCTGTTTGGGGATGATACACGGATGTACGCAATTGTTTCACTTTTAACAACTTGCACAGCTCTTTTCTAACGCGGGATATAAAGGGTGTACCTTGGTCCGTAAGCAGTTCCTTACAAATACCCATGCGACTAAAAACAAGAAATAGCTCTTTGGCTATCGTCTTGGCAGAGGTATTGCAGAGAGAAATCGCTTTTAGATAGCGGGTGGCATAGTCCAGTATAACCAAAATACAGTGATGCCCCCTAGTGGACTTCATTAAAGGACCTACCAAATCCATTGCGATCCTCTCAACGGGGACCACAATGATGGGAAGGGGTGCCAGAGGATTACAGAAATGTGGCATAGGTGCCAACTTCTGACACACAGGGCAGGAGGAACAATGATTTTTTATTTCCTTGATGACCTCAGGCCAATAGAATCTCTGCAATATTCTCTCTCTGGTGTTTTCTACCCCCAAATGACCTCCAAGAATGTGTCCATGGGCCAACTCCAACACGAACGTTCTGTAAGTTTTAGGCACTACAAGTTGCTCAATGCTTTCTTCTGCCTTATGAACAACTCGATACAATAAATCCTTTTCCACAACGAAGCACAAGTCTCATCAGGGTTCACTAGTTTGCCATTGATTTTTACTACATTTTCCCATTCTCTTACCAGCGTTGGGTCTTTTAACTATTTAGTGGCAAAGTTTTCCCTGTGAATCTCTAGGGGCAACGGTGGAGGGGGGGGGGGGCAGTAAATTCCCCAGAATTTAGGAAAATCCCTCCCCACAATGGCATCATGTGGTAAGTGAGACACTAACCCCACCTGATGGGATAGGTTACCTTTGAGGGTCTCAAAAGACACTGTAGCCACAGGATACTCTCTAGTGTCCCAATGCACACAAACAACAGCCACCTTTTTATGCCCAGAGACCTCTGTAACTAATTCAGCTTTTACCAATGTTACCAGGCTACCTGAATCCAGCAACACAACAACATTACTACCTTTAATATACATGTAGCACAATTCCCAGCCATTTTGCTGGATATGGGTCCCCCTGGGTTACCGCTAGCAACAACAGCACATTTAAGCATATTCTCCAAGTGTGAGCACTGAGACAATGACCAATCCAGTATCTTTGTTTTTTTTTTGTATTTATTTGGTAACTTGTATGGGAGAAGGGATGAGTGGGATACTCCTGAAACTAAAATAGGCACATTTGGCACTTGAATATCGAAGTCCTGTTCAAGCTCCCCTAAGCACTAATGCTGAGGTAGCTACTTGAATACACTGCTGCACTGCTGAACACTTTAGGGCCCGCACCGGCGCCCCCTTTCTCTCTCTAATCTTCAGGGCTTAGATCAGGGGTGGGGAACCTACGGTTCGGGGGCCGTATGCGGCCCCCGAAGTCATCTGGTCCGGCCCCCCATGCAGCTGAGTGTGTCTCTCAGCTGATCTGTCAGAATGGAGCCGATGCTTCCTGTATAGTTCCTGCTCCGTTATGACAGTCTGAGTGAGTCACAGGCAGAGTGATATCAAATGCACTCCGCCTGTGACCAATACAGAAAACATCACCTCTTCCTCCAGCATAGCTCTGCTACACTTCTCCTAGCCAGTATTTCCCGCCAGCAGCACACACAGCAGTACCAGCCAGAGCCAGCAGTACCAGCCAGAGCCAGCAGTACTCACAGCATTACCAGCAGTACCCACAGCAGAACCAGCAGTACTAGCCAGAGCCAGCAGTACCAGCCAGAGCCAGCAGTACATACAACAGTACCAGCCAGCAGTACCTACAGCACAGTACCAGCCAGCAGTACCTACAGCACAGTACCAGCCAGCAGTACCCACAGCAATACCAGCCAGCAGCACATGCCAGCAGTACCAGCCTGAGCCAGCAGTACCCACAGCAGTACCTACCTGAGCCAGCAATACCATCCAGCAGTACTCACAGCACAGTACAAGCCAGCAGTACCAGCCTGAGCCAGCAGTACCCACAGCAGTACCAGCCAGCTGTACCCACCAGCAGTACCAGCCAGCTATACCCACCAGCAGTACCAGCCAGCTATACCCACCAGCAGTACCAGCCAGCTATACCCACCAGCAGTACCTGCCAGCAGTTCTTTTCAAAACTTACCACCTCAAAAAAGTCATCTGCGCTCCAGAATGACCGATGCAAACCTGGAAAACCTGTTGCGAGTAGCAACATCATCAATACCAGCTAACATCACACACTTCACCAAAGAGAAGCAGATGCAGCCATAACATTAGGGGTGAGATAATTAAATGTTTGACCAAATATAACAGGCTAATTTTTAAGGTGATAATTTTGTACGGCCCCCGAATGGTTTTATAAATACCCAAATGGCCCTTGGAAGAAAAAAGGTTCCCCACCCCTGGCTTAGATACTGGCACCCCCTTTCTAAGCCACCGCTACTGGCTAGCTGGCTCCCGGATCCCTTTGACCTTCTGGAGTGGTATCCTCTCTCAGGCAGACCCCTGGGCAGTTTTGAGTACTCACAACACTGTTTTTCCAGGAAACTTCTGCCCAGCAGCTCCACTCGGTCCACAGCACTCTGGATCCTTCCTGTAGCCCTGCTCAGCCTCTGGTCCTCTAGGCAGACTGCCCAGAACACCCTCGCTTGCTCGGACAGGACAGTCCCTCCTGGGACTCTGCTTTCCGCCAAAGACGACCTGTCACATGCTCTCCTCAGACTTATATCTGATCCCAGGGTGCTTTGCGGCAACCTCCGCCCACTGAGACAGCTATAAGCCTTTGTGCGCTACTGGCCAGGTTTCCTCCACTGTCCAACAAGAGCCCTCATTGGATACAGTGGGGAGACTTCCTAGACTCAACAGATTACACCTATAGCACATGACAGCCTAACTAAATGATCAGTTCCCCAAATGGCAGTGCATGTAACTGTTGCAAACAGCGACTGACATCTGTCCCTTAGAAAGTCACATTGCAAAGGTTCATCCATAACTGGGCAATTTGCTACAATATGTCCCTCTTGTGGGCAGCGGTAACCAATAATCTTTTTAGCTGCCTCTTGTGGCCTTTACTTCCCAGGCTGCTCCCCCCAAACATTAGGTAGAATCCAGTGGCGGCTGGTACATAGGGGGCGCAGGGGCGCCGCCCCCCCAAGGCAGAAAGAAAAAAAAACGGTGTTCCTTTAATTGCAGCGGGGCGCCAGGCCAATGCTGCTGCTATGGAGAGGGTGGGGTTTTTGTCCTCCTGTGCTTTTTTTCCTGAAGCTTATTGGCGGCCTTTAGAATGTGCTTGGGGCACAGAGCAATGCGCCCCGAACACTCCCACCTCTTGCTTTCTGTCCTATGATTGGTGCGGTGGCGGTGGGCAGTGCTTGGGCATCACCGTCTCCTTCTCCTTTCCGCCTGAGCCGGCCCAGACAACGAGAGAGGATCCAGAGCCAAAGCGTTCCCATCCCAACTCCTGACCCCTGCTGCCTGCTGTGAGCCTCAGCCTGACTGTCTTCAGTACTGTAAGTGATTACTTTGTTCGTGTTTCAGCCAAAGGCCAGGGGCACGCTGTATTAACTCTGCATTGAATGGGGGCCCACTGTATTAACTCTGCATTGAATGGGGGCACGCTGTACTAACTCTGCATTGAATGTGGGCATGCTGTATTAACTCTGCATTGAATGGGGGCACGCTGTATTAACTCTGCATTGAATGGGGGCACGCTGTATTAACTCTGCATTGAAGGGGGCATGCTGTAGTAACTCTGCATTGAATGGGGGCACGCTGTAGTACCTCTGCATTGAATGGGGGCACGCTGTAGTAACTCTGCATTGAATGGGGGCATGCTGTAGTAACTCTGCATTGAATGGGGGCACGCTGTGGTAACTCTGCATTGAATGGGGGCATGCTGTAGTAAATCTGCATTGAATGGGGCCAGCTGTGGTAACTCTGCATTGAATGGGGGCACGCTGTAGTAACTCTGCATTGAATGAGGGCACGCTGTAGTAACTCTGCATTGAATGAGGGCACGCTGTAGTAACTCTGCATTGAATGGGGGCACGCTGTAGTAACTCTGCATTGAATGGGGGCACGCTGTAATAACTCTACATTGAATGGGGGCACGCTGTAGTAACTCTGGATTGAATGGGGGCACGCTGTGGTAACTCTGCATTGAATAGGGGAACGCTGTGGTAACTCCGCATTGAATGGGGGCACGCTGTGGTAACTCTGCATTGAATGGGGGCACGCTGTAGTAACTCTGCATTGAAGGGGGCATGCTGTAGTAACTCTGCATTGAAAGGGGGCACACTATACTTTGATTACTGAAGGCCCCTTTCACACTTTTTGTGACCTCAAAGTCATGCAATTTTTTGCCACGTTTTTTGCCGCAAAGCAATGCCTATTATATTTTTTCTGTTTGTGCCCCCCCAAAAAATTTTGAGCACCAGCCGCCACTGGTAGAACCCCTGCCCTCTCACTCTCTCCACTCTCACCCCTTTGTATCATCTTACCCACCGCTGGGGATGGTTTGATCTTAGGGTAGAAAGTCTGTGAGTCCCTGGGAGAGAAGGTCAGGTTCTCTGTATTTAAGTACCTCTCAACCAGATCCTTAAGCTTTTCTGCCGTTTCTGGGTCTCCATGGTTTATCCACTTTTGAATGGAGGTAGGAAGAGGTCTCAGGAACCGATCCATAACCACACGTTCCATAATCTTTGGCGCGGTCAAAGTCTCTGGCTACAGCTACTTCCTGCTCAGGTGGGTGAGATCATACATCTGAGCCCTGGGGGGGTGGTTCCCAGGCCAAGAGGTCCAGTTATGCACACGCTGAGCCCGGACAGCCAGGGTGACACCCAGCCGTGCCAATATTGCCGCTTTAAGCACAGCATAGTCTTTTTCTTGGTCAGGCTCCAGGTCATAATAAGCTTTCTGTGATTCACCAGCTAATAATGGGGCCACCAGTCCAGCCCACTGATTCTTAGACCAATTATTCCTTTCAGCAGTCCTTTCAAAGGTGGTTGAAAACACCTCAGGATCATCCTCTCCAGTCATTTTTGTCAGTAAACTGCTCACACAAAATGATTGTGTATTAGTGGAACTACTTGCCTCACTGGTCTGCAGACGCTGCTGCATTAATGTCTCCACATGCTGTTGGAGTCTCCGCTCCTGCCGCCGCAACAGATTTATTAAACAATCCTTAGATTGCTGCTGGGCTTGCTGCTGAACTTCCAAACTCTGCTGGTGAGCTTGCTGCTGAGACTCCAGACTCCGCTGCAACTGTTCATTTGCATGCCTTTGCTCAAGGTTTGCCTGTTGTTGATTGGCATTTGCCACACCAAGCTGTCTCAGCAACTCTTCCATGCTGGCCTTTATTTACAAAACTGTCCCCGGCTTTATCCACTAATTGTGAAGGGGTTAGCTTGACAGTGTGTGTGTGTGACCCCACACTACACAAAAATAGGCACAGTAAACAGCATTGCAGGTGAAAAAGACAAAGGTGCGGTTTATTTACACTATATACAAGGTAAAAATGGCAACAAAAAGAAACCTGAAAATAAACCCATTCCAACTTGCAAACTTACTACACACATAAGTTACATAGTTACATAGTTAGTCAGGTTGAAAAAAGACACAAGTCCATCTTTCTCAACCAATAAAAAAAAAAAAAAAAAACAGTAAAGAAAACCCAACCATACAATCCCATATACACAATCCTGTACCCACAGTTGATCCAGAGGAAGGCGAAAAAACCCCAGCAAAGCATGATCCAATTTGCTACAGCAGGGGAAAAAAGTCCTTCCTGATCTCCCGAGAGGCAATCTGATATTCCCTGGATCAACTCTACCTATAAATATTGGTACCCATTTATATTATGTACATTTAGCAAAGAATCCGGGCCTTTTTTAAAGCAATCTAGTGAACTAACCAGAACCACCTCTGGAGGGAGTCTATTCCACATTTTCACAGCTCTTACGGTGAAGAAACATTTTCGTATTTGGAGCCGAAATCTTTTCTCCTCTAGACGTAAAGATTGCCCCCTTGTCCTCTGTGTTTACCTTAAAGTAAATAACTCAACACCAAGTTCACTATATGGACCCCTTATGTATTTTTACATATTGATCATATCCCCCCTTAATCTCCTCTTCTCAAGAGAGAATAAATTCAGTTCCTCTAATCTTTTCTCATAGCTGAGCTCCTCCATGCCTCTTATCAGTTTGATTGCCCTTCTCTGCACTTTCTCCAGTTCCCCAATATCGTTTTTAAAGAAATGGTGCCCAAAACTGAACTGCATATTCCAGATGAGGTCTTACTAATGATTTGTACAAAATGATATCTCTCTCTGGGGTCCATGCCTCTTTTAATACAAGAAAGGACTTTGCTTGCTTTGGAAACCACAGCTTGGCATTGCATGCTATTATAAAGCTTATGATCTACCAGAACACCCAGATCCTTCTCCGCTAGGGATTCCCCCAGTTCTACTCCGCCTAGTATGTATGATGCATGCATTTTCTTAGTCCCCAAGTGCATAACTTTACATTTATCAACATTAAACCTCATTTGCCACATACTTGCCCAATGAAACAGTGCATTGAGGTCAGCTTGTAAGTTGGAGACATCCTGTAAGGAAGTTATTTCACTACAAAGCTTGGTGTCATCTGCAAAGACTGAAATGGTACTTTAAATCCCAGACCCTATATCATTTATAAATATATTAAAAAGTAAGGGTCCCAACACTGAACCTTGAGGTACACCACTGATAACCTTAGACCATTCAGAGTAAGAATCCTTAACCACTACTTTCTGAATTCTATCTTTTAGCCATTTTTCTATCCATTTACAAACTGATCTTTCCAAGCCTGTAGACTTTACCTTACACATTAGCCCTGTGTGGGAAACTGTGTCAAACGCTTTTGCAAAATCCAAGTATACTACGTCCACAGCCACCCCTCTGTCCAAGGTTTTACTTACCTCATAAAAAGAGGAGGTTTGTTTGACAATTTCTGTCTTTCATGAATCCATGCTGTCTGTTGCTTAAAACATTTTTTCCCAGCAAGAACACATCTATGTATTTTTTTATTAAACTCTCCAGTATCTTCCCGACTATATAAGTAAAACTAACAGGTCTATAGTTACTTGGCAAAGACTTTGATCACTTTTTAAACATAGGCACCACTTTGGCCCTATGCCAGTCCAGTGGTACTATTCCAGTCCTTAACGAGTCCCTAAAAATTAGAAACAAAGGCTTTGAAATTACAGCGCTCAATTCTTTTAGGATGCGTGGGTGGATACCATCTGGTCCAGGCACTTTATCCACCCTTATTCTGTCTAAATATTTCTGGACCATATCACTTTTGAGCCATTGTGGATCATTTGGGGCTGTGTCAATACCATCCTCATTATGGTCATGAGCTCCCCCATGCTCCTTTGTATACACAAAGTTGAAGAAAGTATTTCATAAATTTGCCTTTTCTTTGTCTCCAGTCACCCACTCCTGATTATTTTGTAAAGGGCCTACATGCTCAGACCTAACCTTTTTACTATTAATATATTTTAAGTAGTGATCGACCGATATCATTTTTTTACCGCAGATACCGATTTCGATATTGGCTGATATTTTCGGACATTAACATATTTTTTTTTTTTACAGTCTAGAGTTACTGTGGTGGAGGGATCTGGGGGTCTAAAATACCCCAAACCCCTCCTCTGCACTTAAAAGCATTAAAAACGCCAAGTCTGGCTGTTTGAATGCTGTAAGTTTTTGAATTCGGCACCGCCAGTACCCAGAAGTGATGTCATGTCATTACATCACTTCTGGGTATTCGGCGGCTCCGAATTCATAGAAATGGAGACCCGGTCAGACGGCGGCAGTGAAGGTAGGATGCCCGGGTCTCCCGGTGGGACAGGAGACCCGGGCAAGACGCGGAAGGCAGCGGAGGGGGGGGCATCCCCTCCCGCTCCTTGGAAAGACAGCCGAGCGACTTCTCAGCCGCATCAGTTGTCATTACAAGACAGCCGACTGCCTCTAGCTGCAGGCATCACCCGGGTGCATGCACTTTCCTGAAATATCGGCAATATCGGTAAATCAAAAGGCCGATTACGATATATCAGGGAAAATGCATATCGGCCCTCGATATATCGGCTTTGTCGATAATCGATCGATCTCTAATTTGAAGAACTTTTTGGGGTTTGTCCTACTATCTTTTGCAATCTGTTGTTCATTTTGAATTTTTGCGTCCTTGATTTCCTTTTTACATATTCTGTTATATTCTTTGTAACACTTAAACAATGATAGTGTTCCTTCATTTTGATATTTTTTAAAAGCTCTAGGGTGATGAAAGGGTAAATGGGATCAAAGGGTAAAGAAAACTGTGTTTGTGTTTACTATGTGCTAATGTTACTAAGGGATGTGGTGGATTTTATTACCTACTTTGCAGGGAAACAAAATCCACTATGTCCCTGTTGACAGAACTTAGCTCTGCCTTGTTTATATAGGCAGAGCTTTGTTCTTTGTCCCTCCTTGCTGATCAGTGGATGCTGGTGGACATCTATTGGCCGACACCCGCTGATCCACTTATGCTGTGTCTAATCACAGCTATGGAGCGTGCGTGCCCCATACCCAGAAATGCCAAATCACATACTAGGTACGTGATCTGGTGCAGGAGAGCTGCTTTGCTGCCATACTCCTAAGTGAGGCGATCGGCAAGGGGTTATAGCAATGTCATGAATGGGTTTATCCATATGAATTTACTCAGAGAAAAAAGAAATGGAAAATAATGGAAAATAGAAAAATAATGTAGATTGTTCAGGCACAGAGGCAATCATTGCATATTCATTTTTTTTTATTTATCACTTGCCAGTAAGCAATATGTGAATTACTTATAAGAACTCCTGTAAAAAAAGCAGAATTCCAGCCTAGATGTGGCTTTGTAAGTCATGCAAAATTTGGCAGTGCAAATGGATATTCAGCTATTGTTGTTTAACAGAATACCTGGTAAGTAGATAGATTTCCAACATTGGATAAGTCCCTGGATGACCTTGTCTGTGGCAATAATGGTTAGAAGCTTGTGAACACATAAGGTGAAATTCAGAACGGCCTAAATTTTTTTTTTTGGCAGTAGTTCCCCTAAGACGTACCTGTGCCTAAGGCTCCATTCACACCTGAGCGTATTGTTTTCAGGCGTTTTTTTTGGGCGTTTTTCTGCCGTTTTTTTTCCCGGACGTTTTTCAGGCATTTTTTTTTAGGCTTTTTTTGCAGGCATTTGGAGGCAGGCATTGACATCTAACAAAAACGCTTGTAATCTGCCAAAAAAGAAGTTCATGTACTTTTTTGAGCTTAAGGCATTTTGCTTCAGGCAACAACATGTGAACATATGTGAACAGGGGCCATTGAAATTAATGGGATTTTGCTTGTTGTATGTTTTGAGACTTAAAGCGGAGTTCCGGGCACAAAAAAGATTTTTTTTTTTTTGTGCCCCTCCGCTAGGTATGCCTCACCTGAAAAGGAATTGGATAGTTATTTTTTTTTTTTTTTGTTTACTCACCTTTTTATTGAAGATCGTAAATACTCACCTATGACAGCTTTCTCCTCCAGCGCCGAGGCTCACCCCGTCACTTCCTGCCTCGCGATGATTCCTGGGAGCTAAACGTCATAGCTCCCAGGAATCAATGCGCCGCACCGGCCCCGCTCGTCATTTCCGGGCGACGCCGCATTCCCCTGCTAAACAGCTTCTGGGCATGCCCAGAAGCTGTTTAGGAATGCGGCGCCGCACCGGAAGTGACGAGAGGGGCCGGTGCAGTGCATTCTGGGACACGAAGACGCGGAAGAAGACAGAGAAGAGGACCGCGCCGGCTTCAGCTGCCCACAACCGAGATGGAAACGCTGTGGAAGAAAATTTCTAAGTAAGTATTTCTTCTTACAGGTAAGTGCGAACCGGGACAGATCAGAGGCTAGCCATTGTGGAATGTGCTAGCCCTGACTGTCCCGGGGGTATGTTCAGAAAAAAATCGTTTCTCTGCCCGGAACTCCGCTTTAAGAGATGAGCGTTTTACGAGCTGAATAATGCTCAGGTGTGAACAGGGCCTAATTCAGACAAGCATGTGCAATCTATCACTATGGCAGGAACAAATTCTTAAAGAATTACAGCCAGCTCTCCATTTAGGAAACCAGCGGTAATTAGGACCAACTCTGAATTGGCGTACAGAGGGCCAGAGCAGGCTGTGCCTGTGCTGGGAAGTTGTCATACATGTCACAGCTTACTCAACTCACTGTATAGCCTGCCCCATTTAACTGTTGGCCAGGAGATTCCCCCATATAATTTATACCTTGGTATCTAAAAACAAACACCGGAATGATGGGTGCCTTGTAATGAGAATCAACATATCCATTAGTGTACCACCTATTTCAAATTTATTATATTAAACATCCTTGGAAAAACCATACCTGTCATTGCAATACCATCAGTAGGTCTTGTATATTGTAAAAAAAAAAAAGGGAAGATCTAAACAATTATGGGTAACTCCCACTATATAAATGTATATTTAAATGGGCTAAAAGTCACATAAAGCCATCCATAAAATATCCTGGCCTACAGAGCAATATTGATCCTATCCAATTGCTATGAAAACTGTGCCTAAAGAAAATGCATTGTTGGTTGTCTGGTCTGTTCCTTTCCTTTATTTCCCAATACAATCCTTATTCCAATTTACATATACATTGCAGCGCTAGTTTTTCAGGTGTCGCTGATTTTAATTGGAACTCCCCCCAAACAGTACAGATGGCACCAGCCACCCAAGCAACAGTCCATTCACTTAGACTCCAATAAACAGGTTAGGGAATGTCTTTTTGCGATTTATTTTTTTTTTCCATTAAAGTTTTTTTGAGTTTAAAAGGAGTACAGACAGTACAAATATAACATAACACAAGTCAACATAGCAAACATATCAAAGTGTCAAGTTGCAACTTGGACATTGGCATCTGTTAGGGTTACAAGTGACATACACATTGATGAAATTAGCTATACATATCCTAAGATCACTAAAACAGAGAAACAGGCAAGCATCACAGCTTCATCCAGAGTGGGTTGAGATGTTTTGCGCTGATCTCTGGAAATGAAAGGGAGGGAGCAGGTTCGGAAGAGAGAGGTGTAGAGGTAGGAGAAAGGGGGACAAGATCATGACAAGGGGGGAGATTGGAGAAGGAAGGGAGAGGGGGAGAAGGGAGGGAGGAAGGGTAGATGAAAGAAGGGAGAATAAGGGGGGGGGGAAGGAGAGGGGGAAAGGGGGGAGGAGGAGGGAGAAGGAGAGGAAAGAAGTGGAGCGTGGGGCAGAGGGGGGGGGGGAGAGGGAGAGGGAGGATGGAGGGAGGAGAGTACGAAGCGGCTCAGAGCGAAGGATAGGGGGAAATAAGGGAGGGGGGGGGGAAGGGGGAGAGGGGGAGGGAGAGAGGAAGGAAAGGGGGGGGAAGAGGGGAGAGATAGAAGAGGTGGGGGAGGGGGGGTGGAGGAGGGAGAAGTAGAGGAGGGATATGATAGCAGGGGAGAAGAGAAGATAGGGAAGAAATTAAAGAGAATGAGATTGAGGAGTGTGGGGGAGGAAGAGAAGGGAAGGTAGAAGGAGGGGAAGAGCAATGTTGCCGTTTCAAAGACGTAAACCTTGTGGTTACACATTATAAAAGGGAATACCAAGGCACTACTTCCCTAATGAGCCATATCCAATAAAAAGTGAAATAATAATAAGTGAAAGGGATCTTAAGTATGCACGTGACAACAACAAAATAAAAGACAGCAACAACAACAGGTCAGCAGAGCATTGAGAGTAATCAATAAATATTTAAACAAGTAGGTCAGTGCTTACTCGAGATCCAGGAGGACCACAGGAGCCCATTTTGATCAAATCTGGCGCCATTGCCTAATTTGTAGGCAAGCAGCTTTTCATAGGTATGGTTGGTTTTAACCAGGGCAATAACCTCCGACGCATTGGGCAATACGTTGGATTTACATTGCCTAGTTATGAGGTTGCGAGCCGCCAGCAGTATGTGCGTGACTACAGAACTGCAATCCACGGGGAAGTTTTCAATCCCTATATTTAGCATCGCCAGTGCCGGAGAGGAGCGGGACAGCACCCCTGTAATATCTGAGATTATGGAGAAGATTTTATTCCAAAAACATTTTAGGTGTCGACAGGACCAAAACACATGAGTGAGGTAGGCTACTTCACCGCACCCCCTCCAGCACAGGGGTGAGTAGTCGGGTACAAATTTAGACAGTCTGTATGGCATAAGGTACTGTACCATCGCAGATTTATCTTTTGCGACAATTCCCAATGATTAGTACAAGAGGAAGATTGTCGGACAGAACGAAAAGCTGCTTGCCATTGTTGATCAGTAAATGTGTCTTCCAGATCTTTTTCCCACTTCACAAAGGGGACAGATTTACAATACTCCAGTTTATGCTGGAGAAAGTTGTAGAAAAGTGAGGTCCCTTTAACCGAGCGAAAGTTACCTAGTAGGCACGTCCAACCCTGTGATGGCAAGTAGACATGGGGGGATGCCAAGGAGCGAAGGAAATGGGATACCTGATTATATAAATATTGGTCGGTGATTGGGAGTGCGTATTCTTCCCGTAAGCGGGAGAACGGTTTCAAGACGTCCCCCGACAGGATATGGTCCACAGTGGTTATACCCTTGTTGGCCCAGTTTCTAAACGAGGTGTGAGGAATAACAAGTTCCAAGACACCCACCGGCACCGGGACCCTTACCATCGAGGGAGGTTGAAGCACTTGGGCCGTGAACTCACGCCAGACCAGAAGGGATGCTTGGATCGAGATAGGGAGCGTTTTCAATGGCATAGGGCACCACAGATCCACCAAAAGCACCATCCGCAGGGGGAGGGGGGAGCACATCTCTGCTTCCATGGTGCTCCACACTGTTGGAGGCACTGGGGCCACCCAGTATTTCAGTTGGGCGAAGTGTGTGGCTAGTAGATAGTCCCTAATGTCAATCATTCTCATACCCCCTGCAGACCAGCGCTTAATCAAGAAAGAGTGGGCGCTCCTTGGTCTCTTGCCTCTCCACACCAGCTCCTTGAGAGCCTCTTGTAGCGAGACAAGAGTTTTGCGGGGCACCGGGATCACCAAAGATCGAAATACATAGAGAATCTGGGGTAAGAGAAGTATTTTGAACGAGGCAAGGTGGCCCGACCAGGTAAGTTCAGTTTTCGAAATTCTACGACATTCTTGCGTAATTTCAGCTATTAAGGGAGGGAAGTTAGCTTCAGCCAGCAAGTCCACCCTAGGAGTCAATTGAATTCCCAGGTACGGGATGCTGTGTTGTTTCCAAGAATATGGGTATAAATTTTTCAATTTCTGACATAGGTTTTGGGACATTCCCATAGGGAGAACTAAGAATTTAGTAAAATTGGCTTTATAGTAAGAGGCCAAGCTAAATTGTTGCAACAAAGAATGCGTAGCTGCCAAGGAGTTTTCAGGGTCAGTCATAAAGATAATGACATCGTCCGCGAATAAACTTATAACATGTGATCGGGAGGAGGTGGCAAGGCCCTCGATATTCGCGGAGGATCTCACAGCTTCCCCCAGGGGTTCAATGAGCAAGTTAAAAATTGATGGCGACAATGGACAGCCATGCCTCATCCCGTTTGTGATAGGAAATGACCGTGACAACATGTTAGAGGTATATACCTTCGCAGAGGGGTTAGAATACAGCGCTAGAATTGCATGTAAAATGGGACCATCAAAACCAAATCTTTGTAACACCCTAGTCATATATGTCCAGTGGACCCGGTCGAATGAGTTCTCCGCATCCAAAGAGAGCAGCAGAGAAGGCACCCGACCAGATCCAGCTTTGTCCACAAGCCCTATGACCCGTCTGGTGGCATCTGAGGCCTGACGCCCCCTAACAAATCCCGACTGATCCAGATCAATAAGATCCGGTAGGATAGGGTGAAGTCTAAGGGCCAAGACCTTAGCGTACAATTTTACATCAGTGTTCAATAATGTTTTTGGTCTAAAATAAGGAGGAGATGTTGGTTCTTTACCCGGCTTAGGCAATGTAACAACATATGCTTGAAGCATTTCACCAGGCAGAGAGGCAGAGGACACCGCAGCCACGTATACCGGCTGGACTGAGGACCGACGCAAACTTTTTATAATATAGATTTGGGAGGCCATCCGGTCCAGGAGATTTCCCCGTTGGCAGCGTTCGAATGGCCCGTTCCAAGTCAGCAATGGAGATTGGGGCATTGAGAGCTTGCAATTGAGAAGGAGTGAGATGTGGTAATTTGATAGAATCTAAGAAAGCGGAAATGAGTAGTTCAGTTGGCTGGGGGGTGGCAGCTTCGTTTTTCAGATTGTATAATGATTCATAGTAGCTGGCGAAAGAGTCAGCTATTTCCTGAGGATTTGTGATTTTTGTGTTTGTAACAGGGTTCAAGAGATATGCTATTCTATTTTTGATGCGCCTGGCTTTTAATTTGTTCGCTAATAATTTCCCCGCCCTATTTCCAGCAGAATAATGGGAGAACTTGAGAGCTTGAAAATACTTGTCCTGCTGTTCAAGAGGTCCCTTAGAGTTGATCTATGCTCCCATAATTGTTGGGCTAGATGTGGGGATGGAGACGATTTGTTCAGGGGTTCTAGGCGTTTAATTTCAGCCAAGAGTTGGTTCAGGCACCGTGTCCTCTGCCTCCTAAGCCGCGCACACATCTTAATGAGAACACCACGTATAAAAGCCTTGTGGGCACACCAAACTATTGTCAGATCAGAAACCGATCCCGCATTGTGCTGAAAGTATTCCTCAAGGTGCTTCTGTATTTGAGAAGCAAGCTGAGGAGAGTCCAATACCTGGCTGTTTGCCCTCCACAGATATGCGGGGCCCTGAGAGCGGGATTCCTGAAGAGTAACAGTCACTGGTGCAGGATCGGACCAAGTAATATTATGGATATCTGTGCTCTGGGTGTTTTGTAGCAGGTGTTTGTCAACCAATATCAGATCAATGCGGGAATAAGTATTATGGCGATGGGAATGAAAGGAATTGTCACATTCACCTGGATGTAGACAGCGCCAGGTATCGAACAACTCCGCCTCATGGAAGAGAGCCTGTAGAGCAGGAGGGGAGCATTTAGGGGTGGAGGATATGTCCAAGTTGGGGTCCGCCGTCCCAACACACCACTACAGAGCCATGCCTGTGCTTATCCAACATGCAAAACATTTTTCTCCAGAAGCGCATTTGGTGGGTATTGGGGGCATATGCGTTAAGGACCGTAAACGGGGCATTGTTCAGTTCACATTGTAGAATGAGTTAACGACCATTGGGGTCTACCAAGAGTTTGTGCAAGGAAAAGGCAACAGAGTCTCTAACGGCTATTAGCACTCCCTTGCGTTTTTGTGTGGCCGAAGCCGTGAAAATGTGCGGGGAAACTCCTATGAGACAAAGTAGAAGATGCGTTTCCTGGACGCAAAGGAGATCACTTTTAAGTTTCCCAGCTTCTCGCCACATGGATGACCTCTTGGCAGGGTGGTTGAGGCCGTGGACATTAAAGGAAGTGACTGTTATGGTCATAGTGCAGGTGTAAGGAGGTTGATGGCGTTACGGTTACCTGGTCCAATGCTGTTCCGAAGGGGCATCAGGAAGGGCTTCCAGTATTGTTCCCGTTGTATCTGACTGCAGAGACCCGTGGCATCCGAAAGCAGGACCCCAGGAGTCAGATTCTTCAGTACGATGCTGCTGACCAACAAAAAAATAAAGAAAAAAGACAGCAAAACAAAAAGACAAACTGGGTAATTGTGAGGCAGGTATAAAAAAGAGAGAGTAAACTCGTGAGCAGGTATACTGCACATATTTTTAAGGGGGTAAAAGGTAGTCATGGTGACCAGACTTAGGGAGGAGATCCGTGGGTAAACTCTTGAGAAGGCGATCCCTTGGATGATTTTTTCCCCTTTTTCTTATGAGAGACAGTGTGCCACTCCTCAGATATCGGGGAGATACGGCCAGAGGGTTCTGGAGGAGGAGAGTCTTGTTCAGGTAGAATACACCAGGATTGTAAGAGATTCAGGCCATCCTGTAAGGTTGTGACAACATGTGCTTTGTGGTTGTATGTGATGGTAAGCTTCACAGGAAATCCCCATCTATAGATAATAGTATGGTTTCTCAGGATTTTGGTGAGCGGGTGGAGAGCTCTCCTTTTCTGCAGCGCGTGCTGCGACTGATCCGCAAACAATTGGATCCTAGAATAGGGATCTGGAACTAGGGTCATCTTCCTAAACGCAGACATAAGATTGTCCTTAACGTGATAGAAATGAACCCTTATCAATACATCTCGGGGAACATCGTCTGACAGATAAGAGGGCTTAGGGAGGCGATGGATCCTGTCGATGACAAGTTCAGATATAGAGGTGGTTGGAAGAACCGACATAATAAGGTCGCCGGCATATTGGGCCAAGTCATCCGGATGTACGGATTCTGGGACCCCTCTGATTTTAAAATTGTTCCGCCTAGAGCGGTCTTCCATGTCTGCTATTTTAGATTTGAGCTTGTCTATTTCTTCTTCATGGCCATAGTGAGAGTCAATTAGCTCATTATGGGAAGCCGCAAACTCCCCCATCTTATTCTCAACTTTGTCCATGCGGCCTCCCAAGGCCTGTACCTCTCCCTTGAAGGAGCTGACACACTCCATGAGATCTGCGTGCATGGAGGCCCTGAGGGACATCATCATATCCTTGAGCTTGGTTTCAGAAACCGGTCGCTCACTGGTGGGGAAAGTGTCTATATTGGAGGACAGCTCCCTCGTGGAGTCCATGGAGGAGTGACCCTCTTGGCTTACCTCCAGAACGCGTGCATCTTCCGACAGCTGGGGTTTGCTTTTCCCTGGACTTCTTGACAGTGGAGTGGAGGCCGCAGGGGATCTAGGCTAGCCCGCTTTCTGTGCCGAGGATGGTGGAGGGCTGGGCGAGGACTGAGTGGTCCCGCTGGATGAAGCCGGAGATCCGCCGCCGCCATCTTGGCTGCGCTGCTTGTCCTGGGCCATGAAGAAATGTTGGAGCTGCCGCGGCTGGCCGGTGTCTTTCTTCTTTTTGGCCATCAGGAGGTAAGGTGGGTCTCCTCAGTAGACGATTGGCAAGAAAAAGGGAACTTTTCAAGGTGTAGGGACGCCGATGAATGCCGATTTCCTCCCTGGTCCGACAGAGCTGTAGGCTCAGACATCCATGCAGCTATGCGGTGACCACGCCCCCCCTTTTTGCGATTTATTGATGGTAAAACTAGTACCAGGAGAGGCATTAGGGCATAGGATACTCCAAAACAGTTACCAATTGGCTGTGAGAGGACAATCTTCTTCCTAAGCAATTGTGACTATTGGACAGTCTAAGGCCCACAGCTGGGGACCATGAGGTAAATCCCTTTGGCATCTGGTTACCCTGCATCACTGCACAGCTGTTGGTACCCAGTGCAATCTCAGGAGGGCACTATTCTCTATAACAGCCTCTTGGCACTTATATCCCAAAAACACAGTCACCGGGAATCAGTTATTTGTCATTACTCACAAGTCCCAAGGACAGCTGTCACCTTCCAGCCTCTGCCTGACACAGCCCAGTGAGTGAGACAGTTCTTTAGATTAGAACCCTTTGATGAAGTCCTGCAGTCAGTTTCAGGTCCCAGCTCTCCCATTGCAGAGACCTATGAAAACAGCAACATGAGCTGCCGCAATAGTCCCCTGCGGCGTGCAATTCTCCTTGCTGGGGAAAGATAATTTCTCCATGGCTCCAGACTGTCAGCTTCCAGGCCACCATCTGGGCACACCTTCCCAGGGATTGGCTGGGCCCTGAACAATATTTAGGCTGGCCATTTGAATTCTCCCTGCCTTTGCTCCAGAAACCTCTTCTATAGGCAGGGGAAAGCAATCAAACTCCCAGCCTATGAAACCCTGCACAGACCAGACCAAAAAATCACTTCTGCCTTAATTACAGAAGGTAAAAACTAAATTTAACTAGCAATCTAAGCTAGGAGGGTGCTACAATGAGATCCCCCTAAGGGCAGATCCACTGTATGCAAATAATTGTGTTTTCACAATATAACTAAGTCGTTCTAAGCTTGTGTGCATGTGTCTCTGTTTAAAGAAAATTGCGTTTCACAGTACATATTAAGACTAAAGTACATATGACTCCTTTTCATGTGTCTCAATCTTGATGTATAATACAGATTACCTCCATATATCTTGCTCACCTGCTTATTTCAATTTTATTAGTCTTAGTCATACTATGACATACAGGGAGGCTGCTGAAAAAGACTTCCTCATACGGCTCTCTGTTGCAATGTATACAGGTCAACAATCCTCCAATAATGTATTCTGAAGATCAAAAGCTTTGTTGAATTTTTATTTTCATTTCCAGGGGTAGAAGTGGCAAGGGTGTATAAGGCTTCTACACTCATTTATACTTCTAGTGTATCTTGTAAAAAAACTTTGCAGTTCTAAAACAAACATCTGCATCAGATTGCATTTGCTAATTAGTCTGCACTGCAGTTAAAAAAGAGCGCTTGCACACCTTGGTGAGCTGTTGCACCAAACTGATTGACATGAATCATGGTTCCAACATGAGAGATGTCAGTTGAAACAAGGAGAGGATTATAAAACTTCTTCAAGAAGCTAAATTATCACGGAATGTTGCAAAAGATGTTGGTTGTTCTCAGTCAGCTGTGTCTAAAATCTGGACCAAGTACAAATCAAATGGGAAGGTTGTTAAAGGGAAGTGTACTGGTAGACTAAAGCCCCGTACACACGATCAGATTATCGAACGATCTGTCATCCCTTTTTTGTGGCATGCTAGTCTGATGTGCAAAGTGAAGAGGTTATTTTCATACGAATTTTCCCGTACAACAGAATTCTACTTCAGAAGTGATGTCATGTGTTGGATTGCTTTGTATGTGTTCTTTTGTCTCTCTGAGCATGCCTAGTCTTGCTCTTGAGATTTTTTTCCGTCGAAATCTGTACTAATGAGACGAAAATCGTACGTTGTAATACAGACGACAAAAATTATATAGCCTGCACATCAGGATTTTGTCAGCCGAAAAGTCAGAGTTAGCTGTCGAAAGCACCATACTAACAATCCGAAAATCGGCAGATCGGTCGTCGGACGAATTTTCCCTACAGATTTTCTTATCGTGTGTATGGGCCTTAAGGAAGACATCAAAGCATCAAGAAAACTTAAAGAAATATGCCTTGAAAAAAGAAATTGTACAACAAAACAAATGAGGAACCAATATTTTAGAAACTTGAGTCAATGTCTGTGACCAAACTGTAAGACATCACCTAAAGAAAATTGGATTTACACACAGAAAAGCTAAAGGAAAAACATCATTAGAGACATTGATCTTTTTAAAGAAAAAGGATTGTATACATTAAAAAATAGCAATTTGATACCTCCACCCCAGTATCATTTGACATAATGGTTTTTTACCATGGGTCCGCACCAAAGGGACCAGGTGTGTGAGGGCTAGAAAGAGGGGGATTTTGTTGGTATCGTACTCCAAAAATATATCACCAAATTTATAAAAGAATTCCAAATTTTTATTACAAATTTCATATGTTAAAATACACACACACACAAACAAAAAAGAAGAAAAATACTCTAAAATGAAGTAATGAGTATATACAGGATTACATCAATATACTTGTAAATCATTTCCTATTAGGTGGGCCAGTGGGCTTACACCTTAATCCATGCCTGACATGTTTTGCTATGAGCTTCTTCAGGGGCGAAAATTGATTGAAAATATTCCTGTTTTATCTAATCGTTACCATCTGTGAGCTTATTAACTGCTGAACAGGAAGTAGGTCTGCATTGGTGGGATTTCAGGGATTTTACTTCCAATTGTAAAGCACCTTTTTCAGGCTTGTACACAGTATATAGAAACCATACTGGTTCCACAAAGTGTAAACATCACTCTTTTCCATCCCATGTTTGATAGATAAAAGTAATGTCATTTACCAAGTCTGTCCAGATATGAAGACTGTTGTTTACACAGGCACGGTCATGAACATCTAATGCAGCCTGATTCAGCGATTCTCTCTGCATAAGATGTTAATGACAGTGCCTGTGTCTTAATAGGAAATGATTTACAAGTATATTGATGTAATCCTGTATATACTCATTACCTCATTTTAGAGTATTTTTCTTCTTTTTTGTTTGTGTGTGTATTTTAACATATGAAATTTGTAATAAAAATTTGGAATTCTTTTATAAATTTGGTGATATATTTTTCGAGTACGATACCAACAAAACCTCCCTCTTTCTAGCCCTCACACACCTGGTCCCTTTGGTGCAGACCCATTGTAAAAGCCATCATTAGAGACATGCAAAAATCCGGAATATTGCTGCACTCCTTGGTAACTTTATTGAAGCATTAAAATCACGCCAAGGGTATGACATTTTTAAGAACTTTGGTGTAGACCTCATTCTGATATAACACTGGAATGTACTTCTCTACAATTTTCCTCACCTTGTAAAATTCCATCTGTGGAAAATACTGGTGCACTACAATTGTCATCCCTTTTTCTCTTACCCCTCAAGAGGTTCTCCCTGGGTGTGGCCACAGCGATGTCCAGCGCTCTGCTCAAATCAGCAGTAGAATAACCACGCTGAGTGAAGCGCTGACACATTTCCTAAGACTCATACTGGTAAACCACTTCCTCAGAGCAAATGGGGCGAATCCTCAGCATCTGACCCACTGGAATACCCCTCATGGTATGTCTGGGGGGGGGGGGGGGGGCTGTCCATAGTCAGCTCTGAGAATGATATTACCTGACAATGTTTCTCTGTATAGATTGGTTCTCATATTGCCCCCACTATGTGATAATGCCACATCCAAAAATGGTACAGTATGATCGTTTTGATGTCCAAGGATCATTCCTTTTTTGTCCAACTGTACAATTTCTTTTGTCCAACCCTACCTTTTGTGTATGGGGTTCCTAGGGGTCCATTTTTGTTGGATTATTTTGATTTTTCTTTGATCTTTTATCTTAAAATCGTATATTTTGTTTTTATTGATTCTTTTGTCCGTTTCGGAATTTTTGGACATTCTATTTCATCTAACATGATTTTTTCATGTCTCTGAATCTCACAGACGAGCTTTGCAGCACCTTGGGTTCCTGTTCACAACGTGCAACAGTCAGTCACTCCCCTAGAGCGGCATTTCTTTGGCTTTACTGACCCGAACAACATCATTAACACCTAAATAGAAAAAACAAGGGTATAGTGGGCTAAAGAAAAGCAATTATGGACTGTGGATGACTGGATGAAAGTGATATTCCGTGATTATTCACGAATCTGCATTGGGCAGGGTGATGATGCTGGAACTTTTGTTTGGTGCCATTACAATGCAATGTATGAAGATGACTGCCTGAAGAAAACATGCACATTTCCACAATTATTGATGATATGGGATTGCATGTCAGGCAAAGGTACAGGGGAGATGACAGTCATTAAATCTTCCATAAATGCACAAGTTTAATCAAGATTTTGGACACTTTTGAAAGGAAGTTTGATGATGGTGACATCATTTTTCAGGATGAAAATGCATCTTGCCATAGGGCAAAAGCTGTGAAAACTTTCCTTCAAGAAAAACATATAATGTCAATGGTATGGCCTGCGAATAATCCAGACCTCAATCCAGGTGAAAATCTATGGTGGAAATGAAAGAAAATTATCCATGACAAGGCTCCAACCTGCAAAGCTCATCTGGAAACTGCAATAAGAGAAAGTTGGAGCCGATCTAATGAAGAATAATGTTTGTCAATAGTTAAATCTATGATTCAGAGAATTCCAGCTGTTAAAAAAACCAGAGGTGGTGCAACTAAGGATTAGTGGTGTACTGTACTATTTTTTTTTTTTTTTTCATGATTCCATAATATTTTCCTCATAATTTAGTGGTTCCATATTTTTCTTCTGCTTGGTCTGCAAAAACAATTGGAATTGACTACAATTTTCTGTCTTTTTTTAAGTGTTTCCCTAAAGCCAAAAGGATGTAATGGTAAATGAAAATAGTTTTAAGGCATGTCTGTGATTTCGTTTTTTTTTCTACACAGTTAAACAATTGAATGAACATTTTCCAAGAGTGGTGATGATTCCAAACTTTTTTCCAGCGATTGTATAATAAGTGCAACAGTCATGTATGCTGGCGCTTCCAAACCCTTATAACTCAAACATGGAGGAAACCAGTGCATTCAATAGGGCAAGCAATACTCCTCTTAAAGCGGAAAAATTCACTCTCCTATGCTGCTAGCATTAGTAAATAGAAAGGGAAGTATATCATATTTGCTTGTTTTAAACCTTTTTTCACGCTCCTCAGTTACTTCCTGCTTTCCATGCCTAGGCAAATAATGTCATACATCCCAAGAGTCTTTAGGAGGGGAGGAGGGTTTTCTCAGCTAAGCACACCCTCCTGCGCACATGCCTGAGCCAAAGGCAGATAGATTCTAGAAGTAAATGCTACATTATTCATCTACCCTTACTCAACATGGCCATGGTCAGAAATGCTAGGAGGTTGTTTTTCAAAGTGATTTATCAGCAAAATAAAACACAGAGACATGGAAAGATAGGGGAGTTTGCTTTAAATATTAAAAATGAATTAAATAGTGTTTTTGGTTTATGGTACTCAGTGTAGTTCCGCTTTAAAAATCAATTCACTGAGGGCATAATGTATGACTTTAACAGTTTATTTACAAATATCTTAGTTGTAGAATCTGTGAATATCAGCCCAAAAATCAGGGTGCAAATACTTTACCACTTGCCGACCGCCGCAAGTACATATACTACGGCGGTCAGCCCCCCCTGGGCAAAGTGACGTATCGGTACGTCACTTGCCCGCGAGCCAATAGGGGGCGAGCGCGCACCGACAGAGGTGCGCTCCCGCCCCCCGCTCGTTCACTGCCATCCCATCGCGAGTGATCGGCGGCTCCAATGTCCGCCGGTCACTCGCAATCTCCCGCTGGAGAGGGAGAAAGGCAGGTGGCTGATATAAACAAAGCCACCTGTCATTCTCCCTGGTGTAACTGCAGAGATCATACGATCCTGCTATGTAGGATCGTATGTCTCTGGGGTTACATCAAAAGCAACGCCCCTTTACAGTTAGAAGTACGCCCCTAGGGACACACTTAACCGCTGGATGTCTAATAAAGTTAACCCCTTCCCTGCCAGTGTCATGTTTACAGTAACAGTGCATATTTATAGCACTGATTACTGTAGTAATGTCACTGGTACCCCCAAAAGTGTCATAAATGTCAGTCAAGGGTCCGATCTGTCCGCAAAAAAAATTGCAGATCGCCGCCATTACGTGTTAAAAAAAAAAAACAACAAAAATGACAGAAATCTTTCCCTTAGTTAGTAAACGCAATAACTTTTGCGCAAACCAATCAAAATACGCTTTTTGCAATTTTTTTTACCAAACATATGTAGCAGAAAACAAATTGGCCAAAATATTGTTATTTTTGCAAAATTTACGCTCTTTTTTTGTTTATAGCGTAAAAAGTAAAAATCGCACAGGTGATCAAATACCACCAAAAAAAAGCTCTGTTTGTGGGAAAAAAATGACGTCAAATTCGTTTAGGTACAGCGTCGCACGACCGCGCAATTGTCCGTTAAAGTTACGCAGTAAAAAATCGCAAAAAAAACCCTGGTCAGGAAGGGGGTAAAATCTTCCGGGGCTTAAGTGGTTAAACGACACTTTTTATAGATATCTTTAAGAAATGGCTTTCTTCTTGCCACTCTTCCATAAAGGCCAGATTTGTGCAGTATACGACTGATTGTTGTCCTATGGACAGAGTCTCCCACCTCAGCTGTAGATCTCTGCAGTTCATCCAGAGTGATCATGGGCCTCTTGGCTGCATCTCTGATCAGTCTTCTCCTTGTATGAGCTGAAAGTTTAGAGGGACGGCCAGGTCTTCGTAGATTTGCAGTGGTCTGATACTCCTTTCATTTCAATATTATCACTTGCACAGTGCTCCTTGGGATGTTTAAAGCTTGGGAAATCTTTTTGTATCCAAATCCGGCTTTAAACTTCTCCACAACAGTATCTCGGACCTGCCTGGTGTGTTCCTTGTTCTTGATGATGTTCTCTGCGCTTTAAACAGACCTCTGAGACTATTACAGTGCAGGTGCATTTATACGGAGACTTGATTACACACAGGTGGATTCTATTTATCATCATTAGTCATTTAGGTCATTGGATCATTCAGAGATCTTCACTGAACTTCTGGAGAGAGTTTGCTGCACTGAAAGTAAAGGGGCTGAATAATTTTGCACGCCCAATTTTTCAGTTTTTTATTTGTTAACAAAGTTTGAAATATCCAATAAATTTCGTTCCACTTCATAATTGTGTCCCACTTGTTGATTCTTCACAAAAAATTCCAGTTTTATATCTTTATGTTTGAAGCCTGAAATGTGGCAAAAGGTTGCAAAGTTCAAGGGGCTGAATACTTTCGCAAGGCACTGTATATATATATATATTTTTTTTTTTCATTTATGTCTGCATGGATTTGAATTTTATTGGTATCTTTTGTGGCCATACATTATATAATTTTTTTTTTTAAAGATATATTTATTGAATTTTTGTATTGACAAAAAACAAAAAAAAAATGTATTTTCTCTTTCATTCACTGACGGACACAGCTCCATGTGTTCAGACCATTGGGCTTTATGCTGCTCTCTCTTCAGGAGTAGAACTAGGCGGACACCTTTTTGGTTACGCCCCTGGGGCAGTCCCAGAGGGTATACCATCACTTCCTGCTATAGGACTCCAGTTTTTTCTGCCTAGTCAGGAATAAAGTCTTGGCTCTCTGCTGGGATCTGCGGTCCTGGCATGTTTTCCTTTTTAAATTGAATTTTTTACTTTTCTTCATTATTTTTGTTCCTGTGTGAACTACAATCAACTGTTCCTGTGTTTACTATAATCAACAGCCGGACTGGGCGATGCAGTGGATATTCTAGATCCTTATGGCCTTCCCAGTCGTGCCCGCGAGCGCGACCCAACTAAGCCCTGCACTAGGTTAGCTGTGACATAGCCCACTGGATGGGGGCTGGCCGGCGAGTGAAACACCTCGCAAGGTCACATAGCACTGGTCACGACAGCAGTCACAATCAGAGTCGCAGCGTACCTCAGGCCGCAGCACCCCAATTCCAAAATGGTGCGGTGGACTGCTGAGAATAGCACCCGCCTGGTGACCATGGTATAGTGAGTAGTGTCCCCCCTCCTTTCTTATGGAATTGCTGGGGTGGTCACAGGCCCTCCCTGGGGATGGTAGGTCCCTCCTGTGTCCTTCCTCCCCTCATGCTTTTCTGTCTTCTCCTTAGCGGGGTTCCCCCTGCGTAGGTGCCCTCATTTGCCCCCTGGCCCCTTTTCGGGGGCATGGGGGTATTTGGGTAGGGGGGTTTGTCTGGTGCTGGGCCAGCGAAGTAGTGGGTGGGTGCCGCTGCCAGCCCCCCTTTTGGGGTGTCCGTACCAGTCACTAGTATCCAAAGCAGATATGGCCCTGCAAAGGAAGCCTAGTAAGAAGCACCCCTGCCTTCACCTGTATGCTCTGCTTCATCAGATTCCGAGGTGGAGTCAGCCCACTGGGTCTGCGCTATGCACGCTGAGTGCTCTAATAGTTAGGATGAGTCCTCTTCCTCTGCAGCCACTCAGGAAAAAGTGCTGGTGGAGGCCCTAATTGTATCAGTGTGGGAAACTTTAAAGTTGGAGGACTCACCTAAGGCTGAGTCAGCGACACCGGTGCAGTTTGGCACCAGCAAATCTTCCAAGGTGACTAAGTTGTTTCCCCTTCCTGCCTATTTTGACGGCTTTGTCACTAGTCAGTTGGGTTCCCCGAAACGCATGGTTGTAATGCCTAAACGTTTCGCTAGGAGATATCCATTTGATGATTCGCTTCTGAAGAAACTGACGGTTCCACTGTCGGTGGATTCTCAGGTTTCCAGGTTAAATAAGGCCACACTGTTACCTGTGGGGGATTCCCCATCCTTTAAGGACCCTATGGACAAGAGAGCTGGAGCTCTGGTCCGGTAACTCTTCAACGTGGCTGGTTCAATTTTGAGACCGGTGTTTGCTATCACCTTGGTTTTCCAGACTTTATGTCACGTACCTGGTAGGTAGAGCCTGAATGTGTGGAGGAAGGCCCCTCTTACACCTCTGACTCAGAGCCCCTGATAGAGTAAACAGGAAGCGCAGAGTGCAGAGTCGCACGAGTGCCGGTGGACGTGCAGGCTGCAGGACTGCTGGTAGCGTAAAGTTCCAGATGGAGGCAGGTGTCCTGGGAGTAGTTGGATCAATGCAGCAACTATGGAGCCTCGAGGAATACTGGAAGGTAAGCAGAGTCAGACAAGCCGGGTTATACACAGAGAGGTCAGATCAGGTACAAGTGGAGAGACTGGAGAATGGTCAAAGAACAAGCTGGGGTCGGTGCAGGCAGAGAACTGGAGTAGTCAAAGGCAAGCCGGGTCAAGATCTCAGGAGCAACACAGGTAACAGGAAGCAGGACTGGCACGGAACGCTGTAGACGAGACAGCACTGATCATGGGAGCAGATCTAGCTTAAATAGGCCTCTTGATGCTTAACTGTCATCAGGTGACATAGTGACATAGTGACATAGCACACTCAGTTCACATGCTGGGGCTTTCACATTTGCCAATTAGCCAATTAGCTTTGGGAAATTCAAGGGGCAGGGCCTTGCCTGCGGTTGCCAACTTGTCTCCTGGCAGGACCTTCCTGACATGGCCCCCTCCCAATGGGCAGCCTCCGGATGCCCAACTGGGCCATCTTATCCGGATAAACGTCTGAAGGAGTCTTCTGGCGTGGATATTGTTTTCGGGTTCCCAAGAATTGTCCTCAGGGCCATATCCCTTCCATTTGATCAGGAACTGGATTTGGTTACCTCTTTTCCTGCAGTCCATAATTGCCTCAATTTCATATTCCTCTTCTCCCCCTACTATTGTTGGCTCGGGTGGGCCAGAGTTTCGTTCCGGGAAGGGGTTGGGAGAGGCAGGTTTCAGAAGGGTCACATGAAAGACCGGGTGGATCCTAAAGGAGGCTGGTAATTCCAATTCGTAAGCCACATTATTGATCCTTCTCTTTACAGGGAATGACCCCACAAACTTAGGTCCCAGTTTCCTTGATGGACATGCTAATTTTAAGTTGGTGGTGGATAACCACACTTGATCGCCAGGCTCCAGAATTAATTCGCCACGCTTTTTCCTATCAAACATTCTTTTGTTGTACTCCTGTGCCTTGGTTATTGTTTCCTGTAGTACCTTGTTGTTGGTTTCCAGGAAGGTTATGGTTTCTAGCACAGCTGGAACAGAGCTTTCCGGGATAGTGCTGGGTAGAAAAGATGGGTGGAAGCCATAGTTGGCAAAGAATGGGGATTGTTTGGTAGCAGAGTGGTTGGAATTGTTGTAGGCAAATTCAGCTAGAGGAAGTAATGATATCCAGTCATCTTGGGAAAAGGAAGAAAAGCAGCGCAGGTATTGCTCCAGGGTTTGGTTGGTCCTTTCCATCTGGCCATTAGTTTGGGGGTGATAGGCCGAAGAGAAGGATAGGTCAATTTCCAGGGTCCTTGAGAGGGCTTTACAAAACCTTGAGGTGAATTGAACCCCTTGATCAGATACAATGTTAGCTGGGATTCCATGGAGCCTCACTATCTCCTTGATAAAAATCCGTGCTGTCTCTAGAGCAGATGGTGTGCCTTTCATAGGAAGAAAATGTGCCATTTTTGACAGCCGATCAACGACTACATAAATGGTTGTGTACCCTTCTGAAGAAGGGAGTTCCACGATGAAATTCATTGAGATCATTCTCCATGGTCTGTCCGGGATTGGCAGTGGTTGAAGCAGACCCCATGCTTTGGTCCTGTTACCCTTGTTTCGGGCACAAGTGGTGCATGTCTCCACATACTTTCTGCAGTCCTTATCCAGATGAGGCCACCAGAAGGTACGCTGGACCAGCTCAATTGTCTTACTAGCTCCAAAATGACCTGCTAATGCGTGGTCGTGGCATAAGCTTAAGACAGGGACACGTACTTCTCCTGGGACAAAGATTTTGTCTTGATGCCATAAAAGTCCATTCCTTACTTGCAAGGGTGTTTCGCAAGAAGCGGAGACTCCTACCGAAGCTTGCCTGATTTGGGAGAAGATGTCCTCTTGCAATAAGAGAAAGTTTCCAGAGGAAAGAATGGTGTCAGGAAGCTCTATTTCCTCAGGTTCACCAAACATGCGGGAAAGAGCGTCGGGTTTAGTATTCTTCGACCCAGGCCTGAAGGTTATGGGGAAGGAAAATCTTGAAAAGAACAATGCCCACCGGGCTTGACGTGGTCTCAGACGTTTTGCTGTCCTCAAGTACTCAAGATTTTTATGGTCTGTAAAAATGAGTATGGGGTGAGCTGCCCCTTCCAAGAGATATCTCCATTCCTCTAGTGCAGCCTTTATTGCAAGAAGTTCACGGTCCCCTACGTCATAATTCTTTTCTGCCGATGAAAGTTTACGAGAAAAGAATGCAACTGGGTGCAGAAGGGCTTTGGCCCCCTGGCGTTGAGAGAGTACCGCTCCTACTGCCGATTCTGATGCGTCAACCTCCAACACGTATGGTAAGGTTGGATCGGGATGTTTAAGAATAGGTGCAGATGTGAACAGTTGCTTAAGAGTCTCGAAAGCGGATTGGGCTTCGGTAGTCCAGGAAAACCGGTTGCTATGCTTGGTCAACTGTGTGATGGGAGAAATGATGGCGGAGAACCCCTTTATGAATTTTCTGTAGAAGTTTTCGAATCCTACAAAGCGTTGTACTCCCTTCTTATCTGTGAGAGCTGGCCAATCCAGAATGGCTGTGACCTTTTGAGGATCCATCTTTATACCCTCTGTGGAGATTATTAATCCCAGGAACTGGATGCTTTGGCGCTCAAACTCACATTTCTCTGGTTTGACGTACAGGCCATGCTGTCGAAGGCGGGTCAGCACCTTTCTTACGTGTCCTTGGTGGATTTCTAAAGAAGGGGAAAAGATCAAAATATCGTCCAGGTAGACGATGACAAAGAGATCCAGAAAGTCCCTAAAAATGTCATTGACAAAATGCTGGAATGTGGCAGGGGCATTACATAGGCCAAAAGGCATCACCAGGTACTCAAAATGCCCGAATCGGGTACGAAATGCCGTCTTCCACTCATCCCCAGCTCGTATGCGGACCAGATTGTATGCCCCTCGGAGATCCAGCTTTGTAAAGATTGTGGCTGACCTGAGTCTTTGAAAAAGTTCGGGTACCAAAGGTAGGGGGTACCTGTTCTTGACCGTGACTTTGTTAAGCTCACGATAGTCGACACAAGGTCAGAGAGAATGATCCTTTTTTTCAACAAAAAAGATGCCTGCTCCAGCTGGAGAGGTTGATGGGCGAATGAACCCTTTCTTTAGGCTCTCATCAATGTAGTCCTTGAGAGCTACGAGTTCCAGTTCAGATAAGGGGAAGAATCGTCCGAAAGGCACCTCGGCCCCTGGGAGTAGCTCAATGGGGCAATCATAGGATCTATGAGGAGGGAGAGTTTCTGCTCCTTTTTTTACTGAAAACGTCTGAAAAGTCCAGGTACGTGGTAGGGACAGATTTGCAAACCTCAGGGTCAGTATCCATATATAACAAGGCTGATGGGGAACATGGTGGTCCTGGCATGCAATGTTGTTTGCAGTAGGGTGATTTAAACTGGATCTCCTGTGTAACCCAATCAATGTGAGGGTTGTGTGCCTGCAGCCAAGGCATGCCAAGGATAATTGGGAACAAAGGTGAGGCTATGACATCCAAACGTAAAAGTTCCTGGTGGTTGGAAGTGGTGGTGACAGGTAAAGGGGTGGTCTCTTGAGAAACAAGTCCAGATTTGATGGTGGACCCATCTGCCAGATGAACAGAAAGCTTCCAGGCCTTGGACTGTAAGGGTATCCGGTGTACAGCGCCAAAGGATAAGTCTATGAAGCAGCTGCAGGCCCCGGAATCAATTATAGCCGGTACTTGAATAGTTCCTCCTTGAAGCTGTAACAGAACAGAGAGAACCAGATGAGAAGAACCATTTGGCAGGGCTGAGGACCTGGGAGAAGAGATAGACAGCCACTTACGGAGTTTGGCTGGGCAATTTCTCACATAGTGGCCTGGTTCCCCGCAGTAAAGGCACAGATTGTTCTGTCGCCTGCGTTGTCGTTCCTCGTTGGTAAGCGAAGGATGGAGTAGGCCAAGCTGCATGGGTTCAGGCACATCCTTAGCAGGTGCTGAGGGTTCAAAAGAAGCCGGGCCTGGTGAGTTAGCTACATGAGGCAACATCCACACAGGACGATATGGTCCGGCAGATCTCTCCGCCCTGCGTTCTCTCAATCTCCGATCAATCTGGATGGATAACTTTATGAGATCGTCCAGCGAGTGTGGGACCCCAACTCGGGCTAGCGGAGTTCCGCATCATTCCAATTTGTGTCTGTACGCCAACGCCTGAAATCGGAAACATATTCCTCGACCGCTCTGTGGCCTTGCTGGAGGGAATGGAGTGCGGCTTCTGCAGTGGTATTTCGCTGAGGGTCTTCATAGATCTGGGCCATGTCGCTGAAGAAAGAGGACAGGGTGTCCAGTGAAGAGGCTTTCTGCTCTAGAAGACGATGAGCCCATGCTTGGGGTTCCCCCTGCAGCAGGGAGATGACAAACCCAACTTTCGTGGTCTCCAAAGAGAAGGTGCGGGGCTGTAAAGGCCTGTACACACGTGCAGATTGTCGGCCGAAAAGATTCGGCCGACGACCGATCGGCCGATTATCGGCTTGTTAGTATGATGCTTCCGACAGCCGACAGCGCACTTTCGGCCGAACAGAATCTGTCGTGCAAGCATTAAAATTTTTGTATGCCGACACCAGAATGGCCGATTGTTCGCCAGTCAGTACAGAATTCGGCCGACAGACAGCAGATTTGCAAGACTGGGCATGCTCAGAAAAGAAAAAACACAGGGAAAGTTAACCATCACATGACATCACTTCTGCAGTCGGCGGACAAAATTCGTGTGCAGTCTTTTGCACTTTTCAACGGACACGACAGCCCAGGGACAAAAGACGGCCGATCGTTCGGCCGACGATCGGTACGTGTGTACGGGGCTTTAGGCAAAGTAAAGTTCGCAAGCGGTGCAGAAAGTCACCAATTTTATATACTTTTTCTATTCCACTATTCAATATACACCCTTTTGGGTTAAAAAAAATTAAATTGTGGCATAGTCTGTACTAATCTGCTATTTAAAAATTACAAATTTAATGGGGAATTTTTTTTTTCCCTTCATAGCCTGCTGCTGACCGTGACATAAAACATAAGACAATGCTGTGTTTCAATAGCACATGTGCTATTGAAAAATCACCAATTTTATATACTATTTTCTATTCCGCTATTCAATCTACACCCTTTTGGGGTAAAAAAAATTAAATTGCGGCATAGTCTGTATCGGTACGTGTGAGATACACCTTTCAAATTTTTTGGGCGCATCTTACACCGCCGAGGATTGCAGGGTGCTTCAGTTTGCCTCCTGTTCCGAACTCCTCCTACTCCTCATCCTGCCTTTAGGGTACAAAAAATTGTAATCGGGCCTAGTCTGGGTTTGTACGTGTGAGATACACCTTTTTATATCATATTTTCTATTCCGCTATTCAATCTACACCCTTTTGGGGTAAAAAAAATTAAATTGCGGCATAGTCTGTATCGGTACGTGTGAGATACACCTTCCAAATTTTTGGGGCGCATCTTCCACCGCCGAGGATTGCAGGGTGCTTCAGTTTGCCTCCTGTTCCGAACTCCTCCTACTCCTCATCCTGCCTTTAGGGTACAAAAAATTGTAATCGGGGCCTAGTCTGGGTTTGTACGTGTGAGATACACCTTTTTATATCATATTTTCTATTCCGCTATTCAATCTACACCCTTTTGGGGTAAAAAAAATTAAATTGCGGCATAGTCTGTATCGGTACGTGTGAGATACACCTTCTAAATTTTTGGGGCGCATCTTCCACCGCCGAGGATTGCAGGGTGCTTCAGTTTGCCTCTTGTTCCGAACTCCTCCTACTCCTCATCCTGCCTTTAGGGTACAAAAAATTGTAATCGGGGCCTAGTCTGGGTTTGTACGTGTGAGATACACCTTTTTATATCATATTTTCTATTCCGCTATTCAATCTACACCCTTTTGGGGTAAAAAAAATTAAATTGCGGCATAGTCTGTATCGGTACGTGTGAGATACACCTTCCAAATTTTTGGGCGCATCTTCCACCACCGTGGATTGCAGGGTGCTTCAGTTTGCCTCCTGTTCCGAACTCCTCCTACTCCTCATCCATCCTTTAGGGTACAAAAAATTGTAATCGGGGCCTAGTCTGGGTTTGTATGTGTGAGATACACCTTTTTATATCATATTTTCTATTCCGCTATTCAATCTACACCCTTTTGGGGTAAAAAAATTAAATTGCGGCATAGTCTGTATCGGTATGTGTGAGATACACATTCCAAATTTTTGGGGCGCATCTTCCACCGTCGAGGATTGCAGGGTGCTTAGTTTGCCTCCTGTTCCGAACTCCTCCTACTCCTCATCCTCATCCTGCCTTTAGGGCACAAAAAATTGTAATCGGGGCCTAGTCTGGGTTTGTACGTGTGAGATACACCTTTTTATATCATATTTTCTATTCCGCTATTCAATCTACACCCTTTTGTGGTAAAAAAAATTAAATTGCGGCATAGTCTGTATCGGTACGTGTGAGATACACCTTTCAAATTTTTGGGGCGCATCTTCCACTGCCGAGGATTGCAGGGTGCTTCAGTTTGCCTCCTGTTCCGAACTCCACCTACTCCTCATCCTCATCCTGCCTTTAGGGTACAAAACATTGTAATCGGGGCCTAGTCTGTGTTTGTACGTGTGAGATACACTGTTTTCTAAAATTTTTTCTATTCCGCTATTCAATATACACCCTTTTGGGGTAAAACAAATTAAATTGCGGCATAGTCTGTGTTTGTACGTCTGAGATACACCTTTTTATATACTTTTTTCTATTCCGCTATTCAATCTACAGCCTTTTGGGGTGAAAAAAATTAAATTGCGGCATAGTCTGTATCGGTACGTGCGAGATACACCTTTCAAATTTTTGGGGTGCATCTTCCACCGCCAAGGGTTGCAGGGCGCTTCAGTTTGCCTCCTGTTCCAAACTCCTCCTACTCCTCTTCCTCATCCTCCCTTTAGGGTACAAAAAATTGTAATCGGGGCCTAGTCTGTGTTTGTATGTGTGAGATACACCGTTTTACAAAATGTGTTCTATTCCGCTATTCAATATACACCCTTTTGGGGTGAAAAAAATTAAATTACGGCATAGTCTGTATCGGTACGTGTGAGATACACCTTTTAAATTTGTTTGGCGCATCTCCTTCCACCACCAAGGATTGCAGGGCGCTTCAGTTTGCCTCCTGTTCTGAACTCCTACTACTCCTCTTCCTCATCCTCATCCTGCCTTTAAGGTACAAAAATTTGTAATCGGGACCTAGTCTGTGTATGTACGTGTGAGAAACACCGTTTTATAAAAATTTTTCTATTCCGCTATTCAATATACACCCTTTTGGATGAAAAAAATTAAATTTACGGCATAGTCTGTATCGGTACGTGTGAGATACACCTTTTAAATTTGTTTGGCGCATCTCCTTCCGCTGCCGAGGATTGCAGGGCGCTTCAGTTTGCCTCCTGTTCCGAACTCCTCCTACTCCTCTTCCTCATCCTCATCCTCCCTTTAGGGTACAAAAAATTGTAATCGGGGCCTAGTCTGGGTTTGTACGTGTGAGATACACCGTTTTATAAAAAAATTTCCATTCCGCTATTCAATATACACCCTTTTGGGGTGAAAAAAATTAAAATTACGGCATAGTCCGTATCGGTACGTGTGAGATACACGTTTTAAATTTGTGTGGCGCATCTCCTTCCACCGCCGAGGATTGCAGGGCACTTCAGTTTGCCTCCTGTTCTGAACTCCTCCTACTCCTCTTCCTCATCCTCATCCTGCCTTTAGGGTACAAAAAATTGTAATCGGGCCTAGTCTGTGTTTGTACGTGTGAGATACACCGTTTTATATACTTTTTTCTATTCCGCTATTCAATATATACACCCTTTTGGGGTGAAAAAAATTAAAATTACGGCATAGTCCGTATCGGTACGTGTGAGATACACGTTTTAAATTTGTGTGGCGCATCTCCTTCCACCGCCGAGGATTGCCGCGCTCTTCAGTTTGCCTCCTGTTCTGAACTCCTCCTACTCCTCTTCCTCATCCTGCCTTTAGGGTACAAAAAATTGTAATCAGGGCCTAGTCTGTGTTTGTACTTGTGAGATACACCGTTTTATATACTTTTTTCTATTCCGCTATTTAATATACACCCTTTTGGGGTGAAAAAAATTAAATTGCGGCATAGTCTGTATCGGTACGTGTGAGATACACCTTTTAAATTTGTTTGGCGCATCTTCCACCGCCAAGGATTGCAGGGCGCTTCAGTTTGCCTCCTGTTCCGAACTCCTCCTACTCCTCTTCCTCATCCTCATCCTGCCTTTAGGGTACAAAAAATTGTAATTGGGGCCTAGTCTGTGTTTGTACGTGTGAGATACACCGTTTTGTATCCTTTTTTCTATTCCGCTATTTAATAAACACCCTTTTGGGGTAAAAAAAATTAAATTGCGGCATAGTTTGCATATTTGACTGTGAGATACACCCCTGCGATACTGTTGTTGTTTTGTTCCGCTATTCAATAAACACCTTTCTAGGGCAAGATCAGAAATTACAGAAATATGAGGAGACCATCAAATAGGGGCCGTGGCCTGGGTCGTGGTGCTGCTGGTAGAGCTCCTGTTGCAAGGAGAGGACATGGTCGATCTGTGCCAGCTACACGCACAAGTGAAACACCTTCCTCAAGTGTGAGTAGGTGACAGAACCTGCAGCAGTATTCGGTAGGGCATCATGCGCCTCTACAAGTGTTGAGGCAAGAACAAGTAGAGGCGATAGTAGATTGGTTTGCTGCTGACAGTGCCTCCAGTTCCTTCACATTGTCTCCCACCCAGTCTACTGCAGAATGGTCAGAGTTGGTACCTGCAGCCAATGTCCAACCGTCTTTCACCTCACCCCCTTGCAAATCAGGCAAGCAGTCTGAGCCCCAAGTCATGCAGCAGTCTCTTCTTCTTTTTGATTACTCTGTCAGCAGGGTTTCCCAGGGCCATCCACCTAGCCCTGCCCCAGAAGTGGAAGAGATTGAGTGTAGCGATGCCCAACCACTTATTTCTCAAGATGAGTACATGGAAGGACCATCGCAGCACATCTCCGATGATGACGAAACGCAGGTGCCAACTGCTGCGGCACTCAGAATTGTGGAAACCGACAAGGAGGGCAGGGGTGAAGACTAGGTGGAAGATGATGTGGAGGACGATGAGGTCCTCGACCCCACATGGAATGAAGTTCATGCAGGTGACCTGAGTAGTTTGGAGGAAGAGGCGGTGGTCGCACAGAGCCACCAGCACAGCAGAAGAGGGAGCAGGGTGCAGAAGCGGAGCGGCCGTGCCCTAGACACTAAGCCTGCTACTGACCAACGCAGCAAGGGACCGAGCGCACCAAAGCCAGCTCAAAGGAGTTCTCTAGCGTGGAAGTTCTTCGGACAATGTACTGATGACAGGACACGAGTGGTTTGCACCCTGTGCAATCAGAGCCTGAAGCGAGGCATAAACCTTCTCAACCTGAGCACAACCTGCATGATCAGGCATCTAAGTGCAAAGCACGAGCTGCAGTGGAGTAGACACCTTCAAAACCAAGAAAGGTCTCTGGCTCCTCCTGCTTCCTCTTCTGCTGCAGTCTCGGCCTCTTCATCCACCTCTGTAGTGATACCGGCACCTGCCACCCCGCAAACAGACGATCTGTCAGCAACACCACCACCTGGGTCACCAACCATCTCCACAATGTCCCATGGAAGCGTTCAGCTTTCCATCTCCTAAACACTTCAGAGGAAGAGGAAGTACCCCCCTACCCACCCGCGATCCCTGGCCCTGAATGCCAGCATTTCAAAATTATTGGCCTTTGAAATGCTGTCATTCTGTCTGGTGGAGACGCACAGTTTTAAAAGCCTTATGTCGGTGGCTGTCCCACAGTACGTCGTGCCCAGCCGCCACTACTTTTCCAGGCAAGCCATCCCTTCCCTGCACAACCAAGTGGGGGAAAAAATCAGGTGTGCACTGCGCAACGCCATCTGTGGCAAGGTCCACCTAACTACCGATACGTGGACCAGTAAGCACGGTCAGGGGCGTTATATCTCCCTAACAGCACACTGGGTAAATGCAGTGGCAGATGGGCCTGAGGCAGATAGCAATTTGGCGCATGTCCTTCCACCACCGAGGATTGCAGGGCGCTTCAGTTTGCCTCCTGTTCCTAACTCCTCCTACTCCGCTTCCTCATCATCTACCGCCTCCTCATCCGGTCAGCGTAACACCTTCACCACCAACTTCAGCACAGCCAGGGGTAAACGACAGCAGGCAGTTTTAAAACTTGCCTGTTTGGGGGAAAAAAACCACACACCGCGCAGGAGTTGTGGATGGAGCATGGAACAGCAGACCGATGAGTGGTTGCTGCCAGCGAGCCTCAAGCCCAGCCTGGTGGTGTGCGATAACGGGCGAAATCTCATAGCAGCTCTGGGCCTAGCCGGTTTGACGCACATCCCTTGCCTGGCGCATGTGCTGAATTTGGTGGTGCAGAGGTTCCTTAAAAATTACCCCGACATGTCAGAGCTGCTGCAGAAAGTGCGGGCCATCTGTGCACACTTTCTGCGTTCTCACCCTGCTGCTGCTCGCCTGTCAGCGTATCTTCGGCCTTCCCGCTCACCTCCTCATATGTGACGTGCCCACGAGGTGGAACTCCACCTTGCACATGCTGGAAAGACTGTGCGAGCAGCAGCAGGCCATAGTGGAGTTTCAGCTGCAGCACGCACGCGTGAGTCGCTCTGCAGAACAGCACCACTTCACCACCAATAACTGGGCCTCCATGCGAGACCTGTGTGCCTTGTTGCGCTGTTTTGAGTACTCCATCAACATGGCCAGCGCTGATGACGCCGTTGTCAGCTTAACTATCCCACTTCTATGCCTCCTTGAAAAAACGATTCGGGCGATGATGGAAGAGGATGTGGCACAGGAGGAGGAGGAGGAGGAAGAGGGATTATTTCCAAGGCTTTCAGGGCAGTCATTCACAAGTGGCTCTGAGGGTGGGTTCCTGCACCCACAAACGCCAGGTACACAATTGTCCAGCAGGGGCACAGTTCTGGAGGATGAGGAGGAGTAGATGGAGGAGGAGATGGAACCATGTTCACAGCAGGGTGGCACCCAGGCCAGCTCATGGCCATCACTGGTGCGTGGCTGGGGGGATACAGAGGACACAGACGATACACCTCACACAGAGGACAGCCTTTCGTTGCCTCTGGGCAGCCTGGCACACATGAGTGATTACATGCTGCAGTGTCTCCACAACGACCACCGAGTTGCCCACATTCTAACTTGTGCTGATTACTGGGTGGCCACGCTGCTGGATCCCCGTTACAAGGACAATGTACCGTCCTTAATTCACTCACTGGAGCGTGATCGCAAGATGCGCGAGTACAAGCGCACGCTGGTAGACGCGATGCTGCTGGCATTCCCACCTGACAGCGGGGCCACAGTGGAAGCACAAGGCCAAGGCAGAGGAGGAGGAGGAGGAAGAGGTCGCCAACGCAACCAGGGCACCGCCAGCACCTTTAGAAGGCAGGGTTAGCATGGCCGAAATGTGGAAAAGCTTTGTCAGCACGCCACAACAAACAGCAGCACCAGCAGCTCATATGGAACGTCTTAGCAGGAGGCAGCATTTCACCAACATGGTGGAGCAGTATGTGTGCACATGCCTACATGTAGTGAATGACGGGTCTGCCCCCTTCAACTTCTGGGTCTCCAAATTGGGCACATGGCCTGAGCTTGCCCTTTACGCCATGCTCTTAACTACATTTTGCTGCCATTTGCAGCACTCTAGCCCTCTCCATTGATTTATTATAGCCATTTTAGTGCCTGAAAGTTCGGGTCCCCATTGACTTCAATGGGGTTCGGTGTCCGGGTAAAGTTCGGAAAAAGTCCGGGACACGGACCCGGACTTTTTTTTCAAGTTCGGCCGAACCCGCCGAACACGGACATCCAGGTGTCTGCTCAACTCTAGTGCTGACTGATCTTCCTTTTGTAGGTGACTGTTTGTTCGGGGCCTCTATGGAAGAGATCATTAAGGGTCTTACGGGAGGTAAGAGTACATTACTTCCACAGGTTGCTAGGGGCAAGGAACCTCGTCGTAAATGTGGTCCTTTCTTCTCTGCTCACAAGCGGCCCTTTCTTCCGTCTGGATCAGAGGAAAAGGGTTCAAGATACACCCATAACTTTGCGGGAGGCTCCAAGAGACCCTGGAATGGTAAGTCCAAAGCGTGAAGGGGCGCCTTCACCCGCATCTGGGTCACCCCTGTCTCGCGAGTGGCCTCTACGGAGCAGTGTGGGACCTGTTAGCACAAGGAGTTATTGTGCCGGTTCCAGAGTGGGAACGGCTTCACGGTTTTTATTCAAACCTGTTTACAGTTCCCAGGAAGGAAGGCAAGGTTCGTCCGATCTTGGATCTCAAGGCTCTGAAGCACTTTGTACGGATTCAGAAATTTCAGATGGAGTCCATCCGCACAGTAGTAGTTTTCCTTCATCAAGGAGATCTTATGGCTTCTATCGATCTCAAGGACCCTTACCCTTACCTCCAATATATGTCGGGCATCAGCGCTTTCTTCATTTTGCTGTGGGCGAGGCGCATTATCAATTTGTGGCATTACCTTTTGGTCTTGCCTCAGAGTTTGAATAGACACTGAAAAATCTGCACTGACTCCGTCCACCAAGCTGGACTACTTGGGACCCACCAAGCTGGACTACTTGCGACTAACGCTAAACTCAGCGTCAGCCTGGGTTTTTTTCTCCTCAGATGAAACTTCTGAAGCTACAGGTTGTGGTTTGACTGTTGTCCAACCATCGGTCATCATGCATACAAATGGTGGGTCTGATGGTTTCCACCTTCGAGGCGGTTCCGTTTGTGCAGTTCCACACCAGACCTCTGGAAAGAGAGACTCTGACCAAATGGAACAAGGATCCGCTGTCATTGGAAAATCTGATCCTGTTGAGTCAGGTTTCGAGGGAGTCTCTTTTATGGTGGCTCCGCTCCCCGGCCCTGCGTCTGGGGAAATCCTTTCTTCCCCTGTATTGGACTGTAATCACCACAAATTCCAGTCTGTCTGGATGGGGAGGTGTCTTGGGAGTGTGTTTGGCCCAAGGTGTCTGGACTCGGAAGGAGTCCAGGCCGCCAATCAACATATTGGAAATTCGGGCGATAAGGCTTTGTCTGTCCCAAGAGACGGAACATCTGCAGGGATGCCGTGTGCGGATACAATCAGACAATGCTATGGCTGTGACATATGTCAATCATCAAGGGGGCACAAAGAGTGCTCTGGTGGCCCAGGAAGTGGCCAGTATCTTGAGGTGGGCAGAACTATATTTTACAACTCTCTCTGCTGTGCACATTCTGGGGGTAGAGAATTGGCAAGTGGACTATCTCAGTCGGCAGACGTTGGATCCGATAGAATGGTCTCTTCACCCGGAGGTATTTTACCAACTGTGTCTTCGGTGGGGTACCCCCGATGTGGACTTGCTGGCCTCCCGTCTCAACAGAAAGGTGCAGAGGTTCGTGTCAAGGTCGCGGGAATCCTCTGTCCGATGCCACAGATGCTCTGGTGGCCCCTTGGGGTCAGTATCGTCTAAATTACGTCTTTCCTCCAATACAACTTCTGTCAAGCCTGCTACGCATAATCAAGGTAGAAGGGATTTCAGTCATTTTGGTGGCACCAGACTGGACTCACCAGTCTTGGTACACAGGCCTGGTAAGACTGGTAGCAGACGTCCCTTGGAAACTTCCTCTCAGGGAAGATCTTCTGTCTCAGGGACCAATCTTCCATTCTGCTTTACGGTCCCTGGCTTTACCGGCCTGGTTATTGAAAGCCAGGTGCTGAAGGACAGAGGGCTGTTGGAGTCTGTGATTTCTAAATTGTTAAAAGCTAGGAATTCTACTTCCAGGAAGGTTTTTATAAAGTTTGGAAGGCGTACATTACTTGGTTTGAGTCTCAGGGGGTTTCTCCCTGCTTGTTTTCTGTGTCTCATCTGTTGGAGTTTCTACAATTAGGTGTAGATCAAAGTTTGTCTCTGGGCAACATCAAGGGCCAGATTTCCACCTTGGCTATAATTTTCCAAAGGCCATTGGCGGCAAATGTCCTTGGTTCACAATTTTTATGCAGGGAGTTCACCATCTGACTGCTCGGCTGCGATCCCTTTGTTGCCTCAGTGGGACCCCAATTTGGTACTGTTGGTGCTTCAAAGCCTCCTTTTGAAAATTTTCAAGAACTTCTTACTCTGTCACAGAAGGTGGCTCTCTTAATAGTTATTACTTCCGCACGTCGGGTGTCGGAGTTGGCTACGTTGTCCTGTCGGTCACCTTACATTGTGATTTATAGGGACAAAGTGGTGTTGCGACCCTGTCAGGCGTTCCTTCCTAAGGTTGTCTCTGGGTTTCATTTGAATGAGGATATTGTGTTACCGTCCCTATGTGCTAAGCCTAAACATCCTAATGAAATTGCCTTACATTCCTAGTATGTGGTAAGGGCTATTCGGTTTTACCTGGTGGTGACTGAACCGATTTGTGAATCCAATTCTTTGTTTGTTCTTATGGATGGACCTCGTAAGGCACAGGTCACGTCTGCTGTGACCATTTCCAAGGGGATCAGGCAGACGGTGGTGCAGGCCTATTCCATTAGAATCAATTTCACATATGTAGTAGATGCTAAGTCCCTTGTGTTCCTAGATCTCAAATTAGCTTGGAATCAAGAGTGGGTAATTACATCAAAGACACACTTTAAGGAAATGGCTGGCAACTCTTACCTGCATTGGAAGAGTTGTCACCAGCCTAAATGGAAAGAAAACATTCCCTATATTCAATTCTGTAGGTTGCGCAGAAATTGTACGGATACTGTAGAATATCTGTCACAGGCCGAAATATTGGAGAAAAAATTTGTTGAGAAGGGGTATGCCTTGCAGCATATACAGAGAGCCAGAGATCGCTACCTAGAGGGTTGTAAGAATATGGAACCTGTAGGGAAGAATGGGGCCCCTCGAGATGTAATGTTCACTACCAAATTTAACTACCAACATTGGGCCATCTTGAGGCAAGATTCAGCCCTAAGTAGAGTGCTCCCAAACAAACCTAAGGTGGTGTTCAGACGGGCCAACAACATTAAGAGCATGGTGTAACCAAGTAAAATTAAAACTAAAAGGCATATAGACAGAGCTGCAAATATCCCTATACTTTTTAATATGGTAGGCTCCTATAGGTGTAAACAGAGCAGGTGTAAGGCCTGCTCCTTTATGCAACATGGCAAAAGTAGCTTTCTGTCCACAGAGGGTCGCTCTTATAACATCAAACAATTTATTAGTTGTGGTACACAATTTGTGGTCTATGGCCTGAGGTGTCCGTGTGGTCTCCTTTACATAGGGAGGACGGTCAGGCCATGCATACCAGATTTGGCGAACATCGCCAGTTCATTGAGCAGAAAAAGGACAAGCATAGTGCGCCCAGACATTTTTGTAAAGTGCATGGAGGTAGCACTACAGGCCTAGAATTATTTGGTATTGAAGCCATATCCATGGCTCTCCCAGAGGGGAAAAGTTTTTCTAGAATATGCAGACAGGAAAATTTTTGGATATTCTCGCTTGAGTCCATGTCGCCGGGGGGACTCAACAAGGAATTGGAGGTGAACACCATTATCTGACCGCATGCCAGTATACCAAGCATTGGTGTACATATATATATATATATATATATATATATATATATATATATACATATAGGTCATAAATTAAGTTTTAGAAAGGATATATATGGATATGTGGATATGTGTATTGTATAGTAGTGTTATGGTATTGTGTATGCTTCTTTTATATTAATATAATAATTTTTATATGTCCAGGTGTAACCCACGTAGTTGATAAAATATTTTTATTCGGCACCTAGTATGCTTTGGACATACGAGGATAGGTGCCCAGTACATTCATAACTTATGCGTATTTCTATCTGCTGTAGTCTTATAATGTCTTAAGATTTTACATGTATTTGGATCTATTTTTAAATCTATTTTCTATATATATATTTTTTATTATTTTTCATTCCTAGTATTGATGTTTTTAAAATTTTAATATATTGTCTATCTGGTTGCATGGCAGCTAGATAGCCCCTTGCTCCTTCCCTCCCCGCATTATGGGTGATATTATCCCTGGTCTGGCCCTTTAAGAGCAATTGTCCAAAATTAGGGCTGGAATACCTGGGTATATAGTGGGGAGGTGGAACAGGAAGCAGGGTGGGACCTGAGGAAGGAGGCTCGGCCTCCGAAACGCATTGTCCATAGCAACCATCAGTAGGTATTGCATCCCCTTGGATCCCTCCATCCATCAGCTCCACACTACACACAGCCTCGGCCGAGGCTAAGGCCAGCTCATCCGGCGGTGTATGACGGCGGGCCAGTGCGCAGGTGCACTATTGTCCACACGTTGTGATCTGGCGGGGGGCGGGGGGCCAGGAGCAGGAAGTGACTGAGAGCGGGATGGAGCGGCGTGTGCTGCGAACAGCGAGACCGCAGGTTACCCAGGAGGGACGGGAGGAGCCAGAAGCTACCACTGATGTGCTTGTCCTATAAGGACATAAATGTGAGTGCAACCTTTTAATGTATTGTATTGTCTACCATTAAAGCGTTATTATCTGAGGTCTGCGTGCGCTCTCTTTCTTACAGTTTGCTATTCCATCAAGGGTCATGTTCCTCCTTTCCCTGTTAAAGCGCATTCTTACGAGGGCCCTTAGTGCCTCCTGGGCCTTCCATCATCAGGTGTCAGTGGTTCAGGTGTGCAAGGCGGCTACGTGGTCATCTGTACACACATTCACAAAGTTTTATAAGGTGGATGTACTTGAATCTTCGGATGCAGCGTTTGGCCACAAAGTTTTGCAGGCTGCGGTTGCAGAGGCTTCTGCTTCTTGGGGTGGTGAGCTCCTGTTGTTATTAGCTGAGCTCCTGTTTTTACCTGATTGGCTATGTTTAGCCTTGTTGGGAATTCTGCGTATTGCTGTGTTTTTCCCACCCCTGATATTGACACTGCTTTGGGACATCCCGATGGTCTGAAGACATGGAGCTGTGTCCGTCAGTGAACGAAAGAGAAAATTGGATTTTTGTCTTGCCGTAAAATCCTTTTCTCTGAGGTTCACTGACAGACACAGCACCTGCCCCCATGTTGGGTTGTGTTATTTGTTCTTCTGACACTGCTTGTTACAAACTGGAGTCCTATAGCAGGAAGTGATGTCTACCCTCTGGGACTGACCCAGGGGCGTAACCTAAAAGGTTTCCACCTAGTCCTACTCCTGAAGAGAGAGCAGCATAAAGCCCAATGGGCTGAAGACCTGGAGCTGTGTCCATCAGTGAACCTTTAGAGAAAATAATTTTATGGTAAGACAAAAATCTATTTTTTTTACAAACGAAGTGAGTACCAGAACATCTCACTTGTCTCATGTTGTTGGTAACAATGGCGCCAACCAGAAAGTGCAATATCAGCAAATACAATATTAGAACAAAGTGCAGAACAATATCAAGTATAAAGGTATTATGACTGTATAGAAGCCAAAGTCAAAGGACTAGTAATCCATTTGCCCCAAATTTTATGGAACAGTTTTGGTTTCTTTCGAAGATCAAAGGTAAATTTATATAAGGGTAGGGAGTCATTAACTAGTTTCAACCAATGCGCCAGAGTAGGTAATGTTGATCCCTTCCAGGATAACAGAAGTGATTTCTTGGCAAAAAAATTCAGTATACGTAGCAATCTCTTAGCATGGGAAGAGAGCGTAAGGTCCCCAAATATACCCAACAGGCAATTCTTGGGGTTCTAAATATTCAGTAGACCCAAGGCAGTGGAGATGAAGGAACCTATGTCTGTCCAAAATCCCTGAACTACTGAGCAGGACCAGAAGCAGTATAGAAAGTCAGCAGCCTGGCTGCAGCCTCAGAAGCACTCTGCGGAGGTACACAAATCCATCTTATATAGTCTAGTGAGAGTAAGGTGGGATCGATGGAAAATGTTTAATTGTATAATTCTATCCTTAGATGACATAATATATTTTCTTGTATGCAGTCATACAGGCAGGCCCTTGCACCACATAGTTGAAGGTAAATCTACGGGAATTTGAATAAGAAAATTGTATAATGTTTGGCCAGCCTTAGTGTAGTATAACTAGAGCCAGCGCTCCTGTTAGGTGAACTAGCCAGCCGCCTAGGGCACACTGCCACTTGTTGCTGGGTCCAAACCCCCCCCAGAGCATCCTGCCTAAATACCCAGTTAGCGTCCCTGCTGCCACAACTGCACCGCTCAGTATTAGTTTAAGCTGTGCAGCAATCAGAGCTATGCCTGAATGTACGGTGGCTGACAGCATCCACTTCCGCCCCTGCCCACTGTTCTAAGTGCTAAGGTTTGGTTGCTAGGACTACCCATGTCCCAGCAACCAATCACGTTTCTGCCCCTCCTCAAGGCACCAGCATTCAGAGGAGCAGTAACTTCCTTCTACAAACCTATCCATCCCAGTGTCCAGGCTTCCATCTTCCACCTGTCCTAAAGCCGACTGCTGCAATGAGAAGCAAAGGATCCTGATGAAAGCTGGGGTCTCCACAATACTCCCTCTTCCCCCTCCGCTACCTCAACTATTCTCTTAAACCTCTCCACTCTCCTTACCCCATTCTGCTCTTCCCTTCTAACTTTGGATACCCTATTGAAAGGCTCTAGGGACCATGATGTAAGGGGGTTTCGGGGACCTTGATCAAAGGTCGCTTTAGGGACCCTGATGTAAGGGGGGCTCTGGGAACCCCCGGTGTAAGGGGGCTCTGGGAAACCTGGTGTAAGGGGGGCTCTGGGTACCCTGATGTAAGGGGAGCTCTGGGGACCCTGATGTAAGGGGGACTTTAATGTAAGGGGGAACTCTTGGGTCCCTGATTTAATCAGGGGGGACTCTGGGGACCCTGATGTAAGGGGAGACTCTGGGGACCCTGATTTAAGGAGGGGGCTCTGGGGGACCACTGATGCAAGGGGGGGCTATGGGGACCCTGATGTAAGGGGGGACTTTGGGATCCTAATGTAAGGGAAGACTTTGGGGTCCCTGTTGAAAGTGGGGTCTCTGATGTAAAGGCGAACTCTGGGGACACTGATTTGAGGAGGGGGAACTCTGGGGACTCTAATGTAAGGGGGGACTCTGGGTACCCTGATTTAAGGAGAGGGAATGCTTGGGACCCTGATGTAAGGGGGGTGACTCTAGGGACACTAATGAAATGAGGGGGAACTCTAGGGATCCTGCAAACTTCAGCCAATCTGTGAAAAAGAGGTATCTAGCCAATGAGGTGCCATATTAGCCATGCTGTGTGCAACATCACTTTCTTCCAGCTCCCCAGTCTCCACATGGAACCAACATTGGCAAGGAGGTGAGAAAGAATCCCTGCACTGGCTGCATTTATTATTTTTATTTTTTTGGGAGGTGGGGGGGGGTACAAGTAGCTGGTCTTGCCTACAGTGCAAAATAGTCTAGCACCAGCCCTTTAACAATTAGGTAGAGAAGGTCTACACCTCAGACTTACAAAAGGGACAACTAAAGCAGAAAGAGGGACAGAGGATTTTGATTTCAAAGGAGAGTAAGTCACTCCAAATGAGGGGCAGTTGGGAGCAATCAGTATTATCCAGAAAATATACAATATTGTATATACACATATTACTACAGTGGAATCTTTGCCATATAGCCTTGTACAGAGGAGCATGAGACATCGGCTTCATAAACAAGACCTTCATAAATCCATATATTTATAGCTAGAGAAAACAGACACTAATACACACATACTAACCAGCCTGAGAAAGAATATTTGCCTTGCAGCATGGACCATCTCATCATACCCATTAGAAAGCAGATAAGCCCATTTATATTCATGCTTTTGTAACCACTATAAAAATAGCATGGTGTATGCAGCTAAAAAAAACTTTATCTTAGGTAAATTCTGCTAAAAGGAGTGAGGGTTGTGGTAAATGAGGTTACCTGGCACTATTAGTGAACATGTACAGGAACAGGATGTTCCCCTTGCTGTGCAATGATAAAAGCCACATCAACGTCACATCAGTTATATTTAAGCTAGACTTAAGGCAAATGATATAAACACAATTTATTCCAGTTACATAATTATTAAACAATCATTAGGTACAGCTAATAAACGATTTATATTTATTTGTGGGTTCCTAAAACTCTGTACAGCAGGACTAAAAGAGGTGGGGTCAATTAAAGCCTTGTTGAAGTATAGTCTTGGTTGCTATGCTTGTTATGTAGTCAGGCTACAAAACAATTGAAGTATATAGCATTTGTTCTTTGTTAAAGTGGAGCTAAATTCTGCAAATACTCAAGCAATGTGATGTCTATGGGCTTGCTTACAGGCACCCAACATCTTTCCCACTGTTCTTTTAGGTTGGCGTCTTTGGCTCTTTGATTAGCTGGTCGGAAATAATGTAATTCCATCACATGTACATAGGAGTTCATTTATCCCAGCTCCTGGCAGACATCAGGTTTGTACACTGATTTGTGCATGATTTGTCTCCCCCTTGCAGCTCATTATCAGTGATTGGGCACTCGATCCAGCTCCTACCCTGAGGTGGAGCCTGCTGCCAGAGGGGTGTCAACTTGAAGTGAGAGGCGGCATAGAAAAGGAGCCAGGCCAGCGGTGTACATGGTACAGGCTGATCTCACAGGGCCTGGCGCGTTGCGGGGCCAACACCTGGGTGCAGTGTGTACGGAGGAGGCGGCACGAAAATGTGCCTGGGACCGATTCTGACAGACTTCCGACTTCTCCGCTCTACTACAGTCCCCAGGAAATCCACTCAGGTTGGCTACAAGGCGGCCTCACCCCTACACCCTGGACTCACCTCCCCTCTCATTGCTTTGTATAGGTGAAGTGACCACGCCTTCTGTTCTCCCGTCAGCCAATCGCAGCGGGGAAACAGGTAAGGATAAAACTTTTCAGTGTTCCAAAACAGCGAAGGAAAGGCCTACAGGATCAATGGAGGGGCCACTGATGTGTTATTTTTTGGGGTCTAATAAAATAGCAGTGATAGTCTTAAAATAATCAAATGCACACACAGTATTATTATTATTATTTTATGCTGTTTATTACAAATCTATTATATTGTATATACACATACTTTTGTTCACAACAAACTCAGCTAACCAGCTATGAATAATAATAATAATAATAATATTAAGAATAATAATTATTCATAGCTGTTTTGTTGTGAATAAAAGGTGTATATGTATATCCAATATAATGGATCTGTATGACAGCAAGGTTGTTGTTTCATTGTATTGTGTATGAAATAATCCAGCATTTCTCTGTATGCATTGATACGTTTATGTTTTATTAAGGCCCCTTTCACACTTGCAGACCGTTCAGATCCGCCTGTCAGTTTTCCAGGCGGATCTGAAAGGATGCCCCATCTATCTCTATGGGTCATCGGATGTCAGCGGAGACATGTCCGCTGACATCCGATCCGATCCTGTCCATCAAATCCGATTTTCCATCTGTCCATCAGATCGGATGAGAACGGACAGACGGTCTGTTCTCATCTGATTCCCTCATACAGAAGAGTGGGGATCTGACACCTCCGGCGGATCGATCACCCGCTGATCAGCAGGGCTCAGTCGACGGAATGGAGCCGTGTGAAAGGGGCCTAAGTCTGCAGCGGCAGGACGCAAAGCACTGTGGTAGGCCAGCGGGGAATTTGTTGACACCATGTTTTCTCGCATCGCGTGACACCAACCCTATTGGTGCCACTTCTTCCAGGTCCTCCGGCCGGGTCAAGAGGCACACAGGTGTAGGCCTGCGGACCACGGCTGAAGAAATAGGTGGAGAGGCGCCGCAAAAAATTCCACCCCCACCACCTCCAGGATCCTAGATACACTGCATGCGTATCAGGCGCCGGGTCGGTAACTGACTTCACCACCAAAAATGGTAGCAGTCTTTAAAAAGGTGGGGTCTACATGGGTAGGGCAAACTGGGTGGAGTCAGGAGCAGAGGCGAAGGGGGTTGGCAAAGTTAGGTTTTGCCTAGAGTGTTAAAAGTCCTGGCACCAGCCCTGTTCATGATACTATGCCTCCTTTTCTTCATGCCTTGTTTCCTTCTTATTATAATTATATATACTGGTTTTCATATACATATACATGTAAAACTGGTCTACTGGTTCTCCTCCTTCCCCTCCTTCTACTCCCCCTCCCCCCTTGGTAGCAGTCGTTAAAAAGGTAGGGGAATACATGGGCAGGAGAAAGGAGGTGGAGTCAGGGGTGGAGCCAAGGGGGCGGCAAAATGAGGTTTCGCCTAGGGTGTCAAAAATTCTTGCACCGGCCCTGGTCCAACATATGCCCCGAACCATGCTCAAGTTAACCTCCCTGGCGGTAATCCCGAGAGTGGCTCGGGGTTAATTTTCAGTACCAAAAGCGGTAACCCTGAGCCATGCTCAGGGTTACACTGTAGTATCCATGTAGTGACACTTACCTTGGCCCTACGATCCCCTGATGTCCTCCCTCTGTGTCCTCTGGCAGATGCTGACATCCGTCATCCAGGTTCCCCTCCCTGCAAACGACGGTGACGCAGGGGGGTGGAACCAGGCGGGAAATTCAAAAAAGTAAACAAAACATGACAAACACACAATACATTGTAATCTGTCAGGATTACATTACTGTATCAAACCATGTCACCTCAGTTTTTTCCCTAGTGCTTTGTCCAGTGCCCTGCCTGCACTTTTACCATTCTTTCTGCCTGCAGTTTTAGACCAGCTAGAAAACAGTAATAGTGAATTAGAATCACTTGCAGAATTGAGCTATAGTGATTAGTGGGAAAATTCATCATCAGACACTGAAAGTGATGACTGCAACGATTCTGCGACTGAGCTCAGTGATGTGCTCTCTTGGTGCTCTCTTGACTGTAGTACTAATCAAGCAGCATCCCCAAGTTTTACTTGAGCATCTGGTATGAAAGCAGGTGTTAAACATGACAACCCCTTGGCATACTTACAATTATTTCTGACCTATGAGGTTATTGAAAAAATAGTTACTGAGACAAACCGGTACAAAGAGCAACAATTAGCTACTCTGCATCAGAAGTTTCCAAGAAGCAGAAAGTGGGAATCAATAACCAAAGATGACATTTGGAAATTTCTGGGCTGCTGGCAACAAAAGTGAGTACACCCCTAAGTGAAAATGTCTGAATTGGGCCGAATTAGCCATTTTCCCTCCCCGGTGTCATGTGACTCGTTAGTGTTACAAGGTCTCAGGTGTGAATGGGGAGCAGGTGTGGTAAATTTTGTGTTATCGCTCTCACTCTCTCATACTGGTCAATGGAAGTTCAACATGGCACCTCATGGCAAAGAACTCTCTGAGGATCTGAAAAAAAGAATTGTTGCTCTACATAAAGATAGCTTAGGCTATAAGAAGATTGCCAAGACCCTGAAACTTAGCTGCAGCACGGTAGCCGAGACCATACAACCAAGGATCCACTCAGAACAGGCCTCGACCAAAGAAGTTGAGTGCACGTGCTCAGCGTCATATCCAGAGGTTGTCTTTGGGAAATAGACGTATGAGTGCTTCCAGCATTTTTGCATAGGATGAAGGGGTGGGGAGTCAGCCTGTCAGTGCACAGACCATACGCCGCATACTGCATCAAATTGGTCTGCATGGCTGTCGTCTCAGAAGGAAGCTGTAACGGATCAACTGGCACCCTAACTGGGTACCTCCATTGACGGATGCTCCTAGTGCTTCCCGAGGTCTCCAAGCACTCCACCAGACACCATAACCACCTCAGACCCCATGAACCACCGCAGCTTGGTTGGGGTCTCGCCGTCTCCTACCCACCCTGGACCTACGACAAGGCTCCAGGTTCCAGTGGGTGATCCTCTCTTTCCCCAGAGAGTGCAGTAGGAACAGGAACAAGTTCCTATAAGAGCTTAGTGATTATTCAAGGGAGTATGAAGAGCATAGCAATCCCTTGTAGCAGATTCCACCAATAAGAGGCATGACTCTAGATTGAGGGTGAAGTAGAACTCTTTATTGAACAGTTACACAGAATTTATATACAGCATGGACCTCTCCCTCCTGATCATATTACCACACACAGGTCACAGGGGTTGCATACTTACATTATCATATGCAAATGAAATTGTATACAGGAACAGAATTAACCTGAGCTAATTATCTAGCCATCTGGACAGAACAATGTGAGGTCATTAACATTTAACAATGGAACTGGCAGACTTAAAACAATATACATTAAAAATGGCGATCTGGTGCGCTATGTACAATTAATATAACAGTGACTTCCATGTATAAAAACAATACACATTATCTCAATACACAAACAATAGGGCAAGTCTGTCTGTGACATTGAAGGACATGGAACAGAAGCCAATGTGATTAGCTCTTTCAATGAACATGTTCAGAATCGAACAGCTGACAAATATTACTGTCCCACTTGAAGCAATTCAAACCATTAAGTATCAGTCTTTCACTCCCAGTGATGGTGAATACCGTCACAGATGTCTCTTCTAAAGATGATGCACAAAAAAGCCTGCAAACTGTTTGCTGAAGACACTCAGACTAAGGACATGGATTACTGCAACCATGTCCTGTGGTCTGATGAGACCAAGATAAACTTATTTGGTTCAGATGGTGTTAAGCTTGTGTGGTGGCAACCAGGTGAGGAGTACAAAGACAAGTGTGTCTTGCCTACAGTCAAGCATGGTGGTGGGAGTGTCATGGTCTGGAGCTGCATGAGTGCTGCCAGCACTGGGGAGCTACAGTTCATTGAGGGAAGCATGAATGCCAACATGTACTGTGATATACTAAAGCAGAGCATGATCCTCTCCCTTCGGGGACTGGGCCGCAGGGCAGGATTCCAACATGATAACAACCCCAAACACACCTCCAAGACAACCACTGCCTTAATAAAGAAGTTGAGGGTAAAGGTGATGGACTGGCCAAGCATGTTTCTAGACCTAAACCCTATTGAGCATCTGTGGGGCATCCTCAAACGGAAGGTGGAGGAGCACTAGGTCTCTAACATCCACCAGTTTCATGATGTCGTCATGGAGGAGTGGAAGAGGACTCCAGTTGCAACCTGTGAAGCTCTGGTGAACTCCATGCCCAGGAGGGTTAAGGTAGTGCTGGAAAGTAATGGTGGCCACACAAAATATGACACTTTGGGCCCAATTTGGACATTTTCACTTAGGGGTGTACTCACTTTTGTTGCCAGAGGTTTAGACATTAATGGCTGTGTGTTGAGTTATTTTGTAGCAAAGTGTCATTTCTTCAGTGTTTTCACATGAAAAGATATAATAAAATATTTACAAAAATGTGAGGGGGTGTACTCACTTTTGTCAGATACTGTATATTTTAACTATTTTTGATAAGCAATAAAACTTTAAGAATTTTTTATGCTTCATGTGTTGATGTTTAATATGCCCTATAACATACATTTAAAGTCCCATGCAATTTCATGGTTTAGTCAGGGACCTCTGTTAACCACTTGCCGACCGCCGCACGACTATTTACGGCGGCCTGTGAGGCTCTAGGGAGCTCCCGCGCGCCACCGGATGCGCGCTCTCGCTCCCGCGCGGTCACTGACTCTCCCGCGCGTGTGCCCGGCGGATCCGCTACACCGTGAGAAAGGCAGGCGGCTAATGTAAACAAAGCCGCCTGTCATTCTTCCCTGTGTAAGAATGGTGATCAAACGGTTCTGCTATGTAGGACCGTTGATCACTGTTCTTACACATCAAGCCACAGCCAATCACAGTTAGAAACACGACCCTAGGGACACACTTAACCCCTCCCTCTCAAAAAAAGTTAACCCCTTCACTGCCAGTGTCATTTTTACAGTAACAGTGCATATGTATAGCACTGATTACTGTAGTAATGTCACTGGTAACCCCAAAAGTGTCAAAAATGTCAGTCAAGGGTCCGATCTTTCCGCCCCAATGTCGCAGTCCCGCAAAAAAAATCACAGATTGCCGCTATTGCGCGTTAAAAAAAAAACAACAAAAATTACAAAAATCTTTACCTTTGTTAGTAAACGCAATAACTTTTGCGCAAACCAATCAAAATACGCTTTTTGCAATTTTTTTTACCAGACATATGGTCAAAAAAAAATTGGCCTAAAATGTTAAAAATGATTTTTACATTTTTTTGGGGAATTTCATATAAAAAATGTGAAAAATATTGTTATTTTTGCAAAATTGACGCTCTTTTTTTGTTTATAGCGCATGATCAAAAAATCGCACAGGTGATCAAATACCACCAAAAGAAAGCTCTGTTTGTGGGGAAAAAAAAGGACGTCAAATTTGTTTAGGTACAGCGTCACACGACCGCGCAATTGTCCGTTAAATTCACGCAGTGCCGAATCGCAAAATAGGCCCTGGTCAGGAAGGGGGTAAAATCTTCCGGGGCTTAAGTGGTTAACACCCCCTGCGGTCTCAGAGAAAAGAGGAGAGAAGCAGATGGGGTTGAGAGTTCTCATGGTAACATCAAGAAGGAACATCTATCAAGTTTGAGAACCGATCACACTGGCTCAGCTTCTGAACTCTGGTAACACCAAGGACATTGAATGCAAGTATTCTTACTTCTCAATACTATATCTTATTTTTCTAAATTGCTGAATTATGTCGCTATTTCTTTGAAACACCTTTTTCTGTAAATATTTTATTTGCACCAATTTGAACCTTTTTATTACTAAACTTTATTCTAAAAAATGTTAATCTTGTCCCTAAGCTATTAATGCAAACTAACAATGAACCTGTCTCTTGAAGAGTGCTACTGTATAGAATAAATCCTCTGAACATTCCTGTCTGTGGTGACAGCGCGTGTTACAGATGATTATTCTAAAGTCATAATTGGTATCTCTAAAATTACGAGCGTCTGCTGGGCTCATAACGTAGCGGTGGTGGCAGTGAAAGGATTAATTGCTTAATTAGCCGGTGACAATCGCTCTCAGCCTGCTGGCATCTAGATTGTGGTCCCGCAAGCTGGAAAATATATGTGCCGGGTGCAGCTGAGAGTGGCATTGTTACGCAAGTGACGGCAGGGTGTGAGATTGGCTGGTCTGTGGTCATGAGTTAGTGAGAAGGGCAGGGATCTGATACCCGCCACCGTCACACTTACCAGGATAAATAAAAAGGAAAAAATGGTTCCTAAGGATATCCAGGAAGATAGAAGTTACCGCATTTATACCCCCTGAGAGTAAAATGCGCATATGACCTAATAGCACATGTTTTTTAGGTCCATATCTTAAGGTGAGTGCATTGGAGGGATGGTGGTGGAACCCACTTGCATGTTGGTGTGGCATTTTGATACAATTTGAATACAGAGTGGGGAAATATATTGTTTGGACACAGATACTCACACTTTGGGACCCTACACATTGCATTGGGATTACAGCAGCTGTATTCAAAGACTTTTTAGAATGATATTGATCACGTGTAGTATTTTAGGTTTTTATTTGGATTGCATTGATCAGATTTACAGTTTTGATATATTTTGTTATTTATGTACATTTTTATATGTACGTATGTTTAGAGCTTTGTCTTGCATAGTGAGTTTTATACAGGACTATACGGTGTAACTAGTACCTTCAGGGCCCCGATGCAAGAAACCATGAAGGGCCCCCCGAGCCCCTGTCCGGGGCCCTTCCATTCAAGCCTGGGGCTCTTCCCACTGATCCTGGGGCCCTTTACTCTCTTTCCAGGGCCCTTTATTACAGTCCCCCAGCGGGACCCTTTCACAAGTTCTGCAGTGGGCCCCCTTCCTGTCAACTTGTCAAAACACCCAACTTGTTGAAAAAAGACATCAGTCCATCCAGTTCAACCTATGATGTGTCAGAAAAGGAAGGAGCTGGTAAATTACATTTTTACCGACCCCTTCGTGGTTCTCTATTGTGACACATCCCCTGCAGCAGCCGGCAGGGGAGGGAAGGGAGCACAGTGGGGGAGAGGCAGCACAGTAGGGGGGGGGGGGGACCAGAGGAGCACACAGGGGCCCAGAGAAAGCAGAATACAAGTGAACAGGATAGGAGGTGTGGTGGGGGCAGCATACAGAGGAACCAATCTCCTCCATTTTCCTCCTGCAGCTACAGGAGGAAAAAGGAGGACAGTGATTTCTCTACATGCTGCCCCCGCCGCCCCTCCTATCCAGGTGTACAGGGGAGCCACACAGGCCCCCTGGAGCATGGGGCCCGGTTGCAATTGCAACCCCTGTAGTTATGCCCCTGACTATACTTCTAGGGTGTGCCGCATAAGTATTGGTAATTGTTTACTTGACCTTGCGGGAACGCATGAATATGTGAGCAGCACCCTTCATAATTTATTTTGAGACATTTTTAGGATATCACATTACATATTTATTCACTTAAATAGGTTGTGCGGAAGTTTCCTTAGTGATAGTAGATGGCAAGTTTGTTTGTGAACAAATTTTTTGATTAGTGGTCATGGTGATCATGTTTTTTGGTTCCTGATTGTTAGTGTGAGGACTACAGTTTAGAACAGGGGTCTCCAAACTTTCCAAGTAAAGGGTCAGTTTACTGTCCTTAAGGCTTTGGGATGGGCCGGACTGTGAGTGGAAGCAAGCAATGCCCCATCATTGCTTTTAATGGGAGGAATAGGGCCCCTTTTTAGTATCAATGGGAGGAATATTGCCCCACTGCAGGTATCAATGAGAAGAGTAGTGTCCCATTATTGGTGTAAGTTGGAGAAGTAGTGCACCAAGAGCCAGATAAAGACAAGCAAAGGGTCACATTTGGCCCCTGGGCTGTAGTTTGGAGACCACTGGTTTAGAAGAGCAATGAGAACACCATAAAAATTATGATAGGAACCAGAAAAAACAATGTACTTTGGGGGTTGAAACAGCCTCCTTTCATCAGTAGGGTTGAAGCAACCTCCTTTCATCAGTAGGGTTGAAACAGCCTCCTTTAATCAGTAGGGTTCAAGCAGCCTCCTTTCACCAGTAGGGTTGAAACAGCCTCCTTTCACCAGTAGGATTGAAACAGCCTCCTTTCATCAGTAGGATTGAAACAGCCTCCTCTCATCAGTAGGGTTGAGCCCTCTCCCATCAGGGCTTTGAAAGCTGTATGAGAATAATTAGCAAGACTTCCAACAACTTAGTGTGTCAAGGAGATACATTTTCTGTTTTCTTACTGCGCTTCTTCAGCTGCCTATGTGGAAATTATCATTTCTGTGGCTTTCCACAGATATTAATGATATTTCATTAAAGTCCTCTTAGGTCTCATTATATCATTCAGTGTTGTTAAAAAAGGTTTTGGATTTTGACCTATGATTGTTGTTGTGTGATTGCTGGATAGGAAATCAGATATGTGTTGGAAAATATTGATCCTCATTAATTAACTGTGAATATAAATACTCTCAGTTCTGATAATCTCTGTCTACTTTTATATACTTTTACTAACACATTTTATTAAAACATTTTGTTCACATAAACTAGACTGGAATTTGTTTAATGGCCCTTTAACTATATCATGTCTCTTCCTATTGTGCAGAACAGAGATGCTGTTGTCTTGTCTTGCACCTTTGGTGTGCGAAGATGCTGTGGATGAAGGGAGCATGTCTACATTTTCAATATAATTTCAATCTGTTACAGTCCTATCAGTCTCACATATTTACAATGCATATTTCAGTAACATAGGCAGATGTGTCTCCGGTCTGTAATGTGTGTGACTTGGCTCTGCTGAAACTTACATTATTTGCCTTGGCACCATCATTCTCTTTTCCATCCAAGTATCCCAACAATTTAGTAGAGTCAATGCCAGGCAGTTCTAGAGCTGCCTACGTCTTAGTATGAATAAGCAAACTCAACAGAGTTACTATTCCACTTAAATACCACAATGATTAGGTGAGGGTTTGTGCTTCTAAAGTCTTGGCTGATGGGGTGGATAAACCATTTAAAGATTCTGATATTAAAAATCCAGCAGTAGATAGCAATGTTTGTAACATCGTGAGCACTAATGCTCATAGGTGGCAGCTTCTTATGTCCAGTGATGACTTTTTTTTGTTACGATTACAGGAACATGGTTGAAGGATTCCAGTAACTATACCAGAAGACACGCTTTACAGGAAGGGCAGAGTAGGTAAGAGGGAAGGTGGTGTTTCCATTTTTGTCAAGAATAGAATAAAACTAAATTTTTTTTCAGAAAACAAATGCACTACTATAAACACTTCAGGGTCTGCCTATGAACCACCATGAGAACTTCCCTTGAGCCGGCCATCCATGGAACAAAATTCTGACAATTCAGCAGGAACCATGTACTATGAACCACAATTTCCATCCATGTATGGACTAGCTGGTTGTACACAGGTCGATCTACTGATGAACTTGTGTACAACCAGCCTTGTCGGGTTGTTGCCAAACAATCAGTTCCACCAGCTATAGCCCTGCAACACTAAGGCTGGCCATGCATTATACAATTTTATTGTATAATTTTTCTTTAGATTTCCCAAAACCATATAATATGAGGTCAAACTGAAACCCTTTCAATTTATAGGCAATCAGGCCAGCCCTTGCACTACATATAGTAGTTGAAGGTAAATCTAAAGGAAATTGAATAAGAAAATTGTATAATATATGGCCAGCTTTATCATCGTATTTTGCCAGTGGGGAGGGCTCCCCGTCGGCAAAATAAAATAGCTCAGCAAGAATGATTCCCCCATCCATATCGCATGTGTTGATGGGGAAATTAATCATGTACAGCAGGGGTCTCCAAACTATGGCTCTCAAATTGTTCAGGAACTACAATTCCCATCATGCCTAGTCATGTCTGTGAATGTCAGAGTTTTACAATGCCTCTTGGGACGTGTATTTCCGCAACAGCTAGAGGGCCGTAGTTTGGAGATCCCTTATGTAGGGCCTGCCTTAAGCCTAGTACACAGCTGGGTTGAATGAAAAAAAAAAAACTGTGAGCTCCGGTCGGAGCTGCTGCACTAACTATCTGAAGTTAGTACATCTATCTCTTTTGACAGGGGGGTTCCCCCCCACCGCCGTAACACTCCTACTTATGTGAGTAGTGGGGAAGGTACAAGGGACAAGTTAAAGTGTATGTAAACCTAAAATCTATTTTTCAGTATGTTTAGCATCAAGCCTCATTTTATACAATTTTCCAAAAGCAGAACTTAAATTCCTGCAAACAAATATAAGGAGGTAGAGTTTTTGGCATAAGAAACATACAAAGTTTCTTTTGCCAAAAAGAAAAAAAAACCCTCTGCCTTGGTTAACGATAAATATTTGGGTTTTGTTTACATTGCTTGGTGTGTGCACTTCCCTGTTCCATTCTTGGTGTATAGAACACACACTGCATTAAACAAAATGTAGTTTTGCTTCAAGTACATTTTTTTTTGTGACTTACTGATTTTGTCTGAAACCTGTGAAAACTATGTTCAGTATGTTTGGCATTGTACCTTAGTGAAGACAATAATTATAAATTGTAAATGCATGCCTTCATTTGTCATATTGCAAAAATTTATAATTTAGGAGTGCTAAACATCCAATAGACTCTTTCCCAAATGGGTCACCAAAATGGCAAAATAAATAAAAAGGAGCAGCACACCCATGACAATGCATTTGATGTAATGTTTCTATTATATGCGCAAAAAACATACAAAGGTGGTTCCAACACCACCAAAGTACATCCATGCAATGTCTAATACATGTGTAGCAGGATTTCCAGGCATTGGGCCAGTTAAAGACCAGTCTTTGGTTTGTTTTATTTATTTTATAATGGGGATGGGAGAAGGGAATGAGTGGGATATTCCTCTGGCTCAACTAGGTAAACTGGGACACTTTGCAAAAAATGCCTGTCAGCGCTGTCTTGACGCCAGCTGAATGCCAACCAACGCGTACTCGCGCTTGAAAAATGCTGTGCTAGAACTTGGCTTTTAACCCTCTGGTTAACTCAAAAGATCCTGGACTGTAGTAAGACTTGACTCTTGACACTGCGTTTAGCTCAAAGGTCCTGTGAACAGCTCCCTCCAGCCCTTCACTGGCTGAGGTAGCTCCTTGTAACTGCTTGTGCTGCTGCAACTCTCAACACTGTACACTGCACACTGTACATTTAACTCTTCAGGGCCCAACCACTGGTGCCCCCTTTACACATTCAGGGTCCTCTAACTAGGCACCCCCTCTGCTCTTCAGGGTCCTCTCGCTAGGCACCCCCTCTGATACTTCAGGGTCCTCTCACTAGGCACCCCCTCTGACACTTTAGGGTCCCCTCACTAGGCACCTCCTCTGACACTTCAGGGTCACACAGGCACCCCCTTTTCCGCTAGCTAGCTCCTGGATCCCTTGGACCTTCACTTGAGCGGTATCCTATCAGCTAGGCAGACCCCCAGTGGCAGTTACAGTACTTACGAACTTGGAATGCTTTCCTGAAACTGGGCCCCCTCAACTCCACTCGGCACACCGGATCCTCTCTGCAGCTCAGCTCTCTCTGTACTCTCAGGCAAGCCACCCGGAACACCCAATCCTCCTGACAGGAGGAGCAACAGCCGTACTCTCCCTCCTGGGACTCTGCTTCCTGCCAAAGACGCTGCGTCATGCGGTCCCCTCAAACTTACACCCATTCCCAGAATCCTGTGCTCAAGAATCTGCCTTTCTGGAGAAGATACAAGCCTGAATGTGCCACTGATTGGGTTTCCTCCACTGCCCAATGAGAACCCTTTCATGGAGCCAGTGGGGAGACTCCCCAGTCTCAATAGCAACACCTGGGAGACATGATAGCCCAGCTGAAAATCATGGCCCTGCTGTTAGGCAGCCAAGACCCACTATAATTTTGCCTAGCACCTACCTAGGGTGCTACACATGCACTATATTGTCAAAAGTATTGGGACACCTGCTGCACATGAACTTTAATGGCCTCCCAGTCTTAGTCTGTAGGGTTCAATATTGAGTTATCCCACCCTTTGCAGCCATAACAGCTTCAACTCTTCTGGGAAGAAGCAAGGTCCATAAAGACAAGGATGAGTGAGTTTGGGGTGGAGAAACTTGAATGACCTGCACAGAGTCCTGACCTCAACCCGATAGAACACCTTTGGGATAAATTAGACTGCGAGCCAAGTTTTCTCGCCCAACATCAGTGCCAGACCTCACAAATGCACTTCTGGAAGAATGGTAAAAGTGTTCCCTTAGAACACACTTCTAAACCTTGAGGACAGCCTTCCCAGAATAGTTGAAGCTGTTATAGCTGCAAACGGTGGGCTAACTCAACATTGAAGCCTACGGACTAAGCCTGGGATGCCATTAAAGTTCATGTGCTTGTAAAGGCAGGTGTCCCAATACTTTTGACACTATAGTGTTGGTGCTAAGTGATACAAATAAATAAGGGAAGAGACTATAAAAAACTATGTTTTTTACTTTCTGCTATAAAACATTTCCAATAAAAAAAAATACAAATCAAATTTTCTGTATCGTTTATTGACAGAAGCAGCTACATATCTTCTTGACCATTGGGTTATGCTGCCCCTACAGGATTAGGACAAAAGACAGGAAAAAGCTTTACTACTCCTATGGGACTGTCCCTGCAGGCATAACCCCACACACTCTGTCACGGCTCTCAGTCTTAGCTATTTAATAGGGAAACTTTTGTTATATGTAATTTTTTATTTGCTAGTTAGAGTTGCTGGAGAACTACAAGCAACAGCCAGCTGGGTTTCGGACTAGATAATCTAGACCCTTAGGGTCTCCCAGCCTGGCCAGCGTGCGTGAGCAGGTTATAGTCCATAACTAGGCCTTGCCACGCCAGAGCCCTGATGAAGAGGACGAGCCTTCGAGTGGACCGTCTCGCTGGGACGTGATCGACCTGGAATTCCCTGAGTCGCAGCATACCCCCTGGCTGACAGCAACCCCATTCTGAGTGGGAGGTAGTCTGTCCGGAGTGGCGCCCACCTGATGGTATGGTAAGTAAAGCTGTCCCCCCAATTCTCTGGCAGTCTCGGGGTGGACGTGGGCCCCCTCCTTGGAATAGTCGGACCCTCGGCATCCCTCTGTTCCCCTGGCCTCTTGGATATACCAGGCCCCCCTCAGCTGTTTTCCCCCCTTCCCATAGTAGGTTCCTACCTCTGGGGGGGCGGAAATAATGTGGCCACTATGGCGTTTCTGCAGGGGGGGAGTACTGTTCTGGTGGGGTCTCTTCCTAGGGACCCTCCGATGCCTCTTGTCTGGGACCCCCCCTGGGGGTCTGGGAGACTGAATGGCATGCCGTGGGGGCTGCCATTTTGCTGCAGATTCATGCTCATTTTTTCCTATTGAAAATGCATGGGCAGCCATTTTCTGTTAGTTCCCGATAGGAATGCATCGGGCAGTCATTTTTTTGTAGTCCACGATCGCTGGACAGGCCAAAGGCATAACACTAAAAATCTAGCAATGACCCAGGCATTTTTCTATTTCCTGTGTCAGATCGTTTTTTACTTTCTGTAATACAGAACGTTCCAGAAAGCCGAGTCCTGAGCGGTTTGGTAAAGTTTTTGGGATTACCTGTAGGTTTTCCTCACTCACTCTCCTAACAGATTGTGCTTGATTGAGACTTGCTATACCGCTAGTGAAGCAGTGCGATCGTGTTTTTGCGACTTTTTTACAGTGACACTGCATTATTTTATTTTCAGTGTAAATGGTGTCCCAGGACAAATTTTTACCTCCAAACCCCCTCGGTGTGGCTGCGGGACCCTCTGGGTCGCAGCCCCTGTCTGCTTTTACAGCGGTTTTGGAAAGGCTGGTGTCCAAAGTGAATTTGGTGTTAAAAAGTGCTGTTAGCCGTAAACGTCCTTTACTTTCACCTCCTGGGGTAGTATATAAGATTCTGAGGCAGATATGGCAGCCGCAGACGCACCCCATCCTGATGGATCAGTGTCCTCCCATTCTGATGGTGAAGAGGACCTGTCCTCGTCAGCCGCCGTGCGTGAAAGCGCATTAGTGGAAGCACTTATAGTTTCAGTGCGTGAAACTTTAAAAATGATAGATGAGTCTACAGAGTCAGGTTCGCAGGTGTCTTTTGGCACCCGCAAGACCCAGAAATCGGACAAGGCGTTTCCGTGCCCAGGAACTTTTTGACATTATTGTTAATGAACAGTGGCGGCGCATCAAGCACATGCTAGTGTTGCCAAGCGCTTTGAACGTTATTATTCTTTTGCACATGCGGTTTCCATTAAGTGGACCGTGCCGCCAAAGGTGGATCACTCAGTTTCCAGACTGAATAAGTCTACTGTGGTTTCGGTGGAGGAATCCCCGGCTGTTACAGATCCCGTAGATAGACAGGTTGAGTCTCTGTCCCGCCATCTACACCTGTTAGCGGGCTTCATTTTGAAACCAATATTTGTGAACATTCTGGTGTTACAGACGGTTACTGAATGGGTGAAGTTACTGTACTTAAAGGTAACTTGGAAGCGGAACAGCTCCCTCCGGCGCTGATTGAATTAATGGATCAGATGGCTCAAGCCCTTCTGTTCATGTGTGATGCGTCCCTGGATGCGGCTCCCCTAGTGGCCAGAGTGCCTGCGGTGGGGATTGCTATTAGACCCATGGTGTGGTTAAAAAGCTGGTCTGTGGTCCAGGCTTACAAAAAGGCTCCGACTGATCTTCCCTTTATGGGGGAGAGGTTGTTTGGATCCTCCCTGGATGAGTTGATCAAAGGCCTTACAGGTGGGAAGAGTACTCTTCTCCCTCAATCCTCTAAGGGCAAGGTACCACGTGTTAGACGGGGGCCTTCTTTTACTGCTCATAGGTGATGTTTTCGTACCTCCGGATTGCAAGAGAAAGGGAAATCGCTCAGGTCTGCTATGGGTTCCAGGAAGACATGGTCAGGAAAATCAAAGACCGGCCAGTCCGGATCTGCAGACAAATCCTCGTCTGCATGTAGGGGCGCCCTTACCCGTTTCTGGGGTTGGGGGATGTCTTTGCTTCTTTCCAGAACCATGGACTTCCTTGATTCAGGTCAAATGGGTTCACAAACTGATCCGATCAGGGTACAAGATCGAGTTCCAGTCTCGACCATCAAACAGGTTCTTCCCATCCATTCCATTCGCCTATCTCCAGACCGGTTAAAGGATCTACGAAAGGCAGTACAGGATCTGCTTTCACAAAAGGTGATTGTGCCGATTCCCTCTCAGGAACGCTTTCTAGGGTTTTATTCAAACCTGTTTACTGTGCCCAGAAAAGAAGGCAAGGTATGTCCTATCCTGGACCTCAAGGCTCTGACCTGCTTAGTGCGGGTAACAGACGTTTCTAATGGAATCCATTCGATTGGTAGTGGCGTCCTTACACCAGGGAGACTTTTTAGCCTCCATAGATATCAAGGACACATATCGACACATCCCTATCTACGCTGGACACCAGCAGCTTCTTCGCATTGCTGTAGCAGAGGAGCATTATCAATTTGTGCCATTACCCTTTGGTCTCGCCTCCGCCCCCAGGGTTTTTACCAAGGTGCTGGCCCTGGTGTTGGCATTACTACGCCTACAGAGGATTCCGGTACTGGGGTATCTGGACGATCTTCTCTTGAGAGCGGACTCTCATTCAGTCCTGCTGGACGACTTGATGATCACTGTCAGAACAAAAATCCGCCCTGATACCTTCCTTGAGACTGGATTTTCTGAGCCTGACTCTGGATTCCGCTTTGGCGAGGGTCTTTCTTCCCTCGGACAAGCTGCAAAAGTTGCAATTTGCCAATTTGTGTGGGTGTGGCTTGAGTGTGGGCGGAGACACAGGGGGGCCCCATAATCTCCTATTTCCTGGGGGGCCCCCATGAGTTGTCAGTCCGCCCCTAAATGTGCCCATACATGTTGAGCAGGTAACAGGGAGCAGGTAGGAGGAGGATCTGACTGAGACTCTGCCTGTCTCTCTCTCTCTCTTTTTTCTGTTGCACTCTCCTCTTCTCTTGTTGCATGTCTGTTACCCTGCTGTCTCTTTCACCTCACAGTCTGCTCATTCTCATTTTTCACTGTACAAACACACCTTGCATTGTCCCTTTCTGCCTGTCACAATACACCTTGTCTCTATGGCAGTCTGTCACTCTAAACAGTCATCCCATAAAATGTTGTCTTTAATTTATTTTTTACTTTACAGTTTTTTTTTTTTGGTTTTTTTTTTACTTTATTATAGAGTTGAGCCTCTCCTTACATGTTATGGATGTCTCACAGCTGCTTGTGGCTTTTAATAGTTTGGGAAAGGTCTGCCTGGGAAGGTCTGTCACTTGGCACTGGACATGAGGCAGGCAGTGGTGTGATTTGTCTGCTATGGATGTGCAGGGGCTACCAGTCCCTTTAACACACCATTGTACAGTATAGAGTTTATGTGACAATTGTACAGTATAGAGTTTATGTGACGATTGTACAGTATAGGGTTTATGTGACGATTGTACAGTATAGGGTTTATGTGACGATTGTACAGTATAGGGTTTATGTGACGATTGTACAGTATAGGGTTTATGTGATGTCCCCTGAGCTTAGTGAGATATGTCACTCACACCAGGTTTCCTATTTCTCTCTGTCTCTCTCTCTCTCTCTCTCTGTGTCTGTCTGTCTGTCTTGCTGTCTGTCTCTCTCTGTGTCTGTCTCTCTCTGTCTGCATTAGCATTGCTCTGTCCCACCTAAATATATGTTCTGCAGCCTATATAATAACTGACCCATTTTTTAAATCTGCAGAACATTGCTCAGACCAATCTATATCTCTGTTCTGCAGATTACTCCTCTAGAGATCTGCAGAATATAATTCTTCCATTTTCCTTCCATTTCACAATTTTGTGCCGATCTATCACATAAAATACATTTACGTTTTTGGTTGTAAATAACATGACCAAATGTGGATTATTTCAAGGGGTGACTATGAATACTTTTTCAAGGCACTGTTCCTTGATTACTGAAGGCCCCTTTCACACTTGTGTGACCTCAAATTCACCCAATTTTTTACCGCTTTTTTTGCCACGAAGCATTGCCTATGACATTTTTCTTTTTGCGCCCCCCCCCCAAAAAAAATTTTGAGCACCAGCCGCCACTGGCTTTGGCTATATATTTCCAATGCCCGTTAACTACGCATGCCTTGATTTGCACTTTCAATCAGGGGGTGCACCATATGGTTCCTCCGAGGCAATCCCTGCTGCCTCCGTGGGATCTGAATTTGGTTTTATCTGTTCTTCAAAAGCCTCCTTTTGAGAACATTAGGGAAATTTCTCTGGCCACTTCCAAAGGGATTGGAAGCGGCCACGTATGAAGGATGTGCTTGGTCAAGGCTGTTTAGTGGTTTTGGTCCTGTTGGACCCTATACACTGATGATATTTTCGGCATTGACATTTGGATTCCATGGAAGGGTTTATCAAATTGAATATTGTCACCAGGTTAAGGGTACCGCCTGATATCTTTAGGAAGGTGACCTCCTTAGCGAGTTGCCGGACATACTGGCAGGATAGTTTTCCCTAACTAATAATATTGGATATCTACATCTTTCCTAATCAGCGATACCCAGTACCTCAGTTACAATATATTTTTCCACATATTTTTTGAGTATTTGAATGTGGCTGCTCCACTTTTATATTGTCCCGATGCCCAACCCAGGAGATTATATGCCTTGTGCATGACTTGATTTTATGGGAAAAATGTGTTGAAGGTCTCTCTGGCCCTGAAGAAGCCCTTGGCGAAACACGTTGGCTCTTTGAGGACCTATTGTTTACAATCGCTATGAGACATATGTATTTTGCCAATTCAGTATTTTGTATCAGTGTCCCTTGTGGGAACACAATTTTTATATGTAAATTTGTATGCATACATTTTTTCCTTTAATCCTGAGGATTCAATAAAATTATGTTTTTTACAATAATGTCGCATTTGTGACCATCTCTCCTTCTTTGGCCCTTAAAATCCCGCTTTCTTTTTCTTTTTTGATTTTTTTGCTCAGCTTGGGATGTTGACCTTTCTTTTTTCACGGGAATTTGTGAATATGAACACAGAGACCTGTGTTCCTAAATAGGAGGAGCCCAGGATCCCTGTGTTCCTAAATAGGAGGAACACAGGATCCCTGATTGACCGGATTGACATTGCATTCACCGGACCCACTGATAGGCTCCCCCTGTGGCCAATTTGCGTGTGCGTAGGCCCCCACTAGCTGTCCCGCGAAACGACATACAGGTATGTTGTTTCGCAGGATAGAGCCGACCTGCCACAGTATGAGTATGGCGGCTGGTCGGCAAGTGGTTAAAGGGGTTGTAAAGTCAGAAGGTTTTTTTTATCTTAATGTATACTATGCATTAAGATAAAAAGCCTTCTATGTGCAGCAGCCCCCCTAATACTTACCTGAGCCCATCTCTATCCAGGGATGTCCATGAATGCCTCGGCGTCCAGAGACCCTTTCGGCTGAGACACAGCAATGGTGCCGTTTGCTCCTGCTGCTGTCAATCAAAGTCAGTCCGCCATTTAGGAGAGAAAGGGGGCAGGGCAGGGCCAGGCCAGGCCGGGCTGCAGCTCCGTGTCTGAATGGGACACACAGAGCTGTGACTCCGCTCAGGTGCCCCCATAGCAAGCTGCTTGCTATGGGGGCACTCACCCGGGGGGGAAAGACCCAGGGAAGAAGAAGAAGGACCCAAGAAGAGGAGGATCCAGGCCACTCTGTGCAAAACCAACTGCACAAAGGAGGTAAGTAAAACATGCTTATTATTTTTATTTAAAGAAAAATTAGACATTACAATCACTTTAAAGGTTTTGACTTGGCTTCTAATTTTCCTGATCTCAATGCTCAATCGAGCATCTGCGTGATGTGCTGGCAAAACAAGTCCAATTTATGGAGGCCCCACCTCCCAACCTACAATAATTACAGAATCTGCTACTGACAGCTTTCTTCCAGATACCGTAGCATACCTTCAGAGGTCTAATCGAGTCCATGCCTTGACAGGTTGTGGTGAGTGGTCATAATGTTATGGCTAATTGGTGTACAACGTTGAATACGATATATGTACAAGGTAATCATATGATGAAAAATCTAAATACCCAGAAAAGTACCAGTAGTAGAGAAAGGAGGACATCCCTTCTGAAAAAGGGCCAGACAGTACCCCAAAACATTGGATTGTTAGGACCTCGCTGTTTATTAACTTTATCAACTTGGCCTCACCACTACTGCATGATTATTTATTGCTTATATTGCTTAGCACTTCTGTAATAAAACCATCAATTTAACTGTTCCTCAAAACAGTTACATTCAAGGCATGCCATAAATAGCTGACACAGTCGCTTGTGCTCTAAACCAAACTATCAAGCCATCAAATGGTTGGTGTCATACCTAATCCCATATGCAGCACCATGGCAACTGCAGATCAAACGGAGGCTAAGATGGGTGATGTGATGTAAAGGAGTTTGTAATGTAAGGTGGGGGCTGTGATATAAGGGGGAGGGATGCTGATGTAAAGGGGGCCTCTGTGATGTGAAGGGAGTCTGTGATGTAAAGAGGTAAAGGGACTGTAGTGTGGACAGAGGACATTAAAGTAAAAGGGAGGATCGTGGTGTAAAGGGGGATGGGGGTGTGAAACAAGCTGAGGACACTGCTGTGAATTGGGGGCTGTGATGTAAAGGGGGGTCTGTGATGTGAAGGAGGTCTGATGACACTGATGTAAAAGAAGGGGGGGGGGTGATGTAAACGGCTTTGGGGTGAGATTCAAACCTCTGAAAGAAGAAGATTTTTGTGACCGCACCTCCATGAATTTGAATTTATTATACCTATTCAAATATAGGATATACATATACTTTTTAAGAAATTCAAGCTCAACAGCAAAGTGCCCTTGGAAATTGTCTAACAACATAGGCAACATTTAAAGCAAAGTGGTTTCAAGTTGAAATTGACAATGCTCCTTAAATATCACATTTTGCCTCAAGTTGCGTTTTATGTGTTGTTTGAACTTGATGGATGTGTGTCATTTTCAACTATACAATCTTTGCTCACGGAAATGTCACAAGACCAGACAGACTAGATAATTGATTTTCCAATCTAAATAACATAAACATTTTTTCTCAAAATAAAAATATGAAAAGCTATGTACCTGTCAAATATTACCCTGAACAAGTGAAACATAAAGCACTAGATTTTATTAATATATTTTAAAAGTATGAAGCTAGTGGTCATAGCTAGAGGTACTAGGATTGCGGAAAGTCAGCATATATATATACACACCCATACTGAGTATTACGGTAACCCAACCTGGACACATGCTTGGCCTTTAGCAAATATTTTAGGTAAAAAACACTCTTTGAAGTACTTGATGGATGTCTTCAGCATATGAGAGAAGTCTTTACACATTTAAACAATTTGTTTTCACAGCATTTTGTTTCATTTAAAATGTCATTAGGAACAAGATTTTGAACTCTCATAAAGCTCCCCCCTTCGTAAGTTGTTAGGGCCAATGTATTCACAGATGGACAAAGGCTACAGAGTAGTTTCATAGGCTTTGCATTGCAAACCAATCTACCAAACTGGGTCTAAACAGCCCAAGCTGTGGCCAGTACAAACTCTTCATGTAAGTATTGGTATTTTCAAGGCTGTCCTCGTAGGTTTCAGTGTGGCCTCCATGTTAACTGAATAGAAAGCTAGTCTCTTTTTTTGAGGCTAACTAGAGGATAAACCTGGATGAAGTGATGGCTTTTTGCAGGAATCCATAAGACCTAATACTGGAAACTCTCAGACTTCACACAGCCATCAAAAATGTGCATAGGTGGTTGCAAAACTCATCACCTGTAGTAATGGCATTTCCCTTCTCATCCTCACTGACCCTTTACTCTACTTTCATTCATGCCCTCATACTTGGATCCTGGATTGAGGCACCAAACTGAAATTTTAGAGTCAGAATATACATGTTTATTCCAAACATAAACTGACTACAAAACCCATGTTTTTTTTTTTTTTTCTTTTCTGGGGGGGAGAGACATCACTACCTTTATCGGGGCTTGTGAAGAATTGGGATCAGATTGTAAAGACTGGAATAGTAGATTTTTTGGCAATGGCGTATGAGCACAACAACAGTTGGTTTTACCAGCCCTCGTGTCACAATGCCTGACCCTTGGCTCCTCTCACTAACTGAGGGATTCATCACTGTGGTTTCAGGAATTCCTTCTTAGACCTGGTCATTCATGATTTCCAATTAAGTGGACCTGTCACCTCTGCATGCTTTCCCAAGTACAGGGTGGGGGCATCAGAGGTTGCAAATTCACAGAGGTTAAAGTTGGTGATTTGTGAGGTTAAAGTTGGTGATTTGTGAGGACTATTGTTTGAACTCAGTGGACTTTTTTTAACCTGACTATGTAACTATGTGATTTGTGGCTGTTCCCAGTGTCTGCCAAGGGCTTCTTCCAGCAAATTTGCAAACAATTAGAAAAGCGGCTGCTTTCCATTTTGTGATGCAGCTAAATGGACTGTGTCTAGCCATACTTGACACTGATGTTGCAGTCTGCTTCTGCCAGGTCATCTGTCAGGAAGATCTCTAATAGATGTAAGCAGCACTAAGCAAACACAGCAGGCGCTAAATGAGCTTCTGCATGTATGCCCTGTATAAACAATCTCTTAATGCAGTAACATGTACACGTTTATTCAATACAGCAAAGTGCATTAACCCACAAAAATCAATATAATCTCAATGTCACTTGGACAGTGGTGGGAAAAGTGATGGGAATCCCAAAGTTTTAAAGTTGGTTTCAGCAGTTTAATGTAATTTATCCTATTGTCAGCTAGGATCTTCCAGCACTGAAGCACTGGTGAGAGGTTCCTTAGGATATAGTAGCTGAGTGCAGAAACCTTAAGGCCGAGTGTATGATTTTTAAAGTGGTTGTAAATCTTTACCCATCCCAACTGAAGTGACTAGCCTCCCGTGATACACAGAGATGAAACAAATCCTCCTACATCGGTTGTACCTGTTTAATGACAGCTTTCTCTCCTCTACAGCCATTCAGTGTACATTATTTAGACAGCATTTCTTAGCTTTAGAAGGCAGGGGGCAGAGATCTGATGCCATACACTGCACAGCATAGAGCAGGGAGCTAACTGTAATCCTAGAACTGATCAGAGGGAAAGATAAACCCCTCTCTACAGTCTCATAGGGAAACATGCACAGCTTAGGCTGTCAATCACATGCTGGGGTGGGGATTGGGGGGGGGGCATCTCCCAGTATTGCTTGGTGTCAGCATAGACTGTCAGAAGTGATTTGTGCAGAGAGCAGAAGAATGACAGAGCAGAGAGAAATCACACTATGTGCTTTGGGTTGAGCCAAGTACACACTATAGAAGGATATGCTTTGTTCACTTTTCATTTTGTACATTTACAACCACTTTAATGTGAATACGATTCTCCCTGCCCTTGGCCTCATGTGGAAAAATGGCTTGGCCTGGCTGGTAGCCCATGGTAGTGTGGAAAGATGTAGGCCATTAACTTGTAGTCCAGTGTGATAAGAATAATGCAAAATTCAAGGTAGTCCAGAGTAGAGTGCTAATGGTAAGTCAGTGTATAAATAAAAGTGCATGGTAGTCCTGCGTGGTAATGACAACTTCCATCCATAGAAGGCCAGTGTTTATAAAAAAAAAAAAGCTTGGGGATTGGCTGTCCAATTAAGAAAAAAGATAGTACTTAGCCATTGAGTATTGAGTAATGGAATCTACAGTGACAATTTCTGGCAGTACATGTAGTCCATGCATAATAACCTGATTTGTGGAAAACACACATACACATATATAGTCATGTCAGAAAAAAATATACCAATGGTATATCCCCCGCACCAGATGGCCCGTAGAATATTATTTTTATGATAATTCTAATAAAAAGCAGCAGCTATAGAATGGGGTTAGGAATGTATAAGTAATAGCCTCTAAAAGGAGTCGAGGCTACCTACAGCGCATGCTAAGATGGAATATGGATAACCAAAATAATTCAACAGTTCAAATTGTGCAAATATGCGTCAGCAAACTCCGCGCAATGAAGTTCAAATTAAAGTGCTTTGTGCTATTTACATCCAATAAATTAAATAATTGAATAAATATACATCAAAATAAATCAATAAATATGCATCAAATTATTCAGTGTAAATAATAAAATGAATATGCATCAAATTATTTTGTGCAGCTATACCATAAATAAACAATCGATAGGTGCAAATAATAATGTGCTAGTAAATAGCTATAAAAACAAATAAGGTGCCTGAGGTATAAAAGTGCAGGTTTTTCAAAAGTGTTGCTTCAAGTCCATAAATATGTAAACAATAGTGACTGTAGTGATCACAGTTCAAAAAAATGTCCTTGTGCAAATATGCTCATCCGATACAGTTCAAAGTGCAAGTGCTCAGTGTGGATTTTCCATTCGCCTTGCGACATATGGATGGCACAGGTTCCTCTCCACCGTGGTATGGATAAAGATGGGTGACTTAGCCGGATGATGTGGGTCTCATATGCCATATAGCATTAAGACCACTCACGCTTGATTGGCCCCTAAGGCCAAGGTAGGCCCCATATATATATCTGAATCCACCGAGTAAGTCTATAATGAAGAATGTAAAGTACTCTGTAGCTATACTAAATTTGACATCCCATCTCTAAGTTTACTAAAGGATAACTGTGAACAAGAATTTATAGTTCCTAAGAAAGAAAAATATGTACAGTATGTTTCACATAATTGTGCAAAATGAAGACAATGCAAAGGCCAATAGTCAATAGCACATTTCATCACCTGTGTTAAATTGCAGATTTTTCCAACATTTGGGTTTGTAATCTGGAGATTAGTCTTGAGGGGGTCTTGAGGGGGTCCTAACTGCAATGATAATAAGCAGATGTCTTATTGTTTATTGTGCTTGGTTAAAATGAAGGACAACATTGATAGGGCATGGAAAGATTAGAGGCCTTTGTAACTAGCTAGAGTAAAAATGTATAGAAAATGTAGCTGTAGTCGATTTCCATATCCCTCTCTAACCCTCTCTTTCTTTACCTTTCTTGCTTCATGACATTTGCTAGTTTTAATCTCTTTACTTACCTCCCCTTTCCTCTTCCTTTTCCCTCCAAAGTACCTTTTGTTGTGCTCTCTAGGGATGATCGAACGGTTCTGGTCGACCATCGGTTCGACCCGAACATTGACTGTTCGAAATTCGGCCGAATTTCAAACTTTTTGCTGAAAAAGTTCGGAATTCGGCAACCAGAACCGGCCAAAATGCAATGGGACAGGAACTGGGCTTTAAAAGCCCGTGATTGGACCAGAACCATCAGAAAAAGCCAATTGAGGGGGCAGGAGGATGCTAGGAATGTGATTGGAGTGACAAGGGGGTCCAGAGGCCAATCAGTAGTGAATACGCCCCCCAGTATATAAGATAGCCCCGCCAAATCTCTAGCATTGTAATACAGGGATGTGGAAGAGAGTGGAAGCAGTTCTGTTACTCCTGCTTCAAAGTGTCATTTAGCAATTATTAGTGTGAGGAAAGGGAGATCTAGTGTAGTTAGGGTACTATTTTCCACTATAGTTAGATTTAATAATCTAGTTTCTGTAGGGAAAGTGTTATGTGTCATGGGGACCGTAGTGTAGTGTAGGGTTAACTGACTCTGACTGCTGTGGCAGGGTGACCAAACCCTTCCATGTCAGGGTGACCGCCATAGAAAAAATATTGTTTCTATTAGAATTGCAGTAGAGCAGGATAGTGGCTTCGCTATTTTCACACCTGGCCGTTTTTGTTGCAGGTGTTTTATTGGGCTTTTTTGTGGACGTCTTTGGAGGTAGGCATGACATCTGAACTTCTGTGTAGGGGTATATATACACACACACACACACACATGTATGTATATATACACATACACATATATAGGTGTGAAAGTAGCAGAACCCTATGCCTGCGCTAATGAAATTATTTGCAGGCATAGGACTTCGCTCCTATCACACCTATATGTGTGTATGTGTATAAATACATATAAGTGTGTGTGTATATATACCCCTTTACAGAAGTTCAGATGTTATGCCTGCCTCCAAAGACGCCCAAAAAAAAACGCCTGCAACAACACACCTGGGCGTTTTAGCTGCAGGCGTTTTTTTTGGGCATTTTTTGGGCGTCTTTGGAGGCAGGCATGACATCTGAACTTCTGTGTAGGGGTATATACACACACACACATGTATGTATACATACACATACACATATATAGGTGTGAAAGTAGCAGAATCCTATGCCTGTGCTAATGAAATTATTTGCAGGCATAGGACTTCGCTCCTATCACACCTATATGTGTGTATGTGTATAAATACATATATGTGTGTGTGTGTATATATACCCCTATACAGAAGTTCAGATGTTATGCCTGCCTCCAAAGACGCCCAAAAAATGCCCAAAAAAACGCCTGCAACAAAAACGCCCAGGTGTGTTGTTGCAGTCATTGTTTTTGGGTATTTTTTGGAGGCAGGCATAACATCTGAACTTCTGTATAGGGGTATATATACACACACACTTATATGTATTTATATACATACACACATATAGGTGTGATAGGAGCGTAGCCCTATGCCTGCAAATTATTTAATTAACGCAGGCTTAGGGTTCAGCTACTTTCACACCTATATATGTGTATGTGTATATATACATACATGTGTGTGTGTATATATACCCCTACACAGAAGTTCAGATGTCATGCCTGCCTCCAAAGACGTCCACAAAAAAGCCAAATAAACGCCTGCAAGAAAAACGGCCGGGTGTGAAAATAGCAGAGCCACTATCCTGCTCTACTGCAATTTTAATACAAACAATGTTTTTTTTCTGGTTCTGGACATGCTACAGAGCTGAAACTTCACAGGTACACTTTTTAGACCCCCAGACACGAAATCCAAAGAAATCTAATTTTTTTTTTCAATAATTTTTTTAATAATTGGCTCTCTATCAAAAAAACAATAAAAAACAATTTTTAAGAACTTTTTTTGTGTGATTAATAGTCCCTGGGGCATGACCCAGAACCCTAGGCACTTTTTAGGGGCATTTATTGGGTTTTAGGGCTTCAAAATGGTGTTTTTTGATTACTGAAGTTCGGGTCCCATTGATTTCAATGGGGTTCTGAAATCCGGGCCGAACTTTCGGGAAGTTCGGGTGTTCTGGTCGAACCAAACTTTTCAAAAGTTCGATCATCCCTAGTGCTCTCCTCCAGTAGAGTTATATAGCATAGGATAGGGAAGCTTTGGGAACTGCCATGCAATGTGAGAGAGAGAGAGAGAGAGAGAGAGAGAGAGAGAGAGAGAGACAGAGTTCCATTGAGCAATTCAGACAAGATGCTTCTAATATACTGTCTGTTAAGGTACATAGGGAGTGTGTCTATCACACTGACCATTGGCCATTCTCGAATGCTCCTTTAGTCATAAACAAATATTGCTCTCTAGTCATTTTCTCGAGATCCAAGCCTTGGCAGGAAACTAAGGACTAGCAATACAGTGAGAGATCTGCTCATTTATGGCTACACTTAGAGCAAGGTTTTGTCCATGATTTGCAAAGCAACGAATAAGCGATTACTGACAAAGCCAGGAATTGATATTTTACATAGTTACATTGGTCTAGCTTGGACCAATGTAACTATGCTTACAGTATATCATACCTCTGGGATCCCTGTGGAAGCTTGAATTAATTGTAGTAGGTACTGCTCCTACTGTATCTCTACTTGCTTCCGGGTCCCGCGTCGATCGGCTGCCCTGCTTCTTATCGGTCACCTGCTTGACATGGGCAGCATTCAGAGAATGCTTTGCATTTTCTCAGTAAAGCATTCTTTGATTGGATGAGGTGGTGATCGTGACATCACTGCCCTGCCTTTCCATCACATCTAATTAGGGAACGCCTTGCATTCATTGAGGAAATGCAAAGTGCTCTCTAAATGGTGCCCATGCTAAGCCCCCAACCTCCTGTGTTCAGAATAGGGGTGCCTACTTGTGATTTCCCGGGGATCAGCCAGGTATGGTATATACATACTATGGTATGCAAGTACCACCACACACTGTATTCAACTCTAATGTAAGATATATGAAAGACACCCTTTGACATAGCAACATTTACCTTACATTGGAGTTGAATACAGTGTGCGGCGGTATCTGCATGGTATATTACAGTATCTCACAAAAGTGAGTACACCCCTCACATTTTTTTAAATATTTTATTATATCTTTTCATGCGACAACACTTAAGAAATTACACTTTGCTACAATGTAAAATAGTGAGTGTACAGCTTGTATTACAGTTTAAATTTGCTGTCCCCTCAAAGTAACTCAACACACAGCCATTAATGTCTAAACCACTGGCAACAAAAGTGAGTACACCCCTAAGTGAAAATGTACAAATTGGGCCCAAAGTGTCAATACTGTATGTTGTGTGGCCACCATTATTTTCCAGCATTGCCTTAACCCACTTGGGCATGGGGACATGCTTGGCCGGTTCATCACCTTTACCCTCAGCTTCTTTAGCAAGGCAGTGGTTGTTTTGAAGATGTGCTTGGGGTTGTTATCATGTTGTAATACTGCCCTGCTGCCCAGTCTCCGAAGGGAGGGGATCATGCTCTGCTTCAGTATGTCACAGTACATGTTGGCATTCATGGTTCCCTCAATGAACTGTAGCTCCCCAGTGTCAGCAGCACTCATGCATCCCCAGACTATGACGCTCCCACCATCATGCTTGACTGTAGGCAAAACACACTTGTCTTTGTACTCCTCACCTAGTTGCTGCCACACATGCTTGACACCATCTGAAGCAAATACGTTTGTCTTGGTCTCATCAGACCACAGGACATGGTTCCAGTAACCCATGTCCTTAGTCTGCTTGTCTTCAGCATCATGTTTCTTGTGCATCATCTTTAGAAAAGGCTTCCTTCTGGGACGACAGCAATGCAGACAAATTTGATGCAGTGTGTGGCGTATGGTCTGAGCACTGACAGGCTGACCCCCACCCCCTCCCCCCCTCCATCCTTTCAACCTCTGCAGCAATTTCTATTTCCTAAAGAAAACCTCCGGATATGACGCTGAACACATGCACTCAACTTCTTTGGTCGACCATGGCCTGTTCTGAGTGGAACCTGTCCTGTTAAACTGCTGTATGGTCTTGGCCACTGTGCTGCAGCTCAAATTTCAGGGTCTAACCAGTTACATTACACCAGGGAGGGAAAATGGCTAATTGAGCCCAATTTGGACATTTTCTCTTAGGGTGTACTCACTTTTTTTGCCAGCGGTTTAGACATTAATGGCTGTGTGTTGAGTTATTTTGGGGGGACAGCAAATTTACACTGCTATACAAGCTGTACACTCACTACTTTAGTGTCATTTCTTCAGTGTTGTCACATGAAGAGATATAATAAAATATTTACAAAAATGTACTCACTTTTGTAAGATACTGTATATATTGGAGTGAGATGGGCTCTATCTCTGTCAGCACCTGAATGCAGAGTGTAAACCTGGGTGACTGATACTGCAGGTTTGGAACAACACCGTTCTGTTATGGTATTTATGTTAAATACATAGTTACATTATGATCCAAGCCGGACCAATATAACTGTTTACAAAATTTCCATATCTGAAATTTTTCTTTAAACAGATGTAATTTAAAGTTGAAGTTTAGACTACTTACATTTTGCTTCTCTGGTTTCTCCCTTTATAAACATGCTATTAAAATTAATAAATCAAATCTTTCCATTTTCCTTACGCAATTTTAGACTTAGTGATGTCATCACCAAGTCCCATTGCTTTTATCTGCAATGCAGGCAGATCATAGCTGTTCCTGGAGGGGGGACGGGGGCTCTTAATGTACATAGCTTTCTGAAAACAGGAAGCTTTGGTAATGTCCATATGTGATGCTGAGCCTCCATGATTGAAAAAACTAAAACCCAATGACTGAAAAGGACAGGTCAAGAACTGTCTGGGGAGGAAACCTTTTTTATACAGAGGAGATTATGTCTTGGGAATTATTACATCTCCAGCGCATGGCAGAGATGATTTTTTTTAACACGCTCTGTAAGAAAACAGTGTTTCAGTAAAAATCATGAATTGGAACAAATAATAATTGCCAGTAAAAAAAACACAAATGGTGAAAATATAGTGCCCCTTTCATTGGTGATCAGTGAAAAAGTGCCTTCTTATATTGATAGCCAGTGTAGTGGTTTCATGTATTGGTGGCCAATGGGAGAAGGGTCCTTTAGTAGTCAGTGTAGTTATCCTATATATTGGTGGACAATGAGAGGAGACCTTAGTATTTGGTAGAGTGATCCCATACATAGGCTAACCAATGGGAGAAGAACCTCTTATAATAATCGTCAGTGAAAGAAGTACACTTTTTTTAATGTTGACTAGTGGGAAAACTGCTCCCCTTACAAATGGCTAAGAAGATAATTAATATCAGTGGTTACCGGGAGTGCACAACTCTTACTTGAGCAAGGAACCCTTAGCAAGGGGGAGAAAACCTTTTTATTACATCTCCAGTGCATGGCAGAGATGATTTTTTTAACACTCCTCTACTCTGTAATAAAACAATGTTTCAGTAAAAAATATGAATTGGAACAAATAATAATAATGGCCAGAAAAAAACACAAATGGTGAAAATTATAGTGCCCCTTTCATTGGTGATCAGTGAAAAAGTGCCTTCTGATATTGATAGCCGGTGTAGTGGTCCCATGTATTGGTGGCCAATGGGAGAAGGGCCCCTTAGTAGTCAGTGTAGTTATCCCATATATTGGTGGCCAATGAGAGGAGACCTTAGTATTTGGTGTAGTGGTCCCATACATTGGTGACCAATGGGAGAAGGACCTCTTATAATAATCATCAGTGGAAAAAGTACACTTTTTTTTATTGTTGACCAGCAGGAAAACTGCTCCCCTTACAAATGGCTAAGAAGATAATTAATATCAGTGGTTACCGGGCGTACAAAACTCTTACTTGAGCAAGGAATCCTTAACAACCTCGGGAGGAACCCTGGTTGAGAAGCACTGGGCTACATGATACTGGGCTCTGCCTGACTTGCTGCAGTTTCTAATGCACGATGTGAGAAGCTCACAGTGTGCAATGAAATATGAGTTAGCATTTACTGTACTGACAGGAGAGGAGCCTGTACAACTGTAAAGGGTAGGCTGGAGGTTTACTGGAGGTGCATTAGAGGTGGTTTATTCATTCCATCTCTGACTACTAATAAAGATAGATAGAATACAGAACCAAAGAACAGGGGAAATACAAATGACGGGTACGTGGATACAAAAAGGTAGACGATGATGTCATTCAGCATTAAATAAAGTTTAATGAGATTACTTATTAATCAGACTGGCTTGAATCTACTGCACATTTTTAGCTTGCCGCCTGAAGGCTCACTGCTAAGCAAATGAGAATTTGAATGAACAAAAGCAGGACACACGCTGTTTGAGAACTTGAAAATTGCTACCTTAGACAGCATGCCTAAGGTAGCAATTTACAATGTGGAAGTTTAATCAGGCCAACATGTCTTGATATTAAAAAAGAAGGACTGGAATAAAAGGATATGCATGGCTTTTCAAGCAGATAAAAAGTTATGATCATAAAAACTTCATGGACAGTTTATGGTCATAAAATTGTGACACCTACGGTATATAATTCTGGTCTCATTGTTATCATTTTTCTGGTGTCGCTACTTTATACTCTTAGAAAAGGAGCTATAGCAATTCTCCAGAAGTATAAAGGTGCTGGCCATCCTGTCTGCTCCCTTTTTATTATTTTTCATATTCCCTCTTTGGCCACATGAAAATTTAACATTTAGCACATGATGGTGCAACAATGGTGAGATCCCGGCATTTTGGTGTGGCTAAAGTGCACCCTTTAGCCACACTGTTTGCAGCCTGTAAAACTCTGAGAGGCTGAAAGCTGCAGCTGGATGGAGTTAGACTGAGCGGTACTAACAATTAGGGCAGTATGTGCCCAGGGACGGATACACAGGCTGGACACTTCTCGATTCCGGTTGGATAGGGCTGAATGGTGCACGGAGATGTATTAATGTTTAGGGCTATGCATCCAGGGACATATGCATGGAACCCAGACTGCTTGCTTTTCAGGCATTCACTGCTTCTCACTGCTTGCTTTTCACTGCTTGCTTTTCAGGCATTCATCCCCAGGTGCATACTGCCCTACACATTATTACCTTTTCGATGCACCATCCAGCCCCAGCAACTTTGTCTATCACAGAGCCAATTCACACCATAGAAACGCAGTCCAGACACGTTCCTGATGTTTTTCTGCATGTGCATTTTTTATGAGTTTTTGTGCGTATTTGATGCAGTTCAGTGCATTTTTTCTCCCTTTCTTTTTTCTCTTTTTTCTTAACCTTAAATAAGGATATGTGTTCTGGGGCATTTATATGTATTCTAGTGCTTTTTTTGATGCGTTTTACCATGTTCCAGTACAGTTTAGTGCAGAAGAAATGTAGCATGTTCTACTTTTTTTTCTGGAACTGGAACACACTGGAACTAACCACACTAGTGTGAACTATGCCATTGAAAATTATATAACCCACTATCTATGCATTTTTGATGCAGAAAAAAAAAACGCACTGGACTGCATGTGGTGTGAGCTGGCCCATAGAGTTTTACAGGTTGGCAGCAGCAGAGCTGGATGGTGTGCCTGTGCCTTTTGGGACTAAATGCCTAACAATACTAGTTTGCTTACAATGTACTACCGTAGGAGGAAGATAGCTGAGGTCTGAGGTCATGGAAGCCTAGATGCCCAAATCAAATTTAGCAGTGGCAGTATGCAAAAGTTATTGACAATAACCATATGACCTAGCTTACATAGTTACATAGTTACATAGTTAGTGAGGTTGAAAAAAGACATCAGTCCATCCAGTTCAACCTATGATGTGTGTGTGTGTTTGCTTTTAACCGTACATTGTATACCTCTGTATGTTGTGGTCTTTAAGGTGTCCATCTAATAGTTTTTTGAAACTATCAATGCTCCCTGCTGATACGACTGCTTGTGGAAGAGAATTCCACATCCTTACCGCTCTTACAGTGAAGAACCCCTTACGCACTTTAAGGTTAAACCGCCTTTCCTCTAGTTTTAGTGAGTGGCCACGTGTCTTATTGTATCTCCTTTCTCTGAATAGTTTGTTCCTTATGCTCGGGTCACCAGTACAGTATTTGTACATTGACATCATATCCCCCCTTAATCGTCTCTTCTCCAGAGAGAATAGGTTCAGTGCTTGTAGTCTTTCCTCATAGCTGATGTCCTCCATTCCCCTAATTATTTTTGTTGCCCTTCTCTGGACTTTCTCCAGTTCCAGCACATCCTTCCTGAGGACCGGTGTCCAGAACTGGACAGCATACTCCAGATGTGGCCGGACCAGAGTTTTGTAGAGTGGGAGAATAATCTCTTTATTTCTGGAGTGAATCCCCTTTTTTATACATCCCAGTATTCTGTTGGCTTTGCTTGCGGCGGCTTGGCATTGCATGCCACTGCCAAGCTTGTTGTCTACCAGTACCCCCAAGTCCTTTTCCATCCTAGACTCACCCAGAGGTTCCCCCCCTAGTGAGTAGCTTGCTTTCTGGTTTCTGGCCCCCAAGTGCATTACTTTACATTTTTCAACATTAAATCTCATCTGCCATGTAGTTGCCCACCGCGTTATTTTGTTCAGGTCCGCTTGCAAGGTTTCCACATCCTGCATAGAAGATATTGGCAAGCCTAGTTTAGTATCATCTGCAAATACTGAGATTGTACTAGATATCCCCTCCTCTAGATCATTTATGAATAAATTAAACAGGATTGGTCCCCGGACAGAACCCTGGGGGACCCCACTTTCCACACCGGCCCAATCCGAGTACTCCCCATTAATCACCACCCTCTGTACTCTCCCCTGGAGCCAGTTCTCTATCCAGGTACTCACCTTATGGTCCATACCTACCTTTCTTAGTTTGTACGGTAAGCGTTTGTGGGGAACGGTGTCAAAGGCCTTTGCAAAGTCCAGATACACCACATCCACAGGCTTTCCTTTATCTAGGTGGCAGCTCACTTCATCGTAGAAGGTTAATAGATTGGTTTGGCACGAACGATTATTCATGAATCCAAAAATAATTTTTACATTTTTTTTCTAGGGGACATATTGCTTTAATTTGGTAAGCAGTTTAAATAAATCCCTGTCTTGTGTTTTTCATTATATTGTTGTTATTATTATACAGAATTTATATAGTACCAACAGCTTGAGCACAGTTTACAAAATTATAAGCAGACGAATGGACAAAAATGTAAAAGAAAAAAAAATTCTGCAGAAGTTTTTACCTGAATAATTGTTTTTTCTTTAAATCAGAATAAAGTTTATTAACAATGTTTTAACAATACAAAAACAATGCACATTCCGGAATGTTACATCATTCAATACGTTCACAGAATTCAAGGTATAGCAGTGTTCTTTTACAAAGCCAAAGCAGGTATGTTGACAAAGTTAAACCTGACATGGTCCTAAGTATTACATCTCACAGTCGATACATCCGTAAATACTTTCTAGGAAGATGTTCCCAACATTTCCCCTACCCAATGCTCTAAATTAAGCACATTTCAAGGGTGAGCGATTGTGTTCCCACATGAAGCTAATAGCCTCTCCAGGATTAGATACAAGTCTGGGCTGCCTCTGTGCTGATATATCAAACGCTCATATCTCAAAGTTATTACCATGTTGGCTAACCACGTCTCTAGAGTTGGAGGGGTTTGAGAGTAGGGATGGCCTTTGCGGTTCGCCCGGCGGTCGGTTCGTGGCGAACTTTGCTTGTTCGCAGCCCGTTGATTTTGCAAACACATGGCGTTGTTCGCGGCGGCCATATTAGTTTACATTGGGGAAAACTTTGACCCATGACACAGCCATCAGGTGGAACGGGACAGCCAATTGAAACATTGCAGCACATTGACATACCCCCTACCCTATAACTAGACCTGAGCTGGCAGCCATTTCACATTCTGCTTTTGTCAGTGTAGGGAGAGCTCTGCTGTGTGCACCAGGGACAGATAGTTAGTGACACAAATCACTCTGTTAAGATCCACAAAAATCATTTTAAGAGCTGGTATTTGGTATAGGTCTACAGTCTCTTTTGTCAGTGTAAGGAGAGGTCTGCTGTGTGCACCAGGGACAGATCGTCAGTAACACAAATCGCTCTGTTAAGATCCACAAAAATCCTTTTTAAGGGCTGGTATTTGGTATAGATGTACAGTCTCTTTTGTCAGTGTAGGGAGAGGTCTGCTGTGTGCACCAGGGACAGATTCGTCAGTAACACAAATCGCTCTGTTAAGGTCCACAAAAGTCATTTTAAGGACTGGTATTTGTTATAGGTGTGCAGTGCACTATATAGGGGTGTAGTCCACTTATAATATACTTTGTAATATAGAAAGCATATTATAGTGGATTTGTATTGTGCACTGTGCAGCATTATGACTGGTGTGTTGAGCGTTTCTGCAGCAATACTACAAACAGTGACAAAAGCACTTTTAAAGTATTATAACTGGTGTGATAGACCAGTGCCCCCCCCAATACCACATATTGAAGTGGGGTGTTATCTGAGTATACTTTTATAAGTGTATTTGTGTCCTGCAACAATATTGCCTCTTTTGCTGCGTTTACTCTGCTACACACAGTGCCAAACTCACTGGCCAATTTTTTGTACAACTGGTGTGATAGACCAGTGGCCCCCCAATACCACATATTGAAGTGGGGTGTTATCTGAGTATAAAAGTGTATTTGTGTCCTGCAACAATATTGTCTCTTTTGCTGCGTTTACTCTGCTACACACAGTGCCAAACTCAATGGCCAATTTTTTGTACAACTGGTGTGATAGACCAGTGGCCCCCCAATACCACATATTGAAGTCGGGTGTTATCTGAGTATACTTGTATAAGTGTATTTGTGTCCTGCAACAATATTGCCTCTTTTGCTGCGTTTACTCTGCTACACACAGTGCCAAACTCATTGGCCAATTTTTTGTACAACTGGTGTGATAAACCAGAGGCCTCCCAATACCACATATTGAAGTGGGGTGTTATCTGAGTATACTTGTATAAGTGTATTTGTGTCCTGCAACAATATTGCCTCTTTTGCTGCGTTTACTCTGCTACACACAGTGCCAAACTCACTGGTCAATTTTTTGTACAACTGGTGTGATAAACCAGGCAGTGACCCCCCAATACCACATATTGAAGTGGGGTGTTATTTAACAGTATATTTTTCTAAGAGTGTATTTTAGTCCTGCAAAAATGTGGCCTCTTTTGCTGCGTTAACTGTGCTACACACAGTGACAACAGTTACTGGCCAATTATTTGTAGAACTGGTGTGATAAACCTGTGGCCCCCCAATACCACATATTGAAGTGGGTTGTTATCTGAGTATACAGTGCCTTGCAAAACTATTCGGCCCCCTTGAACTTTGCAACCTTTTGCCACATTTCAGGCTTCAAACATAAAGATATAAAACTGTAATTTTTTGTGAAGAATCAACAACAAGTGGGACACAATCATGAAGTGGAACGAAATTTATTGGATATTTCAAACTTTGTTAACAAATAAAAAACTGAAAAATTGGGCGTGCAAAATTATTCAGCCCCTTTACTTTCAGTGCAGCAAACTCTCTCCAGAAGTTCAGTGAGGATCTCTGAATGATCCAATATTGACCTAAATGACTAATGATGATAAATAGAATCCACCTGTGTGTAATCAAGTCTCCGTATAAATGCACCTGCACTGTGATAGTATCAGAGGTCCGTTTAAAGCGCAGAGAGCATCATGAAGAACAAGGAACACACCAGGCTGGTCCGAGATACTGTTGTGGAGAAGTTTAAAGCCGGATTTGGATACAAAAAGATTTCCCAAACTTTAAACATCCCAAGGAGCACTGTGCAAGTGTGCAAGTGATAATATTGAAATGAAAGGAGTATCAGACCACTGCAAATCTACGAAGACCTGGCCGTCCCTCTAAACTTTCAGCTCACACAAGGAGAAGACTGATCAGAGATGCAGCCAAGAGGCCCATGCTCACTCTGGATGAACTGCAGAGATCTACAGCTGAGGTGGGAGACTCTGTCAATAGGACAACAATCAGTCGTATACTGCACAAATCTGGCCTTTATGGAAGAGTGGCAAGAAGAAAGCCATTTCTTAAAGATATCCATAAAAAGTGTCGTTTAAAGTTTGCCACAAGCCACCTGGGAGACAGACCAAACATGTGGAAGAAGGTGCTCTGGTCAGATGAAACCAAAATCGAACTTTTTGGCAACATTGCAAAACTTTATGTTTGGCATAAAAGCAACGCAGCTCATCACCCTGAACACACCATCCCCACTGTCAAACATGGTGGTGGCAGCATCATGGTTTGGGCCTGCTTTTCTTCAGCAGGGACAGGGAAGATGGTTAAAATTGATGGGAAGATGGATGGAGCCAAATACAGGACCATTCTGGAAGAAAACCTGATGGAGTCTGCAAAAGACCTGAGACTGGGACGGAGATTTGTCTTCCAACAAGACAATGATCCAAAACATAAAGCAAAATCTACAATGGAATGGTTCACAAATAAACATATCCAGGTGTTGAAATGGCCAAGTCAAAGTCCAGACCTGAATCCAATCGAGAATCTGTGGAAAGAACTGAAAACTGCTGTTCACAAACGCTCTCTCCATCCAAGGATTTGCAAGGAGGAATGGGCAAAAATTTCAGTCTCTCGATGTGCAAAACTGATAGAGACATACCCAAAGTGACTTACAGCTGTAATCGTAGCAAAAAGGTGGCGCTACAAAGTATTAACTTAAGGGGGCTGAATAATTTTGCACGCCCAATTTTTCAGTTTTTTATTTGTTAAAAAAGTTTGAAATATCCAATAAATTTTGTTCCACTTCATGATTGTGTCCCACTTGTTGTTGATTCTTCACAAAAAATTACAGTTTTATATCTTTATGTTTGAAGCCTGAAATGTGGCAAAAGGTTGCAAAGTTCAAGGGGGCCGAATACTTTCGCAAGGCACTGTACTTGTATAAGTGTATTTGTGTCCTGCACCAATATTTTGCTGCATTAACTCTGCTACACACAGTGCCAAACTCACTGGCCAATTTTTTGTACAACTGGTGTGATAAACCGGTGGCCCCCCCAATACCACATATTGAAGTGGGGTGTTATTTAACAGTTTACTTTCCTAAGAGTGTTTTTTAGTCCTGCAAAAATTTGCCCTCTTTTGCTGCTTTAACTGTGCTACACACAGTGACAAAAGTTACTGGACAATTATTGGTAGAACTGGTGTGATAAACCTGTGGCCCCCCAATACCACATATTGAAGTGGAATGTTATATGAGTATACTTATATAAGTGTATTTGTGTCCTGCAACAATATTGCCTCTTTTGCTGCATTTACTCTGCCACACACAGTGCCAAACTCACTGGCCAATTTTTTGTACAACTGGTGTGATAGACCAGTGGCCCCCAATACCACATATTGAAGTGGGGTGTTATTTAACAGTATACTTTTCTAAGAGTGTATTTTAGTCCTGCAAAAATGTGGCCTCTTTTGCTGCATTAAGTGTGCTACACACAGTGACAACAGTTACTGGCCAATTATTTGTAGAACTGGTGAGATAAACCTGTGGCCCCCCAATACCACAGATTGAAGCGGGGTGTTATATACCTTGTTCCACATATACTGCGCTTCTCTGGAGACTTTTGTCACAGGGTAATTTAAAAAATGACAGGCAGAGGAAGAGGCAGGCCCTTACGCAGGGGTGGTAGGGGTAGGACAGGAGCAGTAGGCCGGAGCCAAAATGCGAAGTTTCAGAAGGTGCGTTCGATTACGTCAAAGGACGCACCAGACTTGGTTGAGTGGCTCACTCAGCCTTCCTCTTCTGCACCCTCCTCAGAGTCATCCTCTCTATCTGCACCCTCTTCACTCTCTGCTGTGTGCACCCCCAAAGACACCACCACCACCATATACCCTACACTTGAGTCACTGGAATTATTTTCTGATCCTTAACAAGACATTTGTGATGCGCAGCCATTGTTCGCATCGGATCAGGAAGAGGTGGTAGCAACAGCCGCCACCCAGCAGTCTGACGACAGTACCCAGATCAGCCCAAGGAGGTTGCTCCCCACTGTTGCTGCCTACTCAGAGATATCGAATGTTAGTGGTAGGGAAGGTGATGTGGATGATGACGTGTCTATGGACGTCACATGGGTGCCCACAAGAGGAAGATGAGGGGAGTTTCGAGGGAGAGACGGACCAGCAGATAGGGAGGAGAAGCAGGCGGAACTTGCATTGCACAGGAGGGACAAAGCAGACTGCAAATCTGTATCAGGAACGAGCCATCAACCATGTACGGTCACATCTGGCGCTCCCAGGACGCCGGCACATGGCTCCGCAGTGTGGGCTTTTTTTAATGTGTCCGCTGCTGACAACAGTGTTGCCATCTGCAGCCTTTGCAGTCAATGCATAAGTCGCGGTAAGCTCAAAACTCTCCTAGGGACGACCGCCTTAAGAAGGCACCTGAACTCCCATCACCGAGCCCAGTGGGAGCAACACCGTCAGAACCCACAAAGCCACACTTCAGGCTCTCCCCATGCAGCCTCTTCTCCTTCTCCTCTCTCCTCACAATTGTCCTCCACTCCACCTTCCATCATGCCATCCTTACGTTGTTCTGGAAAAAGGCAGGCTTCCATGGCCAAAATATTGGAGCATGAAAAAATGATGACTCTGGATAACCCTCTTGCCCAACGTTTGACTGCTGGCTTGTCGGAGCTGATAGCCCGCCAACTACTGCCATATCAACTGGTGGACTCGGAGGCCTTTTGGAAATTTGTGGCCATTGGAACACCACAATGGAGGGTCCCAGGCAGGAAATATTTCTCGCAGAAGGGCATTCCAGAGCTGTATGTCCATGTTCAGCGGCAAGTGAATGTATCTCTGGCACACAGTGTCGGTGCCAAGATACATCTGACCACAGAAACATGGTCTAGCAAACACGGGCAGGAAAGGTATATCACTTTTACTGCCCATTGGGTGAACCTTCTGACGGCCGTCAAGCATGTAAACCGTGGCACCCGTGTAGATTTGGTTTTACCACCACGGATTGCATGCAGGCCTGCCTCTTCTTCTCCTCCTCCTACTCCATCCTCCCTCTCCTCCTCGGCTGACTCCTCCTTTTCCGCTGCTACCGTCTCTTCCGCTGCGCCGTCCAAGATCCCCAGAACCTATTCCACATGCCAGGTGAGACGTTGCCATGCTGTGCTGCGTCTGTTGTGCCTGGAAGCCAAGAGCCACACTGGTCCTGCACTCCTTTCAGCTTTGCATTCACAGGCAGATCAGTGGCGGACACCGCTCAATTTGACAGTTGGTAAAGTGGTATGCGACAACGGTGCCAATCTGCTGAGCGCGCTGAAACAGGGCAAAATAACACACGTGCCATGCATGGCACACGTCCTGAACTTGGTCATGCAGCAATTCATTGCCAAATACCCTGGGGTCCAGGACATCTTGCGGCAGGCCAGGAAAATCTCGGGCCATTTCAGAGGATCTTACACAGCCATGGCTCGCCTTGCTGACATTCAGCGGCGACACAACCTGCCCATCAAGCGTCTTATTTGTGACTGCCTGATGCGCTGGAACTCAACGTTGCATATGCTTGATAGGCTGCTCCAGCAGAAACGTGCAGTTAACGACTACCTGTACAAACTCTGCGGCAGGACAGGTTCTAGGGAGCTTGGGTTTTTTTCACCTCGCCAGTGGCTGCTCATGTGCGACGCATGCAGACTTCTGCGGCCATTCGATGAGATCACCAAACTGGTCAGTCACGGCCAGGGCGCCATCAGTGACATCGTACCTTACGCCTTCTTTCTGGAGCATGCATTGCGTCGTGTCATTGATCAAGCTGTCGAGGAGCAGGAGCAGGAAGATGAGGAAGTCGCAATGTTGGATGAATTCCCAGGGGGGTGCTACTCCATCTGAGGAGTCAGAGGAGGATGGTGGCGGGGCGGATGAGGAGGAGCAAGAAGAGCATGCTTTAAACCTGTCTGGGATCCCTGGTGTTGTCCGTGGATGGGGGGAGGAGAACGAGGACGAGATTATCCTGGATGATGAGCTGGAGCCAGGCCACTACACCGCGTCCAGTTTAGTGCGAATAGGGGCCTTCATGCTCCAGTGTGTTAAGGGGGACCCCCGTATAAAAAGCATAAAGGGCAAGAACCAGTACTGGCAATGTACTTAGACCCCCGGTACAAACGAAAAATGGCAGAAATGTTACCACCATCACAGAGGGCGGTCAGAATGCAGCACTTCCAGGCCTTGCTGCGAGAAATTCTGTGTCCGACTACATCGGGTTAACGGCCCATGTGGACGCTCTGAGGAGTGATGAACCCCTGGACTACTGGGTGGGCAGGCTTGACCTCTGGCCAGAGCTTGCACAATTTGCAATGGAACTGTTGGCTTGCCCCTCGTCCAGTGTCCTGTCCGAAAGGACGTTCAGCGCAGCAGGGGGGATCGTTACCGATAAGCGCACTCGCCTAGCTCATGACAGTGTAGACTACCTCACATTTATAAAAATGAATGAGGCATGGATCTCTGAGGAATTCAACACATGTGACCAGTAGACAATGTTTCATTTAAATTCCTCATGACAGGCCACAAATATCCGCCAGACCGCCATCCACCCACAACAATTCATGGTCCTTGTCTTCGGCAAATGCAGCGGCATAAAAGGCATTTCATGTCCATTCAATGCCGAATTTTTGGGGCCTTTTATGGCCGACACTTACTTCTGTATCCTGTCAATGCCCAATGTACCTTCAGCCACAGATTACAACGTTTTTAGCTGTCAGGTAAACCCATGTGGGCTAATTTTTGGGGCCTATACTGGCTGACACTTACTTCTGTATCCTGTCAATGCCTAATGTACCTTCAGCCACAGAATACAACGTTCTTAGCTGTCAGGTAAACCCGTGTGGGCTAATTTTTGGGGCCTTTCATGGCCGACACTTACTTATTTATCCTGTAAATGCCTAATGTACCTTCAGCCACAGAATACAACGTTCTTAGCTGTCAGGTAAACCCTTGTGGGCTAATTTTTAGGGTCTGGAATGGCCGACACTTCTTTATCCTGTGAATGCCTAATTTTTCAGACTGGAATTGAAAATCAATGGGTTTGTAAACTTTCTGCCAAATTGTGTAATGGATGCGGACCCATTTTACAGATGTGTGAATGGACCCTATATGTATTTGACATGTATTTTCCGGCTGCTGTCAGTTCTGGCTGATTTAGGAAAAAAAAAATGTTTTTTGCTGTAAAAAAAAAAAAAATTTTTAGGGCAACTTTTCCAATTGCAATACTTCTGTTATGATATGTTATGAAAGCGCTGCGTAATCTGTCGGCGCTATATAAATACTATATATAATAATAATAATAATAATAATATTGTCCATGTGGTGGGACTATTTGTGCACAGCTAGTAAGTCTTTTGTGGCTGCAAATATGACCTAAAGGTTTTTAAAGTTCGCCTCCCATTAAAGTCAATGGGGCCCGCCGCGAACTTGCGGTTTGCGGACACTTGAGAAAGTTTGCGGCTAACGTTTGTGAACCGCCCCGGCTGATGTTCGTCCATTACTATTTGAGAGATCCAATGTTGCAAAATCAGCTTTCGTGCTTGGAACAGTGTTCTAGACACCGCCTCTCTGACATATGCAACCTCATCCAGTATACCTAATAAACACGGATGAGGATCAAGAGAGATGGTTACTTGAAAAGTACTGTTAATGGTGTTTACTGTTTTGGACCAAAAGCGATGCAATTTTGGGCATCACCATAGAAGATGTATCAGGTCCCCATTGGCCCTGTTGCATCCCATACACACTAGGTTGGGACAAAGCCTGAAAGTAAACAATGTGAGTGGGGTATAATGAGCCTACAGTAATATACAGTATATAGTCAGGACAGTCTTTGGGTTACATTTAAAGAAAAACTGCGAACAGAATCCAGGGCCTTTGACCACTGATCCCCATCTATGTCACCTACATCCTTCATAGCTGTGTTGGGAAAGTTCTCTAGGTACTCCAGCAGCAGCATTGCATAGCACCTAGAGATGAACCCTTTAGTAGACATTGATTGCTGCATCATGTTAAAAAGAGGAGTAGGGGATAGCACTGTCTGCTTTAACAATGTTTGCGCTGTAATGGTATGCTGCAATTGCTGTAGAGGAAGTACATGTTATTTGTCAATCCATATCTGGTTGCATCTGGGCAAATGGGAGCAACCTGAGTAACACCATATGCTTGCCACCAGGCTGCGCACTGCAGCTTAGCCAGTTCTGGGTAAGTATTGTTATTCAAGATGTTGCTGAAGTTATAAATCCTAACACTCTTTGCAGTTGTTTTGCTTTGGACCAGATCTTATGCATTAACCTATAAGTGGGGTACCTGTTGTTAGACTTTAGGAAGAGCTGAGCCTTGAGGGCTTCCTGGAGAGTCTGCTTCTACACAATGCCACAGCTAATGTGGAATCAATAGATGCTTCCCTCTCAGCATGAGAGCCATTAATACAGTTCAGCAGCTGCTGGGGGTAATACAGCCAGGAGGTTGGGAAAGCTAAGCCCCCATTATCCTTGGATCTCTGGAGTTGCTTTAGCCTGACTCTAGCAGGACCTGACTTCCATAATAGTTAGCGAAATATGGAATTTATCACTCAAAATAATTTAAGGGGTATAACTACAGGTGCATTGTGGTGGAAATAGAGAAGCCGGGATACTAAAATAATTTTTTCTAAATTAGCACTACCAGCCCCTTACAACAGTAGTAAATTCAAGCGGCAATAGTCCACAATCTCTGCCTAGACTATGATCCCCAAATATGGGAACTGCCCCACTAGGCACTGGGTAGAAGGAGGATAAGTGGGGGTTGAGAGCTCCGTCTAATGGCAACAGGGCTGACTTGGTCCAATTAATTGTTAGGCCTGAATAATTGCAGAATTATGCCCATTGCCACTTGCAGGGAGGGGCCTGTGTCTCCCATCAAAAGTAACATGTCGTATGCAAACAACATGATATTTTCATGGAGTGTTTCATATCTAAAGCCCTCAAACAGAGAACTGGCTCTAATTTTATCCGCCAGTGGTTCTATTGCAAGGGCATAAAGGAGGGGGAAGAGAAGGCACCCCTGCATAGTACCCTTACCCAGTAAAAATATCTGTGAGGTCCTGTCACCCTCCTGGATAGTGGCCTAGGAGTTATGATTCAGTAAACGGACCCATGCAAGCCAAATCTTTCCATCACTGCCCACACAGATAGCACCACTCCATGTTATCAAATGCCTTGTTTGCATCAAGAGACAAAAGCACTCTCGCCTCTCCATTATCAGCTGGTTGCATATTTATGTAAAGTCGTCTAAGGTTAACAGCGGTGGATATGTTAGGCATGAAGCCAGCTTGGTCTGCATGAACAAAATCAGCAATTACTGTATTAAGCCAGCACTTTAGCCAAGATTTTTACGTCAGCTTGCAACAAGGAAATAGGTCTAAAAGAATTAGGCTCCATTGCTGGCTTATTAGGCTTCAAAAGCAAAATAATATTAGCCCTGTTCATGGATGACAGTAAACGTCCATGCTCATGAGCCTCATTAAATACTTTCAACAGCTTAGGTAAAAGGATATCAGCATATTGTTGAACTACCTCCATAGGCAACCCATCATTCCCAGGTTGGGAAAAGAGCTGGTCGCCTCCCGGATCTCCTCCAGCGTAAGAGGAGCATCCAGACTTGCTTTGTGAATGTCTAAGAGGGTGGGTAAATTAATAGATTATAGATGGTTTGATAGGGCCTCTGGGGTATAGGAAACCTTAGAGCCCTAGAGGTCCGAATAAAATTTCACTAGTTCTGCCATAACTGAATCCGGGGAATTGGAATAACCCCCAGTTTAGCCTATAAGTGGGGTACCTTTTGTTAGACATTAGGAAGAGCTGAGCCTTGAGGGCTTCCTGGAGAGTCTGCTTCTACACATTGCAATGCAACAGCTAATGTGGAATCAGTAGATGCTTCCCTCTCAGCATGAGAGCCATTAATACCGTTCAGCAGCTGCTGCAGCCAGGTAATACAGCCAGGGGTTTGGGAAAGCTAAGCCCCCATTATCCTTGGATCTCTGGAGTTACTTTAGCCTGACTCTAGCAGGACCTGACTTCCATAATAGTTAGCGAAACATGGAATTTATCACTCAAAATAATTTAAGGGGTATAACTACAGGTGCATTGTGGTGGAAATAAAGAAGCTGGGACATTAAAATAATTCTTTCTAAATTAGCACTACCAGCCCCTTACAACAGTAGTAAATTCAAGTGGCAATAGTCTCTAAGGTTTCATATACCCCCATTTGGAATAACCCCCAGTAGGAAGTTTTAGTGCACCAATCACAGAGGCCGCTGGGTGTACTATTTTTGCAAGCAGACGACCAGTCTGTTCTCCTCTTCATAAAAGGTTACTTTTGAAAAAAACTATTTTTTTCCGCTTTAGAGTTAATCAGATGTGTCAGGGCATCCTGTGCAGCAAGCCAAACTAACCTGGCCTCATCCGTGAGTTGTGAAATATACACCCTCTCCTTTTCCTGAACATGCTGAGTAAGAAATTTTTCATGTTATTTAGATTCTGTCTTTATACCATTCACTGCAGACATGAAAACTCCACGTATATAACACTTAAGTGAGCCCCATTTCAGTAAGTTATCAGCATATAAGGAGATATCCTCAAAAAATCCAACCATATTATGCCCAATACCAACACTATCAGGTATCAATTTTAGCCAAAAAGCATTTAGACGCCATGAAGCTCTAGGAAGCGTCAGCATAGGTCTAGCTGCAATCCAGCATATCCAGGGGCGAGTGGTCAGACACCCCTCTAGGAGCATACTCTATCTTAGAGACTAACCCAATCGATCGAGCTGACCCGAAAAACAAAGATCTATACGGGACACCGATCCATATGTCTTAGAGTAACATGAGAATTGAACAGTTGCAGGGAATTTTTCTCTCCATACATCCCCCCAGTTCACCTCTTCCATACATCAGAGTAGTGGGGTGCCTTGTTGCAAAGACCCTAAATTTAGGGGGGGGTGCCTGTCTAAGGCGGGATTTAGGACACTGTTGAAGTCTCCCAGTACAAGGAGTGTAATATCAGTCTTAGCCAAGGTAAAGACTAACAGATCCTGCAGCACTGAGATGGAAAAGGGTGGAGGTATATATACCACAGCAAAGATACACTTTAAAGAAAACACTTTACAGTATAGAATTACATATCGCCCTTCTGGATTAGATATTGCAGCTAGTTCATGAAAATCCAAAGATTTGTGAATAAGGTCACACACCCCTCTGGAGTATGAGGCATGTGTGGCATGGTATATCTTATGTGCCCATGAGTACTTTACACAACTAAGAATCACTGACGTTAGATGGCTCTCTTGGAGACCTATTATCGTAGGATGGTACTTACGGAGAACTGTACTCACCATCACCCTCTTTAGAGGATCGTGTAGACCCCTAACGTTCCAGGTTACCAAAGGTATAGTATCTCACAAAAATGAGTACACCCCTCACATTTTTGTAAATATTTTATTATATCTTATGCAATGTGACAGGTGGGATGTGAATGCATCTCATACTGCTTAGGCCTAGTTGATACTGTAGATGAACAAAACAGCTCCGGAAATGCAAAAAACAAGAATTCTCATGAGAAGTAAAAAAAGGTAACTCAGAAGTAACCAGACCGAGAAGATTTAGGAACTGTTCTTCCCGGCTCTAGGTAGCAATTAAGCAAAACCATAACTTGTAAGGATGCCTTTCAGGCAAAACTTTCCAACAGGTTGCACCTTTGAATTGTGATCGCATTTGGAAGTGAAGCATTTCGCAGAGAGCTTTTCACAATCCTTGACTAAAGGGTGTCTTCATCTGAGCTTGTCAGTAAACATAGCAACGATCTAGGGACTCCGGTAAAAGAGTGCAGCACCATTCAGAGTCACTGAATCAAAGGTGTGTGCCCATTTGTAGAAGAAGAGCAAGGAAGTAGTTAAGGTTTAATCTTTGTCTCGGTGCCTGGCACAAAGACAGGGCTCATTGACATCAAGCCAGTCTGCATCTTCCCTAGCCTAATCTGCAGCCGTGCAGGGTAAAGCACTGCATATGGCAAATTGATGCGTTGGAGACGTTGCCTAACATTCTGGAAATCAGGATAAAAGGAGACTCTGATACCATTATAGTGTATTCTCCCTTGTCAGCAGTAGAATTTTCTCCATCACAACAGTGGCGTAGCGTGGGTTGTCAGCACCCGGGGCAAGGTAAGTCATTTGCGCCCCCTAACCCGGGGATTAGCACTCCCTTTCAGTAGTATAGTAGTTCTGACCTACTTGATTCCTACACTGACATTCCTGACCCCTGCGCTGACCTACCTACACTGACCTACCTGACCTCTACACTAACCTACCTACACTGACCCCTACACTAACCTACCTGAACCCTACACTGACTTACCTGACCCCTACACTAACCTACCTATCTACGCTGACTTACCTACACTGACTCCTACACTAACCTACCTGACCCCCTACACTGACCTACCTACACTGACCTACCTGACCCCTACACCAACCTACCTGATGCCTAAAATGACCACTACACTAACCTACCTGACCCCTAAACTAACCTACCTGCCCCATACACTAACCTACCTGCCCCATACACTAACCTACCTGACCCATACACTAACCTACCTGCCCCATACACTAACCTACCTGCCCCATACACTAACCTACCTGACCCATACACTAACCTACCTGCCCCATACACTAACCTACCTGACCCATACACTAACCTACCTGCCCCATACACTAACCTACCTGCCCCATACACTAACCTACCTGCCCCATACACTAACCTACCTGCCCCATACACTAACCTACCTGACCCATACACTGACATACCTTACACACCTACTTCCTGCACTACTCACCCTCCCATCCTCCACACACAGTACGATGCAGATGGTGGATCCATCATTCTCCTTACCTCTCTACTGCCTCATCGTCTATTTTATCACAGCTCTCCCCAGCAGCGGGCGGGCAGTATTGTAGGAGCCCCCACCATCCAGCCACTCGTTGGTATCCCTGCCACCGGGAAGTCAGCTAGCAGCCACTGCACCTCTGACCTCTCCCATGGCCATAGCTGCTCCGAGCACTGCCCCTCCCCCTCCGCTGTTTCACAGCCCGCGCCAGAGGGACAGAGTGGACTGGACCAAAGGAGCCCTGGGGCAGGGGGAGCTGGAATAGGGTGCCGCTGAGAGGAATGCCCTATTGCCTCACCAGAGGTTTAGGGGTGTGGGGAGGCAACAAGCTGCAGCACAGACCCACGGGATGGCAAGGGAATCATTTTGCGCCCCCCTAAATGTTGCGCCCGGTGCGAGATGACCGGCTGCACCCCCCACGCTATGCCACTGCACATGTGTGAGACTTTTTGTCAGTCTAGCCGCGTACAGGACCCCCGAAAACTAATCACCACCTTCAGAATTTCAAAGAGAGTAAATTGCTCATTTCACTACCTATCACAGTTTCAGAGGCCCTGAAATGTCAAGATAGCACAAAACGAAATGACCCTATTTTGGAAAGTAGACACCCCAAGCTATTTGCTGAGAGGCATGTTGAGTCCATGGAATATGTTATATTTTGCCACAAGTTTCGGGAAAATGACAAAAAATTTTTTCCTTTTTACACAAAGTTGTCATTAAATTATATATTGCTCACACATGCCATGGGTATATGTGAAATTACACCTCAAAATAAGTTTTGCTGCTTCTCCTGAGTACAGAAATACCACATGTGTAAGATTTTTTGGCAGTCAACCGCGTACAGGACCTGAAAACCAATCACTGCCTTCAGGCTTTCTAAGGGCGTATATTGTTGATTTCACTCCTCACTACCTATCACAGTTTAGGAGGCCATGAAATGCCAAGATAGCTTAAAACCCCCTAGCTGCTAGGATTGCTTTTACATTAAAGCCGACCGCGGGCTGAAAAAAACAATACCAAGGTGACGTCTAAACCTGCAGGCATCATTCCAGTATAATCACTCAAAGTCCAGCAACGTACCAGTACGTTTCTGGTCCTTGTTGGTCATATATTGTAACGTTTTTGTTTTTCATGCAGCCTGTGGGCTGAAAAAAAGAGAGCCTAAGAGATTCCTCCATTCACATTGATCAATCGTGGTATGCCCACCATTAGAATACTGCCCTGCATCCACCCACTTCTAATGATGGGCATACATGCACTGTTCTTTTCTTTCGTTCAACCCATGAACATCGATTGATGTGGATGAAGAAATCTCTGCAAAGAAAAGTGAATACAAATATATGCCAAAGCATAGGGAAGATCCACCCTCTGTGTCCACCCCATCCCCTATGCTTCAGCATATATGCTTTTTTTTAAAGTGCGGTGGTGAAATCACTTCCTACAGCGCTGGAGTCACGGATTTATGTATTGTGAGAGCAAACCCTGTTGCTGTAAAAACAAATAAATCAGTGCTGCAGCTGAATGGGGTACCTGCAAAGCAAACAACGGTTAACGATAAAACACAGTATCAAAAAAACAACTCAATAAAACAACTTTTTTTTTATTGCAATCTGTGCCAAAAAAAGGAGTAAAAAATTTATGGCGAAGCATAGGGGCAATGTGCCCCTATGTCCACCCCAGCCTCTATGCTTCGCCATATATGCTCTTTTTTCTACCTGTGGTGGTGAAGTCACCTTCTACAGTGCTAGAGTCACTGATTTTAAGTATTGTGAGAGCAAACCCTGTTGCTGTTAAAATAAACAATCAGTGCTGCAGCTGAATAGCGTACTTGCAAAACAAACAATGGTTAGCAATAAAACACAGTAACAATAAAACATTACAGTATAGCATAAAATGCAGTAAAACAGTAAGAACAATAAACCGACAACTATAATTAATGACACTGCTATCTTTTCCCTCGTAAACCAGGAAACTACATATATAGCCTGTTGCCCTGTCACAGAGCTTATACATTTTGACCCCATACAGTATCTGGCACGCTGGTTGGGGAGAAACTGTTTGAAAGCAAGTCGGACAGAAAACCCATTTAGGGACTCATCAACGCAAACATCTTGTTGGGGGATAAACAAGGCTGCAAATTTTAGGCTGAAGTGGTTTACGAGGGCCCGACATTTGTGGAGCCGGACATATTCAGGGTCACCCTGAGTTCATTGTGGTTGAACTGCATGAATCACAATATTTGTTCGTATCTAGTCCTGGCCATGGCAGCAGAGAACACGGGCATATGATGAATTGGGTCAGTGGACCAATAAGAGTGCAACTCACTCTTTTTAGTGATAACCATGTTGAGGGATAGGCCCAGAAAGGTCTTAAATTCGGGAACCGTTATATGTTTCCAGCCAAATTGTCTGGCAAGGGTCAAATTTGGGATTAGGTCGATAAATTGATTAGCATACAAATTGCTTTGGTCCACAATAGATCTGTACAGATCTCCCGTGAAAAACAGCTCAAGAAAATCTAGGAGAGTGAAGTCTGTTTCCACCTGAATTCCAGGATGGCCAGTGAATGGGGGAAGTATGGGCGCTGCAGAATCTGTGGGCTGCCAATCAGGATTTGCAAGCGCATCAGGAAGGGCACTATAGGCTCTATGGGCCTGCGTGCAAATTCTTGGAGGCTGCTTGTGCTAGCCACTGCACCAGCTTAAAACTGCACTTATGAGACTCGGCACGTCTCCAAGTGATACTGCAGTGCTGGTTTGTTTACAACCAGGGTGCACTAGGCCGCTGGTGCTCACCAGTTCACCAGAAACCTTTATTAACAAATATATGACGGGTAACCTAAATCTATCTGGGACTGATGCTAACTACCGATAACTTCGGCTGGCGCTAACTGGCGTCACCAGTGACACCAATACAGTGATCAGGTAATTATTTGTACACTGTATATAGTGGCACTGTGATAGGGAGTGAAAGGGTTAACTGGGGGGGGGATCAAGGGGTGAAATATGTGCCTATGTGTACTGGTGTTAGTGCAGTCACTGTTGATGCTCACTCCTCTCACGCTGGAACCCAAAAGGGCCCCAGGAGGGGAGATTGCATCATTTCTTGTGCCTGTGTTTACACACATTTGCCTGGGCCTGAGGACCAATCAGTTCTGAACTGATTTAGACTGCCACGGGGGACAACAGGCACATGCGCCCCCTACCCGCGGGTGTGAATCACGTACCTATACGTGATTTTGCGCAGCAGGGCCACTCTGCTACAGTAAATGTACGTGGGGCAGACCAGAACTGGTTAAAGCAATCTACTGAGCTGCCCAGAACCACCTCTGGAGGCAGTCTATTTCACATTTTCACAGCTCTTACTGTGAATAAACCTTTCCGTATTTGGAGATGAAATCTCTTTTTCTCTAGATGTTAAGAGTGCCCCCTTGTCCTCTGTCATGACCTTAAAGTGAATAACACAACACCAAGCTCACTATATGGATCCCTTATGTATTTATACATGTTGATCATATCCCCCCTTAATCTTCTCTTTTCAAGAGAGAATAAATTCAGTTGCTCTAATCTTTCCCTATAGCTGAGCTCCTCCATATTGTGAAATTGTCCTTATCAGATTGCGTCTTTCTCATCTCTTCTGGGTCATCACCTACTATTTTAAAATAAATTGAGATTTGGATTTAGGGATAACTGCATTAATATATTAGACTTTTTCTGTTTCTTCTTTTCTTTCTCTTCCTGAAAACATTTCTTTCTCCTTTGCTCTTTTCTTAAATTTATCATCCTCTAAAGCATCATTCATCACAATATCCCTTTTCCTGTAATTAAGTGTTCTTGCATGGCAAGACCACTTACTGTTATCTCACATACTGTATATATTCTTATTATAGCCAAATTTACCACCCTAACTCCTCCCACAGTTTTTACACTACATAGACAAGCAATATACGAAACAAGCAGATTGTTCCCGATTGGTGTGCTATTACTTTGTGGAACGTTTCGCCAAATGGCTCACGAAATATTGACATTTTCGTGGCAAAATTGGTCCCATAGGAATGAATGGTGGAATGTTCAAAACTAGAGTAGGAGCTGACAAAAGCTAGAGTGGGAGCTGAAAAATCAGGACATGATTTCTAAACTGCCATCACTCCATTTTCAAGCCCACCTACACAAATCTTGTATCAAAACGTTCAGCTATCTCTGCTGCCACTAAAAATGTCCACGGCTAAGCCATAGTCCTGAAAGTTTTCACAATATGACCATTTGTTTGCAACTCACGCCACCCATTGACATTCATTGAAACTCCACTCTAGCCACCTCAAAGTTGAAGGGCAATTTCTAAACTGCGACTGTGCCTTTATTTTTAATATTTCTGAGACATACTATGCATCAAAATGTAGGTCTGGGTCTTGTGATTCTCACAATATAAAGCTCTTCACTGTAGGATTTTGGAGCAGTTTGTTTTTTAACCGCTCTTCTCTGCCCTTGCTGTAGAGCGATTTGCCATAGGAACCACTACACACCACACAAACTGCTGTCACTCCCAAACACACATAGTTACTCCACCCACTCCAGCTGGAGACTGGCGGCAAGAACACTTTGTTTTCTAGTTCAGATAAAAATTTCATGAGGGGAAACTCTCTTTGCATCAAAGACCTCAATCCCAATATAATTTTCTGTAGATCCTTTATCCATCCTTTACACTTATTCTCATGAAGTTGGGTCATCATACAGAACATTTACGGGCCTGTTTGCACTAGAATGCCATGTGGGAAACCCATGTTCTGTGCCAGTTTCCTGCACCGCATTCAAATCACACTGCCCTTGCGATCTGCATCATGTGTCAGTGCAAAGGTAATGACACCCCAGACGTGGTGCCATTGTTGGCTGCACCAGATTGCATGATACAAAAGTACTGTGTGATCCAGTTTCAGCGTGCTTCCCAAAGTAGTGGATATAATCAGGGCTTAAACTAGGGGGGGTCATTTTCCCCAGGCACTGCATTAAGAAGGGTTCCGCTGACCCTATTCTCCAGGGGTCCGTGCAGCCTTCCTGTTACACCTGGACAGCGGGGGCGTCATTCAGCAGCTGCAGGAGGAAAATACAGCCAACTGTTTCTACTACATATCGCCCCCACAGCTCCTCCTGGAGAGCGGGGGGGAAGGGGGCTAGTAAATATGTAATTTACCAGCCCTTTCTTTTTCTGAATGAACACAGTGTGTGTACATTCATAACGGAAGCATAGAAATTTGAGTTTACGATGCCTCAGTCTGTGAATGAACAGGAAGCTGCTCAGCACAGAACCCTTCACGTTCATTCACCAGTGCAGCAGAGGCTGAAGAGAAAGGGACAGGGGGGGGATTTAGAAGGGGGGATATTTCACCAAAGCCCCCCAATGAGGCTCTTAAAAAAATAATACAAATAATAAAAACATTAAAGTGTAAACAATAATAATAAAAAAAAAATAATAAAAAAAACTACCGTATTTTCCGGCGTATAAGACGACTAGGCGTATAAGACGACCCCCCTAATTTTCAAGTTAAAACATAGGTTTTGGGCTATACTTGCCGTATAAGACTACCCCCCCCCCCCCTCCAAAGCAAGGCAACACCATTAAAAAACATCAGATTTCTCATAGATTTCCAAGGTACCCCAAGTACTGTAATACATGGAATCTCTCATAATATCTCCAAGGTACCCTAAGTATAAGTATTACCAGTAGATGTAATCTCTCAAGACGCTGGCTGTGCGGGAATCCTGTACCGTTATACCGTATGTACCGTAGCTTCGGCTACATACAGTATACCGCGCTGGGCCAATCACAGTGAGCGATGTATTCTATTATTGAATGCAAAGCCTGCTTGGATTGGCTGTGTCAGAGAGGCGGGCTGATGTTACTCCGCCAATCGGAGCAGGCTTTGCATTCAATAATAGAATACATCGCTCTCCCTGATACGTGAAATACGTGAAAATCATGTGCCATTTGTACCTGGAGCAAGACTGCTAGAAGTAAAGCCTCGGGTCTGCTCAGACCATTACCAGTTCTTGAGAGGCATGGAGAATTATTTCTATGGACTTCATATTGAGCTTCCCCTATGGGTGCTTATCTATTTTCGCAGTGGTAGACCGCTTGTCTAAAATGGCCCATTTTTTGCCACTGAAGAATATGCCTTCTGCTATGGAGACTGCTCAAGTCTTGTAAGACTTCATGGGGTCCCCATAAATAAAATTTCTGATAGGGGGTGTTGTGGAAATGAATGGCGTTTGGAGCATAGAAATTAGCTTGGTGCGCTGAAAACTTTGCTGCACTGAAAAGCGCACTTGTGGATATTAATACATGCCAAGCACCATTAATCCCTTGTACTGAATAGTACAATGTACAGCTCTTTTGTATAAAGAAATCCTAGTGTGCTCTGTGACAAAGATAGAAACAGGCACACGTTGTGTCAAATCGATGCCAACTGAAGATTCTCTGCCTTTAGAGCAGAGCCCTGGTTTATTTATCGTCAGAGAACAAAAGGGGGGGTTACAGGGGAGGTGGAGTCAACATAACCAATTACAAACATGTATACTTTCAAAAGTACAATAGGAAAGGGGAGTGTATGTTTATGGAGAGAAAATGGCCATGTGCACACGACTCCAGCTGCCAAGTGAAAGCGAAACAAAGCAACATGGCTTCCACGTGGATTCTCATGGACTCGGCCAGGCTAATTCACACGCATGCACTCTCATCATAACCTGGTAGAGTGAATCCTATATAATATAGTTCATAAAAACCATATTTGATAGTGATCATGCTACTGTTCCAGTGAATGAGACTTTATATATCTGCAAAAGACAATAGCAGCAGTATTTCAATCATACGGATCAAATATAACAGAAAGTTGCCCGTCATTAATCTTGGCAAAAGGGCAGATATTATTAAAACGATAAGAATTCCACATCACAAACATATCTCTCTCAGTGAATACTGGGGCCACGGCTAGGTGATATACATTTGTGCGATGAAGTTCGCCTTGCACTGCCATGGATCCGGACCGGCACTGCCGATATGGATGATCAGGCTACAAGTAGCGTGCAGTCTCCATTTAATGGAAGGTATCCACAATTACAGGTCTTTCCTCAAGTCCAGTTAAAGCGATATTCGCTGTACATAGCGATTACCAGTAAACTGACACTGGGAGACAAATGACAATTTAACTTAAAACACATCCTAAAGAAGCGTCCACATAAATATTAATAATATTTCCGCAACAGGGGGTTTAATTTACCTCTCGGTTCTGAAAGGCTCTGTGTGAAGTCTTAAAGATTGAACTGACTATGTCTTCTGCTTACCATTCTCAAACCAATGGGCAAACAGAGAGGACTAACCAGACACTCAAGCAGTATACCAGATGCTTCACTACATACATCTAGGATGACCGGGTATCGCTACTACCATTGGCAGAATTTGCCTACAATAATGCTAGCAATTCGGCTACAGGTCAGTCTCCATTCTTTGCCAACTACAGCTTCCCTCCATCCTTCTTACCTGTCTTTGTTCCAGAATCTACAGTTCCAGCTATTTAGAGCACTGTTGATTTTCTCAATCGCAATAGTAAATTGCTGCAAGAAGCAGTGACCAAGGCACAGGCGGTTAACAAGAGGATTTTTGACAAGAAGAGATGGGGGGAATTGACACCTGCAGTACCTGACCCCTTCCCAGACAGGGGTTCTGGTCCATCTGAGCTCATGATTGTTATTGGTGATGAAGAATATGAGGTGGAGGCCATCGTGGACTGTAACTAAGGAGCCAACTGAAATATTTATTAGGTGGAAAGGGTACAGTCCGGAAGAAAACTCCTGGAAACTTGAGCAAAATGTCCTTGCCAAGGAGCTTATTTATGACTTTTTCAACAGCCACACACAGAAAGAGAACCAATTGGGCACCTGGAGGTTGCCCATAAGGAGGGGGCAATGTCAGGAATGTGCTGGCCATAGCGCAGCTGAAGCTTCGGGGCGCACGCAAATGCGCAGGCGGAGGCCTGTTTGTGCCCATTTTACTATGCATAGGCGAACGCATGTGTGAGCACACTAGCCATTGACACTGGTGCCAAGTGGCCTATAAACGTGCAGCAGCTCCACTAGTCCATTGCTATCTGATCTGCAGCTTTACCTGAGTTCTTGTATCTGATTCTGCTGATTTCTGTGTTTGACCTGGCTTGCTCCTGACATTGCTTGATCGCTACCTGCCCTGCCTTTTGCCTGTCCCTGGACTTTGCTCTGCTTTCTGCTTATCTCCCTGATCTTGTGTTACCAACTTCTGCCTGTACCCTGATGATTCCTTGCCTGCCATCTATACCTGCATCCAACCATCTGTTACCAACCTGCCTTTTCTAACCTCACCTCCAGTTGTTCATCTGCCCTGCCTGCACCTGCTACCAGCCACTGTCTATTGCTGCTTGCTTTCTGCTAGTCCAGGGTCTTTTATTTCCACTGTCATACCTCTGGTGACGCAACTACTACGCATCACTACGTCCAGCAGAGGACTACACAGGCACCCATTTCTCACCACGCTCTCACGACCACTGTCGCAACATCAGTGGTCCCCAAGCCAGGGCTGTATGAGTGGCCTTCCTCTGCACCTCAGGCTCAGCTGCAAGGTATGTGACAATACTGCAGTAAAAGTGCACTAACACACTTCAATATATTGCAGTAAAATGGCCTTGACACATTTTAATAAACTGCAGTAAAAGTGCAGTAACGCACTTCAGGAAACTGCAGTAAAAGTGCACTAACGCACTTCAATATACTGCAGTAAAAGTGCACTAACGCACTTCAATATACTGCAGTAAAAGTGCCCTGACACTGTACACTGACATACTTCAATATACTGCAGTAAAACTGCCCTGACACACTAAACTGACACTAAAGTACAAACCAAATTCCAAAAAAGTTGGGACACTGTACAAATTGGGAGTAAAAAAGGAATGGACTAATTTACAAATCTCATAAACTTATATATTATTCACAATATAATATAGATAACATATCAAATGTTGAAAGTGAGACATTTTGAAATTTGGGACAGGTAGCAATAAGAGGCCGGAAAAGTTAAATGTACAAATGACCAATTTGCAACTTATTAGGTCAATTGGCAACATAATTGGGTATAAAAGAGCCTCTCAAAATGGCAGTGTCTCTCAGAAGTCAAGATGGGCAGAGGATCACCAATTCCCCCAATGCTGCGGCGAAAAATAGTGGAGCAATATCAGAGAGGAGTTTCTCAGAGAAAAATTGCAAAGAGTTTGAAGTTATCATCATCTACAGTGCATAATATCATCCAAAGATTCAGAGAATCTGGAACAATCGCTGTGCTTAAGGGTCAAGGTCGGAAAACTATACTGGATACCCGTGATCTTCGGGCCCTTAGACGGCACTGCATCACATAGAGGAATGCAACTGTAATGGAAATCACAATATGGGCTCAGGAATACTTCCAGAAAACATTGTCGGTGAACACAATTCACCGTGCCATTCGCCGTTGCCGGCTAAAACTCTATAGGCCAAAAAAGAAGCCATATCTAAACATTAGCGCAGGCATTTTCTCTGGGCCAAGGCTCATTTAGAATGGACTGTGGCAAAGTAGAAAACTGTTCTGTGGTCAGACGAATAAAAATTTGAAGTTTTTTTTGGAAAACTGGGACACCATGTCATCCGGACTAAAGAGGACAAGGACAACCCAAGTTGTTATCAGTATTCAGTTCAGAAGCCTGCATCTCTGATGGTATGGGGTTGCATGAGTGCATGTGGCATGGGCAGCTTACACATCTGGAAAGGCACCATCACTGCTGAAAGGTATATCCAAGTTTTAGAACATATGCTCCCATCCAGACATCGTCTCTTTCAGGGAAGACCTTGCATTTTCCAACATGACAATGCCAGACCACATACTGCATCAATTACAACATCATGGCTGCGGAGAAGAAGGATCTGGGTACTGAAATGGCCAGCCTGCAGTCCAGATCTTTCACCCATAGAAAACATTTGGCGCATTATAAAGAGGAAGATGCGACAAAGAAGACCTAAGACAGTTAAGCAACTAGAAGCCTGTATTAGACAAGAATGGGACAACATTCCTATTCCTAAACTTGAGCACCTTGTCTCCTCAGTCCCCAGACATTTGCAGACTGTTATAAAAAGAAGAGGGGATGCCACACAGTGGTAAACATGGCCTTGTCCCAACTTTTTTGAGATGTGTTGATGCCATGAAATTTAAAATCAACTTATTTTTCCCTTAAAATTATACATTTTCTCAGTTTAAACATTTGATATGTCATCTATGTTGTATTCTGAATAAAATATTGAAATTTTCACATCATTGCATTCTGTTTTTATTCACAATTTGTACAGTGTCCCAACTTTTTTGGAATCGGGTTTGTAAAAAAGGAAGGTTGCACTACACTTAATCTGCACTATCACTGTATTCACACTTCACTGGCACTCTACACTCACAATGGAATCACAATAGCAAACAATGGCAGACTAACTCACTAGTCGCATGGAACAGAGAGCCCTGTTCTATCTCCACTCACACTGCAAATGGCTGCTCTGGGAAGCAACCATTTATAGTTTGGGGTGGGTCTATGAGCAATGAGCTATGGTTGGACACAGTCATCATTACTTTTTCAAATCATGGCTCTGACAGTGTTTTGTGCCCAGATTGGGCAAATACTTTATTGCTTCAGTCAATTAGGCCTCAACAATTCAACACTACTTGTATACTGTACTCGTTTAATGTCAAAAGATTTGTGAGTGACATATACCAGAGATGAATTATGAATTATGATTCCCTTCAGTCTTTTTTTTTCCCTTATAGTAGCTTTGTTTAAAGATATTTATCTGTACAATTAAAAATAGGCTGAAGAAAAAACACTGGATTGCCAGCCCCTGTTGATGTAATAAATTTAAGTGAAAGCTCTTGGGAACATACCAACTTTGAGTTACAGAACCAAAAAATCAATACCAAAAGATGATTAACGTTGAGATTTTTTAAATTGTGTATTACGTCCCAATTTCATGTAATTTTTCTGTATTGTATTTAAGTGCTTCAGCTTATTGTTTTTCATAGTATGCTGACATCTAGTGGCTATTTTGGGACACTGCAACTTTTTAACTGTGATTGTGGTATCTTCCTCTGTCCTCACCTTGTTTTTAATGCTAGTTAGTTTAATCCTAGGTAGGCCGTCCCCATTTCGTCCATGTTCCCTAAGTCAGTGTTACGTATTCACAGAGACTGGGCTTAGGATAGTCATTGTCTTATAACACTTCAAAAGATTGTAAAATATCCTCTTTACTGCAATTATCTGAAGTAAGATTGCGTTGGATTCTTCTTCTGTGACATATCAAAGAGTTAAGCTGCCTGTGGATGGTGTCAAGTCAACAGGTGCCCATACTGTTCAAACAGACCGGGTCTAAGGAGGTATACCAATGCATATAGCCTGTAAGCAGGTGCAGTTAGCTAGTCTGCCACTATGTGACTCTAGCCTAATAGAAAGCGTGGCTAAAGAGAATGGTGTAATCAGGTGCTAGGTCTCTTTCAGCTAGAGACCCCCTGTAGTGATGCAATGGGTGAGTCAGTGGCCACATATAAGCCTTGTTAGGAGGACCTATTTGGGGCATGGGAGCCAGAGACTCCACCATTTGCCAGATGTAGTCAGCAGTCAGTCAGGCTCGTCTTTAGGACCTGGGAGAGGTGTACCCAGCTAGAGGTGTCTGCTGTGATCCTCTCTCAGAGGGCTATCTGCAAGTAACAGTGAGTGGAAACAGACAGCCTAAGGTGAATCAGAACCTCTGAGTGAGTACTAATCACCCTGGGTGAAGAGAGAGACTAGGGAAGTTGGCTTGCTATATGTGTTGCTGGATGCTTTCACATGTGACTGCTGCAGACTGTCCACTATATGTGATTGTCAATGTACTATCAAGTGACCCTGGATAGTATGTTGATGTGATGTGACTGTATTTGACATCTTTCAACTGCTATTAGTAAAGTCCAACAATCCTACTTGCGTGTAGACATTCCTTCCTTTGGGATATATATGTTAATGGCCGGGAATGTCGTAAGGAAGCCTTTGGTATGAAGAGGGCACAAGATGGTTAATGTCTCAAGCAGGTGGGTTGATGTTCGGGAAGATAAGAAGCAGAGCAGGGACTTGTGCATGGTGGGTTGATGTTCGGGAAGATAAGAAGCAGAGCAGGGACTTGTGCATGGTGTGCGGAGCAGGGTAGTCTTATACTCTCCTACTGCTCTGGGTTTTTTGGGATAAAACATACATGATTTATTCCCTCCCTCTTTATGATGGAGGCCTGCCTGAAACCACAGAGCAGATCTTCAAAATCTTCTGAAGAGTCTTCGAACCTTGTCCCTTGCCATTGCCACATTCCAATTATTTCAGCGGGAATGATGATCAACAGCTCAATGAGATGCATCCATCAATGTAAATAGAGAGCAAGTATGTGCTGGGGGCGAGGTTCAGGATTCAGAAGAGCTGCAGTGCAAGGGTCACCCAGGCTCTGCATTGGAGATCATCAAGGAGCCACAATTTAGGCAAGTTCAGTTGTTAAAATGTGTTTTTTTTATATATTAATTTAAAGTTTTGTGGTTCCTCTGTCAAATATTCCACTTGAATTTAAGAGATTAAGCTGTCATTTCTGCAATTAAAAGATCAGTCATTATGTTTCATTAGCTAGCAGGGGGTGTAGGAAGCCACTTCAAATAAACACAATCAAAGTTTAATTGCATCGTGACAATTATGACTAATATTCTAGTAGTTCTGTTACAACTGTCATGACTTCTGCTATGAATAAGTTAAATGGGTCCTTTAAAGGGGCATTGAAAAAGGATATACATTTCCAATCACCTAATTTAGACATTGATTTTTTATATGTACCTCTCATTGAAACTAAATTATTTACTGATTTAGTTATTGCAAATCCTAACATATCAGATCTCTAATTACAGCTTTGGATTTCACCCATACTTTACCATTTATTTCCTCATGAGCAGTTTCTTTATGACTGTAGTGTTAACTTAAATACGCTTTGTAGCCGGCGTGATGGGTAGTTTAGGAAACATTATATAAATATTATAAAAAGTTAGTGTTACTCTTGCCTTTGACTTGGATTCAGCTCTGGGTCCTTACCATTTCTTTGGTGCTCTACTTTTATTTTACTCAATAAATATTATTATTTGGTAAAAATAGCCTAATAAATGTAAGTTACCATGAAGGATAATGGTCATGGTAAGAAAATGGAATATTGGAGAGAAATGCTGCATGACAGGTCTGTAATGGGTTAGAAAAGGCAGGGATGGTGGGGTAAGGCAGTTGGAAGGACATAGAGGAGAGGACTTGGAAAGTTGATAGGGAAATGGGAAAGGAAGCAGTAAAACATTGAGGTCGTAAATAATACTCTCTTTGCAAGTGCATGGTTTTAGTAAGTAAGGTGAAACTCTGTTCCCTTTATATATAAAAAAAAAATCTGTGATGTGTTCTAGATAGGAGTTCCATTTATGCTTGCGCTCTGATGGTGCTTCTAATAGGATTGGGCACCTCATGGATTTTAACTAGCAGTCTATAGATTGGTGACCAAATCTCAGTTGCTGCTAATCATAGGATTAAGCTCTATATGGCGCTTACCCTAGTATTTTGGATCTCGTATGGAACTCTCCCCAACATTTTATACTCTACTGATATAAGTGATTTTACTGCTGTTCGGATGACCCCACAAGATGTTAGGGAGATGGGCAATAAACTTCTATTGGGAGTTTTGGCTGCAGTTCTGCTTTAGGTCTAAGCTGATGTCACTATAAGGAAATAAAGGAGGGAGCAAACGCCTAGTGCATAACCTCCAACACCATGCAATTTTAAAAAAAGCCAAAACCATAGTATGATTTGTAGTGGGAGTACAGAATCCCCATTAAATAGTAACTCCAAACACATTTTATTTTTGTTTTATGAGGGGGCATTAAAAAAGGATATATATTTCAAACCATTGATTTTTTTTTATATTGAAACAAATTTTTTTTTTTTTGAGTTAGTGATTGCAAATCCTAACATATCAGAGCTATAATTACAGCTTTGGATTTTATGAATACTTTACCATTTATTTCCTCATAAGCAGTTTCTTTATGACTGTTAACCTAAATACGCTTTGTGGCCTGCATGATGGGTAGTGTAGGAAACATTATTATATAAATATTATAAAGACTATAATAGTTATTGTTACTCTTGCCTTTGATTTGGATTCAGCTCTCGGTCCTTGTTTGGAGCATTGGTGCCATTTCTTTGGTGCTCTACTTTTCCTTTACTCAATAAATAATATTATTTGGTAATAATAGCCTAATAACTGTAAGTTGCCATGAAGGACAATGGCCATAGTAAGAAAAGAGAATATTGGAGAGGAATGCTGCATGACAGGCATGGAAAGAGGTGAGGTTCCAAGTCTGTAATGGGTTGGAAAAGGGAGGAATGGTGGGGTAAGGCGGTTGGAAGAACATACAGTAGAGGAGAGAATTTGGAAAGTTGATAGGCAAATGGCAAAGAAAGGAGCAAGATTTAGGTCGTAAATAATATTCTCTTTGCAAGTGTATGTTTTTAGTAAGTAAGGTGAAACTCTGTTCCCTCTATATATATAAAAAAAAAACAAGGCTTGCACATGACTGTAGAAAGGGACCCAGCTTCACCTTATTTACTAAGCTTACTGAACATACACTTATTTACTAAGACATCCAATAAAGTTGCCCATAGATTATGCAGATTTCTTGCAGGAAAGAAAACCACTTGATTCCCCCATCAACACAGTCAGTTTTGATGGGAGAATCCCTCCAGTGGAGCTATTGTGTTCTCACTATTAAGTGGGGGTGGAGGGAGGTGCACAGGGAGCTGTCCCCACCAGTAGAACACAATGATTACTGCTAGCTGCTATAGCTGCTGGCAATAATTGCATACTAAAGGCCCGTACACACGTACGGATCGTCGTCATACAAACGTCGGCGGACGAAAGATCTGCCGATTGTACGCGTGTTAGTATGGTGCCTCCGACAGCTGTCTGCGCACAATCCGCGGACAAGAGTCTTTCTTGCAGACATGAAAATTTTTGTCTGCGGACACCAGAACGGACGATTGTTCGCCTGTCAGTACAGAAATCAGCCGACAGACCGCAGATTTGCAAGACTGGGCATGCTCAGAAAATAAAAAACACAGGGAAAGTTAACCATTACATGACATCACTTCTGCAGTCAGCTGAAGTCTGCGGACAAAATTCTTGTGCTGTCCTTGTGCTGTCTTTGCACTTTTCAACAGACACCGACATCCCGGGGAGAAAAGACGAACGTTTGTATGACGACGATCCGTACGTGTGTACGAGGCTTAAAAGTTAAACATGCTGGTTGTACCCAAGTTGATCCAGAGATTCACTTGGATGCAATCAGCCTGCCCATAGATGGATCAAATATGGTTGGCTTACCAGTCTTTGCTCCTACTATATAGTTAACCAACTGTAGTACTTTTTTTTTTTTCTGTAAACACATTTTCCCTTCCAATTCTTTGGATAGAGATACTGTATATTCTTTAGCAGATATTTTTGAAGCCTGTGTTTTATTCATTGTTTTTTACTTTGTACTTTTTTAATATGCTTAGCAATATAATTTTAGTCTTTATATTCATATTGAGGAACTGAGAGCCTTTATCTCTAATTCTTTGTAGCTTTTGGTATCCATATTTCCTAAAAGGCCATTTGAGTTAAAACAATTACCGCAGTATTGTTATATCACTTGAGCCCATGATGCTACTCACCACAGCGCAAAGGCACACCGAAAATCCTAAAGAATCGGACTGCAAAGGGATGTAGTGTATACATCTAATTGGCCAGGTTATTTTTTACTGTTGTACATCTGTGATGTGTTCTAGATATGAGTTCCATTTATGCTTGCGCTCTGATGGTGCTTGTAATAGGATTGGGCCTCTAATGGATTTTAACTAGCAGTGTATACATTGGTGACCAAATCTCAGTTGCTGCTAGTCATAGGATTAAGCTCTATATGGGGCTTACCCTAGTATTTTGGCTCTCGTAGGGAACTCACCCCAACATTTTATACTCTACTGAATAAAGTGATTTTAATGCTGTTCCAGTGACCCTATAATATGTTAGGGAGATGGGTAACAAACTTCTGTTGGGAGTTTTGGCTGCAGTTCTGCTTCAGGTCTAAGCTGATGTCACTATAAGGAAATAAAGGAAGGAGCAAATGCCTAGTGCATAACCTCCAACACCATACAATTTTTTCCAAATCTAAAACCAAAGTATGATTTGTAGTGGGAGTAAAGTGCCTACATTAAATTGTAACTCCAAACACATTTTTTTTTTTGTTTTATGATGGCCATACACGCTACAATAAAAGATCAATAATATTACCGATCTTTCCTGATAGGAATAATTGATTAATAGTTGGCAACACAACTCAATGATATGCCACACACAGTGAAGTGGATTTTTATCAATAGTTGAAAGATACAGTCAAAAGTTGTCAATTTTGTATCTCCGTTTTCACCTTGCATCCACATAGTCTGATCAAAATTCCATCAAACTCATGACCCAATCATCTCAATGTTGTCATTCAACTCATCGCGATCAATAATTTTCCACCCTTGCCAAACAATTCAGTTTGATCTAATAGAATCTAAACCAAGTCAGTTGGTTGGAAGTTCCAGATTGGTTGAAAAGGAAGTAAAGACTGTCCATAAGACAGAGTCAATAAAAATTATCAAACTTTTTTTTTTGCTTGACATCAGTTTCTAGAGGAAATGCTCTCTCATTTTCTGTTTAGGTGTCTATGTTATCACCTGGATGTGGGACAATTTCTAATGAGAGCACAGGGATTCATAATAAATTGATACGGGCCTGGCCTTTCATTGATCTGCTAAAAATATGTTTAGAGGTGATCGACATTCAACCAAAACTGGTATTTTTTGTTGATCAACAAAATGTGATATTTTTGTTAAATGACTGAAAAGCCAATTTTTCCTTGTGTTTTTTTATTTATACTACCTTTATCTGTAGGCAGTGTTTGAAAATGTATTTTTTCTTACGTCCTCCGACAGTCGCCGCCTCTTCATAGTTACATAGTAGGTGAGGTTGAATAAAGACAATAGTCCATCCAGTTCAACCTGTGTAGGTGTGTGTGGCTGTAATCATCTCACATACCCCTGAATGTTCTGATCCTTGAGATGTAAGTCTAAGAGTCTTTTGAAAGCCACCATACTACCCGCAGAAACCACCTCTTGTGGTAGAGAATTTCACAATCTTGTAGCCCTAACAGTAAAGAACCCCCCACGTTGCCTGAGGTTAAAACGCTTCTCCTCTAATCGCATTGTATGCCCTCGAGTCCTCATGCAATCCCTTCGAATGAACAGCTTTTTTTCTAAGCTGGGATCCCCATTAAGATATTTATAAATTGCTATCATGTCCCCCCTCAGACGTCTCTTCTCCAGGGAGAATAAATCGAGCGATTGTAGACGCTCTTCATAGTCAAGGTCCTCCAATCCCCTAATTAGTTTAGTTGCCCTTCTCTGGACTCTCTCCAGCTCCAACACATCCCTCCTGAGGACTGGCGACCAGAACTGGACAGAATACTCCAGATGCGGTCGGACCAGAGTTTTATAAAGTGGAAGGATTATAGTCTTATCTCTGGAATACATCCCTTTCTTTATGCATGCCAATATTCTGCTGGCTTTGGCAGCTGCCGCTTGACATTGCATGCTGTTGCCTAATCTATCATCAACCAAGACTCCCAGATCCTTCTCCATTTTTGATTCCCCCATGGGTTCCCCTCCTAACGTGTATTGTGCTTTTATGTTTTTAGTCCCCAAGTGCAAAACCTTACACTTCTCCACGTTAAACCTCATTTGCCATGTCGTTGCCCACTCTGTAATTTTGTCCAGGTCATTCTGTAGGATATCTGCTTCATGCTGTGCAGTTATTGCTCTGGCCAATTTTGTGTCATCTGCAAAAACTGATATCGAACTACTGATCCCGACCTCAATGTTGTTTATGAATAAATTGAACAAGGTTGGTCCCAGGACTGAGCCCTGGGGCACCCCGCTTACTACCTCAGACCAGTCTGAGTATGCGCTGTTTATTACCACTCTTTGGACACGCCCTTTAAGCCAATTCCGTATCCAAGAGCAAACCCTGCTGTCGATACCTGCAGATCTTATTTTATAAATTAAGCGCTTGTGGGGAACTGTATCAAACGCCTTAGCGAAATCCAAGTACACCACATCCACTGGTCTCCCCCTATCTAGCTCACAGCTCACCTCCTCGTAAAATGTTAATAGATTGGTTTGACAAGAACGCCCATTTGTAAACCCGTGCTGATTACTGCTGATGATGTTGTTGTCTTTAGCAAACTCTACGATATAGTCCCTTATCATCCCCTCCAGAAGTTTACATACTATTGATGTCAAACTGACAGGCCTATAATTTCCCGGGATATGCCTCTGGCCCTTTTTGAATATCGGAATCACGTTAGCTTTCTTCCAATCCCCTGGTACATCTCCTGTCCTAATACTGTCAGCAAAGATCAGGAACAGTGGTCTGGATATAACCTTACTGAGTTCCTTGAGTACTCTCGGATGTACGCCATCCGGGCCTGGTGATTTGTTTGTGTTGAGTTTATCCAGCCTTTCCCTGATTTCACCCTCTGTTAGCCATAGTGGCAAGTCCTGTGTATTACTACTAACCATACAGTCATGGTCAGTGTACCCCTCCGTTTCCTGTGTAAAGACTGACGAGAAAAAAGCATTCAGCACGGTTGCTTTTTCAGTGTCCTCTGTAACCATCCTCCCATCATTGTTAATTATGTGTGCAATATGCTCTGCCTTAGTTTTTTTGCTGTTGATATATTTAAAGAATTTCTTTGGGTTTTTTTTACTATCCTCCGCTATTTGTCTCTCAAAGTTGATTTTAGCCATCTTGATTTCTTGTTTACTTTTCTTATTTGCCTCCTTGTATTGCTCGAAAGTCGATACTGTGCCCTCTGATTTATACTTCTTGAAGGCCAATTTTTTTCCCCTAATAAGTTTTTTGACGCTACGGTTTAGCCAGCCAGGTTTGGCTTTGTCTCTTCTAAATTTATTTCCCATAGGAATGCACTGCAAGATGCCTTTGCCTAATATGTTCCTAAAGCATTCCCATTTTTCCTCTGTGGTCAGGGATCCCAGGGTTTGGTCCCAGTTTACCCTTTCCATCAATGAGTACAATTTTGGAAAGTTTGCCCTTCTGAAGTTTAGGGTTCTTATGTTCCCCACTTGCCTTGTTATATTGTTATTTATACTAAATGTGATCATCCTGTGATCGCTAGAGCCCAGATTGTCCTGGACTCCTACCTGCGAGATTAGGTCTGGGTCATTAGTGATCAATAGATCCAGGACTGCATTTTCTCTAGTCGGAGAATCCACCAACTGTGACATGTAATTATCCAGTAAGGTTTCCGTGAATAGGCGGGCCTTCTGTGAGTGTGCAGTCCCCTCGTCCCAGTCAATGTCGGGATAATTGAAGTCCCCCAATATGTCGACTGATCCCAATTTTGCCACTTTACTCATTAGTGCTAAGAATTCCAGCTCTACCTCCTCCCCTTGGTTAGGTGGCCTATAGCAAACCCCCACAATTACTTTCCCCTTTTCTCCTTCCCTATGGAGTTCAACCCACACAGATTCTAAATCCATGCTCATCCCATCCGTAATGTCACTCCTTTCTATCACCTTTATATTGTTCTTGACATAGAGACATACCCCTCCCCCTCTTTTTCCTACCCTGTCCTTCCGGTACACCGAATACCCTTGGATATTGGCCAGCCAGTCATGTGAGGGGTCGAACCAAGTCTCTGTTATTCCCACAAGGTCTATGTCCTCCTCATGTACTAACATTTCCAACTCATCCATTTTATTAGCTAGGCTCCTGGCATTAGCATATACCCCTCGGAAGTTAAGCGCAATTGGCGGTTATGTTTATTCCTGTTTGGTCTGAGATTTTCCCGCACAGACCTGCCAATTGACATTGTGGACCTACTGTCGCTGCTGACCCTACAGCTGCCTTCAGTCCTCTGCTCCCTCCTGACTGACTCTACTTCTGAGCCCTCCCCCCATCTCCTAGTTTAAAAGCTCCTCCAACTTGGTGGCCATCTTTCTCCCCAAAAGAGCTGTACCGTCCCCATTATGGTGCAGCCCATCCTTACTAAAGAGCCGGTAGCCGACTGAGAAGTCAGCCCAGTTCTCCAGGAACCCAAACCCCTCCTTCCTACACCAATTCCTTAGCCACTTGTTAAGTTCCCTAATCTCCTTCTGCCTCTCCTGTGTGGCTCGAGGTACAGGCAGTATTTCAGAGAAAACCACCTTGGAGGTCCTTTTCCTCAATCTATTACCTAAGTCCCTGAAATCGTTCTTAAGGATCCTCCACCTACCTTTTACTTTGTCATTAGTGCCCACATGCACCATGACCGCTGGGTCAACCCCAGCCCCCCCCATCAATCTGTCTGCCAGATCTGCGATGTGCCGAACTCGGGCGCCCGGTAAACAACAAACTGTTCGGTTCACGAGATCTTTTTTACAGATTGCCCTCTCTGTCCTCTTGATAATTGAGTCCCCATATTCTTCATATTCGTCACTAATGGGGTTATTGACCTTTGCTCCGTAGGAGTAGCTAGGCAACAGAATATATTAATATCAAAGCTTTTAGCATATCCCACCCCCAGGGGGTGGTCCCCTCAGTCAATACCTCCCTGCTTCCTGCATTTCCAACTCAGTTTCATATGCCTAGCTCAGGAGTATGCAGGCTGTTCCTGTGCTGGGGCTCTTAGTCTCAGCCACTATTCTCTTTTTTGATTTTATTTGAAGTTTTTTCTCTTTCTTCTACTAGCTGTTTATTTTCAGCGTTAGTTAGTTCTTCTGATGAAGATGATCGTGCGGCGCTGGGTCTCAGTCTGGCCACTCTGGATCCCAGGGCTCAGGGCCAGGGGCTTCCCAGCCTGCCATCGAGCGTTCAGCTTAGGTTTTGCCCTGGCACATTGAACGACCCATCCCTGTTCGCTGCAGGGATGCTATCGGTGAGGTGGCTACCTCACTGGACGCCATTGCGGTTTTGCACCGCAACTCCACTGCGTCAGGCTTGCGACACTCCCTGTCCTCAGTACTGCGGTTTGGTCGCTGGAGCAGGCTCCCCACGCCATCCGGACTGGTAAGTGTAATTCTATGTGGGGACCTGTCTTTTTTGGGTGTCAGTCTGGGACTGTGTGACCCTGCATGTCTGTGTGGCTGCTGTGTTCCCTGTCAGCTCCTGTGTGCACTTGCTGCCTGTGTGTGGGCTGTGAGGGGGGGGCTCTCCCGCTCTGCTGGGTGTCATATGCAGCAGTCAGATTTTCAGCATGCTGTGCGGCGATCGCTGCGGCGATCCGCCATTTTTCTGGGGCAAAAGTTATGGTGGCAGGTCCTGTGAGGTACTGCACAGCGTTTTTTGGCGCCAAACGCCGCCATTTTGAGCGGCGATCGATCACCACATGTCAGCGCCATGTTCCCTTTGCCCAGGGTTTTTTCCTCAGCCAGCGGCCATGTTTGTGTAGCCCTGCATAGGCTTCATAGGGGCGGTCAGTCTTGCATCACTTCCTTTTCCTCTGGGACAGCGATCGGTGCAGCAGCCTGTGTGAGCTCTCCAGGTTTTATATCTCCCTTTTTCCTGTATTCCTTGCCCAGTTACTTGTCCCTGTGGGGGTCAGTGTGTTCAGTGGGTGCGGTGGGCAGCACTCGCCGCGATCTTAAAGGGGCAGTACCCTTTATTAATTACTTTGCTGGGGCATGGATTCTCAGGATTGCAAGTTTCCTCGCACCCTGGTGGGGGGCCAAGGGACTGCTGCTTCCCCCGAGGGGGCTGATCTGGCTACTATTGTGGCTAACTTAGCTGCTCAGGTGCAGATGCTGGTGGCTGATCGATCCACAAAACGGCCCAGGGTGTCTATTTCCTCTGATTCAGAGGGCGATGGGGCTGCTATGGCTGGAGTGCCCTTCTCAGGGTCTCACTCATCCCTGGACCTTGTGGGGTCTGACGGGGAGGCTGAGGTGGAAGGGGTTGATAATTCTCCCCCTGGCTCGTCTGAAGAGCTTGCACTCATGGATGAGTTGGTTGCTTCTATCAAGCAAACGCTGCATTTGCAGGATGAACCATGTCCTCCTGCTTTGATGTCCTCTTATGGGACGCAGAGAAAACGCAAAACATCGCAGGTTTTTCCTTGCTCTACGGAATTTCGGCGCGCGGTTCATGAGCAATGGCGCAATTTAAAAAAGCCTTTTGCTGTGCCGAGTAGGTTCAAGCTGCGTTATCCCTTTACACCGGCTACTGATGAGCGTTGGTGTGTACCGCCTCAGGTGGATCACGCGGTGGCGATTTTGAATAAATCAACTGCGATCCCTGCTGAGGATACCCCGGTGTTCCGGGACCCTACGGACAGGAGATTGGAGTCTCTGGCCCGTCATACTTATATGGTTGCTGGTTCTATGCTGAAGCCTATTTTTGCTTCCATTATAGCAACCCAGGCTATTGCGGATTGGACGCAGGTGCTCAGGCGCACCCTGGTGGCTGACTCTGCCCCGCCGACGACTTTGGCTATGGTGGATCAGATTCATCAGGGTGTCATGTATTTGTGTGATGCGGACTTGGATTTAGTCCCTTTGGCTGCGCGTCTTTCTAGTGTGGCGGTCTTGAACCGTCGCCTGATATGGCTGAAATGTTGGTCTGTTGACCAATCTTCTCGCAAGACTCTGGCTAATTTGCCCTACGCGGGATCTCGTCTTTTTGGCGACTCTTTGGACACTCTGATAAAGGGTATTTCTGGGGGTAAGAGCACTCTCTTGCCCCAATCTCACAAGAATAAGTTTGTTCGTGGTAAGAAGAATGCTTCGTTTAGGCCCTCTCAGGGGTCCTTTCGTGCCTTTCGGTCGCACTATAAGGGCAAGCCCTTCAAAGGCCAAGGCTCCCAGAAGAAGCCGTGGGCGGGTAAGCAGAAGTCCGGCCAGTCCGGATCCGCTGCCCATAACAATGCCGCCTGAAGGGGCGCCCTCACCCGTTTCTGGGGTGGGGGGACGTTTGCTCAGTTTTCTTCAACCCTGGCTGGACCGCGTTCGGGACAGGTGGGTTCAGGAAATCGTTCAATCTGGATACAAGATCGAGTTTCTCTCTCGGCCGGCGGGCAGATTTTTCCCCTCAAACCTTCAACTGCCTCCGGAGCGCTTGCAGGATCTGCACCTGGCGGTGCGAGACCTGCGGGCCCAGGGAGTGGTGGTTCCGGTGCCTCATCGGGACAGATTTCGGGGGTTCTATTCCAATCTGTTCACTGTGCCCAGAAAGGAGGGCAAAGTACGTCCGATTCTGGACTTGAAAGCTCTGAACCGCTTTGTGCGGGTTCGCAAGTTTCGCATGGAATCCCTGCGCTCGGTGGTGGCTGCCCTGGTTACGGGGGAATTCATGGCCTCCATCGACTTGAAGGATGCGTACCTACACATCCCCATTTTCGAGGGTCACCAGAGGTACCTTCGATTTGCCATTGTGGAGGATCATTATCAATTCGTGGCGTTACCCTTCGGTCTCGCTTCGGCTCCGCGGGTTTTCACCAAGGTGCTTGCGCCGGTTCTGGCCTTGTTGAGGGCCCAGGGCATTTCTGTCCTGGGGTATCTGGACGATATCCTAATTCGGTCTGCGACCAGTCAGGGCCTGATGAACGACCTGTCCATCACGATGCAGACTCTGCAGGAATTCGGTTGGACGATAAATTTTCCAAAATCGGCGTTGTGTCCGTCGGTTCGTCTACCTACCTGGGGATGATTCTGGACTCTGTTCAGGCGAAGGTCTTCCTGCCGGAAGACAAGCTTCGGACACTTCAGTACGAAGTCAGGTCCCTCAGGGACATTCAGTGCTCTTCCCTCCGGACGTGTATGAGGTGTCTGGGGTTGATGGTTTCGGCCTTCGAGGCGATCCCCTTCGCCCAGTTTCACACGCGGGAGCTTCAAGCGGAGGTCCTGGCCAAGTGGGACGGGCGTCCGCAATCTCTGGATCTGCGGCTGTCGTTAAGCCATCTCACCCAAATGGGTCTTTTGTGGTGGCTCCAGTCCCCGGCGGTGTCGGGGGGCAAGTCCTTTCGTCCTATGTCGTGGACGGTGATCACCACGGATGCCAGCCTGTCGGGCTGGGGTGGTGTTCTGGGTGTTCTGTCCGCACAGGGTACTTGGTCGGAGGAGGAATCCTCTCTTCCGATCAATATTCTGGAATTGCGAGCGATAAATCTCTGTCTTCTGCGTTGGAAGGACAGGCTTCAGGGCCGTCAAGTTCGGGTGCAGACGGACAATGCCACAGCGGTGGCCTACATCAACCACCAAGGGGGCACCAGGAGTGCCCAGGCAGCTCGGGAAGTAGCCAAAATTCTATCTTGGGCCGAGACGCACATCCCGGCGATCTCTGCAGTTCACATTCCGGGGGTGGAAAACTGGCAGGCGGATTATCTGAGCCGCCAGACCCCGGACCAGGGGGAATGGTCCCTTCACCTGGATGTCTTCCAGATGTTGTGCGCGAAGTGGGGGTCCCCAGATGTGGACCTGTTCGCGTCTCGTCTAAACCACAAGGTGGAAAGGTTCGTGGCAAGGACGCGCGATCCTCGGGCAGACGCCTCGGACGCGTTAGTGACGCCCTGGCATCATTATCGCCTGATGTACGCCTTTCCACCGATTCAGCTGCTGTCCAGGTTCCTTCGCAGGTTGGCCTCGGAACCGAAAACGGTGATTCTGGTGGCACCGGACTGGCCTCGCCGCTCTTGGTATGCAGACCTCGTGAATCTGGCGAACGACGCTCCGTGGCATCTGCCTCTTCGAGCAGACCTTCTGTCTCAAGGACCGATATTCCATCCTACTTTACAGTCGCTGGCTTTGACGGCCTGGCTGTTGAAAGCCAGGTCCTGAAGGATAGGGGTCTCTCCCCTGAGGTCATTCCCACCTTGATCAAGGCCTGGAAGGCCTCTTCAGGGAAGATTTACTACCGTACTTGGAAGGCGTATTTTGCCTGGTGTGAGTCCAGGGGGTTTTCCCCTCGCCCATACTCGGTGTCGAGAGTGTTGGCTTTCCTTCAAACGGGCGTGGACCAGTGTTTGGCGTTGGCCACGATTAAGGGTCAGATTTTTGCGCTGGCCGTTCTTTTTCAACGTCCTGTGGCGTCTAACTCTTTGGTTAGCACCTTTGTTCAAGGGGTGCGACATTTGGTCCCTCCTAGGAGGGAACCTTTGCCTCCATGGGATTTGAACCTTGTTCTGTCCGTGTTGCAACATGCTCCTTTTGAAAATATCAGGGACATCTCGTTGTCTTTGTTGTCTAAGAAGGTTGCCTTCTTAGTAGCGATCACTTCAGCTCGCAGGGTGTCGGAGCTGGCGGCCTTGTCCTGCAAGTCTCCGTATTTGGTGATTCACTTGGATAAGGTGGTCTTGCGACCTAACCCATCTTTTCTTCCGAAGAGGATCTCTGAATTTCACCTCAATGAGGACATTGTCTTGCCTTCGCTTTGCACGAAGCCTAAGCATCCGAAGGAGGTGGCTTTACATTCCTTGGATGTTGTTAGGGCGATCAGGGTTTACCTGTCATCGACTAAATCCTTTCGCAAGTCGGATTCTCTCTTTGTCCTTCCTGAGGGACCTCGGAAGGGCATGGCGGCGTCGGCTTCTACCATCGCCAAATGGATCAGACAGACCATTGAGCAGGCCTATGCTTTGAGGGGGAAGGTTCCTCCCATGCCTGTGAAGGCGCACTCTACCAGATCTTTGAGTACGTCTTGGGCCTGTCATCATCGGGCTTCTGTGGCCCAGGTGTGTAACGCGGGGACTTGGTCGTCCGTTCACACCTTCTCAAAATTTTACAAAGTGGATGTTCAGGCATCGGCAGATGCTTCTTTTGGCCGTAAAGTTCTTGGTGCGACAGTGCCTTAGGGTCCCTTGTTTGGGCCCTTGGCTGTTGGGGTGTTTTTACCCCTGGGTTACTTGTTTTTTCCTAGGTTGTTGCTCCTGTTGAGCACGTTTTCCTGTTGCCCAGTTGGTTCTCTTACTTTGGTAAGGTTCCTTTCTCTGATGTGGGTATTGCGTTGCTTTGGGCGCGGCTGCTGTTTTCCCACCCCTCATGTCTACACTGCTTTGGGACGTCCCCATTAGTGACGAATATGAAGAGGCGGCGACTGTCGGAGGACGTAAGAGAAAACTGAATTTTTGTAAAATCTTACCTGTAAAATTCCTTTCTCTGAGTCCTCCGACAGTCGCCGCCCCCGCCCCTCTTATGGGGTTTGTTTATGTACTCTACTGCTATTCTACTGAAACTGAGTTGGTATGCAGGAAGCAGGGAGGTATTGACTGAGGGGACCACCCCCTGGGGGTGGGATATGCTAAAAGCTTTGATATTAATATATTCTGTTGCCTAGCTACTCCTACGGAGCAAAGGTCAATAACCCCATTAGTGACGAATATGAAGAGGCGGCGACTGTCGGAGGACTCAGAGAAAGGAATTTTACAGGTAAGATTTTACAAAAATTCCGTTTTTTGCCTGTTCTAAAATGTCAAAAAGTCAGCAATTCCCTGGGATGTACTTACGTTTTCCACAACTATAGGTTGTGGTAAACCAAGAACCTTAGAAGATGGCAATATATACATTTATACACATGAATATTTTCAAGTTGGATGGTCTTCAGTGATAAACGCTCATAAAATTCTTCATTTTTGACAGTCATGGTCACTTTATGCTAATACAAAGTTGGCTATAGAAGACTGTATGGGGGGTTATTTACTAAAACTTGAGAATGCAACATCTGGTGCAGCTCTGCATGGTAGCCAATCAGCTTCCAGGTTTTATTGCTAAAGCTTAATTGAACAAGCTGAAGTTAGAAACTAATTGGCTTGCATGCACAGCTGCACCACATTCTGAGTGTAGCAGTTATAGTAAATCTCCCCCTATGTGACTAGGCCAGCTATTAGTCGTGATGTGTAGTTAATCAGGATCAGATTGTTGTGCTCTGTCATCATCTTTTCTTTCGGTAGTTAATTAAGATCATCATTCATCATGATTGACAAACATCATTACTGGACAAGGTGATGGGCAATGGATTTATATCACGGAACATTTGAAAAAAAAAAAAAATTATTGAAAGCTTTTTTCAAATTTGTCGTGCTTTTTTGTCTTCAAACTTTCCTTTCTGGATGAGTGGTACCCCCTACTTATTCATGAGGGGGGAGTGAATATCTGGGGGCTTCCTTATTTTTAAGATTCCTGCCTGCATTCCCTTGCATCCACCTGCCAGGCATGTGAAGAGGCCATTGCCCTTGTTAACATGGGGACAGGATTCGTTGCCAGTGGTTTTCCCCCCAGCAAGATATCTATCCTCCCAATGCTGAGAGCTGGGGGACTGTGGGCTGTTAGGAATCCGCAAATATGGGTGTAACACGACACATGGTCAGAAATGTGGACAAAGGTATAGGAGTGAGACATGTGGCCTTCCTTTGACATTAGGCCTAGTCAGAATGAACTTTGCTCTGATTTGCCCTGATTGGATCATAAAGAACTTGTAATGTGATCTTAAAAACGTTCATGAAAATGTGATACGGATCTGCTCACTCTTGGCTGGATCATGACAGATCTACATACACTTTTCTGAATCAAACCTATTGTCAGTACTTCATTATTGCAGTTCTATCTAAAAAATGTTTATTGTTCTCTTCTGTGCGCTACAGACTCCCCAAACCGCAAAACTTTCATTCGGCAAACCAATGACAAATTTCAGAACAAAAGACGGGAGGATAAACACAGTGTTCAGCCATTGTTGCCGGTAAACATGAAAAATAAAATACAGCTATGAAATCAATTATGACAACTAGTCATTATGATGTAAGCTGTATACTGTAGTGTATTGAAACAACAAAGAAAGATTTTTCTGTCTGCTTTTAGAATCACACTATTCATTTCCTACAACACAGTAAAAGGAAATCTAATATGATAGAAACATGGTGGCTGTAGGGTGACCATGTGTCCCGGATTGCCTGGGACAGTCCCGCATTTTGCAGGTCTGTCGGGGCACCTTCATTCCGGGACAACACAGTATCCCGGGAATTAAACTAGGGCTGGGCGATAAATCGATTTAATCGATTTATCGATTTTTTAGTTAGAAACGTTTTTTTTTTGGAAACTCGAGTTTTTTTGTATAATACTTTTTTCTCCCTTGCAGCCGAACTCCGCACCGCCGCGCCTGGATGTGACGTCAGCTGCGGGGCAGGCGGTGCGTCTGCACAGGCCGGGGGTGCGGCGCGCTGTGATAGGTAAAGTCTCCCTGGCCTGGATGTGACGTCAGCTGCTGGGAGAGGAAGCGGGCGGTGCGTCTGTACAGGCGCACCGCCCGCTTCCTCTCCCAGCAGCTGACGTCACATCCAGGCCGGGGAGACTTTACCTATCACAGCGCGCCGCAGCCCCGGCCTGTACAGACGCACCACCCGCCCCGCAGCTGACGTCACATACAGGCACGGCGGTGGGGAGTTTGGTGGCTAGTAGGTGGCGCCGCTGTATATATATTGTTTACAACAGAAATACTGCTGGGGCTGCCATTTGCTGGGGAGTCATGTGGAAAGATGGAGTGCTGAGCCAGGAGGGGGCCCCCAGGTGGAGGGGGGTGCTGCCTCTGGCTGGCTGTGTGGTTGAGGTGTGTGTTCCTTCGCCACAGTCAGTACTGGTTGCTGGCATTCCTAAAGCTAGTGAAGCGCAAGCACCCCAGTGAGCTGTACTGTGAGCAACCATTCCCCTTAGAAACAAGGATCAGAGGTAGTGGGGCATCTGTACGTTTAAAGCTCTATAGGCAGACAAAGGGAAAGAAGCAGCCAGGCACGGGGCCCAGCTAGTTTCCAGAGATCCCAGGAGGGATTACACCCCTTGCTTTAGGAGGACTGTGAGATTCTGTATTTAGAGACTGTGGGGTGAGAAGAGGAGGGGAAATACAGTTGATGCAGTGTATGTGACGATTTACTGTTAAAGAGACAGCGCCACATAAGAGAGGTTTCTTGGGTAGTCTAAGGATTACCTAAAGAGACAGGGTCCTCAATGTATAAAGTTAATGGATTATTGGCAACCTGGACGTTTCCCATATCCCATCAAAGTTTAAATCCCCCAATAAAAATAAAAACAACAATTACATTGACTGTTTTCTGACTGCTGTTGACTGTTACAAATGCTGGTTGCTTGGCTGCCGGGCTGGAATGCCACCCACCTGGCTGCAGACACAAGGTGAACCTTTTTTTAAAACTAGTAGCCCTCAAGGGGGTAGCGCTACAAACCTATATAAAAAAATGCAAAGCATATATGCCTCATTTTCAACTGTGTTCTATGGAGCCATGTGACAGGCAAGGTCCCTCCTCTTTTTCCTTAGCATTGGTTTCGGGTGGTCTAATGTCTAGTAGTCTATTGTTTTGGGATTCTACGCATTTTAACTCTTGAGGAGTTAAAATAGCAAAAAAGTTGCACTTTTGACACTATATCTGATCTCTGAAGTCATTTTTTAAGTGCATTGGAAAAAAAATCGAAAATCGAATCGAAACTCGAATTTTTCTTTAAAAATCGAAGATTTTTTTTTTAGGCAAAATTGCCCAGCGCTAAATTAAACTCACACAGCCGATGCAGCCATTCGCGATTCAGCATCGATGCAGAGAACGGCTGCATCGATTGCCAATTAAGTAATCTGGGCGCACCGCTTGGCACTCGGCCTCTCTCAGAGAAACACAGCAAGCCCCCTCCCCTTCCTATTTGGTTGCTTTAACAAAGAAGGACATGGGCATTAGCCAGCCCTGTTTTCACGCCTCCCGCAACTGTGGTGATGTCAGCCCCAAGTGTCACGACTCCCGGACAGAATACTGGAGGTTGCAGTGCTCAGCCCTCCTCCTCAGTGTCTTACAGACATCAGGTACATTAAGTACTAGTTGATCCTTATGGCTGAATTTGGTTTTGTTCATGTGCATTTATTGCACTGTGCATGGATTTGTACATATTGAGTAGGGGAAGTTAATTTTAGATTTGTCTTGAGGCTTCATTTTTTTCCAACTTTTACTCCTGATCCATCAGATCATTTGTATTCCTTTTGTAGGCTAAAGTATAGTTTTTTTTATATGCAACTTTAGTGTCTTAGATATAAAGAGTCTTTTGTTTAACCACTTGCCGATCAGCCGCTGTAGTTTCACTGCGGCAGGTTGGCTCTATTCTGCAAAACGACGCACCTGTACTCCGTTTTGTGTAACAGATTGTGGTGGGGGGGGGGGGGGCACGCGCCGATTGGCCAGAGCGTGAGCCAATCAACAGGTTCAGAGGATGCAATGTCTGCCGGCCACCCGTGATTGCTCCCCATGGAGACAAAACGGCGGTTTGCCGAAGTAAACAAGGCAGACCGCTGTTCTGTCAGAGATGAACACAGGGATCCTGTGTTTCTCCTATTTAGGAACACAAGTCTCTGTGTTCACCCAGTGAGTACAAGCCCCATACAGTTAGAAAGCACTCCCTAGGAGCACACTTAACCCTTTGATCACCCCTGGTGTTAACCCCTTTCCCAGCCAGTTTCATTAGTACAGTAACAGTGCATATTTTTAGCTCTGATTACTGTATTAGTGTCACGGGTCTCCTCAAAAATGTCAGTTAGGTGTCCAATCTGTCCACTGCAATGTACCAGTCCCACTGATAGCTGCTATTACTAGTAAAAAGATAAAAATGACATAAATCTATCCCTTAGTTTGTAGATGCAAAAACTTTTGGGCAAACCAATTAATATACACTTATTGGGATTTTTTTTTACCAAAAATGTGTGACAGAATACATTTTGGCCTAAATTGATGAAAAAAATGTGATTTTTTAATTTTTTTTATTCAGAATGTTTTATATCAGAAAGTAGCGCAAAAAATAAAAACTGCAGATGTGATCAAATCCCACCAAAAGAAAGCTATATTATATATATATACAAAATAAAAAAGGGTCCACTGGTCCTAGAACCCAGTAGGGTTGAAGAATATGGGACTATAACGGATCTGACATCATCAGTAAGGAGGTAAGCAAGAAAAATCTATAAATGAATACAAAAGTAGTTTATTGCACATATCTTTAAAATATAAATATCAGCAAATACAGGCAGCATAGACATTGTGGCATGTTAACAATAGTTTGACATAACAGCGGTAAGCAATAATGTTTGAAGTTGCTAATTCGATGCATTTCTCAGGACAAATTCATGCTTCGTCAGGAATATGAGCAACTATGTTCACCTAAGGGGAGGCTATGATTAAAAAAGTCATAGTGCATCACATAAGAAGAGAAAGAGGGAGACAAAAAATAAATTACATATAATAATATACCAGTCAAACATTAAAGATTTGACAACCAGATATTTTCTGTAGCTTAAAGCATATACATACACATGCTTACCAAACTTCATTATTGTAGCCATTTTAATCATTAGCTCGACCGCAGGTACCGCCTATGCCGACATCCGACACCTCGCAACCAAATAACCCCAGGGGGGCCATGATGGTCCTCCCAAGGGGGTGGTCATATTATGTAGGTTGGAACAATCTTAGAAGGGACCCCACCACAGCAGGCAATAGGTGGATACAACGTTCTCTGTAAAGGATTGCAAAATTGTAGCATAAGCATTGAGGGCAAATAAGATAAATCTTAAGGTAAGGGTCAAATGCCCTTACTGAGTTGCCATATCCCTGATTAGGCTGATAACCCCTTTTATTCAAGTGTCAACTATGGTGAAAAACGAAATACCATATCAAACTTATATATTTAGCAACTCACTACAGTTATGAGAAGGTTAGAAAGAGGGGGGCAAAAGAGTCAGGGTAAATAATAGTTATTGGTTGATTTTGATTGCCAAACAGAAAAAGGGGGAATGAGAAGAAACAGAACCAATGAGTACAGAGTGAAGGATAATAATCATGGGGAGGAAATACTAAATAAGTAAGTATATATATATATATATACTTTAACTTATTTATAGTTATTTATTATATTATAATTTATGATTTTGTGTGTTAAACTTTATCATACCCAAGATGTTATAAAGAAGAACGCACAGTAAAAAAAAAATCATATGTAAATAGTTGATTTGGGCTGCTCATCCTTAAAAATTACATGCAAAATAATGGTACCGCTTTCTGCACCTAAAATCTGAAATAATCATACTGCCAGGGAGGTTAAACAAAAATGTTTCTATCTAAGGCACTAAAGTTTCATGTAAACCCTGCTCCACTCTCGAGCACGGCCACCCACTGACTGCATTTTAAGCCACGTGACATTTCTTAAATAGGTAAGGGGCGGGGTGAGGTGGCACTGCCCCCCTTTTTGTATGCTGGGGATGGGGGGAGGGGTGTCCCTGAATGGCAGTATGGAAATGTGGTCAAGCTAGGTGGCTGCCATTGCTAACCTCTCCTGAAAATGTTAACTGCCTGGCTGTATTGTAAACCTGACTTCAATAACCAAATCAAGAAGTGCTGGAGTTAGAAGATCCAAAAAACAGCCAGCCAAGTGACATTTACAGAGGAAGAGGTGAGCAATTTCTACCTCCATGTTTCTCCCCTGGAAGCTTTACTTTAACCACTTAAAGTGGAAGATTCATACCCCCTTCATGACCAGGCCCTTTTTTATGCAATACGGCACTGCATTACTTTAACTGACAATTGCATGGTCATACAATAAAACATTTTTAAAAATCAAATTTCTTCATAAACTTATGCCAATATGCAATCTGCTACATATTATTGGTAAATAAAAAACCCCAATAAGCGTATATTGATTGGTTTGCGCAAATATTATCACGTCTACAAACTTTGGGATATATAGTGGATTTTTTATTTATTTTTATTCTAGTAATTTGAGATCAGCAACTTCTAACGGGACTGCGATATTGGGGTGGATATCCTGACACTAACTGACACTTATGACACTTGGGACTATGGGAACCACAGACCCTAATACAGTGATCAGTGCTAAAATAAATGCCTATATATATATATATATATATATATATATATATATATATATATACAGTTGTGCTCATAAGTTTGCATTACCTGGCAGAATTTTACGATTTCTTGGCCATTTTTCTGAAAATATGAATAATAACACAACCTTTCTTTCACTCATGGTTAGTGTTTGGCTGAAGCCATTTATTATCAATCTACTGTGTTTACTCTTTTTAAATCATAAGGACAACAGAAACTACTAGGGATGTAACGATATCAAAATCTCACAGTACGATACAATTTCGATATTGACCTCACGGTACGATATTTATTGCGATATTGTGGAAAAGCTCACGGTATTGTTAAATAGCTCATGATAGTGTTTGTGATGATAATAGCGAAAAAATACCGACATTTATTCTGCTTTTGCCAGTCAACAGGCAATTTATTGTTGTATTTATGGATCCATGACAACATAAAACACTGATCACATAGTGCTTTTAAAGTGCAAGTTGTAGTCAGGAACATCAATATTCTGTATAGTAATATTTGGTTGCATAACTGATTCTTCTGTGCAATGTTCAAGTTAAGAAGCAGCTAGAACAATTGTAAACAAACAATAGGCAATTCCCTTTAAGTGCAAACAAAGATCAAGTTAAGTCAGGTTTAAATGTGCAAGGCAAATAAAGGCAGCCTTTTAAAACTGGTATTTAGGAACATAACTTAAACTTAAATAAAATAATCAGTCAAAAAGCCTTTAAAAAAAACACTGACCTATCATTTAGCTTATGTTCACGTTTTTCATCAGAAAGATCAAAATATCTACATTGCAAGAAAGGAAAAAAAAAAAAAAAAACAGTAAAAAAAATCCTTAAACTCTGGTCTATGTAGTTAACAATGATTTGTTCCACGGGACTGTGTTTATTCCTCTTGCTTTTTGACAGACACCTGTCCTTTTAATATTGTAACCCAACCACGACGATATCGAGACACGACCACGACCATATTGAGACGACCACGACGATACGATATCGCGATATCTTCGATATCGTTACATCCCTAGAAACTACCCAAATGACCCTGATCAAAAGTTTACATGCCCCAGTTCTTAATACCGTGTATTGCCCCCTTTAACATCAATGACAGCTTGAAGTCTTTTGTGGTATTTGGGGATGAGGCTCTTTATCTTCTCGGATGGTAAAGCTGCCCATTCTTCCTGGCAAAAAAGCCTAGAGTTCCTGTAAATTCTTGGGCTGTCTTGCATGAACTGCACGTTTGAGATCTTCCCAGAGTGGCTCAATGATATTGAGGTCAGGAGACTGAGATGGCCGGTCCAGAACTTTATTTTGCTGTAGCCAATGACAGGTCGACTTGGCCTTGTGTTTAGGATCATTGTTATGTTGGAATGTCCAAGTACGTCCCATGCGCAGCTTCCGGGCTTTTAGCTCACACATCCCCAAAACATCAGCAATCCAGCTCCATGTTTCACAGTAGGAATGGTGTACCTTTCATCATAGGCCTTGTTGACTCCTCTCCAAATGTCGTGTTTATGGTTGTGGCCAAAAAAGCTAAATTTTGAACTCATCATTACAAATGACTTTGTGCCAGAAGGTTTGAGACTTGTCTCTGTGCTGTTTGGTGTATTGTAAGTACATAGTTACATAGTTACATAGTTAGTGAGGTTGAAAAAAGACATCAGTCCATCCAGTTCAACCTATGATGTGTGTGTGTGTTTGCTGTTAACCGTACATTGTATACCCCTGTATGTTGTGGTCTTTAAGGTGCCCATCTAATAGTTTTTTGAAACTATCAATGCTCCCTGCTGATACGACTGCTTGTGGAAGAGAATTCCACATCCTTACTGCTCTGACAGTGAAGAACCCCTTACGTATTTTAAAGTTAAACCGCCTTTTCTCTAGTTTTAGTGAGTGGCCACGTGTCTTATTGTATTCCCTTTCTCTGAATAGTTTGTTCCTTATGCAAGGGTCGCCAGTACAGTATTTGTACATTGATATCATATCCCCCCTCAATCGTCTCTTCTCCAGAGAGAATAAGTTCAGTGCTTGTAGTCTTTCCTCATAGCCGATGCCCTCCATTCCCCTAATTATTTTTGTTGCCCTTCTCTGGACTTTCTCCAGTTCCAGCACATCCTTCCTGAGGACCGGTGCCCAGAACTGGACAGCATACTCTAGATGTGGCCAGACCAGAGTCTTGTAGAGAGGGAGAATAATCTCTTTATTTCTGGAGTGAATCCCCTTTTTTATACATCCCAGTATTCTGTTGGCTTTGCTTGCAGCGGCTTGGCATTGCATGCCACTGCCAAGCCTGTTGTCTACCAGTACCCCCAGGTCCTTTTCCATCCTAGACTCACCCAGAGGTTCCCCCCCTAGTGAGTAGCTTGCTTTCTGGTTTCTGGCACCCAGGTGCATTACTTTACATTTTTCAACATTAAACCTCATCAGCCATGTAGTTGCCCACCCCATTATTTTGTTCAGGTCTGCTTGTAAGGTTTCCATATCCTGCATAGAAGATATTGACATGCTTAGTTTAGTATCATCCACAAATACTGAGATTGTACTAGATATCCCCTCCTCTAGATCATTTATGAATAAATTAAACAGGATTGGCCCCAGGACAGAACCCTGGAGGACCCTGCTTTCCACACCCGCCCAATCCGAGTACTCCCCATTAATCACCACCCTTTGCAACCTCCCCTGAGATACTTTGTGGCATTTGCCTAGTAATGGCGTTCTTCTGGCGACTCGACCATGCAGCTCATCGTTCTTCAAGTGCCTCCTTATTGTGCATCTTGAAACAGCCACACCACATGTTTTCAGAGAGTCCTGTATTTCACCTGAAGTTATTTGTGAGTTTTTCTTTGCATCCCAAACTATTTTCCTGGCGGTTGTGGCTGAAATTTTAGTTGGTCTACCTGACCGTGGTTTGGTTTCAACAGAACCCCTCATTTTACACTTCTTGATTAGAGTTTGAACACTGACGATTGGCATTCTCAATTCCTTGGATATATTTTTATATCCCTTTCCTGTTTTATACAGTTCAACTACCTTTTCCTGCAGATCGTTTGACAATTCTTTTGCTTTCCTCACTAACCACTAACCATGAGTGAAAGAAATGTTTTTGTGTTATCATTCATATTCTCAGAAAAATGGCCAAATATATATATAATATATATATATAAAATAACTTTTTATAAAAGTATAAAAAAAATGATACTGGCTGGGAAGGGGTTAAACATCTAGGGTGATCAAGGGGTTTAAGTGTGTGCCTGTTTTTGTTTGCTATGTTGTGGTTTTACACCCCCTACCTGGAAGTGCCAGATCATTTACCTAACGCGCAATCTGGCATAGAGGAACCGCTCTGCCGCCGTGCATCTAAGTGATGCAGTCGGTAAGCGGTTAAAGCCCAACTCTGAGAAATCTAAAGAGTCTCAGGCACCACTGCAAGGGTTAAAGTGGTTGTAAAGGCTGAAGGCATTTTCTGCGTTAAGGTAAAAAAAAACTTCTATTGTCAGTTGCCCCCCTAGTCCCCCTGTATGCTTTCCCGAGCCTGATCCCAGTCCAGCACTCTGCATGATAGCAGCATCGCTGTTCTTTATCTTCACACAGGACATAGATGCAGCAACGGGAGCCATTGTTGTCAATCAAGCCCAGTGAGAGAGCCGAGCCGCACTATGCGTGTCAATAGAAACACACAGCCTAGCTCAGGAGCAAGCCCACACATCTGCCCCCAATAGCAAGTGTTTGCTATGGAGGCAGAAACTGAAGAGGAGGAGCAGACAGCGCCAAAAGGGGACCCAAGAAGAGGAAGTTCGGGGCTGCTTTGTTCAATACCATAGATAAGTATAATATGTTGGTTATTTTAATGACACGTGAGGTATCGCCACGCACGCTAGAGCAAGAGCAAAAATTCTAGCGCTAGATCTAGATCTCCAACTCAAAACAGGTTACCTGTAAAGGCATTTGAAGTGTCGCCGATGGAGATTTTTAAGTAATGTAGTTTGTCGCTATTCCTGGAGCATGCACAATTTTAAAGCGTGGCATGTTGGGTATCTTTTTACTTGGCGTAACATCATCTTTTAAGGTATACAAAAATAATGGGGTATATAATGTGTGTGTTATTTTTTAATTAATTAAAATGTATTTTTTCCCAAAAAAATGCGTTTGAAAAACCGCTGTTCAAATACCAGGTGACAAAAAATTGCAACAATTGCAAATTTATTCCCTAGGGTTCCTGATAAAAAAATATATTACGTTTGGAGATTATAAGTAATTTTCTAGCAAAAAATACTAATTTAAACTTGTAAACAAAAAGTGCCATAAGAGGCTTGGTCTTTAAGTGGTTAATATCTTTTGGCTGCAGTATGATGGCATTCGGTGGATTGTGTCATACCACACTGCTGAAAAAAAAGTACTGCATGCCCTACATTTATTTCAGTGGATATCACCGCAGCATAGTGGTGTGAACTAACAGAAGGGAACAAGGCTTTGCTTTTTCTGTGCGTTGGGTCTACTTTGGGAAAGGCTGCCCAGCACAGACCAAAGCATCTAGTGTGAACAGGTCCTAAAGCAGGGGGTCTTCAAACTATGGACTATGGACTATGGTCCAGTTGTTTAGGAACTACAATTCCCATCATGCCTAGTCATGTCTGTGAATGTCAGAGTTTTACAATGCCTCATGTAGTTTTGCAACAGCTGAAGGGCCGTAATTTGAAGATCACTGTCCTAAAGCGACCCTGTCCGGTTAAAAAAAAAAAAATCTTTATGGAAGGTCTCTGATAGAAGAATTATTTGGCTTCTGCCCTAATATGTGTATGTATGCACATGAATTAGGCATCTTAGATTGTCACACTTGTATAAAGTACTCTAAACCCATACTTAAGTAAAAGTACAAGTGCTTGATCAAAAAGTGACTTGAGTAGAAGTACTAAAGTATTCAACATTTTTTGTACTTAACCTCCCTGGCGGTATGATTATGTCTGGAATTACATACCAAAAGCGGTACAATTCTTTTCATGGAAATTTGGCGTTATGTATTATAGGCCTATAATTCTTAGTAATTACTGACTTAAACCTGACCAAAACAAGACTCTAGTAGACATCCCAGATGTGATAAATTTGAAACACAAACGCATGAATTATAATCGAATCAATAATATTATTTTATTATTTAATATATAATATATATAATAAAATTATATTATTGATTAGATTATAATTCATGCATTATATATTATATATAGATATATGTGTGTGTGTGTGTGTATATATATATATATATATATATATATATATATATATATATATATATATATACACACACATATATATATATATATATATATAATATAACGCATGAATTATAATTGAATCAATAATATAATTTTATATATATATATATATATGTGTGTGTGCATATTATATATATATATGCATATATATATATATATATATATATATATATGCATGCATATATATATATATATATATATATATATATATATATATATATATATATATATATATATATGTACATATATATAATATAAAGTGTGTTTTGTGTTTTGTGCAACGTTTTTTTTTTTTTTTTTTTGAATTTCCCTCCCTAGTTCCGCTCCCATGCAGCATTGCTGCTGCAGGGAACGGAACTAAGAAGTGATCGTACCGACGGAGGGACGGAGGAGCGGCGGGACTCTCGGCTGGCGGTCGCAGCAATGAGAGATCATCGCTGGATCGCCAGGATAAGGTAAGAGAACACCGCTGCGCTCTCTGCAATCCACCCCGAGCGTGACTCGGGGTTACCGCTCCTGATATGAAAAACCAACCCCGAGTCACGCTCGGGATTACCGCTAAGGTGGTTAAGTATTGCAAGTAGTTTTTTTTTTTAAATTTTGCTACTCAAGTACTAAAAGTACCAGTAGTTTTTTTAAAAAAAATTGCTACTCAAGTACTGAAAGTAAAAGTACAAGTACTGTGTTATGTAGTTATTAAAGAAAGAAGTCAAACGTTTGAACATCATATTGTTTTTTATTATTTCAAATGATTAACCTAAAGGACAATCACAATTCCTTGGCTGTAACTTTTTGTAAACAAAAACAGATAAAGTATGTCCCTCCCTTCCCCCTTTAAAGCATCCCTCCTTCTCTTCCCTGCATGTTTTTTTTTTCTCCAGAGCTTATTGGTGCGCAAAATCATATATAAACCAATGTGGTATACAACAATATATTCCAATAATGAAATAAAGGAAGAGTGTATGAAATCAAAGTCAATAAAAAGTCCATATATATAATGCCATAATGCCATAATACCATATATATGTGACAAAACAAGATGAATATATTTTCAAAGGTGCAGCAATCAAACAGGTGCTATTCCAAATAATAGGTGCAGACTCCCACCACCTTGTGGATTTCCCCCTTACCCGGCGGATGAAGGTAAGTGCAAAATAATATCCAAATAGACTCTTCCAGTGAAACAAAACTACAAAACCTGTGCTTTCAACTTCCCGTGAAAAAAGCAAAATCAGCCTCTTACCAGAAAAAATGTCTATGTATGCTTGTGACTCTCCTTGGTTGGGGGAGGTTCTCTTTCCCCTTAACAGCAGATATGTAGACCATTTTATTTATACATACAGTAGCATTTATTTTCGTATGCGCTGATTTACACATGACATTATACACATTTTTTTGAACTTCATGAAACCTGCCATCTACTGTTCTGGCAGTGGTCATTTTTATAATTGTAACTAGTAACTATGCAGCACAAGAAAAAAATATTGAAATCATCGAAAAAATGTAGTGAAGTAAAAGTGGAAGTAGGAGAAAAAAATTCTACTCTAGGAAAGTACAGATACCGCCTTTCGGTACTTAAGTACAGTAGTGAAGTAGTTCTACTTAGTTACTATACATCTCTGTAGATTGTAAGCTCCTTGAGGATGGGGACTGATGTGAATGTACAATGTATGTAAAGTGCTTGTCTGTATGCAACTAGAGGTCCTCTTTAAGAGTTGCTTAGAGGTAGAATGGTCATGTGAGTTCTCCTGTATATAGTGGGAGAAGTTAAGTCACGGGGAAAGACATCTTGAGGGCACAGAAAGAAGAGGATATCTGAAGGGTTTTAGTGTGCTCTCTCCTTCAGGGGAGGGCTTTGGAGAGCAAAATGGATGCAGCTCCTCTCAAATTAGGTTTTGAGATCCCAATGCACATGTAAAAAACAACGATGGAAGTGCAGCTGTCAGACTTCAGGCTGGAACCTAGGCATCAGCAGCTTTCAGAAGTGGCAAGATGGCTGTGGCTCCAAACAGCACCTCTCTCGGCTAGGTGATGACAAGAAGGGGGGGGGGGGATGTGCAGGGCCGCTGATAAGGCAGTACAGCTGGCCCTCATGTACCGGGCACCAGGCACATGCTGAGCAGCAGAGCTGGCAGTACTGACACCGATCCTCTTTTGGCTCCCCCTGTAATGATGCCAGCTTCTCCTCCTCTCCTTCCCTCCAGCTGCACTGCAGGGGGATCATTTTCAAGTATGTGTGTCCCCACCTCCTCCTGTTTGGTTCCCCCTTGTGAACCCCCCTTTCACCTTCAGATTGGGCCTGAGTACCTTTTGCTTTGCAGCACTGCCAGCTTCCCTCCTTTCCTCTCCTTCTTGCTGGCAGCTACTGTGGGCACATAGGAGGATCATTTCAGGATGGAGGACAGAGGCCAGTAAATATGTCATATTTATTAGCCCTTTTCTTTCCTGAATGAACACAGTGAGTGATTGGTACCAATCGCTCCTGTGTTCATTTATCACTGAAGCATAGTAAACTGTGTTTACTATGATTCAGTTTGTGAATGAACAGGAAGCCTCTAAATGCTTTGTATTCATTCATCTGTGCATCTGAGGCTGTAGAGAAGGGGATGGAGGAATCTATGTCCTCATTCCCTTTCTCTGTTCCAAAAGGAAAACGTCACCAAAGCTCCCCCTTCAACATGACAGTTAAAAAAAAAAACATTCTAAGAAAAAGGTAAAAAAAAAAAATGAAGGGCTCATTCACATGTGCTTTTCTCTTTGAAGAGCCTTTAGCATTTTAATTGCTCATCAGAGAACATTTGTTGAGGGATGGGGGGCCCTTTTAGGTAGGGTGTACAGGGGCCCTGGGATTTCTAACAGTCCTGGGGATGTGGCTACATGTTTCAAGGCAGACAGGATGGCCCCTTTATCAAACCATCCAACCAAACTCTGCTTCAACTAGCCACATGCCTGCTGAGCTCTGCAGCCTCACGGTGATCCTTTGGAGGTCTATATGGATCTATGACAAGCCTTGATCTACTTTTATCTAGTGAGTGCATTTTTATTGTCTTTTATGCTTTTTTAATAAATCACTACACATAGATGGAGGTGCCCTCTTGTGTTTGTTTTTTATATGTGACACCCCCTTTCTCTCCTCATTGGCTGACGGACTTTGATTGAGAGCAGCCGGAGCCAATGGTGCCGCACTGCTGTCTTAGCTGGACAGGGGAGGAGGGGAGTCTCGGGCAGCCGAGACGCTCCTGCAACATTGCTGGATCTAGAGGAACCTTAAGTAAGCATTAGGGGGGGCTACTGCACACAAAAGGCATTTTATCTTAATGCATAGAATGCAATTAGAAAAAAAACCTGCCTTTTCAGCCGCTTTAAGTTCCCTCCGTTTTAATACTGCAGGTTCCATAGGACTTCCACGCTTTAAGAAATATCATATGCCTGTGTCCCTTGAGGTGTAGTTACATCCTCGGACCCCTATGTCACTACTGAGTCAGTGCGTCGAAGATGGAACTATGGCATGAGTCTTTTCACCGTACCTGCTCTCTGGGTTCGGGATGTGTAAGATTTGCATTCTACACTTTTAACATTTTAAAGTGTAACTAAAGGTTGGATGAAGTAAGGAAGGATTATAACCTCCGTCAGTTTTTTTCTTTTTCTTTGCCATCTGTGTCCTTTTCGTGAGATTTCTTTTCACTTCCTGTCCCATAGTCAAAAGCGAGAGGAAATCCCTCCAAAGTGAGGGAGTCCTGGACTGGTGTGTCAACAGGGTCACCAGAAGTGGTGTCCTCATTGGAAGATTGCCTCTCCCAAAATTTGGGATTTTCTTTTGTTTTCGCTTTCAATAACACTAAACATGAAAAATAGAGAGGGTATGTCCCTAACCAGGACACAGACACAGCAATGAAAACTGTACAAACAAGTAGCAACCACCCCAATCTATAACTGGCCTGGTCTTTAACCGCTTGCCGACCGCCGCACGACTATTTACTGCGGCGGTCAGCCCCTCACAGGCAAAGCGACGTAGGACTACGTTGCTAGCCTGTGAGGCTTTAGGGAGCGAGCAATGCTCCCCCGAAGGCACGCTCCCGCTCGGTCATGGACCCCCCCCCGCGCGTGTGCCCGGCGGACCCGATGGTTCTGCTATGTAGGACCGTTGATCTCTGTTCTTACACATCAAGCCACATCCAATCACAGTTAGAATCACGCCCCTAGGGACACACTTAACCCCTCCCTCTCAAAAAAAAAGTTAACCCCTTCACTGCCAGTGTCATTTTTACAGTAACAGTGCATATGTATAGCACTGATTACTGTAGTAATGTCACTGGTAACCCCAAAGTGTCAAAAATGTCAGTCAAGGGTCCGATCTGTCCGCCGCAATGTTGCAGTCCCGCAAAAAAAATCGCAGATCGCTGCCATTACTCGTTAAAAAAAAACAACAAAAATGACAAAAATCTTTCCCTTAGTTAGTAAACGCAATAACTTTTGCACAAACTAATCAAAATACGCTTTTTGCGATTTTGTTTACCAAACATATGTAGCATAAAACAAATTGGCCTGAAATGTTAAAAAATTTTGATTTTTACATTTTTTTTTGGGAATTTCATATAAAAAAATTTGAAAAATATTGTTATTTTTGCAAAATTGTCGCTATTTTTTGTTTATAGCGCATGATCAAAAAATCTCACAGGTGATCAAATACCACCAAAAGAAAGATCTGTTTGTGGGAAAAAAAGGACGTCAAATTCGTTTAGGTACAGTGTCGCACGACCGTGCAATTGTCCATTAAAGTCACGCAGTGCCGAATCGCAAAATAGGCCCTGGTCAGGAAGGGGGTAAAATCTTCCGGGGCTTAAGTGGTTAATGCAAGGAGCACGTGGAAGGGTAACAGGTCAAAAAACGAACACAGATCTCTAGCTCACTTACCAGTCAGGCTGCAACAAACCGAATTAACCCTGTCTAGCAGTTCATGGTAAAAACAAAGGGTTTAGTTTGCACATATTTGCAAATACATGTGTAAGCTGCAGGGGCCATGTCACAGCACCCCAGTAATAACTGATCATATGTGCAGCATGATAACAGCTGTAGATTAAACAGAGCCCAAGATGGCAGCTTCCTTGGCTCCTTATAGGTACAAGGACACAATGTGTCTGAAATATGAGGAAATTTCCCTCTGTCCACCCACAGCACCAACAAGTAGAAGAAATAGTAGGAGTCAATTTTTGAAGACGGTGTGGTGTAATGTATGCTCTCTGGCAGTGTATCTCCACCAAGGACCAGAGAACCCCAGGGGTTCTTCCTAAGGGGTTCCTTGAGTGGTGAGTAATTGTGGATTGATCTCCCACCTACACTGACCACCGATGCAGGAAGTTCAATTTTCCACCCATGTAAGGCCTCACTTCTACACTGACCACTAATGTTCGAAGTTTTTATTGTCTTAATTTCTTTTCTGCAGTTATTTATTTAAAAAATATTGCTGTACATTTTGAATGGGTTGGTAACAAACTGTCCTGTTCTGGGTGTCAGATACGCTAGGTATGCCACATTGATAATTCTTCTATTTGTTGTGCTCTAGGTGTAATCCCTTTTAGCAGGGTTTCCCAGAGAACCTATCAATGTACAAATAGTGTACTGGTGACCTTGGCATAAGGAACAAACTATTCAGTGAAAGGAGATACAATAAGACACGTGGCCACTCACTAAAACTAGAGGAAAGGCGGTTTAACCTTAAAGTGCGTAAGGGGTTCTTCACTGTAAGAGCGGTAAGGATGTGGAATTCTCTTCCACAAGCAGTCGTATCAGCAGGGAGCATTGATAGTTTCAAAAAACGATTAGATGGGCACCTTAAAGACCACAACATACAGGGGTATACAATGTACGGTTAACAGCAAACACACACACATCATAGGTTGAACTGGATGGACTGATGTCTTTTTTCAACCTCACTAACTATGTAACTATGTAACCTAAAAACAATTTTAAGGGTTTCTCAGGGATAAGAAATGGCCTCTCTATGGAGTAGCTTAAATTGCACCAGTCTATTTCTAGTAGACACTAGTTGTTTTAGAGATACTGTATACTTTATTGAGCTCTTCACATTGCTGTTGCTTTCATCACTTTGCATGATTTGGAATTATTTCCTTGCATTAGCCCACATTCTTTTTGCACGAATGACTCTTCCCTCTGGGCAGCTATCATACATTTTACAACCACATTTTGTTTTTTATAAAAACAGCCTTGGTTTTTTTAATATCACAAGGCATCAGACCTATATAGAAATTTCCCTGGAAATACAGCTGAATTCCCTCTGTTTATGACAGGCAGTAAACTTATTGGTGACTTAAAGTCTTGACAGAAGTGTGTCTGTTCTCATAACCCAAAGGCAAGGAAAACAGAAGAATATCATTCTGTAGGTTGGCAATGTATGTGATAGATATCCTTGGTTCATATCTTTGATCTGTGATGGTGCCTGTTTCCTGGAAATTCGTGAGAGGCTTATAGTAACACCAAACTCTGGTTTAAGTGCTGGTTCACACTGGTGCAATTTCTAATGGGACATAAGTCGCACAAAATCGCATTACAAGGGAAATCGTATTATGTTCAATGGTGCCCATTCACATCAATGCAACTCACGTCACGCGTGCAATTTTGGAAAAGGTTCCTGTGCTACTTTGGTGTGATTTCAGTGCCATTTGGCTTCATAGAATATGCTAACTCAATCTATAGTCGCATCAAAGTTGCACTACATAATTGCACTAAAAATCACATCAAAAGTGCATCACAGTAGTGTGAACAAATCGGCTGGTGTGCAATGCGATCTGGCTGAGATCAGCACATTGATGATGTTCTGAGCTTGGCGGATTGCTCTATTTCACACAGACATCTTATAAAGTTCAATTGCCGGCCTCGTGGTGCATGCAGTACTTTTTTTCAGCACATTATGCCCGCACACTATCGCAATACAGTGGTGTAATTCGGGCACATAAGAGATAAGGCATTTTGCATTATCTGTGTGGTGGGACAGGGTTGGAATAGCTGCTTAAATAAATAGACTGCTGTGCCCATGCAAATGAAAGCTCCAGAAAATGCAGAGATTAATTTAGCCTAAAGTCTGATTCCAGGTCCAAATAAAAATGCCTAATCCTATTTGATGCCGCTGATTGCAGTGTAGCACTACAACAGTTTTTTTTTTTCCCTATCTCTTTTTTGAAGAGGCCAACATGTGGCCGTCCATTCCTCTGCTGGAGCAAATTGTTTAACCACTTTACCACCGGAGGATTTTGCTGTCTTACGTCCAGGTCACTTTTTGCGATTCGGCACTGTGCAAATTTAACTGACAATTGCGCGGTCATGCAACGCTGTACCCAAACGAAATTTATGCCCTTTTTTTCCCACAAACAGAGCTTTCTTTTGGTGGTATTTGATCACCTGTGCGATTTTCATTTTTTGCAATATTAATTAAAAAAAGCGACAATTTTGAAAAAATAACAATATTTTTCTACTTTGACAGTTAAAAAATATCCAATATATTCAATTTTTTTCATATATTTAGGCCAAAATGTATTTAGCTACATGTCTTTGACAAAAAAAATTCTCAATGAGCGTATTTTTAACCGCTTTATGACCGGAAGGTTTTACCCCATTCCTGACCAGGCCATATTTTGCGATTCGGCACTGCGTTAAATTAACGGACAATTTCGCGGTCGTGCAACGCTGTACCCAAATTACATATATGTCCTTTTTTCCCCACAAATAGAGCTTTTTTTTGGTGGTATTTAGTCACCTTTGCGATTTTTAGTTTTTGCGCTATAAACAAAAAAATAGCGACAATTTTGAAAAAATAATAATATTTTTCACATTTTTTTATATGAAATTCCCCCCAAAAGATGCAAAAATCAAATTTTTTTATCATTTTAGGCCAATTTGTTTTCTGCTACATATTTTTGGAAAAAAAAAATCGCAATAAGCGTATTTTGATTGGTTTGCGCAAAAGTTATTGCGTTTACTAACTAAGGGAAAGATTTCTGTCATTTTTGGTGTTTTTTTTTTAACGAGTAATGGCGGCGATCTGCGATTTTTTTTTGCGGGACTGCGACATTGCGGCAAACAGATTGGACCCTTGACTGACATTTTTGACACTTTTGGGGGTACCAGTGACATTACTACAGTAATCAGTGCTATACATATGCACTGTTACTGTAAAAATTACACTGGCAGGGAAGGGGTTAATTTTTATTGGAGAGGGAGGGGTTAATGTATGCCTGGTGCTTTCTAACGTGTGTGGGGGGAGGTGACTGAGTGACACAGGGACAGATCGCATGTTCAGCTATGCTGAACCCTGCAATCTGATCCTGCCTGTCACTTAGGAGATCCGCCCGCTTTGTTTACACAAGCGGGCGGATTTCCACACTAGATCCCCGACGATCGGCCGTTCCTCCCCTGGCCCGACTCCCGCTGTAACTGAATACAGCGGGAGCGAGCCTCCGGCGGCGCGCGCGCGCCGCCGAGAGAGGGGAATGTCTGGTGACGTAGGTCTATGTCGCCAGACGATAACGAGCCACTTTGCCACAGTACAGTCAACGTGACTGGTCGGCAAGTGGTTAATGCCTTAGAGCCGGTTCACACTATTCCGACTTGTCAGGCGACTTGGTCGCCTGACAAGTAGCTCCCAATGCTGTGCAATGGAACTGTTCTAATCAGAGCGACTCAAGACTTAGAAAAAGGTTCCTGCACTATTTTTTGGCGAAGTCAGAGCGACTTGCATTGACTTCTATTATGAGAAGTCGTTTGCAAGCCACGATGAAGTCGCGCTGCACGGGCGACTTCAAAGTCGCCCAAAGTCGGGGCGACTTTGAGTCGGATTAGTGTGAACCGGCTCTCATTGTTTCTTGGTGGGTTTTTTTTGCTTTTCTCCCTCAGTTGTAGGTATTGGGTTCTGTATATGGAGGTTTGTATTTATTTTTTTTATATTGGTTGAACTAGATGGACTTTTTGTAACTTCCCTTCACTCTGTGCTGGCTGTTGTTCTGCGACTGAGGCCTGATGATTTTAATGGGAAGAAAACTTTGCTGGGGTGCAGGGAGAAGGAGTTTTTTAGGGGGTAGTGGGGGAGATTTTTTTCTGGAGGAATACGATTTTAATTTAAAGGTTTTTATTGAATTATTTCAAGAACATACATAAGAAAAGAAAGTGCTATACAACATTAATACAGCAGTTCAAAAGACCACAATGTGGCCGCATTGGCAATATAAACATCTTAGAATTGACATACGCTTCATCTGTTTACCCAGAAGCATCTACAGTAAAGTAGGGATGCAGGTAACACATTTTCATAACAAACCCAAATCAAATTAAAACATAAACACAGTAATGCGATATACAACAACAAACGGAGGCTAGTGTCTCCCGTCTCCCATTGTCCATGCTGGGTAAAGTAAATATACAGGCTCACCCCGTAGCCTCCGCTCCCGAGCACCCCCAAGGGGATCAAAACTGTGCCCGGGGGCAGAGACCACGAGGAAGAGCCGCTCCGTTCCTACATAGGTTACTGCTTAGCAATCATCTCAAGAGAATAAGGTGAGCTAGGTAGAGGATAAGTGTACCGTCCTGCGCTTAGACCAAGTTATCCAAGGTTGCCATTGCAGATTCGTGTCTCGTGCTGATTTATGTTTAAGGGAGAGAGTACGCTCAAACATGTAGTGCGTGTTTACAAGTTCAACAACCTCCTCAACGGTCGGCGGAAGCTCTCGTTTCCAAGCTCGGGTAATGACAAGTCTCGCTGCTAATAGGACATGAAGTGTGGTATGTCTCAGGTTTCCTGGAACTTCTTCTATCCCAAGTGATAATAGTGCTAAACTCGGATTACTTAAGACAGGCCTCTGTGCTACCTCCGAGATGACCGTAAATACACCACTCCAATAAGGGAGTAGTTTTGGACATTGCCACAGTGTGTGGAAAAGAGTTCCCTCTTCCCCACACATCCTCCAGCAGGTATTATCATACTTACTGTCAAATCTGTGTAGTCTCGAGGGGGTCAGGTACCATTTAAGAGAAATTTTTAAGGATAGCTCCCATAAACTGGAGCAGCTAGTAACTTTATGTACCGATTGGAGTGCCCCGGTCCATTGACGATCTGAGTAGGTTATCCCCAAGTCCCTTTCCCATTGAATAAGAGGGGTAGTTTTGGCGAATAGCGTTTTATGTTGAAGGTGGTTATAGAAGAGGGTGATTCCCTTTTGCTTAGTGGGTCCAGAAGCAGAGAGATATTTCCAGACTGAGATAGCAATGAATTTCGGCCATGGTGGGATCGAGCGCAGGAAATGGACTAATCTCAGATAAGTGAAGAAAAACGTGTGGGGAAGGTGGAATTTAGTTTGTAGGTCAGTGAAGGACAATAACTCGGTGCCCTGATACATTTCATCTATATATTCAATACCTTTCCTTCGCCAATCCACAAAATATGCACAGTCCATAAGGGAATGAAGTGCTGTAATGGGGATCCGAAGAGGAGATTGTGCAGTGGCTAAGGATCGTTGCACTAATAAATTCCTCCAGGCCATAGCCGCTGCTTTCATAAAAGGTGGGAAGTGTGAGGGTGTCTTAGCTCCTAAGGTAGTAGCCATAAGCCAGGCCTGTAGATCCTTTCTGATGCAATAGGAGGCCTCGACCAAACCCCAGAGGGTCGTGGGGACCGGCCGAAACCAATCCTGCAATTGGGTGAGAATAGACGCGGTGTAGTAATCTTGAATATCCACATAACCCGCCCCCCCCCACTGATCTATGTTTTATGAGTGTAGAGTGCGCACATCTAGGTTTTTTACCTTGCCAGATAAGTTTAGAAAGTATTGATTGAAGGGATTTAAAAAAGTATTTCGGTATGGGAATGGGGAGTGTACGGAATAAGTAGAGCAATTGGGGAAGATACATCATTTTAAAGGCCGCCAACCTCCCCAGCCAGGAGAACCCAGAGGAGTCTAATTGCTTGAGGTTATCTTGCAGAGTGGAGCGGGCTGGGATAAAATTGTGCTTAAATAACGTTTTGGCGGAAGCTGTTAGATGAACTCCAAGGTAAGAAATGCATTTGTCTTCCCATACATAAGGAAATTGCTGTTGGAGGAGATTACTCGTGATAGGATCTATCCCTATGCCCAGGATATGAGATTTAGATTCGTTAACTTTATAGAATGAAACATCACCAAACCATTTAAGAGTCCTCTGAATTTCCGGCAGGGAGGCGGAGGGATTAGTTACCATAAGGATAACGTCGTCAGCGAATAGACTGATTTTGTGGTGTTGGTCCGCTATACGGATCCCTGATATTTTGGGGTTAGAACGAATATGTTCAGCAAGCGTTTCCATATTCATGTTAAAGATCAGTGGGGAGAGAGGGCATCCCTGTCTAGTACCGTTAGTAATGCTAAATGGGATAGATATAGCTTCTGTAGTGCGTACTATTGCCGAAGGGGCGGAGTACAGGGCCATGATGGCATTATGTATAAACCCGTGGATGCCGAACTTATGCAGGACCGCCGAAAGGAATCCCCAATGGACCCTGTCGAACGCCTTCTCTGCGTCCAAGGAGAGGAGCAGAGAAGGCATTCCAGAGATGTCCGCTTGGTGGATAACATTGATAACGCGTCTCGTGTCGTCTGACGCCTGGCGGCCTTTGGTGAAGCCAGATTGGTCCTTATGGATAATGGAGGGAAGAAGGTCCACTAAAGTAGCTATCAATTTGGCATATATTTTCACGTCCATATTAAAAGGGAAATAGGCCTGAAATTCTGAGGTTGATTGGGCTCCTTGTGTAAGGTTCTGGCACTCTCAGTGCCTCCTATCACATTTATTCCGGGTGATTTCCATCTACCTAGACAGAAGAAACACATATAGGTGTGTTTCCCTTTAAGGCTGAAGCTGTCATCACCCAGCGCCGGACTAGATGGCTATTTAGGGCGTCGGTTCTCACTCACATGTGTTCGTTCAAACACCAGTACCTGGATACTAATCTTGCTTGAAGCTTCCATGCTTGCAAGCTCTCCTCGCTGACGAACCTCGCTGCGCTGATCCCTGCATCCTGCTACTGGATCATCCGCATCTCCTGAGCGATCCTTCGGCTATCGCTATTAGTGCTAAGTACCCCACAGGGGAAATCTCTATAGACTTGTACTAGGCTTACACTATTTAGCTCTGCATAGCAAGGACTGTCTTTTACATCGGCATAACTAGATTGCTAGCTCTTGAGGCTACTGCTACTATTTCCTGCACTGGGTTGATCTCTCCTGTATGCACCTGCTACTCTGTCATCTGTTATCATACATGATCGCTAACCCTTCCTGCATCCATCTGCACTGTCTCACCTCAAGTGTCTGTCACCTACCACTTTCACTCAAACCTATCCCTAAGACCTTTATCATTGTCTTACCACATGTATATAAAGTCACACTAGGAACCAGCTTAATTACTGTGTGTATTTACTGGCTGAAATAAGACCTTCCATACATGATGAGTCATTGAGGTTGGGATTGGTATCTCAGCATATCTCCTACATGACTACTGACGTGGAACTACTTCTGCAGCTGAAAATCCACACCTTATAAGAAACGCAAGGAACGTTACAGATTGAACGAACCCAAAAAATGGATTCAGCAGAAGTAGCCACTCAGGTGACACAATTAAAACAGCAGGTATCTGCGTTAATACACGCACTTGCTGAATTGAAAAACGACAATCAGGCTCTGTCGCAGCAGGTAATTAGACTGACACAACTTACCTCTGCACAGTCTCCTGAACCCAAGATAAATCCCCCTTTGGTATTTACAGGCGATCGCAAAAAATTTCGCGAATTTAAAAACGCATGTGAGTTACTTTTTTTGCTAAAACCTCGTACCTACCTTACTGATCACATTAAGGTTTGTACTATTATTTCTTACCTATCAGGCGATCCTCGAGCCTGGGCAGATTCTCTTTTTGAAAAAAACGACCAGCTTCTCAACTCCTATGCCTTGTTCCTGGCAGAGCTCACTAGCCTATATGATGACCCCAATAGGCAGAGTACTGCCGATCTTCAGTTAAGATCCTTGAAACAAGGAAAAAGGCCTGTAGAAGACTTTGTCACAGAATTCAAGAGATGGACCCTTGATTCAGGATGGAATGATGCATCTCTGAAAACCCAATTTAGGCTTGGCCTATCAGAAGCCGTCAAGGACGAGCTCGCCCGAGCAGAGATGCCAAAAACCCTGGATACATTGATACAACTCAGTATCACCATAGATAGAAGACTACGAGAAAGGAAGTCTGAAAAAATGAAAATGCCATTATCCAGTTCTTCTCAGAATTCAGCTATTGACCCCACTCCTAAACCCGCTCCAGGTAACCACAGACCCCGGCTACCTAAGGAAAAAAGGAGACCTAGTAGATATGGTGATCCTGCCTGGTCATGGTCCGAGCCTGCCTCAAACAGTCGACCTTGTCACTCTGACACATCCCATTTGGACCCTGATCCTACAGAGATGGATGAGTAGCCTATGGAGATTGGTGCCATACATGCTAGGTTGTCCTCACAAGAAAAAAGAGATCACAGGAGAATCTGTGGCCTTTGTTTTTATTGTGGTGAAGGGGGACATTTCATTACATTCTGCCCAACCAGACCCCATAGGCCTAAGGCTCTCCCAATGGAGGCCAGGCGAATCCGAAGGGTCTTCCCTGAAAAACAGCCTGGAAATTATCAAGGCTGTTGCCAGCCCTGTCCCTGTTCTATATCAGTGAAGGACACCCAGAAATTAACAAATATTGGAATAGATATTCCTTCAACTCCAGTGAACTTTATACCACGTTCAAAAAACCCTCCTGTACCACCTCCTGAGGATACTCCTATTTTTGCAAGCACATTTCTGGCTTCCGATGAAAATACAGAGATTCTTGCACCTGACTGCGTACGTGCTTCTAATGGCACGGTGGTATGTAGGAAGGATCTGAGGATGTTTGAAGAAGCATTGGTTTCTAGGTCTACTAGGATTACTTCGGATGGTTATGCGTCCGATTCTAGTGAGGGGTCCATGTAGCAGACACCCTAACAACAAGTGATCCGATTCTCATCGGTTACCAACCTGATCCGATTTTTATATCGGCAACAAGGGATCCGATTCTCATTGGCTACCAACCTGATCCGATTTTCATATCGGCAACAAGGGATCCGATTCTCAGATCGGTTACCAACCTGATCCGATTCTCATATCGGCAACCATTTTTTTTTTATCCGATTCTCGCATCGGAGACCAGTTTCATTCCGATTCTCATATCGGCAACAAAAAAAAAAAAAAAAAAAATTTTTTTTTTTCCTTCTGATTTTCGCATCGGCAACCAGTCTCATGTGATTCTTATATCAACAACCAGCCTTAGAGGCCTTCCGGAGCCGGCCTTACGGGGGGGGTAATGTAAGGTTCTGGCACTCTCAGTGCCTCCTATCACATTTATTCCGGGTGATTTCCATCTACCTAGACAGAAGAAACACATATAGGTGTGTTTCCCTTTAAGGCTGAAGCTGTCATCACCCAGCGCCGGACTAGATGGCTATTTAGGGCGTCGGTTCTCACTCACATGTGTTCGTTCAAACACCAGTACCTGGATACTAATCTTGCTTGAAGCTTCCATGCTTGCAAGCTCTCCTCGCTGACGAACCTCGCTGCGCTGATCCCTGCATCCTGCTACTGGATCATCCGCATCTCCTGAGCGATCCTTCGGCTATCGCTATTAGTGCTAAGTACCCCACAGGGGAAATCTCTATAGACTTGTACTAGGCTTACACTATTTAGCTCTGCATAGCAAGGACTGTCTTTTACATCGGCATAACTAGATTGCTAGCTCTTGAGGCTACTGCTACTATTTCCTGCACTGGGTTGATCTCTCCTGTATGCACCTGCTACTCTGTCATCTGTTATCATACATGATCGCTAACCCTTCCTGCATCCATCTGCACTGTCTCACCTCAAGTGTCTGTCACCTACCACTTTCACTCAAACCTATCCCTAAGACCTTTATCATTGTCTTACCACATGTATATAAAGTCACACTAGGAACCAGCTTAATTACTGTGTGTATTTACTGGCTGAAATAAGACCTTCCATACATGATGAGTCATTGAGGTTGGGATTGGTATCTCAGCATATCTCCTACATGACTACTGACGTGGAACTACTTCTGCAGCTGAAAATCCACACCTTATAAGAAACGCAAGGAACGTTACACCTTGCCAGGTTTGGGAAGAGTCACAACCATAGCCTTTAACATTTCGCCAGGGAAGGAAGAGGAAGAAGCTGCACTATTAAATACCCCTCGTATTAGAGGAATTAAGGAAGACTGAAATGTTTTATAATATTCGGCCGAATAACCGTCAGGGCCAGGAGATTTCATGTTGGGTAGAGCCAATATGGCTACAGCAATTTCTTGATCTGAAAAGGGACGATTGAGGGACTCCAGATCACTAGAGGTAATGGATGGCAGTTTAATGTGGTCAAGGAAGGAAGCAATGTCCTGTGGTGAGGATTGGTGTGTCATTGGGTCATCTCTGAGATTGTATAATGATGCATAGTATGAGCTGAAAGCGTTAGCTATGAGATTAGGCTTAAGCAATTTAGTCTTAGAATCGGGATAATGCATGTAGGGGATTTTGGACTTAAGTCTTTGCCCTTTAATACGCAGGGCCATTGCTTTGGTGGCTCTATTATTAGTGGAGTAAGCAGTGGCTTTCCACTTTTTAAGAGAAGTGCTAAATTTTTCCAGGAGGAAGGCTCTAAGTTCCTGCCGTAGGGCAAAGATCTGTGACTGCAGGGTAGGAGAAGGTGTTTTGTTATGTTGCGAGTCCAGGGAAGAGAGCTTGCGGGTAGGGTTGAGCGAACACCTAGATGTCCGTGTTCGACGGGTTCGGCCGAACTTTAAAAAAAAGTCCGGGTCCGTGTCCCGGACTTTTACCGAACTTTTCCCGGACGCCGAACCCCATTGAAGTCAATGGGGACCCGAACTTTAAGGCACTAAAATGGCTCTAAAACACCAAAGGAAAGGGCTAGAGTGCTGCAAATGGCAGCAAAACGTAATTAAGAGCATGGCAAGTGCTCTGCAAACAAATGTGGATAGGGAAATAACTTAAAACAACAAAAAAAAACAGAAAAATAAAACAATGTTCTTCTTCATCTCTGAAGGACGAGGCCCATATGGAGTAGGAGGGAGGTTAAGGTGGTGGTGGATGTGGCGGTGACATAGGCGTGCGCACAGGGTGTGCTGGGTGTGCCTGGGCACACCCTAATCACCTAGGGCACATAGCATTGCCAGTGAGGAGATGGGAAAGATCTCCCTGGGACCTGCTCTGCTCTATTTCTCCTTGCCTACAGGTACATGGCCCCGATACATTACTCTCCCTGCTGGCAAACACATGCATGTGTATTTCAACTTTGGGGTGCACACCTTAATGCAATAGGCTGCGCACACCTATGGGCGGTGTAGGTGGAAGCGGCGGTGGAGGAGGACCAGGGCCGGATTAACAGCATCATGGGCTTGGTGCTGAGGATTTTGAAGGGCCTTAGGGCCGTGCCTTGCCATGCACCCAGAGGAGGAAGGGTGCAGCCATGCATGCCTAATTCAACATGGGATGCTGTCTCTGAAGCCCATAAACACATCCATGCATCGCCAACTGTCCCTCCTTGTCCGGCCTTCACGCTGTGTGGGGAGGTTCTGAGGGTGCTGCCTGGGGAAGCGAGCATAGAAGCCAGACTTCTGTGTTTACAAGTGACAGAAGAGCGGTAACAGTGAATATGGCCAACCCGGGGCCTATATAAAAGGTAGGGGCCTGGAGCTGCAGCTCCAATAGCCCCTACATTAATCTGGCCCTGAGGAGGAGGACGAGGTAGCCAACACTGCTTCTTTTCACAAATTTTAAATGAGGGTACACCCCAAAAGAGTGAGAAAGAGCAAAAATGGAACAATGGGTGGGTAAGGTCGGTATCCATTGCTATTCTGCATAAGGTACGGAAAAGTCCCGTGGGATCCATGCCTGGTTCATTTTAATGAACGTGAGCTTGTCCACATTGTCTCTGGACAGGCGGCTGCGCTTGTCTGTTATAACGCCCCCAGCCGTGCTAAATACCCGTTCAGATAATACACTGGCTGCAGGGCACGCCAGCACCTCCAAGGCGTAAAGGGCAAGCTCAGGCCATGTGCCCAATTTGGAGACCCAGAAGTTGAAGGGGGCAGACCCGTCATTCACTACATGTAGGCGTGTGCACACATACTGCTCCACCATGTTGGTAAAATGCTGCCTCCTGCTAAGACGTTCCATCTGAGCTGCTGGTGCTGCTGTTTGTTGTGGCGTGCTGACAAAGCTTTTCCACATTTCGGCCATGCTAACCCTGCCTTCTGAGGTGCTGGCGGTGCCCTGGTTGCGTTGGCGACCTCCTCCTCCTCCTCCTCTGCCTTGTGCTTCCACTGTGGCCCCGCTGTCAGATGGGAATGCCAGCAGCATGGCGTCTACCAGCGTGCGCTTGTACTCGCGCATCTTGCGATCGCGCTCCAGTGAGTGAATTAAGGACGGTACGTTGTCCTTGTAACGGGGATCCAGCAGCGTGGCCACCCAGTAATCAGCACAAGTTAGAATGTGGGCAACTCGGCGGTCGTTGTGGAGACACTGCAGCATGTAATCGCTCATGTGTGCCAGGCTGCCCAGAGGCAACGAAAGGCTGTCCTCTGTGGGAGGTGTATGGTCCGTGTCCTCTGTATCCCCCCAGCCACGCACCAGTGATGGCCATGAGCTGGCCTGGGTGCCACCCTGCTGTGAACATGGTTCCATCTCCTCCTCCAGCTCCTCCTCCTCCTCATCCTCCTCATCCTCCAGAACTGTGCCCCTGCTGGACAATTGCGTCCCTGGCGTTTGCGTGTGCAGGAACCCACCCTCGGAGCCCCTTGCGAATGACTGCCCTGAAAGCCTTGGAAATGTTACCTCTTCATCCTCCTCCTCCTCCTCATCCTGTGCCACATCCTCTTCCATCATCGCCCGAATTGTTTTTTCAAGGAGGCATAGAAGTGGGATAGTTAAGCTGAGAACGGCGTCATTGCCACTGGCCATGTTGGTGGAGTACTCAAAACAGCGCAACAAGGCACACAGGTCTCGCATGGAGGCCCAGTTAAATTAAATAGCGGAATAGAAAATATGATCCAAAAAAAGTGTATGTATATCACACGTACACAACCACACTAGGCCCCAATTACTATTGTTTGTACCCCTAAAAGGCTAGATGAGGAGTAGGGGGAGTATGGAACAGGCAGCACCCTCAAACCTTCAGAAGTATGAGATGAACCCCAACAACTTGGAAAGGTGGATCTCTCTCACACGTACCGACACAGACTATCCCGCAATTCAATTGATCCTCAAAGGTTTTTATTGAATAGCGGAATAGGAAATATGATCAAAAAAAGTGTATGTATCTCGCACGTACACAACCACACTAGGCCCCAATTACTATTGTTTGTACCCCTAAAAGGCTAGATGAGGAGTAGGGGGGGTATGGAACAGGCAGCACCCTCAAACCTTCAGAAGTATGAGATGAACCCCAACAACTTGGAAAGGTGGATCTCTCTCACACGTACCGACACAGACTATCCCGCAATTCAATTGATCCTCAAAGGTTTTTATTGAATAGCGGAATAGGAAATATGATCAAAAAAAGTGTATGTATCTCGCACGTACACAACCACACTAGGCCCCAATTACTATTGTTTGTACCCCTAAAAGGCTAGATGAGGAGTAGGGGGGGTATGGAACAGGCAGCACCCTCAAACCTTCAGAAGTATGAGATGAACCCCAACAACTTGGAAAGGTGGATCTCTCTCACACGTACCGACACAGACTATCCCGCAATTCAATTGATCCTCAAAGGTTTTTATTGAATAGCGGAATAGGAAATATGATCAAAAAAAGTGTATGTATCTCGCACGTACACAACCACACTAGGCCCCAATTACTATTGTTTGTACCCCTAAAAGGCTAGGAGTAGGGGGAGTATGGAACAGGCAGCACCCTCAAACCTTCAGAAGTATGAGATGAACCCCAACAACTTGGAAAGGTGGATCTCTCTCACACGTACCAACACAGACTATCCCCCAATTTAACTGATCCCCAAAGGTTTTTGATTAAATAGCGGAATAGAAAATATGATCCCAAAAAAGTGTATGTATATCACACGTACACAACCACACTAGGCCCCAATTACTATTGTTTGTACCCCTAAAAGGCTAGGAGTAGGGGGAGTATGGAACAGGCAGCACCCTCAAACCTTCAGAAGTATGAGATGAACCCCAACAACTTGGAAAGGTGGATCTCTCTCACACGTACCAACACAGACTATCCCCCAATTTAACTGATCCCCAAAGGTTTTTGATTAAATAGCGGAATAGAAAATATGATCCCAAAAAAGTGTATGTATATCACACGTACACAACCACACTAGGCCCCAATTACTATTGTTTGTACCCCTAAAAGGCTAGGAGTAGGGGGAGTATGGAACAGGCAGCACCCTCAAACCTTCAGAAGTATGAGATGAACCCCAACAACTTGGAAAGGTGGATCTCTCTCACACGTACCAACACAGACTATCCCCCAATTTAACTGATCCCCAAAGGTTTTTGATTAAATAGCGGAATAGAAAATATGATCCCAAAAAAGTGTATGTATATCACACGTACACAACCACACTAGGCCCCAATTACTATTGTTTGTACCCCTAAAAGGCTAGGAGTAGGGGGAGTATGGAACAGGCAGCACCCTCAAACCTTCAGAAGTATGAGATGAACCTCAACAACTTGGAAAGGTGGATCTCTCTCACACGTACCAACACAGACTATCCCCCAATTTAACTGATCCCCAAAGGTTTTTGATTAAATAGCGGAATAGAAAATATGATCCCAAAAAAGTGTATGTATATCACACGTACACAACCACACTAGGCCCCAATTACTATTGTTTGTACCCCTAAAAGGCTAGGAGTAGGGGGAGTATGGAACAGGCAGCACCCTCAAACCTTCAGAAGTATGAGATGAACCCCAACAACTTGGAAAGGTGGATCTCTCTCACACGTACCAACACAGACTATCCCCCAATTTAACTGATCCCCAAAGGTTTTTGATTAAATAGCGGAATAGAAAATATGATCCCAAAAAAGTGTATGTATATCACACGTACACAACCACACTAGGCCCCAATTACTATTGTTTGTACCCCTAAAAGGCTAGGAGTAGGGGGAGTATGGAACAGGCAGCACCCTCAAACCTTCAGAAGTATGAGATGAACCCCAACAACTTGGAAAGGTGGATCTCTCTCACACGTACCAACACAGACTATCCCCCAATTTAACTGATCCCCAAAGGTTTTTGATTAAATAGCGGAATAGAAAATATGATCCCAAAAAAGTGTATGTATATCACACGTACACAACCACACTAGGCCCCAATTACTATTGTTTGTACCCCTAAAAGGCTAGGAGTAGGGGGAGTATGGAACAGGCAGCACCCTCAAACCTTCAGAAGTATGAGATGAACCCCAACAACTTGGAAAGGTGGATCTCTCTCACACGTACCAACACAGACTATCCCCCAATTTAACTGATCCCCAGAGGTTTTTGATTAAATAGCGGAATAGAAAATATGATCCCAAAAAAGTGTATGTATATCACACGTACACAACCACACTAGGCCCCAATTACTATTGTTTGTACCCCTAAAAGGCTAGGAGTAGGGGGAGTATGGAACAGGCAGCACCCTCAAACCTTCAGAAGTATGAGATGAACCCCAACAACTTGGAAAGGTGGATCTCTCTCACACGTACCAACACAGACTATCCCCCAATTTAACTGATCCCCAAAGGTTTTTGATTAAATAGCGGAATAGAAAATATGATCCCAAAAAAGTGTATGTATATCACACGTACACAACCACACTAGGCCCCAATTACTATTGTTTGTACCCCTAAAAGGCTAGGAGTAGGGGGAGTATGGAACAGGCAGCACCCTCAAACCTTCAGAAGTATGAGATGAACCTCAACAACTTGGAAAGGTGGATCTCTCTCACACGTACCAACACAGACTATCCCCCAATTTAACTGATCCCCAAAGGTTTTTGATTAAATAGCGGAATAGAAAATATGATCCCAAAAAAGTGTATGTATATCACACGTACACAACCACACTAGGCCCCAATTACTATTGTTTGTACCCCTAAAAGGCTAGGAGTAGGGGGAGTATGGAACAGGCAGCACCCTCAAACCTTCAGAAGTATGAGATGAACCCCAACAACTTGGAAAGGTGGATCTCTCTCACACGTACCAACACAGACTATCCCCCAATTTAACTGATCCCCCAAAGGTTTTTGATTAAATAGCGGAATAGAAAATATGATCCCAAAAAAGTGTATGTATATCACACGTACACAACCACACTAGGCCCCAATTACTATTGTTTGTACCCCTAAAAGGCTAGGAGTAGGGGGAGTATGGAACAGGCAGCACCCTCAAACCTTCAGAAGTATGAGATGAACCCCAACAACTTGGAAAGGTGGATCTCTCTCACACGTACCAACACAGACTATCCCCCAATTTAACTGATCCCCAGAGGTTTTTGATTAAATAGCGGAATAGAAAATATGATCCCAAAAAAGTGTATGTATATCACACGTACACAACCACACTAGGCCCCAATTACTATTGTTTGTACCCCTAAAAGGCTAGGAGTAGGGGGAGTATGGAACAGGCAGCACCCTCAAACCTTCAGAAGTATGAGATGAACCCCAACAACTTGGAAAGGTGGATCTCTCTCACACGTACCAACACAGACTATCCCCCAATTTAACTGATCCCCAAAGGTTTTTGATTAAATAGCGGAATAGAAAATATGATCCCAAAAAAGTGTATGTATATCACACGTACACAACCACACTAGGCCCCAATTACTATTGTTTGTACCCCTAAAAGGCTAGGAGTAGGGGGAGTATGGAACAGGCAGCACCCTCAAACCTTCAGAAGTATGAGATGAACCCCAACAACTTGGAAAGGTGGATCTCTCTCACACGTACCAACACAGACTATCCCCCAATTTAACTGATCCCCAAAGGTTTTTGATTAAATAGCGGAATAGAAAATATGATCCCAAAAAAGTGTATGTATATCACACGTACACAACCACACTAGGCCCCAATTACTATTGTTTGTACCCCTAAAAGGCTAGATGAGGAGTAGGGGGAGTATGGAACAGGCAGCACCCTCAAACCTTCAGTATGAGATTGTGTTCACTGTACCCCACAAAGATTGAGTTCACTGCACCCCACAATGATTGTGTTCACTGCACCCCACAAAGATTGTGTTCACTGCACCTCACAAAGATTGTGTTCACTGTACCCCCCAAAGATTGTGTTCACTGCACCCCACAAAGATTCTGTTCACTGTACCCCACAAAGATTGTGTTCACTGCACCCCAAAAAGATTGTGTTCACTGCACCCCAAAAAGGATGTTGTTCACTGCACCCCAAAAAGGATGTTGTTCACTCCACCCCAAAAAGATTGTGTTCACTGCACCCCACAAAGATTGTGTTCACTGCACCCCAAAAAGATTGTGTTCACTGCACCCCAAAAATGATTTTGTTCACTGCACCCCAAAAAGGATTTTGTTCACTGCACCCCAAAAAGGATGTTGTTCACTCCACCCCAAAAAGATTGTGTTCACTGCACCCCAAAAAGATTGTGTTCACTGCACCCCACAAAGGATTTTGTTCACTGCACCCCAAAAAGATTGTGTTCACTGCACCCCAAAAAGGATGTTGTTCACTGCACCCCAAAAAGGATTTTGTTCACTGCACCCCAAAAAGATTGTGTTCACTGCACCCCACAAAGGATTTTGTTCACTGCACCCCACAAAGATTGTGTTCACTGCACACCAAAAAGGATTGTGTTCACTGCACCCCAAAAAGATTTTGTTCACTGCACCCCAAAAAGATTGTGTTCACTGCAGCCCAAAAAGATTGTGTTCACTGCAGCCCAAAAAGATTGTGTTCACTGCAGCCCAAAAAGATTGTGTTCACTGCAGCCCAAAAAGATTGTGTTCACTGCAGCTCACACACAGAAAAATGGATGTGGATCACTGACACCTGCCTATCTCCAATCCCACACCACACAGCAATATCGATTGTAGTTTGTAGAACACAGTTTCCCTAAAATTCAGCAGACTCTGTCCCTAACAGGATTGAGAAGAGATCGTAGATCAGGATTGAGTGCAGACCCCACCCCCCACACAGCAATATCGATTGTAGTTTGTAGAAGACACTGACCCTATATAATTCAGCAGACTCTATCCCTAAAATGCCTACAACTCGCCCTGCCTAAACACTCCGACCTGTCCCTCAATTCTATCCGGACACAAATGTTTTTTTCCTGCCTATCTTTCCCTAATCAGCAGCCAGCACGTTGATGTGTGCTCTGTCCCTGAATCTAAGCAGCATAATGACGCCGCTGCGGCTGCCTCGAACTTATAAAGACTTGGTCACATGCTTCAGACGGCCAATCACAGCTACTGAGACATTTGCAGGCATGGCTGGGATGGCTTAAGGCACACCAGTTAAACGATTGTTGATTGGCTGTTGAAAGCCCGCCATGAAAAGAGCGCCAAAGCATGCAAAACCCGGAAATAAAACGACCGAACACGGATTTTTACCCGAACATACAGTAAAGTGTCCGTGTCCGTGTTCGGGTACAAAAAATCCAATTATTCGGTACGAACACGAATAATACAGTCCGTGTTCGCTCAACACTACTTGCGGGTAATCTCGTCAATTTGCTGTGTCCTCCTCTTCCTGTCCCTGGCTCCTAATTGCATGAACACCCCTCTCAGGACCGCTTTGTGAGCATTCCACACAACCAGCGGATCAGAATCAGGTTGTAAATTGTCAGAGATATAATTGTCAAGATGTATTTGGATTTCTTCAACATATGACGGGTTAGAAAGTAGGTGATTGTGCAACCTCCACACAAAGGTGGAGTATACCGGTGGACCATGGGAAATTGTAATACTTAGTGGAGAACAATCCGACCAGGTGGCCGTGTGGAGCTCAGCAGCCGAGACTGCTTATCAGAGATACACAGATCTATGCGCGAGTAGGTGCCGTGACGCGGGGAGAGGAAGGAGTAGTCCCTCTCCGACGCATGACAGCACCTCCACACATCATAGAGATCATTGGACCAAAGAAATTTAGACAAAGAAGAATTATGTCGTTTAGACACTGCAGAAGAGTCTAATGCGCTGTCCGGAGCTAGGTTGAAGTCTCCACAGATGAGGAGGTTGCCAAATTGAAGTGCTTTAGCCTTACCTATTACAGAACGTATGAAAGGCATTTGGTGGCTGTTTGGTGCACACAAATTTACGATAGTATACTGTCAATAGAGCATCTGAGTATGATGTAGCGCCCCTTGGGGTCCAGGATAGAATCATGGTGCTGGAACGCCAGGGAGTGCTTGACGGCCAGAAGAACTCCCTTACGCTTCTTTTTCCCAGATGCCATATAGATAATAGAAAAGTTCTTATGGCTACATTGTGGAGTAGCCGAGCTAGCAAAGTGCGTTTCTTGTACACAGATGATATCTCCCTTAAGTGAGCAGGCTGTGGACCACAGAGAGGCCCGTTTGGCGGGGTGGTTCAAGCCCCTGGCATTGATGGACACAATGGAAAACGACATCGCTTATGGATCGTGGAAGGCTGAACCAGTGCCAGGAAATGTAGGTACACAGAACAGTAGGTAGTTACAGGTACTTTACCAGTATGAGTAAGGCTGGATGGGAACTTTAGCGGTACTGTAGGTGGATGTGCAGGACCAGAGGAGACGGTGAGCTCGCAGCCGGAGTGGGAACGGTGGTCACTCCTAGATCAACACACTAGGTATGAAGAGTCAGTCGCTGAAATACTGCGGTGAATCAAAACGTCCAAGTCAGCAAAATTTGCTTCTGGTGGTAGAAATAAAAGAGTTACAACAAGAGAAAACGTGCACAATTGTGCACCGGCACGGAAGCTGAGTACAATACTTTGCGGTTGTGAACAAGAAGTGCCAAAACTCAGCAAGTGTAACCCTGTGTCAGGCTTGCTGAAAACAAAACGGGGGTTTTCCACGGAGGTGGAAGAACAGAACGTGAGGTAAAGTAGGTAATCACACATTTGTAGCCCGGCTGGACTAAGTAAAGCTATGGAGGGGTAGCTCTGAACTCACATTTAAAACCTGAAGTTTGGGGACCCCTGTTGCGGTCTGGATCTAGGCGGCGGGGGTAGCCTTGCCCCCTCATGGGAACCTTTAGGGAGCTCTGGAATGATACCCCATGAGTGAAGTAGCTTCATTCCTCCTTCGATGGTGGAAATAGTGTGGGGAATGCCGTTATGCGTAACCATAAGCGTGGCAGGATGACGCCATTTGTAGATTAGTAATTTTATGGTTGAAGAGAGCCTTGGTCAGGGTCTTCAGTTGCCTTCGCTGCTGAAGAGTATGTTGAGACAGATCTGCATACAGCTGAATAGCTTCATATGGAGCTGGCAATGTGCCCATTTTCCTAGACACTTGAAGAATCTGTTCCTTAGCCGGATAAAAATGTATACGCAAAAGTACATCCCTAGGAACATAGTCTTCTAGGTGGCGAGGCCTAGGGAGCCTGTGGATCTCCGATCAATAGTCAACTCTATAGGTGTCAGCCCTGGGACCATAGCGGAGAACATAGTAGTTGCATACTGTTGCAGATCAGCAGGTTGCACAGACTCAGGGATGCCTCTAATTTTAATATTGTTACGGCGAGAGCGATCCTCAAGATCCGCCAATTTATGCTTAATCCAGTCAGTATTGTCTCTCTGTTCATTGTAAGCATCAATGAGATCGTTTACAGTGTCAGTGCATTCCTCCATTTTGTCTTCTATGTGTGTCACCCTCCTGCCCATCTGCAACATCTCACTGGAAAACTTCTGCATAATGGTAGTCAAGTTTGCCATCAAAGATGATTGGAATGTCATCAACATGTTTTTCATAGTGGTGTCTAGCACCGGTTGCCCCGTAGTAGGGAATGCAGCTATTGAAGATTGCAGCGTCGCCATGGCACACATGTCTGGAAGCGGTGTACTCACTGCGGGGTCAGACATATCCTCCAGTTCCATTCTCATGCGGGTCTTAGCGGGGCTGCCCGTGACCGGGGTCGCTGGAGAGGATGAAGCAGTCGTTCGGTCATCCGGGATCAGCGGCAGCACGTCAGGCAGATCTGTGTAGGCCGCGGCATCTCCCCCCTCAGCAGGCGCGGCGGCGCCATCTTGGGATTTCCCGGGCCTCGCTGGCGGCCTAGAGAAGAAGGCCTTAAGTTTAGTAGGTCCCCTCTCATCTTTTCGTTTACGAGACGACATCTTCCCAAGAGGTCAGGAGTGCCAGTAGAGTGAATTTGGAGAGTCGCTGTCTGTTTGCTGCCCCGATGCTGGTGGATTGTCCGGCCGGTTACAGGGAGCTCTCAGCTCAAGCAGCCATTCAGCTCGCGCGCAAGCCACGCCCCCCCCCCCCCCCCGAGGAATACGATTTTAGATGAGCGGAATAAATTATGTATTCATGCTTTGGAAGAGAGAGAAAATGGGGGTGAATTGGCGACTATTTTTTTTGCACACATATTGTCACCTTTGGTAATCTGCTGCTTGATACCCATCAATGGGTATGCCTTTTTTGGTAGCTGGTAATCACTACTAACCCTCTCTAACATTTTCAGTCACTTGGGGTAGATTTTCTCTCATTTCTTGTCTTGTCTCTAAGGTTGGAAAGCTTAAAAAATGTATTGCTTTTTGGTCTTTATGTGACTCAAATGTATCATATATTCATAAACTTTCTTCTGCATCCTGGAGTAAAAAAATATTAACTACTTTAGGCCCCATTCACACCTGAGCGTTTTGTAGCTTAAAGCTCGAAGCTACAAAACGCTGGAGGAGAAATAATCAATGATTCCCTATGGAGATGGTTCACATCTCCACTCCAAGTCGCCTGAAGCATGAAGCTCGACAAAGTTCTTGAGCTTTTCTTGTAGCTAAAATCGGGCAGATTTGGGCATGTTTGGAGCATTTTTACTTCCATAGAAGAACATTGAAACGCGTGATTTGCAAGTTTTTGTGCATTGTTGCGCGTTTTGTCACGCAACTTGGTGCTTTTCTTGAACAAATGAAAAGTTACCTCCCAAAAGGAAATGACAACATTTTAAGCAGGAAGTCCCAAAGCAGCCATATCACACCTGGAAAAATGGAGGATTTAACCCTGTTTGATCCGGAGTCATTCATACACATGGTCAAGGAGCACCCTTGCGTATACGACAAGAAGGACACAAATTACAAACGCAGGGCCAAGAAGAGGAGGGCCTGGGACAATATTGGCAAGCAGGTTTTAGCAGACTGGAATGCTTTTGTTGCAAATGTGAAAGATGACAAGAATAAGTTTAGCAATCATTCTGCATATGTTTAGAAATGTCACTGCAAGGTATTTATCTGATTGCATGTTTGAACTGAGTTTAGCATGCAGGCTACTTTTATTAATCTTTGTACCCCATACAGCTTACTCTGACAGGCCCCTATAGGTAAATATAGCAAATATTCTCTTTTAACCACTTCCAGACCAAGCCCATTTCTGACACTTGTTGTTTACAAGTTTAAATCAATATTTTTAGCTAGAAAATTATGTAGAACCCCCAAACATTATATATTTTTTCAAGCAAAGACTCTGGAGAATGTAATGGCGGTCGTTGCAATATTTTTTGTCATGCGGTATTTGCGCAGTGGTCTTTCAAATGCCTTTTTTTTTTTTGGAAAAAATGAATTTCGCCACATTTAAAAAATACTAAACAGTAAAATTAGCCCAATATTTTTATATATTGTGAAAGATGATGTCACGCCGAGTAAATAGATACCTAACATGTTACGGTTTAAAATTGCGCACACCAATGGAATGGCGACAAACTGCGGTACTTAAAAATCTCCATAGGCGACACGCAGGAAGTGTTTAATTAAGACCAGTGACGATAACAGAAGCAATGGAGCATTTCATCTGGTAAACAAATATGGTAAAAAAATATTAAAAAATAGCAACAAATGATGTAACAGATGACGATGGAGCATTTCATCTGGTAAACAAATATGGTAAAAAAATATTAAAAAATAGCAACAAATGATGTAACAGATGATGATTTTTCCTATTGGCTGATAAAAGACCGCCAAAACTCAAAAACGCCTGCAAAACGCCAAATACAAACACGCAAAAATGTGGTAAAATCGCAGTAAAAACGCAATCTGTGTGAATGCAATGCAGCCTTAATACTAGGTACTTTTACCTCTTTCCTCTTTACCCATATGAAATTTTTATCTTTTTTTTCACACAAATAGAGCTTTATGTAGGTGGTATTTAATCACCACTAGGTTTTTTTTTTTTTTTTTCCAAATATTTTGCTAACATTTTTAAAAAAAAAAAAGAAAAGTCTGGGAAACAAAATTTGCACTTTTCTTTGTTTCTGTTATAAAATTTTGCAAATAAATAATCTTTCCTGTCAGTCTCCATGGCAGCCTACGTGTGGGTTAACCCCGCCTCCACTCCAAGGGTATAGGACCCCCCTCCAATAAATTTCAGCTCTCAGGTACAGCAGGTGTTCCTTTTTTTGTCCTCCTCCAAGGACCTACAATTCTGATGTCTTACTTTGTCCGGCTTACCTCAGGATACTTTGGATGGTGTCTGCATGTCCAGGGCCCAGCCACGGGCGGGTGAGTGACATTTAAATTCCCCTGCTCTCTGCGGTTGACTGAAGCTTGGCCGGCATTTCCTGACATGGGTCTGAAGATTCGCATTGCATCCCTTCATGGCAGCGGTATTTGTCATTTATGTGCACCTTGTTTGTCTCTTTTTCTATCACTTTGCAGTGTTTGTTTGGCCCCAATGGCGCTGGAACGCTTCCTGCGTTCCAGCAACCCTTCCTCTTCCTCCTCTGCCTCTTGCGTCCAATCGGTGGACGCTTCGTAGTCCCGCACATGCGCAGTACGTCGCGAACGAAGCCGAGGCTTGGTTCGCGCATGCGCATTAGCGATCGCGGCCGCATCACCGCTGACGTCATTCCGGCGGGAGATTTAAGAAGCTGACGGTTCCCCTGTACTTTGGGAAAGTACTGCGGGCGTTGTGGCAGCTTCCCTGTGTCTCTGGATTCCTTGCTACAGGTATGTGCAATGGATACTTGACTGCAGAGGGGGGGGGGGGGCGGATGGTTGCTACCTCACAATGTATCTCTGACATGGTGTCTGATATGTATTACCATTCTTTATCAGTCTGGTTATTGGCCTGAAGTATGGATCCTGCGTCACCGCCCTCCTGTGGCCAGCCCTCTCAACAGGTGGGTGCTGGCGTTTTTCAGGGGGGGGCGGGGGAGGGCTAGCTGGTCCCTGTTTCATGGCTAAATCCAGTGTCTCCCCGATTTTTCTCTTTTTCCATCAGCTCTTCCAGGCCTGATTTGTCACAAGAAAGAGACCCTGTCAGACCTCGTGGGAGTTCATCCTCCAGATCAAAGCGCCATGAATCTCCATCAGGGAGTAGGCAGCAAGGGAGACGCTCTTATTCCTCCCCCAGACACCATAAACAACACCAGAGTCACCGCACATACCAGAGAGCCTGTTGGGGTTGTGGGGCGCATGTCCCGGAGGACAAGTCCCTATGTGAGCTATGTTTTGCTCAAGCAGCCGGTGAGAGGGTGCACGAGGACCATGGATTGGAATCTCTAGTGAAGAGAATAGTGCAACAGTCCCTGAAAGAATGGGGTACGGTCCCACCACTTGGTCCCACTACATCCAGTTCTCCAGCGGAAGTGCAGGAAGATCAAGGCCCCTCTCAACCGAGCATTACTTCTGCAAAATCATCTGACAGTGATTCGGAAGAAGAAGGGGCAGTGGGCGGCTTTGAGTTTGCCCTGGTTTCACCCCTGATCAGAGCCATTAAGGAAGCTCTAAGATGGGAGGATCCTGTGTCTCCCCAGAAAAAGCAGCGGAAGTTCTTCAAGCACCTTGGCAAGGAGCGTATCAACTTTCCTTCCCTCTCTGAATTACAAGAGGTGATTACTGAAGAGTGGAGTAAAGGGGATAGTAAGTCTTCCCTATCTTCCAAACTTGGGAAATTTATATCCCTTCAAACCTGAAGATGTCGCCCGTCTGGAATCTGCTCCCCTTGTGGATGCGGCAGTTACAAGATTAGCAAAGCATGTCACTTTGCCCCTGGATGACGCGGTTTCTTTCAGAGATCCCTTGGATAGAAAAATAGATCTAGACTTAAAGAGGATCTATGTGACGGCCGGAGCGGCCTGCAAACCCGTTATGGCATTAGCTACGATGTCTAAAGCCTTGGAAGTCTGGGTATCTGATATTGACACTAAACTTGGAAGCTTTTCAGAAGAAGCTGTCTAAAGCTCTCCTATTCATGAACTCAAGTTGGCTTCAGTATTTCTAGGAGAAGCATCCATTGATGTTCTGCGCCTTCTGTCCAGATCTATGTTATCCTCAGTGACGGCAAAAAGGGCCTTGTGGCTTCGCCCGTGGCTTGCGGATCCAGCTTCTAAGCAAGCATGGTGTAAGATCCCTTTCGAGGGTACTTCCCTTTTGGGAATAAATTAGACAGCGCCATTGCTAAGGCTACTGGCGGAAAGTCAGGCTTCCTCCCGCAGGATAGACGTTTGTTCGGTCAGAAAAAGCCCCAACCTAGGAGGCAATACACGGAGAGATCAAGAGATGCACGCTCTTACAAACCTAATAGAGACTTCCGGAGAAATTGGAGAGGTGGTCAATCCTCTACTCGGAGGTCATCCAAAAATCCAGCGCCTGCTGGACAAGAATCCACTAAATCTTTTAGAGATTGGGCTCGTTCAGGCATGCCAGGTGGGGGCACGTCTTCTCCATTTTCAGCATGTCTGGACGGCCTCAATCACGGACTTTTGGACCGTAAGGACGGTCTCTACAGGCCACAGATGGTCGTTTCTGGCAGATCCAGTTCCACGATTCATTCCAACTCATTTGCCCTGTCTAGAAGAGAGAAGAGAAGTCTTGCTCGCCTATGTAGACGCTTTGATGGCTCAAGGAGCAGTAGCTCCGGTTCCAGAACAGGAAAAGTTTCAAGGGGTTTACTCACCCCTCTTCCTAGTCCAGAAGAAGAACGGGGCCTGGAGGCCTGTTATAGATCTCACATACCTGAACAAGTTCATAAAGAACGAAAAATTCAAGATGGAAACACTCTCAACTATTCAAAAGGCAGTACTGCCGGGGGACTGGCTCGCCTCAATAGATTTGAAAAACGCGTACTTTCATGTACCCGTGGCAACCGACTTCCACAAATATCTCCGCTTCTGTGTTCTGAATCAGCATCTGCAATTCATTTGCCTACCCTTCGGCCTGTCTACCTCGCCCAGAGTATTCTCCAAAGTTCTTCTGGCTGTAGTAGCCTTCATAAGATTGAAAGGAATAAGTCTACATCATTACTTAGACGATCTTCTGCTGCTGTCTCAAGAGAAAGATCAGTTATTGACACACAGGGATCAGGTCATTTCAACCCTCAAAGAGTTTGGCTGGCTGTTAAACCTACAAAAGAGTCAGCTGGAGCCCACTCAGCGCCTAGTCTATCTTGGGGCGCAATTCGACACCGTTGAGAATTCAATCTCTCTCCCATTAGAGAAGATATCGGTAGTGAGGGAGAGAATCCTTCCAGCTCTTTCTTCTCCTCGGCTGAAAGCCTCTCAGTGCCTCAAAATCATTGGCACCATGGTGTCCACGGCTCCAATGGTCAAATGGGCTCTTTTGCATATGAGGCTCTTCCAGAAAGGGTTCCTACAACAATGGAACTCAGAAGAGAGAGATCAGTACATTCATCTCTCCTCCAGCATGAGATACAGTCTTCTTTGGTGGCTGCAACGCAGGAATCTGCTCAATTGTCACTCTCTGATACCAGTCTCATGGACTATAATCACAACAGACGCCAGCAACTCAGGTTGGGGGGCTCATTGTCTGACAGAGATGAAAAAAGGAAAGTGGTCTTTTCAGAGACACACACCAGTCTTCAATATACTGGAGCTCCGAGCAGCCTACCAGGGTCTGCGATCTTTCCAACACCTGCTGGAAGGGAAATCTGTAATGATTCGGATGGACAACACCACGGCAGTGTCTTATGTGAAGAGACAAGGTGGGACACGGAGTCTCTCTCTACTATGAGAGTTAGACCCAATCATGTCCTGGGCCCAGACTCACCTAGTAAATATCTTGGCAGTCTACATTCCAGGTTCACAGAATGTTCAAGCAGATTTTCTGTCCAGGGTCCAGTTGAACCACAACGAATGGTCTCTCCATGTGGAGACGTTCAAATGGATCCTGTCGTTGGGAGTATCTCCCGAAGTCGACCTGTTCGCCTCTCCTTGCAACCACAAGTTAGAGAAGTATGTCACGAGAGGCAAATGCCATCAAGCCTACGGGACGGATGCGCTAACCGACAGGTGGGAGTTCAGCAGGGCTTATGCCTTTCCTCCAGTACCCATCATTCTCAAATTTCTGCAGAGACTTCAAGCGGAAGATGTAGAGGTAGTGATGGTGGCGCCTTTCTGGCCGAACAGGCCATGGTTTCCGCTGCTCCTACAGCTGAGTTATCAGGACCCGGTCCCTCTTCCCCTCAGACCAGACCTGCTTCTTCAGGGAACTTCAGTGCACCCCTGTCCTGCAATTCTCCGGTTGACGGTCTGGTTCTTGAGAGGGAAAGGTTGGAATCGCTCGGCTGCCCATCTACAGCCATTTCCACCTTGATGAATGCTAGACGACCAAGTACTAATAGAGTATACTGTAGAATCTGGTCAAGATTCATGAAGTCTGCATATCCAGAAGGTATGTCTTCCTCAGTCCCTGGGATTCAAGAAATACTAAGTTTTCTTCAGGCTGGTCTGGATATGACCCTTTCAGTGGCAACTCTTAGAGTCCAAGTTTCGGCTTTGTCTGCCTTCTCTGGGGTCATGTGGGCCCAACACCCACTGATTCAACAGTTCTTCAAGGGAGCAGTCAGGCTCAATCCCCAAAGAAGACCTAGGTTTCCAAAATGGGATATACCTCTTGTCCTAAATGCCCTCTCAAAAACGGGCATAGAATCCTCTTCTTCTATCAAGGATCTGACCATCCGCACTGTTTTCCTGGTAGCCATTACTTCGGCTAAAAGGGTCTCGGAGTTAAGTTCCCTCGGATGTAGAGAACCATTTTTGGCTTTCTTCCCAGATCGGGTAGTACTGATACCCATGCTGAATTCAAATCCGAAAGTCACCTCTGTGTTTCACCAGAATCAGGAGATCGTCCTGCCTACCTTCCGGTCATTTAATGAGTCCAATCCTCATCCGTTGGATGTAGGAGAGTCCTTAAAAGTCTATCTTCAAGCAACTGCACCATTCAGGCAGTCTGATAACCTCTTTGTCCTGTTCTGGGGAAAGAACAGAGGTAAACCTGCTTGCAGAGCGGCTTCGTGGTCGTCGGTCAATACTTTTATGACCCACTATTGTGTGGAGCCTGCTTCTCTGTCCTCAGTTAATTTTGGTTTGACTGTTTTGTCTGCAAATAGCATGAATTAAAGTTTTTTGCTAAAGCATTCCCACCCGTGTGGCGTGAGCTAGTTATTTCCCACACGTAGGCTGCCATGGAGACTGACAGGAAAACGGAAAATTCCTATCAATTACTTACCGTAATTTTCCTTTCCTGATAGTCTCCATGGCAGCCGGAGTTCCCACCCTCTCGTCTTGGATTCGGCTAAGATATGGAACACCTGCTGTACCTGAGAGCTGAAATTTATGGGAGGGGGGTCCTATACCCTTGGAGTGGAGGCGGGGTTAACCCACACGTAGGCTGCCATGGAGACTATCAGGAAAGGAAAATTACGGTAAGTAATTGATAGGAATTTTCCGTTTTCTTCATAAATTTAGGCCAAATTGTATTCTGCTACATTTTTTTGGTGATAAAATAATAAATAAATCAGTGTGTGTTATTAAAGCGGTAGTATCCCGCTTTTGACACTTTTAACTACAGGTAAGCCTATAATAAGGCTTACCTGTAGGTACAATTAATATCTCCTAAACCGGCACGGTTTAGGAGATATTTGCACTGCATGCAGCCGCTCACGCGAGCGGCGCATGCGCTCTGAGGGTCCGGCGGACCTTCAGCTTTCCATGCCGGGAGCATGCCAGAAAATGACGTCATCGCGGCTCCGGCCAATCACAGCGCCGTGGCCGCCGAACCCGAAATTTCTTGAGGCCTGAAAACACCACACAGAGAGCCAACACTTTTTGGCCACTAGGCCTTAATCATGGCCATGATTAAGGCCTAGTGGCCAAAATGCATCCTCTCCCTGTCCCAATCACAAATTTCCATATGCCCTGGTTCACTGCTAGGAATGCTGAAGTCCAAGCAAAAAATGCTTGCCCCTCCACAAGCAGGAGAACAGGACTTCCTCAGTCCTGACCTGTTCCACCTCCCGGCTTCTGCCCTGCTGCTTTGCCTCCTGAAGGGTAAGAGGCGACTGTGCTGATACACCTGATGCTGATGGGTGTAAGAGGGTACTTGATGGGCATTCCTGGATGTAAGGGGGGGAGTCTGATGAGCACTTATGGATGTAAGGGAGGACTCTAATTGGCACTTCTGGATGTAGAGAGGCTCTGTTGGGCACTGCTGGATATGAAGGGGCTCTGTTGGGCACTTCTGGATGTAGAGGGGCTCTGCTAGTTGATTGTGGATGCAAGGGGCAACTTATTCATTATATTTTTATTTTGAAAACAAACTTATTTTTTTGACTGCATATTTGTAATATTTACCATGTGACCCCCCCCCCCCCCCTCCCGTACTGAAAAGTTTGGAAACCCTTGATCTAAAAAAACAGCAAAATTCAGGTGGACTTAACCTTTCATAGTCGATTCAGTTCATATAATATTAGGCAGCCATGATTTTTTAAGTCATTTGTTCTGTATACACTGTAGGTCAAGGTTCTTTTTTTTTTTTTTTTTTTTTTTTGCGTGGCCCTGTAACAATGATTTATGAGTCAATAGTGTATCAGTGTGTTTCCTCTGAGTTGTTCTTGGCAGGTTAGCATGTGTTTTTAAGAAACACAAGAGTACTTTCTTCTTGGCTTTAAATTCGGAAACAGGTTTGGTCTGTGTTTAGAATCCATTTCTGGACCTCCCAGTTCAATGTGTTTTTATGACAAGTTATTGGCACATCCATATGCTGGAATTTTTAGGGAGGGGAGGGAGCAGCTACTGGTGCAAAGCAGGTGTTGACATTTTTATGTTGGGAGAACAGAAAGATATTCTAATCTAGTTGTTAGTGTTCTAAAAGACCTGGGGAACCCCTGGGCGCATCGATTGGACTGATGTAGGGCTCTCCCTTATCCTTTCAGGTTCACTTTGCCCCCAGTTCCCTTTCATTCCTATTTCTTGTCACATTTCCTGTTATTTGTTATTTGTGCTTTGGCTGTTTGCTGGCTGTGGTCCCAGACCAAAGAGCCAGAGTACTCAGACACCCAATATATATATATATATATATATATATATATATATATATATATATATATATATATATATATATATATATATATATATATATATATACTGTATATGGCAATGCCATTGATGCCACTAAGCTGTTCTTTGCATACCACTCCATCATCTGTGTTTTATGTAAATGTATATTTATTTTCTAAGAAATGTTATTGGTCTTATTCAATCCTATCATTCATTTTTCATGTGATGCCATGAATAAGATTGAAAGTTAAATGTATCATAATTTCCTACAAAATTACATAATTGAAATCCTATCTCTAGAAAAATGTAGAAAAAAATAGGGGGAAGTACCGCGCTTCAATGGATATCTATAAGGTGTACGTGAACCTCAGTGATAATAAATAGTATAAAACTATATACTATTTATTATCGCTGAGGTTCACGTACACCTTATAGATATCCATTGAAGCGCGGTACTTCCCCCTATTTTTTTCTGTCTTTTAACTGTGCGGTTAACAGTAACCAGTACAAGCGACATTAAGGGTATTCACACCCAGATCTTTCAGGACAGCGTGAGATACACACCCACACATCTAGAAAAATGTAACTCCCCCCCCCCCCCCCCAACATTTTTAACATTTATTTTATTTTTTTTAATTAAGTCTTACTTTCTTCAAGAAGGAGGCAATTGATATAGAGCAGGGATACTCAAATATAAAATTGAAAGGTCCACTTACCAATTTTCACTTCAGTCCGGGGTCTGGAAAAGTGACCGTCAAAAGATTTCCCATTGAGGTCAATGTTAAAAACTGAGAGTAGTGATATACCAAGCTGACCAAGATTTCTCATTGAGGCCAATGTTAAAAATCGGGATTACTAAAATACCAAGCTGTCCATAGTAGCGAATGTACGTAAATGCCTCTGTACTGCACCTCTTCCCAGCTGCTACAACCTCTGCAACACACACCTCTCCTCTGCCCTCATCTTCCCCAAAGGTCCCCCATCTTCCACATAATTACCTTTCTAAAATAACTTTCTGTTGCTGGCTGCCATATCTTCCTTCTCCTTCTTCCCTATGCACGTGTTGCTTGACACAGGGGGCGGGTCTGGGTAGCAGTCCCGCCCATTCCCGACATCACAGCTTGAATTTGACAGGTGCGGTCTCTCATTGTGGCTGCACAGTGCACACCGAGCTGGTTTGTTAGCCAATCCCTGGCTGTTCTAAATGTTCCCACTGTTGCAGGTCCTTCTGAGCTAAAAGGTAACATTCATCACCAGAATTATGCCGGACAAAGCCTCTGTACAGCAGGACAGTCCTGCCCAGGTTGGGAGGTATGCTGTCATCCTACCGATCTTCCTGCTGTCCAGGCCCCATACAGGAGTACTGGCTGTACCCCCCTGATGGCGGCCCTGAGTAGATGTCTCTTCACCGCCTGCCACCGAACCCCGGCTTCCCTCAGCTCCATGTGTCCACATACTACTACGGGGGACTACAAATCCCGGGTGTGCTTAGGCGCGAGGAGGTATAAGTTCCTCCTCCGCTGTGAAAGCTGGGCGGTGGGCGTGTGATGTCACTGGTTGCTAGACTCCGGGAGGCCGGTGATATAGCAACCAGTGATAAAAGGAATAGGCAGCTTCAGCACAGACCGCCATAGTCCAGATCTAAATGCGTCTGGGTCCGGATATTGAGGACCGGGGATATAGAGGAACATCAAGATAACCCTTATGAAATGATATACTTTTTTTTGTTTGCACAGATTAAACATACCACACAAACAAAAAACGTCTAAAATCTTTCCCTGCATGGCATAATGATGATGTTATTGCACAACATATCAGTAAATGTCTATTTCAAAAGAATACCACATTATTCCATATTTCAGGTCAGTATTGATCCATCCAGGATGAAAAACCTTATGCAAGCTTAAATAACTGGGTGCGCAAGTGATAATCCACAAAGGGTATGATGGTAGCATCCGGGACAATGAGGCATGTTTATCCAAACTAATTAGCCCAAAGTAATATACAAACCCAATTCCAAAAAAGTTGGGACACTGTACAAATTTTGAGTAAAAAAGGAATGGACTAATTTACAAATCTCATAAACTTATATTTTATTTACAGTATAATATAGATAACATATCAAATGTTGAAAGTGAGACATTTTTAAATGTCATGCCAAATATTGGCTCATTTTGGATTTCATGAGAGCTACACATTCCAAAAAAGTTGGGACAGGTAGCAATAAGAGGCCTGGAAAAGTTAAATGTACATATAAGGAACAGCTGGAGGACCAATTTGCAACTTATTCGGTAAATTGGCAACATGATTGGGTATAAAAAGAGCCTCTCAGAGTGGCAGTGTCCCTTAGAAGTCAAGATGGGCAGAAGATCACCAATTCCCCCAATGCTGCGGCGAAAAATAGTGGAGCAATATCAGAAAGGAGTTTCTCAGAGAAAAATTGCAAGGAGTTTGAAGTTATCATCATCTACAGTGCATAATATCATCCAAAGATTCAGAGAATCTCGAACAATCTCTGTGCATAAGGGTCAAGGCCGGAAAACCATTTTGGATGCCCGTGATCTTCGGGCCCTTAGACGGCACTGCATCACATACAGGAATGCTACTGTAATGGAAATCACAACATGGGCTCAGGAATACTTCCAGAAAACATTGTTGGTGAACACAATCCACTGTGCCATTTGCCGTTGCCAGCTAAAACTCTATAGGCCAAAAAGAAGCCAAATCTAAACATGATCCAGAAGCGCAGGCGTTTTCTCTGGGCCAAGGCTCATTTAAAACGGACTGTGGCAAAGTGGAAAACTGTTCTGTGGTCAGACAAATCAAAATTTGAAGTTCTTTTTGGAAAACTGGGACGCTATGTCATCCGGACTAAAGAGGATAAGGACAACCCAAGCTGTTCTCAGCGCTCAGTTCAGAAGCCTGCATGTCTGATGGTATGGGGTTGCATGAGTGCGTGTGGCATGGGCAGCTTACACATCTGGAAAGGCACCATCAATGCTGAAAGGTTTATCCAAGTTCTAGAACAACATATGCTCCCATCCAGATGTCGTCTCTTTCAGGGAAGACCTTGCATTTTCCAACATGACAATGCCAGACCCAATACTGCATCAATTACAACATCATGGCTGCGTAGAAGAAGGATCCGGGTACTGAAATGGCCAGCCTGCAGTCCAGATCTTTCACCCATAGAAAACATTTGGCGCATCATAAAGAGGAAGAGGCAACAATGAAGACCTAAGACAGTTGAGCAATTAAAAACCTGTATTAGACAAGAATGGGACAACTTTCCTATTCCTAAACTTGGGCAACTTGTCTCCTAAGTCCCCAGACATTTGAAGACTGTTAAAAAAAGGAGAGGGGATGCTACACAGTGGTAAACATGGCCTTGTCCCAACTTTTTTGAGATGTGTTGATGCCATAAAATTTAAACTCAATTTATTTTTCCCTTAAAATGATACATTTTCTCAGTTTAAACATTTGATATGTCATCTATGTTGTATTCTGAATAAAATATTGAAATTTCAAACTTCCACATCATTGAATTCTGTTTTTATTCACAATTTGTACTGTGTCCCAACTTTTTGAAATCAGATTTGTAATACCTCCTGATTGCTCAAACATGACAAGCCCCCCTTCTCAAAAAGGCGAATGTACAGTCATGCCAATGAGCATGTAAAGGGTAACTCCACTTTCGTGGGGAAAAAAAATATCAAATTAGGAAAAAACTATTTAGCGTATACAATTGCGACACAAATCATATTGTAATTCAATGTTATTAAAAATGACCTTTCCTTTTCAATTTGCAGCCACTGTAATTTTCTTAAAATGCAATGCAATATGGCTACCTGGAGTTCCTCTGTACGCAGAATGTGCACTGACCACACCCCAGAAACATAATTTCTTGCTTGTGTGATTGGCTCACTGATTTTCCCAGAAGTCTGTCATTTTTGGTAAGATACTCTCAATAGGAACACGTTTAAAGGGACCCAGCAGATTACCTCATTAGTGTCCTGCAGCTGCCACAGCTGAATGATGATCATAAAATAACCCCCATTAGACCCACTTAGCACAGAGGCACAGAAAAGCACACAGGGGTTTCTTCAGAATAACAAAAGGTAGGAATCTGCAACGTTTGTTATAATCCATATGTACATAGATCACCCAGATGGGAATTTTTTTTTCTCAACAAAAAGTAAAAAGTAAATAAAAAGTTACTCTTTTAATGATTCAGAGCAGGATTGGGATTAACTTGACTCGCCGCGTTTGGAATAAAGAAAATGCTGACTATGACCCTAAGAACACCATCCCTACGGTCAAGTAATAATAATGCTTTGGGGCTGTTTCTCTGGTAAAGGTACAGGCCAACTTTGCTGCATTGAGGGGCCAATGGAAGGGGTCATGTATTGTAAAATCTTGGATGAGAACCCTCAGCCAGAACACTGAAGATGGGTCATGGATGAGTCTTCCAGCATGACAATGACCCAAAACATACTGCCAAAGTAACAAAGGAGTGGCTCAAGAAGAAGCACATTAAGGTCATGGAGTGGCCTAGTCTCCAAACATTAATCCTATAGAAAATTTTATGGAGGGAGCTGAAACTTCAGGTTTGCTAACAGACAGCCAAGAAACCTTAAGGAGTAATGCCTTGTACACACGTTCAGACGATCAAATGACTTATCGTTCACATTTTGTTGCATGATACTAATATGGAATTCAACAATGCGTACTTAGCATATGATTTTTTTCGTACGATTCTGGAAAAGCTTCCTGGTTGCGTAGCTATGTATCAGATAGTGTAAACTAAAAACAATGGCAGGCAGGCTTTTTCGGGGTTTTTTTGTGTTTCTGATCATGCATGGTCCTTGTCTATCGATTTTTAGCAAGGGCATACTGTGCTGATTAAACGATTGTCGCTCGCTAGGCTATCGTATGACAGAAGTTTTCATAATTGTCCCTTCAGATTTTGTTGGACGAACTGTCGTGATTGGCTGTCGAAAGCTGTGTACTAACCATCAGATTATCGTGCGATCAAGTCGAAAGCGATTTTTTTCATACGATTATCTGAGTGTATGTACGAGGCATTAGAGAAGATCCGTAAAGAAGAGTGGACCAAAATCCCTCCTGAGATGTCTGCAAACCTGGTCACCAACTACAAGAAACGTCTTACCTCTGTGCTTGCCAACAAGGGTTTCTCCACCAAGTACTAAGTCATGTTTTGCTTGGGGATCAAATACTTATTTCACTCACTGAACTGCAACTTAATTTATAGCATTTGTTTTATGTTTTTTCTGGATTTTTGGTTGATATTCTGTCTCTATCATTTAAAATACAACGATGATAAAAATCATAGACCCTTCATTTCTTTGTAAGTGGGCAAACTTACAAAATCTGCAGGGGATCAAATAATTATTTTCCCCACTGTAGGATGAGGATGTTTCGAATAAATGCACATCTTTTTGAATATGTAGGGTGGATGCTTGTGTATGTCAGTCCTTATAGGATTATTTTATAGGAATGTATGTCAGATGAGGTGTCAAATGGGACTCTCTGGGAGGCTTATAAAGCTGTGATTAAATACAAATTAGTAACCCAAGGGTAAAGGCTTAAGGCCCGTACACACGTAGCGATTGTCGGCCGTAAATATTCGGCCATCGTCCGATCGGCCGATTGTCGGCTTGTTAGTATGATGCTTCCGACAACCGACAGCGACTTTTCGGCCGAACAGAATCTGGCGTGCAGACTTTAAAATTTTTGTTGGCCGTCACCAGAACGGCCGATTGTTCGCCAGTCAATACAGAATTCGGTCGACAAACAGCAGATGAGCAAGACTGGGCATGCTCAGAGAAGAAAAAACACACGGAAAGTTAACCATCACATGACATCACTTCTGCAGTTGGCTGTTGTTGGCCGACAAAATTTGTGTGCAGTCTTTAGCACTTTTCAACCGACAGGACAGCACCGGACAAAAGACGGCCGATCGTTCGGCCGACATTTGGTACGTGTGTACGGGGCTTTAAAAAACAGAGGTAGGCTCATACCCTTAAATGTATTCAAAGTTGGAGAAGTAGAACAAAAACATAAGAGAGCTCAATGGTACTGGAGAGAAAACAGTTGATTCAGCTGTGAATTCAGCTCCCCACAGGCAAAGAAGAAACTGATTTATGGTCAAAACATCTGTGCACATGGGAATAAAAGCAGTAGATTGATTGCAATAGCCCATAAAAAACAAAATGTACATTTATAAATAAACCTCATCCTAGGGGATCAGATTGTGTACATCTCTCAGATAGCAATGTCATTCTGGGAATATTATCAGGAGTTATATAATTTTGGAGAGGATAAAGTTCCCTGCACAAGAGAAAAGGGGATATTAACCACTTCACGCAAAATCACGTTAATGAAACGTTGGCTGATTTTGCATGGTTATACCGGGATGATGCTTCTAGCTAGAGGCATCATCCCGGTACCGTTTTTTTAGAGCCGTTGGTCGGCTTTCTGACGGTAATGACCGATGCGGCTCAGGAGCCGTTCGATCGTTACCCCAGCAAGCGGGAGGGGACGCCCCCCTCCCGCTGCCTTCTGGGGCTCTGCTGACTGGATGGAGTCCCGATCTAAGCCGGATGCGGCTTAGATCGGGTCTCCAGTCACGTAACCCGGAGGCGGCGTCCATGACGTCACATCCAGGTTACTCAGCTGCTTAAGGCGGCAGATTCAAAAAGAGAGTGTATTCTAAATTGCAGTTTTCTGAGTTTTGAATACATGGAAGTGTAGTGGAGGGGTCTAGGGTCTTTTAGACCCCCGATCCCTTCATAAAGAGTACCTGTCACTGCATATTGCTGTGTTTACATTGCTTGTGACAGCAATAAAAGTGATCAGATTTATTTTTTTTTTTAAAAACCTGTGTTAAAATTGAAAAAAATAAATAAATAAATAGGAAAAAAAAAAATGTAGCCATGCCTGTTGCCGTGAGCTCCCTCAGGATAGAAAACCTATACGGAAGTCGCGCGCAAATGAAATCGCTGTTCAAACCACACATGTGAGGTATCGCAGTGATTGCCAGAGTGTAATTTTAAAAAAAGAGCTACACTCTAACTCTAAACTGGTAACCGTTAAAAGAAATTTAATGCGTGCCTATGGAGATTTTTATTAAACGTAGTTTGTCGCCATTCCGCGGGTGTGCGCAATTTTAAACCATAACATATTGGGTATCTATTTACTCAGGGTGACATCATCTTTCACAATATAAAAAAAATTGACTACATTTACTGTTTTGTATTTTTAAATGCAGTGAAATGTGATTTTTTGTAATTTTTCCAAAAAAATGGCATTTGAAAGACCGCTGTGCAAATACCGCGTGACAAAAAATATTGCAATGACCGCAATTGTATTCTCCAGAGTCTTTGCTAAAAAAATATTTACAATGTTTGGGGGTTTTAAGTAGTTTTCTAGCAAAAAATACTGATTTTAACATGTAAACAAAAAGTGTCAAAAACAGGCTCGGTCCTTAAGTGGTTAAAGATTAGAAATTATTTGGAACAAGTGACATATCACAATTGTCTGAGTAAATTTCACCATATCATGGTTGATGGGAATGGGGAAAAACCCAGGCCCAGGTGGCCTCACTTGAGCCTAATACCCCAAAAGTTCAGGTTATATATTACATCCCTTTTATTTAATGTATAAGGGTGGGAATGTGTCCCACTGAAGCCCTCTTGGCTTATATTACCTTTCTTCCAAATAAAGGAAAGGATTCCACAAAATGCAGATTATGGACACATATCCCATTTGAGCAGGGATACAAAGTTGTTATATCCTTTTTGAATGGGAAAACAAAGGTGCTGGCAAAAATCCAGACAAAATAAAATCATATGTTTTACTTGATAAAACTGGTACACTGGGACCAAGTGGGTTTTATACTGCAACTATTCTTCTACTATTGGAAGTTTTATTCCATGTAACTTCTACTTCCACAAATATGTACAAAAATTTTCTTACACCCTATCTCCCAAATTCCAGCAAAAGCCTCAAACCTGTTATGTGGAAGGCAAATGAAACACACCTTCATTAACCACTTAAGCCCCGGAGGATTTGGCTGCCCAAAGACCAGGCCCTATTTTGCGATTCGGCACTGCGTGAGTTTAACGGACAATTGCGCGGTCGTGCGACGCTCTTCCCAAATAAAATTGACGTCCTTTTTTACCCACAAACAGAGCTTTCTTTTGGTGGTATTTGATCACCTGTGCGATTTTTACTTTTTGTGCTATAAACAAAAAAAGAGCGACAATTTTGAAAAGTTAACAATATTTTTCACATTTTCTAAATGAAATTCCCCCAAAAAAATGTAAAAATCTAAATTTTTTAACATTTTAGGCCAATTTGTTTTCTGCTACATATGTTTGGTAAAAAAAAATCACAATAAGCGTATTTTGACTGGTTTGCGCAAAATTTATTGCGTTTACTAACTAAGGGAAAGATTTTTGTTATTTTTATTGGTTTTTTTTTCAACGAGTAATAGCGGTGATCTGTGATTTTTTTTTTTTCGGGACTGCGACGTTGGGGCGGACAGATCGGACCCTTGACTGACATTTTTGACACTTTTGGGGATACCAGTGACATTACTACAGTAATCAGTGCTATACATATGCACTGTAACCGTGAAAATTACACTGGCAGGGAAGGGGTTAACTTTATTGGTGATGCAGGGGTTAAGTGTGTCCCTAGGGGCGTGCTTCTAACTGTAAAGGGGTGTGGCTAGTGATGTAACCACAGAGACATACGATCCTACATAGCAGGATCGTATGATCTCTGCAGTTAGATCAGGGAGAATGACAGGCGGCTTTGTTTACATCACCCGCCTGCCTTTCTCCCTCTGCACCGGGAGATCGCGAGTGACCGGCGGACATCGGGTCCACCGGTCACACGCGCGGACATGTTAGGGAAAGAGCAGGGTCGGGAGCGGGCCTCCGGCGGCGCGCGCTCACCCCCTGGAGGCTCTCAGGCTAGCGACGTAGTACTACGTCACTTTGCCTGTACGGGGCTGACTGCCGCAGTAAATATACTGTGGGCGGTCGGCAAGTGGTTAAAAGAATATGGGATAGCAGACAGGATTTCTTTATTGATAACAATTATAACTATAATGATGACACGCCACACAATCTAAGGATGTAAATTTTTTTTTTAAGGCCGCGGCCGTTTATTATTTGTTTATTAAAACAAACTCAATGAAACTTTACAACATTAAATATATAAAGTACTGATACAACCCGGCCACTACGACCCAGGTTGTGAAACAAATAAATTAGACTTAAATAAATTATCCAAAATATAAACTTACTCACAATCAAACATAAAGCTTACACATGTCGTCCCCCTTTGCAGCACACAAAGGTGACCCTACAAATAATAATACTGGCCGCGACAAACAAGGGAGGGTGGGAGATAAACACCACAGCTCCAGTTCCATTTAGGCGGCTGAGCTCTAGTCACTGAGAGTCCCCTTAAATAGCCCTGACAACGGGGTTCTGGACAGAACTGGCTTGTGTTTTAGGCGGGAATTTTGAGCGGGAATAGGGAAACTGACCTGATCTCCCCAGATACAGGGGCCAGATTTGAGCGGGAACAGGAGCCTGTTTCACCCCACTTCATCCTACTTCATCCTGAACCCGCCAAAACTGACCAATGAAAATTGTTCCTATCCCTGCCACTATCCCATGAAGAAAAGGGGGTAAAATATACCCCTTTTCTTGTCAATGGAGATAGAACAGTGTACTTAGCAAGACATTTTAAAGAATATGGACAAACTGGATCCATTTTACATCCACCGACTCCTATAGTAAATTAAACACGTAGATAGGACATGAAACATACACCATACACACTATCATTTTTTGGTGGTTTTGTTTGTGGGTTTGTCTATTAGGTTGCATTAAATAAACAGGGAAGAAGTAGGCCTTACATAGACACACGTAACTTATATAATAGATATGGAGATACACAGGGTTTTATTTTCTAAAGGCAAGTAGGCTGTACACTATGCATTGGATTTTTCATTTTCCATGTGAATTTTTCCTTAGCTTAGCGAAAGAGGTTAAGTTCTGCTGACTTTCATCATCCGATCATGCACAGGTAAAAAATTTTAAATTGTATCAAATACTTACCATCATTTACCTTTCCGGATACCAAACCATGGCAGCATACTAGAGATAGAAATCCACCTCTTGATCACTCCCTCAGGACCAGTGAATAGCATAAAAAAGGAGTAGTTAGTCGCCCCCCTGTTCTATTACTGAAAAGTACAGGGTGGGCCCATATGCTGCCATGGTTTGGCGCCATGAAAGGTAAATTACGGTAAGTATATGATATAATTTTCCGTTTTCCTGACACCAATGTGGCAGCATACTAGTGATAAATAACTAGCCGACAGGGTGGGTACTTCTTAAAAACATAAGAAATGTAATTATAACATAACAGAAGATTGGATAGCTCTTCTACCAAATATATCAGAGAACTAGAGGAAGTGCAGAGAAGGGCAACCAAACTGATAAGTGGCATGGAGGAGCTCATCTTTGAGAAAAAATTAGTTGAACTGACTTTATTGTCTCTTGAGAAGACATGATTAGGGCCTCATGCACATTGGATGTTTTGCAAAATGTCCTAAAAGCCGTTCCTCCTGGCAGCAGCATTTGGCAGAAAAACAGCCTGATGCTTGTAAGTGTCTAAAGCTTTTACAAGCCTTTAGGTGCATTTACAGACGTCAAAAACCTGGGCATTAATTAATTTCATTGGCCAGAATAATAATTTATAATAGCCATTAAATGAACTCTCAAGCGCTAAATGCGCCTAACGTTTAAGGTGCGTTTAGATGCGTTTAGCAGCGTCAAGCGTTTTTTTCTTCCAAAACTCTGCTGCTCCTGGATGAACTGGCAGTGTTTTTTTTTTTTTCCTGCCTCTAAAAGCCTCTGAAACTAAACGCTGCTACAAACCTATGTGTGCATGAACACACAGGCTAACAGACAGGGGAGTTAAGAGGCATGTAAAAAAACACCAGATACCCCTAAAAGCAGCTGCAAAAATTTCCAGTGTGCACGAGGCCTAAGGGAGGATATGATCAACATGTATAAACACATAAGTGGTCCATATAGTAAACTTGGTGTAGAGTTATTCACTTTCAGCTCATTACAGAGGACAAGGGGGCATGCTTTACATCTGGAGGAAAAGAGATTTACCCTTCACATATGTAAAGGCTTCTTCACAGTAAGAGCTGTGAATATGTGGAATAGACTTGCTCAAAAACTGGTTCTGACCAGCTCAGCAGATTGTTTTAACAAAGTTATATACACATGTTCGCCAGCACACCATGAATCTGGAATTGCAGTCCAAAACTTTTATTGCGGAAACAACACATCACAACAGGACTTATCCTGTTTTTCTGGGATCTTTCTGCAATTAAAGTTTTGGACTGCAATTCAAGATCCATGGTGTGCTGGAAATTGTGTATTTGTCTGTGAAATAGCCAGTGTCCAACTGGTGATCACTGCAGCACCCACTACAGATGAGCCTCTAATCCAGGAACATGTGCAATGGGAAATTTAACAAAACTGTTAAAAAAAAAGAGCTGGACGATTTTCTAAATGCATAAAGTATAACTGGATACTAATATTTAGAGGTAAGAACACTAGGGGTAGTTGATCCAGGGAATATCCAATTGCCTCCCAAGGGATCAGGAAGAAATATGTTTTCCCCCACTGGATGGGAATTGGATTAAACTTTATTGGGGTTCTTTTGCATTCCTTTGGATCAGCTGTGGGTATAGGATTGTGTATTTGGAGGTTTTCTATTTGTGTGTTTTTTTTTGGTTGAACTTGATGAACTAGTGTATTTTTTCAGCCCGGCTAACTATGTTACATGTAACCCACATTTGTCTCTTTTACCTTACGGCAGGGGTGGGAATACGGCCCCCAAAGTCATTTGGTCCGGCCCCCTGTGCAGCTGAGTCTGTGTCTCTCTCAGCTGACATGTCAGAACTGAGCCGATGCTTCCTGTATAGTTCGTGCTTCGTTATGACAGTCTGAGTGAGTCACAGGCGGAGAGCTATCAAATGCACTCCGCCTGTGACAAATACAGGAAACATCACATCTTCCTCCAGTGTGGCGCTGCTACACTTCTCCTAGCCAGCATTTCCCGCCAGCAGCACACACAGCAGTACCAGCCAGAACCAGCAGTACCAGCCAAAACCAGCAGTACTCACAGCAGTAGCAGCCAGAACCAGCAGTACTCACAGCAGTAGCAGCCAGAACCAGCAGTACCCACAGCATTACCAGCCAGAGCCAGCAGTACCAGCCAGAACCAGCAGTACTCACAGCAGTACCAGCCTGTGCCAGCAGTACTCACAGCAGTACCTGCATTACTCACAGCAGTACCAGCCAGAACAAACAGTACTCATAGCAGAACCAGCAGTACCAGTCAGAGCCAGCAGTACTCAAAGCAGTATGCCAGCCAGAGCCAGCAGTACCAGCCAGAACTAGCAGTACCCACAGCGGTACCAGCCAGAGCCAGCAGTACTCACAACAGTACCAGTCAGAGCCAGCAGTACCCAAAGCAGTACCAACCAGAGCCAGCAATACCAGCCAGAGCCAGCAGTACTCACAGCAGTACCAGCCAGAGCCAGCAGTACCCACAGCAGTTCCAGCCAGAGGCAGCAGTACTCACAACAGTACCAGCCAGAGCCAGCAGTAACCACAGTAGTACCAGCCAGAGCCAGCAGAACCAGCAGTACCCACAGCAGTACCAGCCAGAGCCAGCAATACCCACAGCAGAACCAGCAGTACCCACAGCAGTAACAGTCAGAGCCAGCAGTACCCACAGCAGTACCAGCCAGAGTCAGCAGTACCAGCCAGAGCCAGCAATACCCACAGCAGAACCAGCAGTACCCACAGCGGTAACAGCCAGAGCCAGCAGTACCCACAGCAGTACCAGCCAGAGCCAGAAGTACCAGCCAGAGACAGCAACACCCACAGCAGAACCAGCAGTACCCACAGCAGTACCAGCCAGAGCCAGCAGTGCCCACAGCAGTACCAGCCAGAGCCAGCAGTACCAGCCAGCAGTACCCACAGCACAGTGCAAGCCAGCAGTACCAGCCTGAGCCAGCAATACTCACAGCAGTACCAGCCAGCTGTACCCACCAGCAGTACCAGCCAGCTGTACCCACCAGTAGTATCAGCCAGCTACACCCACCAGCAGTACCAACCAGCAGTACCCGCCAGCAGTTCTTTTCAAAACTTACCACCATAAAAAGTCGACTGCGCTCAAGACTGACCGATGCAAACCTGGAAAACCAGTTGCGAGTAGCAACATAATCAATACCAGATAACATCACACACCTCACCAAAGAGAAGCAGTTGCAGCCATCACATTAGGGGTGAGTTAATTAAATGTTTGACCAAATATAACAGGCTAATTTTTAAGTTGATAATTTTGTACAGCCCCTGAATAATTTATAAATACCCAAATGGCCCTTGGCGGAAAAAAGGTTCCCCACCCCTGCCTTACGGGATCTCTAGTTCTCTCCAGTTTTACATCCCTCCCTGGTAGAAAATTTAGTCCCACCTAAGACACACAGTCATCGCTCTGTAGCCTGGAGAGCAGACAAGTCAAGCCTGCTAGAGCTAAAAAGGTTGGTGAAATACTGTACAAACAAGGCTTTGAGACTAGCAAACAATAGGCTTGCCCAACTGATGCATTGACAACTTTCTGGCAGAGGGCAACAGATTTTCCTCAAGAATTTGACGGTATTTTGCCCATCCATTTTTCCTTCTATCCTGACAAGTGCTCCAGTCCCTGCTGTGGGGAAACACCCCCCATAACAGGATATTACCACCGTCATGCTTTACTGTAGGAATGGTGTTATTTGGATGGTGAGCTGTATTGGATTTTCGCCAGATATATCTTTTGGTGTTGAGGCCAAATAATTACATTTTAGTCTCACCTGACCATAACACCTTTTTCCATGTGGACCCAGAATCTTCAAGGTGCATTTTACAAAGCTCAATCCAGACTGTGTGTGGCCTGAGGAGTTCCTTTTGTCTTGCAACCTTCCCATACGAGCCACGTTTTTGTGGAGAATTTGTGATATTGTTGTCACATGCACAAAATGACCACTCTTTGTCATAAATTCCTGCAACTGCTTCAGAGTTGCTGTAGGCCTTGGTGTGACGTCCTGATCCAGGGAGGGTCTGTATTGTACCAAATACCATCCCATTATCATCCAAATACCATCCACTTCTTAATAATATTTTTTACTGTGCTTCTAAGCATTGATAAAGCCTTGGACATTTTTGTATCCATCTCCTGACTTGTGCCTGTCCACAACTTTATCCTGGAGATCAATTGAGAGTGCCTTGCCACCCATAGGTGATTGTTTGCTTCAGTTGCACTACCAGGGGCTGAAATGCTCCAGGAAAGCTCTTTTGATAAAGTCATTTTTAGGAGGGGGGTAATTTTTTTTCCAACTCAGTAAATCTGTTTTTGAATTGATTCTTGAATTTTTTCTGAAATGTTGGTGTTATATCTTTTATTTGAATGTTTTAAGTTGCACTAAAATACAGCAGGATACAACAAAAACTGTGTCTGTCTTCCTTTCAGAAAGACATTGGTCAGGGGGACTTTGAATGAGGCTCATCACACAAAAATTAAATTAATAAAAAAAATAAAATATAATATATAAATGTATTGTATAATACTGATATGGATAACCATATCAGACATAATCAGGTGGGTAAAAAACATTCCATTTGATGACATATGTGGGGCCGGGTGGATGACACGCCCTCTGGTTTCCGGAATTTTTATGCCGACCAGCTCTGAGCGCTCCCCCCCCCCCTAGGCCCCTCACTATTGACGTGACATTGTGTTGGCGGTGGGCCCGACATCTACCTCTGAGCGTGGATGTGAGTGGTGCGGCATGTTCACTTTGTCCTTTGGTTCCTTACACCAGTGGACATGCCAAACTGTCACTCACACCAAGGATTACAAGTCACTTGGGGACTTTTTTGTTTTGTATTTGTCACGAACCGGCAGGACTGTTAGTGGATCCTCTGGACCAGAGAGACGATGGCGCGGGTTGTACTAGAGGACCGGTTCTAAGCAGTTACTGGTCTTCACCAGAGCCCGCCGCAAGGCGGGATAAATTTGCTGCGGCGGTAACTACCAGGTCGTGTCCCCTAGTAACAACTAGATCTCTCTGGCAGCTGATATGGCGTGGTACACAGGGAGTAGGCAAGAGCGTAGTCGGACGTAGCAGAGGTCAGGGCAGGCGGCAGAGGTTCAAAGGCGAGATGTCGGTAGCAAGGATTCGGCAACAGGCAAAGCAAACAAACACAGAAGGGAACGCTTTCACAGAGGCACAAAGATCCGGCAGGAAGCTGTGTGAGGAGAAGGTATTAATGAGCAGTGCACAGGTGAAGCCTAATTAAGTCAGCACTGCCTTTCACAAACCTTAACCCTTAATAACCAGTCTGGGCCAGGTACCAATCACCTGTGCACTGGTCCTTTAGATCTAAGAGTCCCGGTGCGCTGTGAGCGCTTCGAGGCCAGCAGGGGGCCCGGAGCGCTGAGCGTAACAGTACCCCCCCCTTTGGTCTCCCCCTCTTTTTGGAACCCAAGAACTTGCGGATGAGGCTGCGGTCCAGGATGTTCTCCTCCGGCTCCCAAGATCTCTCCTCAGGGCCGCAGCCCTCCCAATCGACCAAAAAAAATCTTTTCCCCCGGATGACTTTGGTCGCTAGGACTTCTTTGACCGAAAAAATATCAGAGGTACCAGCGACAGGGGTGGGAGAAAGAAGTTTCGGAGAGAAGCGGTTAAAGATAGCAGGTTTGAGAAGGGAGACATGGAAAGAGTTATGGATTCGGAGAGAGGGTGGAAGATGGAGCTGGTAGGACACCTGGTTAATGCGACTCTTGATTTTAAAGGGACCCAAGTAACGAGGGCCCAACTTGTAACTTGGGACCTTAAATCTGATGAATTTCGAGGAGAGCCACACTTTGTCACCGGGACTGAATTCCGGAGGAGCTCTGCGACTTTTATCGGCCTGGAACTTCATACGGGCCGAGGCCTTGAGGAGGGCTGAGTGGGTCTCTCGCCAAATAGAAGAGAAGTCCTGAAGGAGGTCCTCTACAGCTGGTACAGAAGAGGGAGCAGAGGTCTGAGGCAGAGGTGGCAGAGGATGACGACCATAGACCACAAAAAATGGGGATTTATTGGAGGCAGAAGATTGCTTGAAATTGAATTATCAATTGAAAACTCTGCCCAAGGGAGTAAATCCGACCAATCATCTTGACGGGAGGACACAAAATGGTGTAGATAATCTCCCAGAATCTGGTTCACCCGTTCCACTTGGCCATTGGACTGAGGGTGATACGAGGAAGAAAAGTCCAACTTGACTCCGAGCTGACCACAGAGAGCCCTCCAAAATCTGGAAACAAACTGCACCCCACGGTCCGAGATGATGTGTCTGGGAAGGCCGTGGAGGCGGAAGATGTGTAGAAAAAACTGTTTGGCCAACTGAGGCGCGGACGGGAGACCAGGCAGGGACACAAAGTGAGCCATCTTTGAAAATCGGTCCACCACGACCCAGATGACCGTCTTACCATGGGAGGAGGGAAGATCAGTGATAAAGTCCATGGCGATGTGCGACCAAGGGGTCTCAGGAACAGGAAGAGGCAGAAGAAGACCCGCAGGTTTCTGACGAGGAGTTTTGTCACGAGCGCAGATCACACAGGATTGGACGAATTCTGTGACGTCTCTCTCCAGAGTGGGCCACCAATATCTTTGGGAAATTAATTGAAGAGATTTTTTAATTCCAGGATGACCGGCAAAAAGGGAAGCGTGGCCCCACTTGAGAATCTGTAACCGCTGACGAGGAGGAACGTAGGTCTTGCCGGGAGGAAGAAGACGCAGGTTCACAGGAGCAACCGAGATGAGACATTCTGGAGGGATAATGTGTTGAGGAGTGGGTATGTCACCCACCACATCTGAAGAGCGAGAAAGGGCATCCGCCCTGATGTTCTTAGCAGCTGGGCAGAAATGATTCTGGAAATTGAAGCGGGCGAAGAAGATGGACCAACGGGCTTGGCGGGGATTTAGTCTTTGAGCTGACAGGAGGTAGGCTAGGTTCTTGTGGTCCGTAAAGATGATCACAGGGTGAGGAGCACCCTCGAGAAGATGTCTCCATTCCTCCAAGGCTAATTTAATTGCCAGCAGTTCTCTGTCCCCAATAGAGTAATTCTTCTCGGTGGAGGAAAAGGTTTTAGAGAAGAAGCCACAAGTTATGGTCTTGCCTCTGGATGACTTCTGAGTTAGCACAGCTCCGGCTCCCACTGAGGATGCATCCACTTCCAGATAGAATGGCTTGGAAGAATCTGGCCGGGACAGAACAGGTGCAGAAGCAAAGGCGGCTTTCAGGGACTGGAAGGCCTCTTCAGCGTGAGGAGGCCAGGTTTTGGGATTTGCACCTTTTCTAGTCAAGGCCACGATGGGGGCCACCAGGGTGGAATAATGAGGAATAAATTGTCTGTAGTAGTTGGCGAAACCCAGGAACCTCTGTATGGCTCGAAGGCCAGAGGGGCGTGGCCAGTCCAGAACCGCTGAGAGCTTGGCAGGATCCATTTGAAGTCCTTGGGCAGAGATGATATATCCCAGGAAGGGCAAGGAGGAACGCTCAAACAGACACTTCTCAATCTTGGCATAGAGGCGATTACTCCTGAGACGGGTGAGAACTTGTTGGACATGGACTCGGTGTTGCTCCAAATTAGAGGAAAAAATAAGGATGTCATCCAGGTATACTACTACACAAGTGTAAAGAAGGTCCCGGAAGATGTCGTTCACGAACTCCTGGAAGACTGCAGGGGCGTTACAGAGCCCAAAGGGCATCACTAAGTATTCAAAATGACCGTCCCTGGTGTTAAAAGCAGTCTTCCACTCGTCTCCCTTTCGAATGCGGATCAGGTTGTAGGCCCCGCGGAGATCCAGCTTGGTGAAAATCTTGGCTCCTCGGAGACGGTCAAACAACTCAGAGATTAGAGGCAGTGGGTAACGGTTTTTAATGGTAATTTTATTGAGTCCTCTATAGTCAATGCAGGGGCGGAGCGAACCATCCTTTTTAGACACAAAGAAAAAACCGGCTCCAGCAGGGGAAGAAGACTTCCTAATAAACCCTCTCTGTAAGTTCTCACGTACATAGTCTGACATGGCCTGAGTCTCTGGAGGTGAGAGAGGATAAATTCTGCCTCGAGGTGGAGTAGAGCCAGGTAATAGGTCAATAGGACAATCATAAGGCCTGTGAGGAGGAAGAGTCTCAGCTTGCTTTTTACAGAAGACATCCGCAAAACGGTGGTAAGTCTTGGGGAGACCTGGTGGCGGAGGAATTAGTGGGTCCCGTTTGATAGGAGCAGGCTTGAGACACCGGTCAGAGCAGGAGGAACCCCAACGCAAAATCTCACCGGTGGACCAATTCAGGACAGGACAATGGCGTTGCAACCACGGTAGACGCAGCAGGAGTTCGGAAGAGCAAAAGGGAAGAACAAAAAATTCCAGAGTCTCTGTGTGAAACACCCCAATGTCCATCCGCAGAGGCTGGGTGCGGTATTGTACCGTAGCAGAGAGTCTCTCCCCGTTGACCGTAGAAATGAGGATCGGCTTGGGAAGGCGAATTATAGGAATTCGGTACTTGTCGACCAAGGAGGCGTGAATGAAGTTGCCGGCTGAGCCGGAGTCCAAGAAGGCTGCAGCAGAAAAAAAAGACTTGGACGACAGGAACAACTGCACGGGTATGATGAGACGTGGAGAGGAAGAATCCACACCTAGTAATGCCTCTCCCACATTCACTAGGTGCGAGCGTTTCCCGAACGTTGGGGACGAAGAGGACAATCCTTAAGGAAGTGCTCGGTACTAGCGCAGTATAAACACAGGTTCTCGTCTCTACGACGGCTTCGTTCTTGCGGGGTCAGGCGAGACCGGTCCACCTGCATGGCCTCCACAATGGAAGACCCAGAGACAGGTTGAGGTGGACGCTGGAACACAGGGGCCAGACGAGGGTAGCGTTTAGGACGAGCTCTTTCCTTTTCAAGATGGAGTTCCTCTTGTCTCTCGGAGAAACGTTTATCGATCCTGGTGGCCAGCAAGATGAGGTTACTCAGTGTAGTAGGCAGGTCACGTGCAGCAAGGACGTCCTTAATGTCACTATTGAGTCCCTTCTTAAAAGTGGCACAAAGAGCTTCATTGTTCCAGTTCAGCTCGGAGGCAAGGGTACGGAACTGGATGGCATAATCACCCACGGTAGAAGTTCCTTGGGACAAGTTTAGCAAGGCAGTCTCTGCGGAGGTAACTCGGGCAGGTTCCCCGAATACGTTACGAAACTCCTGACAAAAATTCTGGACAGAGGCGGTGACTGGATCAGCGCGGTCCCAAAATGGTGTAGCCCAGGCCAGGGCCCTCCCGGAAAGCAGACTGAGGATGAAGGCTACCTTGGCTCGCTCAGACGAAAACTGGTCAGACAGTAGCTCGAGGTGAAGAGAGCACTGAGACAGGAACCCTCGGCATAATTTAGGATCTCCGTCGTACTTGTCCGGCAGAGACAAGCGGATTCTGGACCTGGTGGCAACTGCTTGTGTGGGAGGTGCAGCAGATGCTGACGGAGGAGCTGGCTGTTGCTGAGTTGGCAGGAACTGCTGAAACATAGCGGTCAGCTGAGCCAACTGTTGACCTTGCTGGGCCACAACGGTGGTGAGGTCCGCTAGGCTTGGCAACGGAACATCAGCGGGATCCATGGCCGGATCTTACTGTCACGAACCGGCAGGACTGGTAGTGGATCCTCTGGACCAGAGAGACGATGGCGCGGGTTGTACTAGAGGACCGGTTCTAAGCAGTTACTGGTCTTCACCAGAGCCCGCCGCAAGGCGGGATGGATTTGCTGCGGCGGTAACTACCAGGTCGTGTCCCCTAGTAACAACTAGATCTCTCTGGCAGCTGATATGGCGTGGTACACAGGGAGTAGGCAAGAGCGTAGTCGGACGTAGCAGAGGTCAGGGCAGGCGGCAGAGGTTCAAAGGCGAGATGTCGGTAGCAAGGATTCGGCAACAGGCAAAGCAAACAAACACAGAAGGGAACGCTTTCACAGAGGCACAAGGCACAAAGATCCGGCAGGAAGCTGTGTGAGGAGAAGGTATTAATGAGCAGTGCACAGGTGAAGCCTAATTAAGTCAGCACTGCCTTTCACAAACCTTAACCCTTAATAACCAGTCTGGGCCAGGTACTAATCACCTGTGCACTGGTCCTTTAGATCTAAGAGTCCCGGTGCGCTGTGAGCGCTTCGAGGCCAGCAGGGGGCCCGGAGCGCTGATCGTAACAGTATTTTAGTTACTTTGAGCAATTTTATTTTCTGACCATCTTGGTCAATACAGGTCAATTTTCTCATGATTATCCTATGTTAGTTTCCTTGGCACCTTTTTCTCTACCAGTCACACATTGTATCTTGGGTTCGGTCTTGTTCTGGCCTTTTCACCCACTAATCTATTCATTGGTAATTCCAATCATTTATATAGTCAATTGTTGATCTTTCACAGATTATTGCTGGTTGCCCAGCCATTACCCTTTCACAGTGCTTATGGACCCAGATGAACATGTCAGCCCCTCCCTCTCTGCCCCTCCTCTGTGGTTTTCGGTCAAGTCCCGCCACCTCAGTCCCCTGGGGTGACAGCTCCCTGGTGCACCCCCCCCCCACCCACAGGGCTGCCAGACTCTTCTTTTTTCCTTTCAAATTGAGCTGTCATGTAAATACCAGGGCTCCAGTCCTTCTACTATTTCCCTTAAGGGATTTATTACATATACTATATTATTTTGGTCTTTTTCCTTTCATTTTTCCAGACTTCATTTTCTGCATCTACTCCTGAAGAAGTGGAGACTAATCCACGAAATATAGGTTTTATAGGAGTTATAGGATGCCTAGACATGTTTGGAATGTTTCTCTGTTACCCCATTTAAATTTTGCAAAGCTATTTACTCATACGTGTAAAAATATTATTTTGCGATAATCATGTTGACTATTGGCTATAATACATCTCAATGAATTGTTTTTTACCCACCTGATTATGGCTGATATTGTTATCCATATCAGTATTTTGCAATACATTTATCAATTACATTTTATTATTTTTATTCATTGATAATTTGTGTGATGTGCCTCATTCAAAGTCCCCCTGACCAACATTTCTCTTGTTAATTATTGGAATGGAAGCTCATCACGTATGGTGCCACCGACCTCATTTTTTTTTCTCTTTTTTTTTTCTTGTCTTCCTTTCAGGCTGCAAAGGAACAAAATGTGATTATTTTAAAGGGGGGTGATTCCTTTCTATACCCACTGTATGCACAATGGAATTGTATTACGTCATTTTGAGTGGTTTTGCAAATAAAGTAGATGTAAACCCTCAGGCTCCGTTCACATTAGGTCGCTCCGACTTAGGGGGCGACCTGTGAAGTCGCATGCAGCACGACTTTGGCACGACTTGCACGGACTTCATAACATGAATGTCTATGCAAGTCGCCTCCAGGTCGCCCCGAAGTAGTACAGGACCCTTTTTCTAAGCCGGAGCGACTTGTGTCGCTCCTATTAGAACGGCTCCTGTACTACACAGTGGGAGCGTGAGGACCGTGACTTGTCAGGCTGACAAGTCACCTGACAAGTCGGATCAATGTGAATGGACACTCAATGAATAACATTTAGTTTGCTGAAGCACTGTGTATCATAAACAATTGCCATTTAAAAATAAATAAATAAATACTTGTTTTTACCTTTATTTCTTTGTTGCATGTCAGTGGTGCTGATCTACAGTAGCCTCTTTGCAAGCCACTTCATGGTTGAGTGCAGTGAAAGCTTTCTGGCAGGATAGCACTGGAATTCAGCCCTAAGGCCCCTCTCACACCTGTCCTTTCCGTATTCTGCTCAGCGGGAGGCTGAGCAGGCAGATGACAGCTCCGTCTCCGCTCTGTGTGCGCAGATGGAGGTTTCAGATCCCCCCTGTCCTCTATGGGGGAATCAGATGAGAACAGACCGCCTGTCCGTTCTCATCTGATCTGCCAGACGGATGGAAAATAGGGTTTCCATCCGTCTGGATTTGACGGACAGGATTGGATCAAATGTCAGCGGACATGTCTCTGCTGACATCCGCTGCCCCATAGAGATGCATGGGGCATCCGTTCAGATCCGCCTGAAAAACTGACAGGCGGATCTGAACAGTCCGCATGTGTGAAAGGGGCCTAAGGGTGACAATGATTGGTATTGTGCAGTGACAGCTTGTTGGCAGGATAGCTCAGATGGATTTGGACTAGCATCCGAACATAACTGAGCCCATCCATAGTTAACCTGTAACAGGAAGTGTTTGAGCAAGGATCTTCGTGGCAGGATTACCAGATTGTAATTTAAAGAAAGCTGCAGATTTAAAAATATTGAAAATTACACTTGAGATGACATTAACCACTTTACCACCGGAGGATTTTGCTGTCTTACGTCCAGGCCACTTTTTGCGATTCGGCGCTGTGCAACTTTAACTGACAATTGCGCGGTCCTGCGACGCTGTACCCAAACGATATTTACGTCCATTTTTTCCCACAAACAGAGCTTTCTTTTGGTAGAATTTGATCACCTGTGCGATTTTTACTTTTTGCACTATAAACAAAAAAAGAGCGTTTATTTTGAAAAAATAACAATATTTTTAACATTTTTTTATATGAAATCCCCCCCCCCCCCCCAAAATGTAAAAATCAAAATTTTTTTAAATTTTTGGCCAATTTGTTTTCTGCTACCTATGTTTGGTAAAAAAAATCACAATAAGCGTATTTTGTTTGGTTTGCGCAAAAGATATCGCGTTTACTAACTAAGGGAAAGATTTCTGTCACTTTTGGTGTTTTTTTTTAACGCGTAATGGCGGCAATCTGCGATTTTTTTTTTTTTTGCGGGACTGCGACATTGCGGCGGACAGATCGGACCCTTGACTGACATTTTTGACACTTTTGGGGGTACCAGTGACATTTCTACAGTAATCAGTGCTATAAATATGCACTGTTACTGTAAAAATTACACTGGCAGGGAAGGGGTTAATTTTATTGGAGAGGGAGGGGTTAATGTATGCCTGGTGCTTACTGACGTGTGTGGGGGGAGGTGACTGAGTGACACAAGGACAGATCGCATGTTCAGCTATTCTGAACACTGCAATCTGTCACTCCTTGTCACTTAGGAGAGCCGCCCGCTCTTTTTACACAAGCGGGCGGATCTCCAAACTCGATTCCCCGACGATCGGGGAAGAGCAGCGGCGATCGCCGCCGCTCCTCCCCTGGCCCGACTGCTGCTGTGACTGAAAACAGCGGGAGCGCGCCTCCGGCGGCGCGCGAGCGCCGCCTACAGGGGGAGGAGTCCAGCGACGTAGGTCTACGTCGCTGGACGGAATTGAGCCACTTTGCCGCAGTACGCTCAACGTGACCGGTCGACAAGTGGTTAATATTTCAAAGTTCATATGAGATTTTGGTAATCAGGTTTACATCTACTTACACTAAGGCTTCATTCACACCTGAGCGTATAGTTTTCAGGCGTTTTTCTGGGGGCGTTTTTTTGGGCGTTTTTCGGGCGTTTTTTTGAGCGTTTATTGGGTTTTTTTTGCAGGCTTTTGGAGGCAGGCATAACATCTGAACACATCTGCAAGTGGTCCTCCTCTTCCTGGTTTTGTGGGTAGTGTTGGTGTGGTTTGTGTAGATCAAGTTTCCCTGTGATCCTTGTGTGCTCTTCGTGTGCTCTCCTTTTTTTGGAAGATGTCTGCTAAGAACAGTTTCCTTGCATGTGCAGCAGCTGCACTACTGATACTGGAGGAAGAAGAGCAGGAAAACAAGCGCAGATACTGGGTCCATCCTGTTATTGCCATTAGAGAACAGCATAGCCAGTTCTGGGCAATGTACAGTGATCTCCGAGTGTATGAAGAGAAATTCTTGGAGTACACACGGATGTCTGTAAAAAGGATGGTTTCATCTCCTCATGCACAGAAAGCTTGTACAATCTTAACAACGTGTGATAGATTATTTACCTACTAACAATCAATCTTCTATCCTACAGTTTTGATGAGTTGCTTGGGTTACTCTCTACATCTGCAGAGAGAAGACACCTATTATCAGAATAGTATTACACTGGTAGAAAGGCTCATCATCACACTGAGACAAGCAACAACCCACCTTCCCACCACACTTCCCACTACCCTCTCTCCAAGCCCCCATCTCCCATTCCCTACCGCTCTCTTCACCTTAGTTTACCATTGGGAACATGTTACATGTTCCACCTGATTTTGGAAAATGCAACACGGTCCCAATGCTGAATCTACTGACACCCCCCGTGGCAGCCATATGGGGAGAATTTCCCCTTACTAGCTGACACTAGTTGAAAGCAGCGCAGCCGTGTGGGGCTGCAACCACATGGCCATGTCATTCAAACACACAGCTTTGTGTGTCTGAATTACTACAAGCCCAGACAGTGGTAGTTTTTGAACTGGTATGCTGTGGTAGGTCTTCCTGTCATCGAGTGTAAGCTTACCCGTAGGGGATGTAGGCTAATACACAGTGTGTAGGAGACCTGCATGGCATCAGCGATCTGCTGATGTCTAATGTAGGCTCCTGTATGCAACCAAAAATAATAGATGCACATTTTTTGTTACCTTCTAAAAATGTTTTCTTATTTTTAATTAAAAAATATCCTTAAACCCTAACCTCCTCACCTGCAACCCTAACCTACTTCCAACCACCTCCCCTCTTTTGCTTTATTAGTATATAACATAACATAACATAACATAGCAATAGAGTCACCTCCTTTCTCTCCCCCAAGTCAGAGGAGAATTGGAGACTGATAATAAGGCAACAGTAACTTAACCATTCGTTAGAACCAAGGTATGCAGAATATCATCTTTTTTAAGGCACAACACATTGAATCGTGAGGCAGATCTATTGATGGTGTTCAGAGAGGCAACCTCTGCCTGCACCAGGCCTGGTGCAGGCAGAGGTTGCCACTCTGAAGACCATGAATAGGACCCCACGGATGTGCGGCACCAGGGATCACCTCCTTTTTCTCACTCAAGTCAGAGGAGAATAGTCAGACTGATAGGCAACAGGAACTTAAATAACCATTCGTTAGAACCAAGGTAAGCAGAATATCATCTTTTTTAAGGCACAACACATTCAACTATTAGGCAGATCTATTGATGGTGTTCAGAGTGGCAACCATTGCCTGGTCCAGGAAGAGGTTGCACTCTGAACACCATCAATAGATCTGCCTCACGGTTCAGAGTGGCAACCTCTACCTGGACCAGGCCTGGTCCAGGCAGAGGTTGCCCCTCTGAACACCATCAATAGGACCACACGGATGTGCAGCATCAGGGATCACCTCCTTTCTCTCGCTCAAGTCAGAGGAGAATGGGCAGACTGATAGAAAGGCAACAGTAACTTAAATAACCATTCGTTAGAACCAAGGTATAAAGAATATCATTAATGCATAACACATTGAACCTGAGGCAGATGGGCTTCAGCAGCAGAAGGCCACACCCGGTGCCACTCCTTCAAAAGCAAGAAAAAAAAAGAGCCTTCATAGATTCTCAAATCTGCGGGGTGAGGATATTGGGCAACCCATTTCATCATTCATTTCCGTGGCTGGTGCAGTGGAAGGAGCAGGATAGGAGGATGTAGTCAGGGGGCAAGGAAAATATTCAGAGGGAGAAATGGATGATAACTTTTGGGAATTATGCATGTAAGTTGAAGATTGGAATGGATGCGTGGACGTAGATGATTGAGAGGGATGCATTGAAGTAGATGAATGCGTGGAAGTCGGCTGAATGGAATGCATGGCAAAGTGTTGGAATGAATGAATGGTACTTGAAAGGTGGGAGATATCCTGGGAACCCGAGGGAACAGTATTTGTGGTATAATAGTCATGTTGGTATGAAGGTGGAGGAGGGGGTTAAAAGCTGGGTGGGTAATGTGGGAAATATGAGTAAGGAGCAGGTGGTGGCATGAATGTGTATGATGATGATGATGATGGACATGAGGATTAGTACTGTAATTACTTGTTGATGGGGCGGGTGGCAGTTGGGAGGGTGTTGTTTTGGGAATGAACGATGAAACTATGGTCAGCATTGCTCCTACGCATTTATACCTGGCTAGATTGGAGGACTTTCATTACAAATTAGTTTAAACATTTAAAAAATGAAATGCTTGGGCTGTCCTCAATTCTTTTGGATAAGTGATCCATTAAATTACCAGATGATTGAATCTGTCCTGCCCCCTGCCTCGAGCAGGCCTTGCCAAGGAACAGCACACCACTCCAGCCGGAGGAGTGAGCACTTCAGCTGGACTGATTTGTTGTCAAAATTCTCTGGCGACATGTGAGGCATTGCTGAGCTATCTTCTTCATTGGGGCTCTCATTGTATTTGTCAGGAGCAGGAGCAGGAGCAGGAGCAGCAGCAGCAGCTGCCGTTTCCCATGAACTTTGGGTACTGTAAATAAAAAAAGAAACCTGCTTTATAATGTCTATATACTTTACATGTCATACTTACAAAGGAGCATGACTTACCAGCTCATATCTACAACTGGCCTCAAAAAATCCAAATCCTTTGCATGGAGGTAGTTAGGAGGTTCATCGGCAGCCTGGCCATTTATAGACTCTCTCAATTTTCTGAATTGCGTTGGAGCAGTAGACAGAAAACATATTCGCATTGTTCAACCAATTGGAATTGGAAGCAAATACTTCAATTATAAAAATTATTTATCTTTTGTCCTACTGGCGGTTGGGAATGCCAATTACTGCTTCCGATATGTTGACATAGGTTCCTATGGAAGTAGTTCGGACTCCAGTATCTTCCCATTCTACCATCGGCCAGATTCCAATGATCTGGACCTGCCTGCAAACTCTCCACTTCGAGCAACCAATCACCCACCTGCACCCTACGTTTTCCTTGTGGATGAAGCATTTGCATTAGGAGAGTATCTTCTAAGGCCCTACTCCAGTCGAAACCTAAATGTTGAAAAGAGGGTATTCAATTACAGGCTGACTGGAGCAAGAAGAGTGGTGGAATGTGCCTTTGGCTTGCTTTCAAACAAATGGCGTTTTTTGCACAGCGCCATCAGTCTAAATATGCAGCACGCCATATGTGCAGTGAAGGCAGCGTGCATCTTGCACAATTTTGTAAGGCAGCAGGATGGCGTTTGCTTTGAGGATGCCTTAATGCACCCTATGCAGAGGGCTCAATGGAGCGGGAGCCATGGGACACAAGTGGTGCCCATATCTGGGATGAGTAGTTCCCACTTTTTTCATGACAACAGGACAGGTTCCATGGCAACTGGAAGCCATTGAAAACTGAAATGCCAATTTCAAATACATTTAAAAATAAGGACTTCCAATACTATTTTCCTGTATTGCTGTGCATAATAAAGTTTTTTCCAATAATTTTTTGTTATGTGTTTTTTTTTTATGTCAGCTTAGTCTTTTTAGTTTTTGAATCAGTCTTTTTGACCATGCGATTTCCCTGCAGGACGGAGACCCGCCCTGCGATTTTACATGCGTGGGGGTGCCACGCATTCTGAATGACACCTCCATGCATGTAAAACTGCAGTGCAGGACCCATGCACAGCGTCACCAATTCTGGAGTGTTGTAGTGCATTTATCTCCCCCCACATGTCCCACTACATGGCTACATTGCAAGCACGTCTGCAAAAAGTTCAGCTTCTGAACAGTACAATACAGGCAGCAGAACAACAAGAAATATAGTATCTCACAAAAGTGAGTACACCCCTCACATTTTGTAAATATTTTATTATAACTTTTCATGTGACAACAATGAAGAAATGACACTTTGCTACAATGTAAAGCAGTGAGTTGTCAGCTTGTATAACAGTGTAAATTTGCTGTCCCCTCAAAATAACTCAACACACAGCCATTATTGTCTAAACCGCTGGCAACAAAAGTTATGCTGTTATGCAAGCTGTACACTAACTATCTGAAAAATATATACGAAGGTATATTCCTCGCGCCAATGGAGTTACAAGAGTAGTTTAATAAATAGTATAAGTTAAATTATGGGTTTTAAAACTCTAGCCTAAAAACAATAAACTTTGCAGCTGCTGTATATATGGAGGGTAGTTTGATATGTATGGTCTTATAGAAGATCAAATACAGCGCTTGCTAAGAACAATGGATGCCAATATCTATATCGCTCTATATGTGGTAAGTGAATTACCAGTGTAGGAAAATATAACAAATGTCAAAAAAACATCAAGGTAGATTCCATCTTTTGAGTAATTGTGCAAATTAGTACAAGATAAATAAGCATATAAGTGTAAAAACAGAGTAAAATTGTATGTGGGGAATAAAAATCACTAAAAGATATATATGTACATAAATAACCGTAAAAAAGTCCAAAACATATAAAGTGACTTCAGTGCTCCAAATGAATAAGAATGTCCTTGATGGCAAATATATCTTCAGTTCAAAAGTGCAAGTGCTCTGGCCGTGACAACAAATCCCTTGTGAATAGGTCAAGTGAATCACTTACCAAATAGGGTGGGCTCTATATGCCGTATGGCACTAGAACCATTCACGCTTGCAAAGGAGCTGGGCTTAATAGATTTCCCCTCTGTGTGGTCCTCCGGGATGCTGAAATCCCTCTATGCTCCGGGGTACTAGATCAATGGTGGCATGTGGGGGAGAAAGAAGGCTCCAAATAGTGTGATAAGGCTAAAAAGCGGTCTTTATTTCCCAATAACTCGGGTAGAGTAGGTTAAAAGCTGTAAAACATCACTGGTGGTCTAGCGGTGCGAGTTGCTCATCCTCCTCGCAGAGCGACAGACTCACTTCCGGCTTGCGTTCCACCTCTATCGTGACGTAATGACGCCGTGCGGTCCAAACTGACCTGGTGACGTCCTCAGAGTTTTGTACACTAACTACTCTACATTGTTTGAACTGTTCTGGTGACGTCCTCAGAGTTTTGTACACTAACTACTCTACATTGTAGTAAAGTGTCATTTCTTCAGTGTTGTCACATAAAAAGATATAATAAAATATTTCCAAAAATTTGAGGGGTGTACTCACTTTGTGAGATACTGTACCTGACATGTGAGCAGACAGCAAAGGTAAAACGTGGCTGCAGAAAAGCCTAAAGCCAGGGGCCATTGAAATGAACAGGATTTTGCTTGTTGGGCGTTTTGGAACGTTTTGGATGAGCGTTTTATGAGCAGAAAAACGCTCAGGTGTGAATGGGGCCTTACACTTCACTTACACTGCTTACACTATATCTTTCTGCTCAATGAGATCTTACTCGTCTTTTGTCATACATTCATATATACCCCCTTGTTATTTGGTCAAATTGGATATCCTAACTTTAGGCCATACCTCTTTGATTAATTTTGTCATGGAGAACAAGTTTAAATTATCTTTGACAGGCCATCCTGTGTACATCTTGTGCAATGTATTCATTTCTGGAACAAACATTTGAATGGTAGTAAATAGGGATGAGGGAATCTGCCCGGTTTTGGCCTGCAGGGGGTTTGTCAAATCCTGCTTTTGATCCTCAAACTCAAACTTCATTGAAGTCTATGACAGGAGAATCTTGACACTAAATTCTGGCCCTTTTAAGGCTAATAGGCAAGCGAATGTCAAAAAAGGGCATAAGGAGCTGGACACTGCCATTGGGGGACATTTAACAAAGCATTTTTAAGAGATTCTTTTAAGCTGTTTGTGGTGTGAAAGAACAGCATTACTTTCAGACATCAGCAACACTGTATTCTCCCACCATATATTTTGAATGTGTTTTTGATTTTTTACATTTAGCTTGGCTTAAATACAGGAGAACTCCAATCTGATTTATTTCATTATATTAAAAAAGGCTTTTTTAAATAATTTGGCTGAAACATTTTGGCAGATTTTTTTTAAAGGATAAGTTCACCCTTCAAAACATGTTACATTCTACACCTATATACAGGGTGTAACTTGTAACATGTTATGAATGCACCAGCCTCCGTGCCCCCCCCCCCCCAATTCACACTGTGACAGCAGACCAGGGATCTTCTCCCTGTGTCTGCTGCCACAATTCAAAAAAGACGGGCTGCGAGGGGTTCTGCCCACCTGGTCGTGTTGCTCATTAACATTCCTCTGTGAATCAAAAACGACAAGGTCTGGCAGCCTTTGCTGCTGTCGGCTTGTAGTTTTCATTGAACTACCATGGCGCTGTGAGTGCTGTGGTAGATCATTGAGTCTTCCTATCAGAATGTATTGGCTTCCTCGTACGAGGTACGAGCAAGCCGATACACTTACAGATCTGCAATACACTGACAGATCTGCAGGAGACCAGCATGGCATCAGCGATCTGCTGATCGCTAGTGAATTGCTATGCAGGCTCCCAAAACAAAAAAATAATGCACATTTTTTTTACCTGCAAAAAAAATGTAATTTAATATTTTTTATTGTTAAAAGGTGAACTTATTCTTTAGGATAATAGGCCTGAATTGACCAATGAAAGCAGCGGACACAATTGTTTTTTTCTAGTATAGTTTGTAAGCTTCTTTTTTCACAGTATCACACTGCATTGTTGTAAAAATTGAAAAAAAATTAAAAACCTTAACTCTACTTTCCCTGAACCCCTGGTCCCTAAAATGGCAGATTTGCAGATGCAATTTCTTTTTTTGCTTTGCCTATGTAATTTCTTTTTTTTTTTTATATGTATTTTTTCTGTATTTTGTTGTATCGATGAAATGGATGGGCTGCATACAGGAACTTAACAGACAGTTTTCCTTTTAAAGGCTATTTGCACATAGTACAGTGACCTGTGTTTGTCTGCACTGATCACTGCTAGGGCAAAAAAACAATTGTTCTCTGAGCATCATTCACACAACAATGCAGCTGGAGGTGCAGTGTGGTAAGCTTCAGACATGTAGCATTTAATTACAGCACACTAGAAGGCACTGCATGTCAGCACACTGCTGCTCAGCGCACTGCAGCTCACTGATGAAGTGTTGCAGGGAGAAACCTTCGGCCATAGTCTGCCTGCCCTTCCAAAACTTTCAGGAAAGGGTAGGCAGAAGTAAATGGACTGAGATAATTCTACAGCCAGAGGGAAGGGCAAGCAGCAGACAAAATTAGCCTTCAAATCCTACAGCAGAAGGCTACCTGCCCATTAAAGAGGTTGTAAACCCCCCAAAAAATTTTTTTCTCTTTTTGCAACCTGCAAGAGAAACACATAATGAGCTAGTATGCATCGCATACTAGCTCATTATGAAATACTTACCTTAGAACGAGCCCCCACCGTGCCGTCCGCTTACCTCTATGAGGGGCGACATGTCCAGTCGCCCGTCTTCCGGGATCGCGGCATCCGGCTATCTGATTGGCCGGAGCCGCGGTGACGTCACGGCACGGATCTCTGAAGGAACGGCACGAGCGGCCGTTCCTTCAGAGTGCATGCGCCAGTGACATCACTGGCTGCATGTAAGGTAAATATCTCCTAAACGGTACATGTTTAGGAGATATTTACAGTACCTATAGGTAAGCCTTATCATAGGCTTACCTATAGGTAAAAGTGTCAGAGGAGGGTTTACTTCCTCTTTAAACAATAAGGTCGGTCAAAACAAAAATAAAGGGAATCCTAAAAAAAGAGGTTGCCTCATGGAGGTAGCTAAGCATTCCTACTGTGATCTCTTCCCCTTCACTTTAGTTCCTTCCTCCTTTCTTCTCTACCTTATCCTCCTCCCCCTCCACCTTCTCCTCCCTTTACTCCCCCCTCCCCTTCATCCTTCACCTCCTATTTCTTCATTTCCTTCACCTCCTCCTCCCCTTTCTCCTTAATGTTTTCTTCCTCCAGGTCATCCTCCTCCTAGCATTCCTCCTTCCTCCACCACCTCCTCTTATGTGATTATGGCATGAGGAGAGGCTCTGGAGAGTTTCGGTTATATGGGGAAAATAATACCTAATGAATGATATATGGTGAAGTACTGGTGAAAAAAATCTTCTTTCCTCCAGTTCATGACCAACCAACTATCCAACATTAACATATTTCTACCCACCATTCCTTTTTTTTTTATTTTTTTTTTTTAATTTTTGCTAAACATTTACAGATTTGTTTTTTTATAATTATTATTTTTTTTTTTTTATAAAACCCAAGTCAAACAAACATGGGCAGGGACAGCAATGCAAACTGGGTAAAAATAAAGGCAGCTAGGAAGTGGAGCCCAACTGGAATTTGTCGTCAGCTTGGTACAACTGGTCAACTGCTTCCATACCAGCTGGCAAAAACTGCTCTCTTTTTCTCTTTCATGACTCAGGCATGTCCCATATTAACATATTCCTACCAAACCCACTACTTGTTATGAATTTTCTTTATCTTAAACATTATATACAGATTTATATTTTTTACACTTTTCATTTGATTTAATGTTTTTTTTTTTTTCAATTATTTTCATGTTTTTCTCAAGGGTCATCCCTACCCAAGTCAAGCAGAAAGGAACAAGGACTGCAAGGCTGTAATTAAAACACATACAAGTAATCATATCCATGGCTGGAGGTACTCAAGGTACTAGCCAACTCTTTCACAAGTGCAATGTCAGAGAGGGCCTTCAGCATAGTAGATTATATATATATTATATATTTTTTTAATCAGCCAGAACTGACAGCAGCTGGTAAATACATGTCAAATAAATATAGGATCCATTCACACGTCTGTAAAATGGGTCCGCATCCGTTCCACAATTTAGCGGAAGGTTTACAGACCCATTGATTTTTCAATTCCAGTCTGAAAAATTAGGCATTCACAGGATAAAGAAGTATAAATAAATTTCTGTGACTCAAGCGGAGGGTATATGGTGGTGGTGTTGGTGGTGGTGTCTTTGGGGGTGCACACAGCAGAGAGTGAAGAAGGTGCAGATAGAGAGGATGAGGAGGGTGCAGAAGAGGAAGGCTGAGTGAGCCACTCAACCAAGTCTGGTGTGTCCTTGGACGTAATCGAACGCACCTTCTGCAACTTCCCACTTTGGCTCCGGCCTGGTGCTCCTGCCCTACCCCTACCACCCCTGCGGAAGGGCCTGACTCTTCCTCTGCCTGTCATTTTTTAAATGACCCTGTGACAAAAGTCTCTAGAGAAGCGCAGTATATGTGGAAGAAGGTATATACCGTAACACTCTGTCGTTTTGGGGGGGGGGGGCACTGGTCTATCACACCAGTTATAAAAACAATTTACCAGTAACTTTTGTCACTGTGTGTAGCAGAGTTAACGCAGCGAAAGAGGCAAAAATTCTGCAGTACCCAAATACACTTTTATGAAAGTATATTGTATATAATACCCTGCTTCAATCTGTCGTTTTGGGGGGCCACTGGTACATCACATCAGTAATAATACTTTTTTTCCCAGTAACGTTTGTCACTGTGTGTAGCAGAGGGAACGCAGCGAAAGAAAAGGCAAAATTTCTGCAGTACCCAAATACACTATTGTGAAAGTATATCGTTATATAACACCCCGCTCAAATCCACTATAATATGCTTTCTATATTAGAAAGTATATTATAAGTTTATTACACCCCTATATACTGCACACCAAACAATAGTACACCTATACCAGTCCTTAAAAGGACTTTTGTGGACCTATTTGCTAGTGATTTGTGTCACTAACAGTCTGTCCCTGCTCCACACAGCAAACCTCTCCCTACACTGACAAAAGGCAGAATGTAAAATGGCAGCCAGCTCAGGTCTATTTATAAGGTAGGAGGTATGTCCATGTGCTGAAATGTCTAAATTGGCTGTCCTGTACCACCTGATGGATGTGTCATGGGTCAAAGTTCTTCACAATGTAAACTAATATGGTGGTCACGAACATCGCCATATGTTTGCATGTTCGGCGAATCGCGAACGAGCAAAGCTCACCGCGAACCGACCGACGGACGAACCGCAAGGCCATCTCTAGTAATTGGTAATGCAAGTAAAAGGGAAAGGAGAAAGTATGGCCAAAGCTTTTGTGGCCATACTTCTCCTGAGGATCACTGGCTAGGCCAAAGCCTGCTGTTGGCTGACATCACTCAGCCAGTCCAGGCTGGAGAAAACTCCCCACAAACTTTAATCGACAGCTGGCTCAGGCTCTCAGCTGCACCAATGAGAGACTGAGCCAGCCACTTCCTTCCCTCCCCAGCCAAGCGCTCCAGGAGCTGGAGCGCTTGAGGGGCAAAGCACAGAGCCGTTGACTGACAGTCATGGCTCTCTGTTCAGAGCAGAGGGGAAAATTGAGCAATTAGCGGTGTTTGACTGCTCAGTTTTCACTTCAGAGGTGGCTCGAGACAGATGCAGCATTGGATCGATGCTTCATCCACCTAGGTCTATTTGTACTATAATGGCTAGATTTCATGAAAATAACACCTGGTATTATCAATACAAAGATCCTTGTTTTAGCACGTTGTACAATTGAATGATAATGATCTGATCATATGTTCCACAATTTACTGCTTAAGAATCACTGTGTAGCATGCTCTGCGAACCGAAACTGTAAGCTTTTGTGCTAATGCTAATTGCCTAGGGCATATTCCACAAATTGTCACAAACAGACCTTCCAAGAAAATAGAGAAAATTGAAAGCCCCCACCGCCCCCCCCCCCCCTCCAAAGTCAAATTGCCTGCAATAAAACTAATGCAAAAAAAAAAAAAGAAAATAAATGCCTATGCTCTCTGCTTCTATGCTTCTGGGAGGCCTGAGTAATGTCAGCATGCCTCACCAGTGTCTCTTGGGAATGCTGGTCGCTCAAACTAGACAATGTGAAGGACATAAAGGTAATGTACTTATTGATGTGTGCTGTAGCAGCAGCCAGAATTACAATCTTTATTATGGGTAATTAGAGCTATCCAGACATAAGGTAAAGCAGTTTGAAAGATCTACATTTTAAATGTGGCCCTGAACCACACTCAAACCCTTTTATTGCTAACCCTATTGTAGTAAAATACAAAAAACTGGTAACTCGGTTGTGGATATTAGGCCGGTGTGGTCTGGGACTGTGTCCATGTAAATCCTATAAAGCATAATTTTTTATGTAATCTGTAAATTGTTAGCATAGGACTCACCAGACATGAGGGCCCTTTGTACAGGAGGTGAGCCTACATATTTTGGTCAAAATATAAACCAATACTGTATAAGTGATGGTCTTTTTGGGAGCAATTAAAAAAAAATGTGTTGAAAATGTGTATCAAACTGGCTGCTTAATAATTGTATAGGTGACACTACCAATATTAGACTAGAACCTAAAGTATGCAGAATTAAATAACTATCAGCTGGATGTAGTGTAAAAACATGTACACCGTTAACAACTATGATAGATTTTGATCTGTACATTTCTGGCACTCAGCAGTAATGTACAGTTTGAGTTACTGTCATTATCTCTACTGGAAAGTCAGTAAATATTCCCATAATGTAGTGATGGCATTAAATAGCTAGCAAGTACAAACGTTTTTAGGACTGTTAAGTAGAATTTGTGTAGGCATCTGCATCCCACTTGGTAATGCAGCCCACAGACTATTAACCGTTTCTTGCATTTTTATAAATTAATACATAGAAAATGTTGCAATATGACAAAAAAACATTTATCTACAGGGAACAGTTATTATAAATATCAGATGAAGTAATTCAGATGTTTTAAGTGAACCAGTACCTAGGACATGCACACAAAAGTATTTCCAAATTGTGAGCAAGTTTAAAAACACTTTAAAACAAGCTCTTAATCACCTCTGTCTCTATAAGCATTGTAGAGAAGCTCTTTTTTTTTAAAGTTCACAACATAGGCTCTTAAAATCTTAGCTTGAAGTGGGAGAGATGATTATAGCTATCTGCCACCCTTCTAAATCTTACCCTATGTTCACATATGCTCTTTTTTATGCATTTTCCATTTTTCAGAAATGCACTACAGTCCATTTAACATGGTTTCCTATGGTACATGTTCACATCTATGCGTTTTTCAGCTGGTGCATTTTTGGAGTCGCTCCATTTTAATGCGTTTTGCATTTTTTGTGTTATTTTTTTCCCTTTAAAAACAGTGTATATAACTGGTTCTTAAGGAGCGGGCCAGGAAATCAATGGGTTTCCCCGCTGACAGCTGAATGTGAAAAAAAAGAATTGCTAGCTAAAAAAATTGTGAAAGTGTGCATGCTGGGCCACCGTCGTCACGGGGGGCCGTGCCACCAGGTGGCCTTCGCAGATGGCCCTGTCCCAAAGCTATTTAAGAAATGTCACGTGGCGGGACAGGCAGTCCGCATCAGCGTTCCTGGCGAGCAGGGCTTTTTTTTGGTTTTGTTTTTTGGGTCAGTGGTGTGGCGGGCGGTGTGATTGGCGACGGATCTACATAGATCACATTGTTTTTTTATTTTTAATGAAGAAATTGTCAAAAACTGGCTTTATTCACTTTTACACTTTTTTGGTGAATGGGTAGGAGTATGATGTACACGATACTCATTCACATGAGGGGGAAGAGGGGGGGGGGGGGATCTGGAGGCCCTCTTGTTAACCACTTCCATACCGGGCCATAGTAAAATGACGCTGGCAGGAAGTGCTCCTCGATCCGGGCGGATGTCATATGACGGCCGCCCGCTCTCGCCACTACTGCTCGCCCCCAGGGTCGCGCAGCGCGGCGATCAGGGATGAGACTCGTCCCTCGGACTAAGCCCATCCCCAATCAAGGTAAAGAGCCAATGACATTGGCTTTTTACCACGTGACCGGCTGTCAGTCACAGCCGGTCACAGAATGTCAACAGAGAACACGGTAACTGGCTGTTACCGTGTTCTCCTCCTCACGCTCTGATCCTGTGTGAGAAGGAGATTGCGATAACAGCTAGTTACCGATCATAGTGCACCCCAAAACACACTGATTTCCCCCCCCCCCCCAATAAAGAGGACCTGTCACTAGCCCATCAAAGTACCTGTCACTAGCCCATCAGAGTACCCGAGTACCTGTCACCAGCCCATCAGGTAGTTTGATGACAGGTACTCGGGTGCTCTGATGGGCTAGTGACAGGTACTCGGGTACTCTGATGACAGGTACTCAGGTACTTTGAGTACCTGTCATCAGAGTACCCGAGTACCTGTCATCGGAGTACCCGAGTTCCTGTCACCGGAGTACCCGAGTACCTCTCGGTATCCCAACAGAGTACCCGAGTACCTGTCTCCAGCCCATCAGGGTATCTGAGTACCTATCTCCAGCCCAATAGAGTACCTGAGTACCTGTCTTCTGCCCATCAAAGTATCTGAGTACCTGTCTCCAGCCCATTAGAGTACCCGAATACCTTTCTGCAGCCCATCATAGTACCCAAGTACCTCTCTGTAGCCCATCAGAGTACCCAAGTACCTGTCTCCAGCCCAGAATATCCAAATACATGTCTCCAGCCCCGAGTACCTATCTCCAGCCCAGAGTACCCGAGTACCTGTCTCCAGCCCAGAGTGCCCAAGTACCTATCTGCACCCCATCATATTACCCGAGTACCTGTCTCTAGCCCATCAGAATACCCAAGTACCTCTCTGAAGCTCATCAGAGTACCCGAGTACCTTTCTGAACCCGATCAGTGTACCTGAGTACCTGTCTGCAGCCCATCAGAATACCTGAGTACCTATCTGCAGCCCATGCCTCCTAGATTATGTGTTGGGGTGTTTGCTTTCCAAAATGGGGTCATTTTTTGGAGGTTTACATTGTCCTGGTGCTCCAGGGCCTTCAAAAGTGTGATAGGTTGTAATGAAATTATATGTGTAATTTATGCTCCTAGAACACCTGACGGTGCTCCTTGCATGTTGGGCCTCTGTATGTGGCTATACTGTGACAAAGTCCCACATATGTGGTATCGCCATACTCAGGAGGAGTAGCAGAATGTATTTTGGGGTGTCATTTTTGCTATGTACATGCTATGTGTTAGAAATATCTTATAAATTGACAACTTTGAGTAAAAAAAATGCGTTTTCATTTTCTTTTCACATTTTCCAAAAACTTGTGGAAAATAATGACATGTTCAAAAGACTCATTATGCCTCATAGAATATACGTTGGGGTGTTTTCTTTCTAAAATGGGGTCATTTTGTGGGCAATTCCATTGTCCTGGTGCTCCAGGGCCTTCAAAAGTGTGATAGGTCGTTAGGAAATTATATGTGTAATTTATGCTCCTAGAACACCTGACGGTGCTCCTTGCATGTTGGGCCTCTGTATGTGGCCAGGCTGTGTAAAAGTCTCACACATGAGGTATTGCCATACTCAAGAGGAGTAGCAGAATGTATTTTTGGGTGTAATTGCAAGTTTGCATATACTGTGTGTGAGAAATAACTTTCAGTTTTGTGTAAAAAAACAAAAAAAAAAAAAATGATTTCTTCATTTTCCCAAGAATTGTGGGAAAAAAATTACAACTTCAAAAAAATCACCATGCCTCTTACTAAATACCCTGGAATGTCTACTTTCCAAAAAGGGGTCATTTGGGGGTATTTGTACTGTCCTGACATTTCAGGGCCTCAAGAAATGAGATAGGCCGTTGGTACATCAGGTGTGATTAGGTGTGATCAATTTTCAATGATTGGCACTATAGCTTGCAGACTCTATAACTTTCACACAAACTAAATAATAACCACTAATTTGGCTTATTTTTACCAAAGATATGTAAAAGTATACATTTTGGCCCAAATTTATGAAAAAAATTAGTTATTTGCAAAATTTTATAATAGAAACTAAAACAAAATGTTTTTTTTTTTTTCAAACTTTTCGCTCTTTTTTCACTTACATCGCCAAAAATAAAAAACCCAGTGGTGACTAAATACTGCCAAAAGAAAGCTCTATTTGTGTGAAAAAAAAAGATAAAAAGTACAGTACAGCCTTGTATGAATGAGTAATTGTCATTCAAAGTGTGAGAGCGCTGAAAGCTGAAAATTGGTCTGGGTTGGAAGGGGGTGTAACTGCTTTGTATGGAAGTGGTTAAAGAGGGCTTCCAGATTCTGATAAGCCCACTGCCTGCAGACCCTCACAACCACAGCTCAGGGTTGTGGGGAAGAGGCCCTTGTCTTCATTAACATAGAGACAAGATGCTTTGGGGTGGGGGGAAGAGCCCCCCCTGCCCCAAAGCAACCCCCATGTTGAGGGTATGGGGCCTAGTATGGTTCAGGAGCAGGGGGGCTGCATGCTCGGATAAGGATCTGGTATGGATTTTGGGAGGGACTCCACGCCATTCTTTTCCATTCTTTTTTTTTTTGCTGTGGAGCTTTCCTCTAAATCCATACCAGACCCAAAGGGCCTGGTATGAATCGGGGGGGGGGAGTGGGGGGGCACGCTGTTTTTTTTTCACAGATTTTTTGGCTGGCATTTCTTTTTTTTTACATTCAGCTGTCAGCGGGAATGTACACTGATGACTCATCAATTGTTAAATATGTGGTTGCTGGCTTCCCGGCCTGCTCCTTTCATGCACAATGCATGAAAACTGCATGCAAAAAAACACATAAAAATACAAGGGTTTAAAAGCACAAAATGTACTGCAAAACGACTTGGAAAAACACATTATGTGAACCTAGAGTTAACAAACAGCAGATGTTTCTAAGCTGTTAGAAATTGACTGAAACTGAGTATAGAGTTGTTTGTTGTCAGACTTTTGAGAATGAATAACTTCATAATAATAGCAGCTAGAGAGGTCAGAGATACAGTGGGTACGGAAAGTATTCAGACCCCCTTAAATTTTTCACTCTTTGTTATATTGCAGCCATTTGCTAAAATCATTTAGGTTCATTCTTCTTCCTCATGAATGTACACATAGCACCCCATACTGACAGAAAAACACAGAATTGTTGACATTGTTGCAGATTTATTAAAAAAGAAAAACTGAAATATCACATGGTCCTAAGTATTCAGACCCTTTGCTCAGTATTTAGTAGAAGCCCCCTTTTGATCTAATACAGCCAGGAGTCTTTTTGGGAAAGATGCAACAAGTCTTTCACACCTGGATTTGGGGATCCTCTGCCATTCCTCCTTGCAGATCCTCTCCAGTTCTGTCAGGTTGGATGGTAAACGTTGGTGGACAGCCATTTTTAGGTCTCTCCAGAGATGCTCAATTGGGTTTAAGTCAGGGCTCTGGCTGGGCCATTCAAGAACAGTCACGGAGTTGTTGTGATCAGATGCTTTGCAAGCTGATGATGGCTTGTAAACAACAAACCAAAACAGGCCCCTCATTAAATGGTGGCCAGTGGTGAATGCCTGCCTTAGTTGGTGGTCAATGGTGGGTGTCCTCTTTAGTTGGCATACTGTAGTGCGTGCCCCTTGTTGGTAGTCACAGGTGATGCTTCCCATAGTAGGTGGTCAGTGGTAAATGCCCACTTTTAGGTGGGGGTCAGTGGGGAGTACAACTTAAAGCTGGTGGTCTGGAGTGAATACCCCCTTTCAGTGGTGGTCAGTGAGACCTAACTAAAATAGGCCAGTGGTCTTTAGTAAACTATAGGTCCTGTACCTCCCAGCTCTGCTAAGTGACGATAACACTAGGCTGTAAACCACAAAGCAAGGAGGACCAAAATGTTATTTTTCAAGGTCATTGAAAGAGTTCCCAAGAGTGAACACATTTGTGAAAGGGATGGAAGTAATCTTGAGAAGGAGTATTTGTTTATAGCTAACCCCATTAATTAAAGTGAGGGGCCCGTGTATTTAAAAATAGAATAACAGTATCTTCCAATGGACAGTTCAGAAAGAAACAAAACTTTAATATTTGCTTGACATTATAAGGCAATAGATTATGATATACTAAAAACACTGACGTGATCTATGTTTCTTGTTTGTGATCACCTTCCACGTTTACAGGGGAACACCGGTGTCAGCATTATCTAAACTGGACATAGTGTCCTTGATTAATGTGCACAGACTGTTGAATGTAAACATCTTGAAAGTAATCATATCAAAACACTAAAACATTCTTTGGGAAGAAATTCCCTTTAAAGTTTTTTGGGTCATCAGCAACTTGGAATCTGTACTGAACCTTAAAGTACATGTGGGTGGTGCCCATGTGGGGATGGGGTGGGGGGAGAGTGCGCACTCATGTGCCAAGTGCCCAAAAAAGGCAAATGGATATATGTATACATAATAAACAAGCAAAAAATTGGGGGAGCAAACCCTGAACATGTATATCTAAAGCCGGTGCAGCTATGGACCAAGCGACATGTATATTAAAAAAGAATAGCGCACACATGCAAAAGAAATGACTATCAAATATGGAGACAATCCATAAATAAAAATGGGGATTTAGTCCCACCATATGGCCATATCATGCTCAAGCCCACCACTGCATCAAAGTACCCCATTATCAGTGGGTCCTACACTATCCATAAAAAAGGGGTGAATCCAGCCTCTCTAACCCTTGGAGACAACACTCCTTGCTGGGAAAGATGTGCTAATGCACTACAGGGGACTCCTCCTATATCTACTTGTAATGTATACAGCACTAATAACTATCTACTATTCATTTCATATAATAAACTAAAATCAATTCCAATAATGTGTGTATACTTCTTGTTACAATTGATATACAATAAAACCTTGGATTGAAAGCATAATTCATTCCAGAAACATGCTTGTAATCCAAAGCACTCTTACTGTATATCAAAGCAAATTTCCCCATAAGAAATAATAAAAACTCAGATGATTTGTTCCACAACCATTTTTTCATAGGTACTTCAGTTTATAGTCCATATAACAAGATTATAGCAATGTGATAGGTTCGTAACCATAAAATATACATCCACAAATGGTGCCTCCACAAGGGGATTAGAGCAAAATCCAGCAACATTTACATGGTTGATGATTAAAACAGACACATCTAAATATGCAGGCATCTGGGGCAAACCTGTCCACATAGACCATCCTCTGCACCGCCGGCTCTCACCTCTGTCAGTCTGCAATCGTGATGTGGAAGACTACCCTGCAGTAGAGTGATCTGAAAGCAAGGAGCGCAACATGAAAGGGATCACATCAATAGCGGTGAGGAGGATGGTCTATGTGGACAGCTTTACCCCGAATGCCTACATACTTAGATGTGCCTGTTTTAATCATCAGAATCCAAACAGGGAAGACCGCTCTAGGTGAGGCTGGAATCAGGTGCCGGTCGGATCCGTAATCCAGGATAGCTTCATACAACAAAAGGAATGACCGCACTTCCGATGAGTTTCAAACAGGAGTGTCTTTATTCCACATCAATCGGCAAATACAGATACACACTGTGAGTGCAGGACAATCGGTGGACGCGTTTCACGACTGGATGTGTCGCTTATTCATCACCAAGTTCACTCTGGATGTGCATCGGCCATATATACACCCCATACATACAGCTGGCAACAATTGGAGTCATCAAACTAGTTGTTCCTCCCCTTGGTCAGCTGTTGGGAATCTATAGCTAGATTGCACAGACAGAGTGATCCCAACAAATCCAAACTTCAAAACACTTGTGCAAAAAACATTTTACATATATAAATGTCAATCAAAATGAATATCCATAGTGGTAAGTGCTCAAGTAAAGAAAAATAGAAAAACATCAATAATAAAAACATATTCAGTGTATGTGTACGTTTATCATATATATAATAAAAAGAGAATGTATGTGTATATGAGGTATGAATAAAAAGAATATGTATTGAAGACCTTGTGAATAGCCATAAAATAAAAGTAAATTAAAAAAGTATGAAGTGATAATAATATATTGTTATAAATAATAATAATGATGATAATGTGACGTATCACAAGAAAATTCTTGATGTTTAAAGAAGCCGTTTAACCGGCCAAGAAGAAACATATGTAGTGTATTAAAAAACGGAGCAATATAATTATAAAATATATAAAAAAAGTATATGAAAAATATAGAGAGCTCCAATCAGTGATTTCTACCCAACAATCATAGATAGAACAATACAGTGATATATCTTTGATGAAAAATTGTATATAAATTGCCGCTTCGATATCTATAGGATGCATTTTCTATAAAACATTTACAAATAGTGAAACACTAATAAACCTTGTATAAGAAAAAATCACAAGTATGTGAATCGTATATAAAAAATTATTGTTTCCATATATCAATGGATATACATGATTCACAATAAAGAGTATAACATGTATAAAATATAATACGATGCATAGTGACATAGTTTATATTCTTCTTTGGTTGTGTAAACAGCGATAAATAACAATCAATGTAGACACATTGTAACAACCTGTTGCTGTTTTGAAGAATGTTGCAAATGTCAGTGTGCATCTCCTTTTTCATAGATGTTTTAATCATCAGCCATGTGAGTTGCTAAAACGTTGTACCTGGATTAAATGTAACCATATTGCTACACTTATAGGCGCCTCTCTTCTCTTTTATACTCAGTTGTGATGTGATGCTACTTGTATATCAAGACATCCCTTGTTTATCAAGTCAAAATGCTTGTCTTGCACAACGCTCTCAAACCAAGTTACTCTCAATCCAAGGTTTTATTGTACTGTAGCCCTGCCCCCTGGGGAGTGGCTACGTGTACACAAATCCTCCTCACTTCGGTTGCCCTAAAGATTGTCCAACCCACCTGACACCATAGGTTCTGTCATTGCAAATGATAAGAAACGACCAAAATTTGCAGTAAAGACTCAGGTTTACTTGTAATTAACTGCCGTTTGATACAATGTACAAACCGTTGCAATAAAATGGTTAACACAGGAATATTATTAATAAGATTGATCCTGAATCCCCAACCAGGAACTAGGCAAGATTCAGCACTCAGGATCAAAAGGACAATCCTAGCATATATTGGAGGATTATTATCTTTAAGATCTGTAAATACACTCTTTCTCAAGAGTAATGCGACAGTGACCACAAGCAATACTTAACAGTAATAAAGAGTAGCTCTAACTATGAATAACTTCTCAGTAGCTCCAATATCCTAGCACTAAGCTATATATCAGAGTGCACTCTGTATCCTAAAGGATATCTATCCCTTCACATTAGATTGCAAGAGTCTCCTGGATGAGCAAGGCCTTGCTAGTCTTCGCCGGCAAAGGTGTCCTCAACCAATCCAGAGAAAGTATTTGTAATCCACAGCAAAGGTGACTAATAACTGTAATCCACACAGGAATAACCATTAATTGTGGAAAATTTGGGCAGTTTTGGGACTTTACATGAGACACCGCCGAGCACTGCTCAGCGTCTCCATCCCTGTATATAACAGAACTGAAGATAAAAAGGGGATTAAAGAAGGTATGTGTGGAAACCAACCAGCCCTTAGTTTGCTATAAATACCCACCAGTCTGCTGACAAACCAAATAAACCTGTCTAACATAATAGCTTAAAAACAGGGGTTTAGTTAACACACATTTGCAAACGCATGTATAAGCTACAGGCCATTCCAAGGCACCCTGTGTATCCTGCAGTCCTAACACTACCTAACACTACTCAAACTGAGTGTATCCTGAGTGTCTCCAACATGGGAGTACATGGATGCTAATGGATGGATGGGAAACAGGTGAGCTTGGAGATAGCCCAATCCTCCCCCAACCTGCTCCCAGCCATAACTGGTTTTGAAAAACGAATGGCTATGTTAAAGCCATAGGGTGCAAACTAAAAAATGACCAGCTGGGAAACAGACACCCCATCCCAATAATATAGATGGTAAAGGCAAATTGGGACTTTAGATGAAACACCAGCCTGTAAAGCAAGCGTCTCCATCCCTGACAACATGGAAAATTTGGGCAGTTTTGGGACTTTACATGAGACACCGGCGAGCACTGCTCAGCGTCTCCATCCCTGTATATAACAGAACTGAAGAGAAAAAGGGGATTAAAGAAGGTGTGTGTCTGTGTGTGGAAACCAACCGGCCCTTAGTTTGCTATATTTACCCACCAGTCTGCTGACAAACCAAATAAACCTGTCTAACATAATAGCTTAAAAACAGGGGTTTAGTTAACACACATTTGCAAACGCATGTATAAGCTGCAGGCCACTAAAAGGCACCCTGTGTATCCTGCAGTCCTAACACTACCTAACACTACTCAAACTGAGTGTCTCCAACATGGGAGTACATGAATGCTAATGGATGGATGGGAAACAGGTGAGCTTGGAGATAGCCCAATCCTCCCCCAACCTGCTCCCAGCCATGACTGGTATTGAAAAACTAATGGCTATGTGAAAGCCATAGGGTGCAAACTAAAAAATGACCAGCTGGGAAACACACACCCCCATCCCAATAATATAGATGGTAAAGGCAAATTGGGACTTTAGATGAAACACCAGCCTGTAAAGCAAGCGTCTCCATCCCTAACAACATGGAAAATTTGAGCAGTTTTGGGACTTAACATGAGACACCGGCGAGCACTGCTCAGCGTCTCCATCCCTGTATATAACAGAACTGAAGAGAAAAAGGGGATTAAAGAAGGTGTGTGTGTGGAAACCAACCGGCCCTTAGTTTGCTATACTTAGGCTGGCCATACATGATACAATTTTCTTACAATTTTCTGTCCAATTTTCTTGAAATTTACCTTCAAGTATGTAGTACGAAGGCCTGCCTAATTAGATACAAGTGAATGTGTTGTTTAGCTTGTGTTGTTTAGCTTTGACCTCACATTATGTGGTTTGTGGTAGATCTAACAGAAAATTGTACAACAAAAGTTGAACATGTATGGCCAGCCTTACCCACCAGTCTGCTGACAAACCAAATAAACCTGTCTAACATAATAGGTTAAAAACAGGGGTTTAGTTAACACACATTTGCAAACGCATGTATAAGCTGCAGGCCACTCCAAGGCACCCTGTGTATACTGCAGTCCTAACACTACCTAACACTACTCAAACTGAGTGTCTCCTTAGTGTCTCCAACATGGGAGTACATGAATGCTAATTAATGGATGGGAATTTTCCTTTACCATCTATATTATTGAGATGGGGGTGTGTGTTTCCCAGCTGGTCATTTTTTAGTTTGCACCCTATGGCTTTCACAGTCATGGCTGGGAGCAGGTTGGGGGAGGATTGGGCTATCTCCAAGCTCACCTGTTTCCCATCCATCCATTAGCATTCATGTACTCCCATGTTGGAGACACTCAGGAGACACTCAGTTTGAGTAGTGTTAGGTAGTGTTAGGACTGCAGGATACACAGGGTGCCTTGGAGTGGCCTGCAGCTTATAAATGCGTTTGCAAATGTGTGTTAACTAAACCCCTGTTTTTAAGCTATTATGTTAGACAGGTTTATTTGGTTTGTCAGCAGATTGGTGGGTAAGCATAGCAAACTAAGGGCCGGTTGGTTTCCACACACACACACCTTCTTTTATCCCCCTTTTCTCTTCAGTTCTGTAACCAATAATTGTAATCCAACAAAAGTGGAGAAGATAAGTTTCTGTACTCCACAGCTGAGAGTCAATCTAGAACTGAAAAGGAGGGGCAAGACCTTCTGATCCGCCACGCACTATCCAAGACAGCAGTGTCCTGTGGCAACCCTTTTTAGAACTGATATAGCCTTCCGCTAGAACTGCTCCACAGACCCGCCCTAGCTCAGTCTGGTAGCACAGCAGATACTTTAAATCTGATTTCTCTCACCCAATGTGACGAGCTCTGTGTTCCACAGTCCACTCCAGCAGTGTCCCGCTCTTCTCACAGCCTCTCGGGTGTCCCTCCGCTCGGTCAACTTCCGAGATCCTTTCTCACACCGCTCACTCTATCTCTGGTGTTCATCATCTAGGCCTGTTGCCTAGCCGCCTCTGCGCTCCGCAGCAGTTCCTTCCCTCCTCACAGCGTGCTGTCCTCGAGGAAAGAGAGCGAATCTTGGTCCTGCCCCCTTTATTAAACAGAATGGGGGGTCCCCCTAGGGTGTGGGACTTTACCGGCAAACACACTTCCACAAATGTATAAAATTTAAATGATTTTATTAACAAATAGTAAAATAGATCTTACATAGATCTGAAGTGTTGCATATATATGTACAGAAAGCATAAATACTATGATATTCAAAGAATATATAAAACTGAAGAGAATAGTGATGCATATACTCAGAGGTATATGTTGGTTACTTGAAGGAAATCCTCCCACCCGACGCGTTTCAGGCACGCAGGCCTTTCTTCAGGGGTCTGAAAGTGGGGAGGTTTGTGATTTCCTGTAACTTGTTGAGGGTGTGACAAGTGAGTCACTGCTGCTAAGACAAAGAAGGAGAAAAGAGGGTTCCGCTGTGTTGAGTGCCGATGTGTGCACCGCTTGGTCCCTGAGGGTGTGGGTCTTCCCGAATGTGGCCCCAGCGAGGATGCCGAAGAGGGGGGTCGATATTTCTGATTCTCCACACACAGGATCCCTTCCCAAGTGGGGTGGCAGCAATAAATCCTGACAGGTGATCTAATAGCTCTCTATGCTATCTAAAACAAAAAAAAATGTTTTGCCTTTGATTATAAGGCTGGCCATAAATAATACAATTTTCTTATTCAATTTCCTTTAGATTAACCTGCAACTATGTAGTGCAAGGGCCTGTCTGATTGCATACAAATTGAAAGTGTTTAGGTTTGACCTCATATTATATGGTTTTGGTAAATCGAAATGAAAATTGAACCAGAAAATAGTATAACGTATGGTCAGCCTAACTTCACAAAAGAAAGTAAAAAAGCAGAAGACCAGTTAGGTAAAATGTCTCATTAAAGGGTCAATCCAACTGTAAGTTGTTCCAGTGGTGGACAAAACCTTGAATATTGTAAGACTCTAACTTTTATTTTTGGACACTTCATTGTTATTCTAAGCACACCATAGCTCATGACTGTCCCTCCCAGCTTTGGAGTTCTAGGGGTTCATACCTATGTTTGGGTATTCCCACTTCTCCTCTTGCCCAAATCAGCAAACCTTATATGTTTAGTTAATCAATGCAAATGATGAACTGCACCCCAGTGTCCATAAAAGCCAGAAGCATTTGGGGTAAGGAGGTATGACAAGTTCGTTATGCCATCCTACTATTTGTAGCCTTGTGCAATATTCTAACTTTGCCTCCCTTGACCGTAGTATTGTTACCTGTTAATCCTGCCAGTAAATCTATTATTCTTCCACTCCCTGTAATAGGGTGACAACGCTTTTCATCCTGCAGTGAAATCACACAGCATAGTCTTAGATACAGTATCTCCCAAAAGTGAGTACACCCCTCACATTTTTTGTAAATATTTTATTATATCTTTTCATGTGACAACACTGAAGAAATTACACTTTGCCACAATGTAAAGTAATAAGTGTACAGCTTGTATAACAGTGTAGATTTTCTGTCTAAACCGCTGGCAAAAAAAGTGAGTACACCCCTAATTGAAAATGTCCAAATTGGGCCCAAAGGGTCAATATTTTGTATGGCCACCATTTTTTTCTATTACTGCCTTAACCCTCTTGGGCATGGAGTTCACCAGAGCTTCAAAGGGTTGCCACTGGAATCCCTTTCCACTCCCCCATGACGACATCACTGAGCTGGTGGATGTTAAAGACCTTGCACTCCTCTACCTTCCGTTTGAAGATGCTCAATAGGGTTTAAGGGGGGTTGTGGTGCGCTTCAAAGTGTTTGAAATGTGTTAAAGTGCTTGTGTGTGGTTTTCAATTTAAAATGAATAAATATTGTTGCAAAAATAAAGATGTGCTATTTGCTTGTTTCAAATATTTACAATATATCTTTGATTCTTATACATATAATTTGCTTGTGTGAATATTGTTCCCAATACAATTATACAAGGGGAACTAATATTTCTTATAGGGGCTTTTAAAAGTGCTCTGTGCATCTAGTGGTAATCCCAATGAAAATATAAATACTCAACAAATCATAAAATTAATGTATCAAATCTGTGAAAATTGGCAAATACACGTATCCTAAAATGTCCAGTCCAAACGGTGCATACAATCAATCTTCAATAAAAAAACTGCATCAAATAGCTTGATATAAAGGAATATGTATATAAAAAAGCCAGTAACATAAATAACAGTAATTAAATGATGTGACTTCTTTTCCTCCACCTTGTGCCCTGATTACACTTCTAGGTGTGCTAAATTCTCACCTCAATTCAGAGGATAATACGCCTGTATTATATATCTGGATAGGTGGTGGTTCCTTATCCTCCTTTGTTCCAGCGGGGTGTCTGTTAGCAGCGGACCTTTCCAGGGGAATCCTATATTCCTTCCCGATCTTGTGTTATCAATGGGACCCCTTTAATGCCTTCCTTAGGGTACGATCTCTTTGGGTGTGTATCTCCTCCTTAGGGCTCATTAAAATGATGGGGCCATCATGGTGCAGAATTATAGACTTTTATTATATAATAACGTAGTGAACTTACATATAAAAAACTCCTTTTTCCAGTATCCAAACTCCAAAAAACGCTGTGGGAGCTCTGTCCCGTGTCGCACGTCGGTTCCGGGTTCCTCCTACGCGTTACGTCACAGAGTCATGGGACTTCCTCAGGGTTTAGATCCAGAGACATGCTAGGCCAGTCCATCACCTTTAACTTCAGCTTTTTTTTAGCAAGGCAGTGGTCATCTTGGAGGTGTGTTTAGGGTATTTATCATGTTGGAATACTGCCCTGCCGCCCAGTCTTCGAAGGGAGGGGATCATGCTCTGCTTCAGTATGTCACAGTACATGTTGCATTCATGGTTCCCTCAAGAAAACTGTAGCTCCCCAGTGCCGGCAGCACTCATGGAGCCCCAGACCATGACACTCCCACCACCATGCTCTACTGTAGGCAAGACACAATTGCCTTTGTACTCCTCAGCAGGTTGTTGCCACACATGCTGGACACCATCTGAACCAAATATGTTTATCTTGGTCTCATCAGACCACTGGACATGGTTCCAGTAATCCATGTCCTTAGTCTGCTTGTCTTTAGCAAACTTTGTGGGCTTTCTTGTGCATCATCTTTAGAAGAGGCTTCCTTCTAGGACGACAGCCATGCAGACCAATTTGATGCAGTGTGCGGCGTATGGTATGAGCACTGACAGGCTGACCCCTCACCCCTTCAACCTCTGCAACAATGCTGGCAGCACTCATACGTCTATTTCCCAAAGACAACCTCTGGATATGATGCTGAGCATGTGCACTCAACTGCTTTGGTTGACCATGTGAGGCCTGTTCTGATTGGAACCTGTCCTTATTAACCGCTGTATGGTCTTGGCCACCGTGCTGCAGCTCAGTTTCAGGTTCTTGGCAATCTTCTTATAGTCTAGGCCATCTTTATGTAGAGCAACAATTCTTTTTTCAGATCCTCAAAGAGTTCTTTGCCATGAGGTGCCATGTTGAACTTTCAGTGACCAGTATGAAAGAGTGAGAGCGATAACACCAAATTTAACAGATCTGCTCCCCATTCACACCTGAGACCTTGTAATACTAATTGAGTCACATGACAACGGGGAGAGAAAATGGCTAATTGGGCCCAATTTGGACATTTTCACTTAGGGGTGTAATCACTTTTGTTGCCAGCGGTTTAGACATTAATGGCTGTGTGTTGAGTTATTTTGAGGGGACAGCAAATTTACACTTTTATACAAGCTGTACACTCACTACTTTACATTGTAGCAAAGTGTTATTTCTTCAGTGTTGTCACATGAAAAGATATAATAAAATATTTAAAAAATGTGAGAGGTGTACTCGCTTTTGTGAGATACTGTATGTATTTTGAAATTGACTTTGCACAAAAGACAAACATGTAAATGCCCAGCTAAAGCTAAAGTTTTTTTTTCTTTCGGGGGTAAAAAAGCTTTTACCTAGATGAATAATCATGGGTGTTAACCCCTTCACACTTAGTGTTGAGCATAAAAAATGATCTTACAAATTCAGCTGCACTTAACCTTTCATATTCTGTAAAGGGCTGTATTAATGTCATAGAATGAGGACTACAAATGATAGGTCTCCATGGAGTGGGAAGACTCCTTTATCCCAGCTTTAGGATTACTATGTCTGCCTTGGCCCCTGAGGTCCTTATCCAGCCAGCATTAGGCAGCCCCATACAGATCACAAGGGAAATCTTTTGATCCGTGAGCATTTTCTCGTTTCCACCCCCGTTCACCTCAGCAGGAATCCTGAATTTGCCTGGGTTTTTGGCAATATAAACCTCTCCTGCTTTTTGACTTTGGGCAAATTTCTCCAGGATAATTGGCTTAACCAAGCAGAACTGTGCCACATGCTTGATCCACCGTTAGACTTTTGTGTGCTAGTGTTCCTCTGAAGGAAAGTTAGATAAAATAGTTACCTCTCTCTGGCTTCCTCCTGTGGGGGACATTATCCTCTTTTTAGCAAAATCTAAGAGAATTCTGAGAAGAACATACCTCGGGAGAAGATAAGCTTGCATTGTGCTGCAGTGTTCTTTACATTTAATAAAATGTTAAAAGATAATGCACCATTGGTGGTTCCTTTCTTTCCCCACTTATACTGAGGCTAAGAACAGCGAATACCCACCAGAAACCGACCCATCACCTACCGTGTTGGAAGGGAGAAGTGTCTGTTGATTTTCAGCTCTACCCATTCATTGATTTGGTAAGAGGCTCAACATCCCCACTCCTCTTGGATGGTGTTAGGGGTCACATCTTCCCAACCTTTTTGGTGTTTGATCTCTGGAGCGGAATCACTTATATATATATGCCCTAAATTCTCATCTTTTTGGTAAGAAGCTACGCTGGTGGTGGGACATTGAATTTAGTCACGTGATCTTCACCTCTTCTGTTTAAGGCTTCATTACAACAAATCTAATTGGACTATTTTTATATATCACTTGGGACTTTAAAAATCACCATGCACATCTGAGACACACATTGATGTTTTCACTGTGATTGCTGTGGTTTAATGTTTGTGTTTTATGCAACCCTTCCAATGTCATTGGCACATTTTGTTGTACACTTTCATTTTTGATGTTTTCAGTACACGGTTGGTTTGTTTAAAATCCTTCCCTTGTTTGCACCTTGCAAAAGATTTATTTCAATCATGACCTTATTGATTAGCGCACCTGATACACCCATCCCTAGGCAGCACTGATAGGAAGCACTGAAAGATGACACTGATGAGGCACTGATTTGCAGCACTGATGGACACTGATAGGTGGCACTGAGCACTGATTAATAGCACTAATGGGCAGTGATAGGTGGCACTGGTGGGCACTGATAGGGGCACTGGTTGGCACTGATTAGCAGCACTGGCAGGCACCGATGTCCCCTGTAACAGAAGCTAGTTACCGGATTTCTGCTTTTTGCCCCATGCTGATCGTGAGGAGAAAAAAAGCCAATAACCAGTTTCCATATACTTCCTTGATCAGCTGTCATTGGCTGACAGCTGATCACGTAGTAAAGGGCCTGCTGTGATTGTCCCTTTACCCTGTTCCGTGATCAGCTGACTCCTAAGGACTCGGCGATCACAGAGCATGCCTTTGGGGGCGTGCGAGCAATGCAATCACGGGAGGACTATTGGCGCCCTCCCGACACTGGAAGCCCGGGCTGTAGCCATCTTTCAGGTATAGCATGGGCAGAAAGTGGTTAAACCCAAAAGCAAACATTTATTATATTCCAGCTTTTTTTATTGTAATTCTTAGATGTGATGGCTGCATTTATTTTAATTTTCTTTAGGCTTGCTTTCTTCTATTTGGATCTGGTGATCTAAACAGTTGGTCTGTTTGTTTTTCAAAAGAATGCTGCAAATGTATCAGTAAAAGATGAGAGACAAATCATTTAACACTGGCATAAGCCTAGAATTGTCAGCTTTTATTTATTTTATGTAACACCTTCAATCTGTTATTGTATTTAAATCTGCCAGTTCATCAAACACTCCCCTCCCCCTCGACAGACAATGTTGCTGTCCAAAGGTGACCCCTGTGTTCATTCATTCATTCAGAGTGTGGGCAATCTAATACAGGAGGTGTGTTACTGACTAGTTCACCAGTGGAGAACAGAGGGAGAACTGATACAGCCACCAAACCTAATGATTGGTAAGTCGCAATATATTACATTTATGGTTTTTGGTTTAATACTGCCTTAACCATAGATTAGGTTGCTCCCACAATGCATCTGCTGAAGCTAACTACAAAGCTCTGCTTTGGTGGTACATGGTCCCCACTAGATTAGTGCATGTATCTTCTGATTTTTCTGTGTGCTGTTTCCATGGATGCTCCGATAGGTTCCTTTATACTTATCTGTAGATAAAAGAAAGACGGCAGCTTGATCTTCCGCAATTAATACATTTATTAATCCAGGTGTAGTACAAATTATTACAGGGCTTACACGTTTCGGCATGTAGCCTTAGTCATAGCCTGGTTGACCTGCCCAGTGGTCCAACAATTTTGACAGCAATTGTATCGTATCCTACACACACTTTTTCATCTGGTACTTATGCCAAACCCATTGAATTCTTTCCTCAACCGAAAGCCAGAAAGGATCTCTAACTCTCAATTCACTCTCATTACCCACATTCTTATGACTGCACAACAAGTTATAGGGAAGGTTTGGTTATCTCAACATATCTTTATATTTGAGGTTAAATCCTAAGTCCACTGAACCACGAATAATGAAAAACTGATAACCCAGCTTCAATGCACCATGCCCAAATTCCAGTGTCTCTGGGACCCTTGGATCTTCACCTATTTCCGATGAGTTTTTTAATGCCTTCTCTTGATGCTTTGGTGGCTTCCATCCCTGTGCCCCGGTACCATAGACTTTGAGACCCTCCCCGACCCCCCTCCTTTTTACACCTCTCTTCTTCCCCCTTCTCCCTCTTTCCTTTCCTCTTATTTCTCCACCTTCTTGCACTAAACGCCTCTTGTTGAACATTCTATATTAATATCAGCAATCTTCATGGGATGCCCATTTGACGACCACAATTCTGGAATTTATATTGCCTGCTTTATGTTATATGACCAAACACACTTTTGTTGTATGTCCTTATCTGATGTATGTACAAACATGTTTTTGACAATGCATTGTATGTACCAACCATTGTATTTTCTTGAAAATTAATAAAAATATGGAGAAAGATAAGGAAAGTTGTTTTTCCATCTCATTCCAAAGGAAGTTCCTACAGTCAGGACACTTGATGTATGCAGTCCTTTAAAAGTTTTTTTTCTCTAGCCTTTTTTAAAGCGCATTATTTTAGACTTGCAAATTTATAGAAAACAGCCGCTGAAGTTTGACGTACAACAAAGCATTCTGTTGGCCATTTTAAACAGCAATAAAACACATCAGACTGTTGTAAATACAACTTTAATGACTGCTTTCCTCGAAGTGATTAAATGTGCGTCTTCTACTGATTGTCCCTGGGGTTCATTGCAGTGAATGTTTATATCTTACTAAATATAATCTTGCAGGCCTTAAGTGACACTAAACTCTAGTGCAAAAATAAAAACATTCTTTTCAAGCACGTATTTGTAATGTCTTGCCGCCAATTTAATGCATATGTGCCAGAGCAGTGAGGGTGGGCATTAACACCCACATGCCACACATGCACATCCTTGGATAGCCAAGGTTTCTGTGCTGAGAGAGTGCTCACTGTATGCTATCAGCACAGTGACTGATATGTCAAATGATCAGGCAGTCCTTCCCGCCCCCTGGCAGTAAAACCCAGTGAAAGGGACACTGGCAGGGTCGGACTGGGTATGAAAACCAGCCCTGGAAAAAAATGACATACCAGCCCCATAGCATTGCGTCATTATACCAGCGCCATCCCTCAGTAAGCCCCCCCACCTAGTACAGACCCCTCAGTAAGCCCCCCTCCCAGTAAAGACCCCTCAGTAAGCCCCCCTCCGTGTACAGATCCCTCAGTAAGCCCCCCTCCGTGTACAGATCCCTCAGTAAGCCCCTCTCCCAGTACAGACCCCTCAGTGAGCCCCTCCTAGTACAGACCCCTCAGTAAGTTCCCCTCCCAGTACAGACCCCCCAGTAAGCCCCCCTTCCATCACAGACCCCTTAGTAAGCCCCTCTCCCAGTACAGACCCCTCAGTAAGCTCCCCTCCCAGTACAGACCCCTCAGTAATCCCTCCCCTCACCTAATACAGTCCCCTCAGTAAGCCCCCTCCCAGTACAGGCCCCTCAGTAAGCCCCCTTCCAGCAGAGACCCCTTAGTAAGCCCCCTTCCAGCACAGACCCCTCAGTAAGCCCCCCACCTAGTACAGACCCTTCAGTAAGCCCCCCCCAGTACAGACCCATCAGTAAACCCCCCTCCCAGTACAGACCCCTCAGTAAGCCCCCCTCCCAGTACAGACCCCTCAGTAAGCTCCCTTAGTACAGACCCCTCAGTAATCCCTCCCCTCACCTAGTACAGACCCCTCAGTAAGCTCCCTTAGTACAGACCCCTCAGTAAGCCCCCTTCCAGCAGAGACCCCTTAGTAAGCCCCCTTCCAGCACAGACCCCTCAGTAAGCCCCCCCCACCTAGTACAGACCCTTCAGTAAGCCCCCCTCCCAGTACAGACCTCTCAGTAAGCCCTCCTCCCAGTACAGACCCCTCAGTAAGCCCTCCTCCCAGTACAGACCCCTCAGTAAGCCCTCCTCCCAGTACAGACCCCTCAGTAAGCCCTCCTCCCAGTACAGACCCCTCAGTAAGCCCTCCTCCCAGTACAGACCCCTCAGTAAGCCCCCCTCCCAGTACAGACCCCTCAGTAAGCCCCCCTCCCAGTACAGGCCCCTCAGTAAGCCCCACTCCCAGTACAGACCCCTCAGTAAGCCCCCCTCCCAGTACAGGCCCCTCAGTAAGCCCCCCTCCCAGTACAGGCCCCTCAGTAAGCCCCCCTCCCAGTACAGACCCTTCAGTAAGCCCCCTCCCAGTACAGACCCCTCAGTAAGCCCCCCTCCCAGTACAGACCCTTCTGTAAGCCCCCCTCCCAGTAAAGACCCCTCAGTAAGCCCCCTCCCAGTGCAGACCCCTCAGTAAGCCCCCCCTCCCAGTACAGGCCCCTCAGTAAGCCCCCCTAGTACAGACCCCTCAGTAAGTTCCCCTCCCAGTGCAGACCCCTCAGTAAGCCCCCCTCCCAGTACAGGCCCCTCAGTAAGCCCCCCCCCAGTACAGACCCCTCAGTAAGTTCCCCTCCCAGCACAGACCCCTTAATAAGCCCCCCTCCCAGTACAGGCCCCTCAGTAAGCCCCCTTCCAGCAGAGACCCCTTAGTAAGCCCCCTTCCAGCACAGACCCCTCAGTAAGCCCCCCACCTAGTACAGACCCTTCAGTAAGCCCCCCTCCCAGTACAGACCCTTCAGTAAACCCCCCTCCCAGTACAGACCCCTCAGTAAGCCCCCCTCCCAGTACAGACCCCTTAGTAAGCTCCCTTAGTACAGACCCCTCAGTAATCCCTCCCCTCACCTAGTACAGACCCCTCAGTAAGCTCCCTTAGTAAAGACCCCTCAGTAAGCCCCCTTCAAGCAGAGACCCCTTAGTAAGCCCCCTTCCAGAACAGACCCCTCAGTAAGCCCCCCCACCTAGTACAGACCCTTCAGTAAGCCCCCCTCCCAGTACAGACCTCTCAGTAAGCCCTCCTCCCAGTACAGACCCCTCAGTAGCCCTCCTTCCAGTACAGACCCCTCAGTAAGCCCTCCTCCCAGTAAAGACCCCTCAGTAAGCCCCCCTGCCAGTACAGACCCCTCAGTAAGCCCTCCTCCCAGTACAGACCCCTCAGTAAGCCCCCCTCCCAGTACAGACCCCTCAGTAAGCCCCCTCCCAGTACAGACCCCTCAGTAAGCCCCCCTCCCAGTAAAGGCCCCTCAGTAAGCCCCCCTCCCAGTACAGGCCCCTCAGTAAGCCCCCTCCCAGTACAGGCCCCTCAGTAAGCCCCCCTCCCAGTACAGACCCTTCAGTAAGCCCCCTCCCAGTACAGACCCCTTAGTAAGCCTCCCTCCAAGTACAGACCCTTCAGTAAGCCCCCCTCCCAGTGCAGACCCCTCAGTAAGCCCCCCTCCCAGTGCAGACCCCTCAGTAAGCCCCCCTCCCAGTACAGACCCCTCAGTAAGCCCCCCTCCCAGTACAGACCCCTCAGTAAGCCCCCCTCACAGTACAGGCCCCTCAGTAAGCCCCCCTCCCAGTACAGGCCCCTCAGTAAGTCCCCCTCCAAGTACAGGCCCCTCAGTAAGCCCCCCTCCCAGTACAGGCCCCTCAGTAAGCCCCCTCCCAGTACAGGCCCCTCAGTAAGCCCCCCTCCCAGTACAGACCCCTTAGTAAGCCCCCCTCCAAGTACAGACCCTTCAGTAAGCCCCCCTCCCAGTGCAGACCCCTCAGTAAGCCCCCCTCCCAGTGCAGACCCCTCAGTAAGCCCCCCTCCCAGTACAGGCCCCTCAGTAAGCCCCCTTCCCAGTACAGACCCTTCAGTAAGCCCCCCTCCCAGTATAGACCCCTCAGTAAGCCCCCCTCCCAGTACAGGCCCCCTTAGTAAGCCCCCAACCTTCACTCCCCAGTACAGTTGCAGTGTAAGTTGTGTGCCCCCCTCCAGCGGTAGTGTGCTCACATACCTTCCTCCTGATGATCCCATGTCATGAAGAGTCGGCGCCGCCCGTGACAGTCTTGCAGGCAGCCGCCAGTCACTCAGACTTGATCCACCACCGCGCAGCCGCCCCCGCCGAAGGTGACGTCATGCCGCTCACAGCAGCTGACGTAGCCGCTCACAGCGTCACAGAGTCACTCTCTGTCTGGAGCACAGCGGGAGCGGAGGTCGGGGGCGGGGTTGCAGCGCCGCAGCCATTATAATAGCAGCCGGCCCGGCCACAATGCTTAAAGCGGTGCTGCGGGCGGCCCCATCTTAAAGCGGCCCACCAGGAAATATCCCGGTATCCCGATAGGCCAGTCCGGCCCTGGACACTGGGGCTTGGCTGGTTGGTGTTAACCTAAAAAAGTACCTTCTATTGCTCTTAGCCTCCTCTAAATTTACAAATACTTTTTTTTATTTCTTTGGAATTATGTTAGGTAGATCATTTAGTAAATTAGAGAATATGACACCCCAGTGTAGGCTCTCTCTGGCATTGGTACTGTTTTTTCCCATGGGCTGTAAGCAACTCCTCACTATTATTTCCTACGCACAGTTCATTGGAAGCCCTGATCAACTGAAGAAATTAAAGCTTTGCCCAATCAGAGCACAGAGTATTGTCAGAACCATGAATGGAGAAACTAATGAGGACTATATTTAGTCTTGGCTCATTGCTTTTAGTCCCGCCCCACACTATAAAAGTATTCTCCCCATAGCGGCCATTTGCAGTGTGATATTGGCATGGAGAAAGATAAAACAGGGTCCTGTTCTCTGATATTAGTGAGCTAGTGTACTATTGCATTTCTATTGTCAGTGTAGAATATCAGTTTAGTGGGAATCTAGTGATAGTTCAGTGTGAGTGTAGTGTGACCATTCATTTTCATTTTAGTGTCAGTTTTTAAGAGTGAAGTGTGACCATTCATTACTGCACGTTTAACGCAGTATATATCAGTGCATTACTGCACGTTTAACGCAATATATTTAAGTGCATTACCGCATGATTAGCGCAGTATATATCAGCATGTTACTGTACTTTTAACGCAGTACATATCAGTGCGTTTAACGCAGTATATTTGAGTACGTTACTGTGCATATAACGCAGTATTTTTGAGTGGGTTACTTTACAATTAACACAGTATATTTGAGTGCATTACTGCATGTTTAACGCAGTATATATCAGTGCGTTACTGTACGTTTAACACATATATCAGTGCATTACTGTATGATTAATGCAGTATATATCAGTGCCTTACTGTACATTTAACACAGTATATATCAGTGCGTTACTGGACATTTAACTACTCGCTGACCAGCTGCCATAGTTATACTGCGGCAGGTTGGCTCTGTTACGCGAAACAACGTACCTGTACGTCATTTTGTGTAGCAGTTAGTGGGGACACACTCCCGTGGCAATTGGCTAAAGGGGGCCAGTGGGAACTGCAGAATCAATGTCTGCCGGACACCCGCGATCATTCCCTATGGAGACAGAACAGGAGTCTGCCAAAGTAAACACGGCACACTGCTGCTCTGTCAGTGATGAACACAAGGATCCTGTGTTCCTCCTATTTAGGAACACAAGTCTCATCCAGTGAGTACAACCCCCACCCCCACCAATTTAGAAAGCATCCCCTAGGCACACATTTAACCCTTTCATTGCCCCTGTTGTTAACCCCTTCCCTTCCAGTGTCATTAGTACAGTAACTGCATATTTTTAGCACTGATTACTGTAGTAATGTCACTGGTCCCCTCAAATGTGTCAGGTGTCCGATCTGTCTGCCACAATGTTGCAGTCCTGCTAAAAATCGTTGATCGCCGCCATTACTAATAATAAATAAATAAATAAATAAAAAATATATAAATCTTTCCCCTAGTTTGTAGACGCGACAACTTTTGTGCAAACCAATCAATATACACTTATTTGGGATTTTTTTTACCAAAAATATGTAGCAGAATACATATTGGCCTAAGTTGATGAAAAAATTAGATTTTACATTTTTTTTTTATCGGAAATGTTTTATAGCAGAAAGTAAAAAAAAATATATATATTTTTTCAGATTTTTCGCAAAAAATAAAAAATCAAATACCACGAAAAGAAAGCTCTATTTGTGGGAAAAAAAGGACATTCATTTTATTTGGGCACAGCATCGTACGACCACGCAATTGTCAGTTTTATTTATTTTTTTTATTTTTTTCAGGTACTTATATAGCGCTGTCAATTTACGCAGCGCTTTACATATACATTGTACAGTCACATCAGTCCCTGCCCTCAAGGAGCTTACAATCTAAGGTCCCTAACTCACATACATACACAGTAGGGCCAATTTTTTTTTTTTATACAGGATCCAATTAACCTACCAGCATGTCTTTGGAGTGTGTATTTCATCTGCATTGTTGAATCTGGTGTTTCTCATCTTCCTCTTTGCAATCCCCTACATATTCTCTATGGTGTTTAGGTCAAGCATGTTTGCGGGCCAATCAAGCACAATGATACCAAGATCAATAAGCCAGGTATTGTCACCTTTGGCAGTGTGGGCAGGTGCCAAGTCCTGCTGGAAAATGAAATCAGCATCTCCAAGAATCTGGTCAGCAGAGTGAAGCATGAAGTGCTCTAGTATTTTCTGGTAGAGGGCTTTGGACTTGATAAAACACAGTAAACCAACACCAGCAAATGACATGGCTCCCCAAATCATCACTGACTGTGGAAACTTCACACTGGACATCATGTAACTTGGTTTCTGTGCCTCTCCACTCTTCCTCCAGATGCTGGGACCTTGATTTCCAAATGAAATGCAAAAGTTACTTTGATTCAAAAAGAGGACTTTGGACCACTAAGAAACAGTCCAGTCCTTTTTCTCCTTAGCCCAGGTAAGACACTTCTGACGTTGTCTCTGATTCAAGAGTGGCTTGACACAAGGAATGCGACAGTTGTACCCCATGTCCTTGATGCGTCTGTGTGTGGTGGCTCTTGAAGCACTGACACCAACCATAATTCACTCCTTGTGAATCCCCCCAAAATTCTTGAATGGCCTTTGCTTCACAATCCTCTCAAGGGTGCGGTTAGCTCTGTTGCTTTTGTACCTTTTTCTACCACACTTTTTCCTTCCACTCAACTTCCCGTTAATATGCTTGGATATAGCACTCTGTGAACAACCAGCTTCTTTAGCAAAGACCTATTGTGATTTACCCTCCTTGTGGAGGGTGTCAATGACTGTCTTCTAGACAACTTTCAAGTCAGCAATCTTCCCCATGAATATGTAACCTATTGAACCAGACCGAGAAGACATTTAAAGGCTCAGGAAACCTTTACAGGTAGTTTGAGATAATTAGCTGATTAGAGTGTGACATTTTCATGAGCCTACAATATTGAACTTTTTCACAATATTCTAATTTTCTGAGATACTAAATTTTGGGTTTTCACTAGCTGTAAGCCATGTTCATCCAAACTAAAAAAAAATACATGATTGACATACAGTATATCACTCTGTGTGTAATGAATCTGTGTAATATGAGTTTCGCTTTTTGAATTGAATTACTGAAATAAATTAACTATGATATTCTAATTTTTTTTTAGATGCACATGTATGTATAGGTGCAACACTGAGCATACAAGCTTTGCTAAATATTTAGTGCAAAGTTTCTAATAAAATACTTTCTATCTAAATACCTTATACATTACACAGAGGTGAAAAAATCCACATAGTGAAGGTATCCAAAAAACGTTTGTATCAAAAAATGTGTCCTACATTGACATATAGAGCCCATTCACACTGCCGCGACTTGTGAGGTGACTTGTGTGCTCTCAAGTCGCCCCAAGTCGCTTGACATAGCAAAAGCAATGTTAATCAATGAGTGCCGTCTTAATTGGCACTACTGAAGTCGCTCCGACTTCTAAAAAGGGTCCTGTACTACTTTGAGGCGACTTGTGATCCGACTTGTCCCATAGACTTCAATGGGAGTCGCCTCCTTATCTTATTTGAAGCGACTTGTGATCCGACTTGTGATCCGACTTTCCAATAAAATGGTCCTGAACAAGAAAAAGAGATCATTTTTCTTATAATTATTAATAGAGCAGGGTAGTGGCTTCTCTCCACCTTGCCTTTTTTTTGCTGGCATTTATCCGGCATTTTTTGAGCGTCTTTGGAGGCAGGCATAACTTTTTTGGATTTAGTGTCTGGGGGGTCTAAAAAGTGTACCTGTGAAGTTTCAGCTCTGTAGCATGTCCAGAACCAGAAAAAAAAGATAATTTTTATTATAATTATTAATAGAGCAGGGTAGTGGCTTCTCTCCACCTGGGCGTTTTTTTTGCTGGCATTTATCGGGCATTTTTTGGGCGTCTTTGGAGGCAGGCATGACTTTTTTGGATTTAGTGTCTGGGGGGGTCTTTGCCTCCAAAGAGGCCTGCCTCCAAAGACGCCCAAAAAATGCCCGAAAAATGCCAGCAAAAAAAAGGCAAGGTGGAGAGAAGCCACTACCCTGCTCTATTAATAATTATAAGAAAAATTATCTTTTTTGCTGGTTCTGCACATGCTACAGAGCTGAAACTTCACAGGTACACTTTTTAGACCCCCCAGACACTAAATCCAAATAAATCTCATTTTTTTTTTTTCAATAATTTTTTCAATAATTGGCTCTCTATCAAAAACGACAATTTTTAAGAACTTTTTTTGTGTGTGATTGAGCATGACCCAGAACCATCATATTCTGATTGGCCAAATACAAAGTCGTACAAAGTCGTCTATCATACAAGTCGTGCTGAATACGCGCGAAGTCGCGCTAAAAGTCGCGCTAACAAGTCGCCCCTTATGGGGCGGCTTAGAGGTCGCGGCAGTGTGAACGGCTTATAAAGTGAGAACTTTATTAGGCATAGCTGCTCACTAACACAAAGAGCCAAACAATGAATCTTATAGTTACAACTCAATACATAAAGCATGCAGAAATGGTCAAGAGTTTCAGGAGATCTAAAGCCTAGTAAACACGATGAAATTATCCGATGCATGATCGTCTGGTTTTTTTTCTTTTCATGCTAGTCTCCAGTTTGAAAATGCAGAGGTTACTAAAGTACAAAATTCTTGTACGACCGAATAAAAATTTGGAAGTGATGTCATGTGTTGTATTGTATTTGTATTGTACTGTACTGATTAAACAAAAATCATTTGATCTTGTATCCTACAAGAAAAATTTTCATATTGTCCCTTTGGAAAATTTCGAATAAAAGCTGTGTACGAACACTCAGACAATCGTACGATCGCTTTGAAAGCCTTAACGTTACAGTGGAATGATGCCTGACTGTTAAATGATTGTTAGCACCAGACATATTGGTTGCAATATATCAGAAACTACTTCCTGGGATTCCCAGCATTACAGTGACAGAGGTTACAAAGAAACATGTGAAAAACATGTAGTGGCAGTTTTGTGGCCAATGGACCTCTTTAATGAGGAAGGTAAAAGAGAAGCATTTCCATACTTGTTCAAGCTGAGAGAAAACCCGCAACTGCTTACAGATGGGGTTCACTCTGGAAAAAAAAAAAAAACAAAATCACAAGCTTCAAATCATGTAGCTGCTGACTTTTAATAAAAGGATACTTACCTGTCCAGGGAACCAGCGCTGTCCTCAACCGGCTAGTTGATCACCAGCTTTCAGGTTCCTGGTACCCGCATTCTAACTGTGGGCAGCTGGCTTTGCTGCTTTCGGATTCACAGCTGCACATGCGTGAGCTGCGCTTTGCTTTTTGAATGGTCCTACAGTCTTTTGGGTTCCGTGACATGTCTCAGAAGGCACGCACGTGAGCACGCTACCGCCGCTGCCATCTTTGTCATTACATGCTGTTTCTCATCTAACAATATGTGAGTACCTGCCTTTTTTATCAATAAAATATACTTTGTTGGACTACTGCACCATTGGATTCCCTTTATTCTTGCATTATCAACCTGTGGAAGAGTTGGGGAAGTTTTTATACATACGATCCAATCATATCCGGTCCGGTATAGAGGGCCGATGGATGTTGATGATCCTCTGAGCTGATCCCAGTTTTACATGCCTGTTTGACCTGTCATTAAGTTGAGGATTATCACCTTGCAGTGGGGAGCGGCTTCCTATCATCACATTCTTCTTTCATCTCAGAGACTGTTTATGTCAGGACTGAATTTTCCTCTTTATGCATGAGTCACATTTATACCTGCATGTCATTTTCATATTACCTTTAATGTGCAATTTATAGGCGCTGCACTTTATTTGATCATGTCTCAGAAGGAGAACTTTTGTTCAGATTGCCTAGGTCACCGTCAAAACTAGGAAACCCCCCTCCCCCCCAAAAAAAAAATGACATGCCAAATGTGGCAGGGAAGGAGGACTTAAAGTGGAACTTTTGAGTGGAGTTCTACTTTACTCTAGCTGCTGTTTAGAACAGTAATGTGCTGAAGGGAATCTTTAATTGCATAAGCTGAACTCCAACCTTACCTTTCCCCATCTGTACGATTTGCATTCATGGTGCCTGTGCTCCATTATGTCCCCAACACACATCACCCACAACAGCCATGCCGAGCCTGTATGTCCCTGCTCCTGACATGTTTTGGCCACTTCTAACAGTTCATGGAATTTTAACTTCCGTTTGCTGCTGTCTTTCTCTTGAACGGTTATTCTGACCTTGTCAGACAGCAGACCGAGTAGGTGATATTGTAATGATATCAGATTGATGTGGAGATGTCCTTATGTTTTAGCAGTGTTGCATGTGGGATGAGCTCTAGCACCACTGCCACGCCCCAAGGGGAGGAGTTCCATAGACCTTGTGGATGGTCTTTGGGCCTTTGCACTGGTATTTAAACCTGTAAGTAGATCATGGCACAGTGGCTCTGAGGAAGAGGCTTATGCCTCGAAACGTGTCAGCCGTCATCCTAATAAGACTATGGACATCTGTATGGACTACTTCTGATACTCAAGTGCATGAGTTTGATGTGATTGATTTTCACCTACGTTTGTGAGTAGCCATTTTTTGTTTCAATTAATAAAGCCTATATTGAGGATAATGCGCTAGGTCGGTGCGCCCTTTTCTTGTCTTTTTGTTTGCGATGCTCTTGGACTCCCAAAACACATTCACTACCATTTGGACTGTTCCCCTGACTTTTATTGGAATAAAGTTGTATATGGACCTCTTAGCAGTGGTATGGCACTTCCATTTTTCCTACTTGTCAAACAGCAGTCTATCTACAAATTGTTCCTTCAGCCATTTGTTTACATCACCCCAGCCAAACCAGTCTACTCAGCTGCCTTCCCTACCACACATCTCTGTTGACATGCCTTGCAGTTCAGTTGCATATTGTGGAATGAGGTCTTCCACTCTCTGCCAATGAAATTGTACTCAAGGTCTTCTAAGGTTTCAAAGGAAATAAAGTCAAGCTCAGTATTGGTATGAGTCAACAGGCTCTCTGCCACATCCCTAAATATTGTAGAAAGAAAAATAAAGAATCCCAATGGGACGTTGTGGGCAGGAAAAGTAAAGTGTCAGAGTACAGATATAAAAGCAATGTGTTTTTTATTCAGTGCATACAGTAAAAGTGATAGACATCACAATACAATTTAAGAACAATGAATCGATACAGTAACATATATAGCTAGTATCATCCACTTAGGGCTCTTTCACATGGTCCGCCTCCGTAGGCAGATCCGTGCTGCTCAGCAGGGATCGATCCGGTGATCCCCGCTGAGCCGGCAGATTACAGCTCCGTCTCCGCTTGCAGTGCGGAGAGGGAGGTGTCACAGCTCCCGCTGCTCTCTATGGGGGATCGGATGAGAGCGGACCGCCTGTCCGCTCTCATCCGATCCGATCCAATCCCTGAACGGATGGAAAAATAGGGTTTCCATCCGTCCAGATTTCACGGACAGGATCGGATACGGATGGCAGCGGGTGTCAGCGGACGTGTCTCCGCTGACATCCGCTGCCCCATAGAGCTGCATGGAGGATCCGATCAGATCCGCCTAAAAAACTGACAGGCGGATCTGATCGGATCGCCTGTGTGAAAGAGCCCTTAAGGTAGTAACCCAATCCCAGATGGAAATTAGGAGATGGTGGCTGACTGATTGTACTGGATGCTGCACAAGCAAGAGCTCACAGGGATCAAAAGAAAATGGAGACCACTCCTATTATAGTAAACAAAAATATATGCATACATAAGGGGATATTGTATAATGAAGCCCAGCACATATAGACATAGCCTGTGCAGTGGTGTAGCGTGGGTTGTCAGTGCCCGGGGCAAGGTAAGTAATTTGCGCCCCCTACACAAATCTACTAGACCACTACACAGACCACGACACTGACCACTACACAGACCTACCTTATTCCTACACTGACCTACCTGATTACTATACTGACACCTACACAGACCTACCCAACCACTACACAAACCTACCTGACCACTACATATACACCTACACTGACCTATCTTATTCCTACCCTGACCTACCTTATTCCTGCACTAACCAACCTGATCACTACACTGAGCTACCTAATTTCTATATTGACACCTACACAGACCTACCTGACCACTACACAAACCTACCTGACCACTACACAAACCTACCTGACAATTACACTGACCACTAAACAGACCTACCTGTTTCCTGCACTAACCTACCTGATCACTATACTGACACCTACAGAGACCTATGTGACCACTACAGAGACTTACCTGATTCCTACACTAACCTACCTGATTACTATACTGACACCTACACTGACCTACCTCAGCACTACACAGACCTACCTGACCACTACACTGACCAACCTGATCACTACACTGACCAACCTGATCACTACACTGACCTACCTAATTACTATACTGACAATTACACAAACCTACCTGACCACTACACAGACCTACCTGACCACTACGCTGACCTACCTGACCACTACACTGACCTACCTGTTTCCTTCACTAACCTACCTGTTCTCTGTACTGACACCTACAGAGACCTATCTGACCACTACAGAGACCTACCTGATTCCTACACTAACCTACCTGATTACTATACTGACACCTACACTGACTTACCTCACCACTACACAGACTTACCTCACCACTACACTGACCAACCTGATCACTACACTGACCTACCTAATTACTATACTGACAATTACACAAACCTACCTGACTACTACACAGACCTATCTGACCACTACATAGACCTACCTGACCACTACACTGACCTACCTGTTTCCTGCACTAACCTACCTGATCACTATACTGACACCTACAGAGACCTACCTGACCACTACAGAGACCTACCTGATTCCTGCACTAACCGACCTGATCACTACACTGACCTACCTTATTACTACACTGACCCCTACACTGACCTACCTGACACCTTCACTGACCCCCCTCCACTGACCCCTTCACTGACCCCCTCCACTGACCTCTTCACTGACCCCCCCCCCCCACACTGACCCCTTCACTGACACCTACATTGACCCCCCTTCACTGACACCTACATTGACCCCCCTTCACTGACACCTACACTGACCCCCCCTTCACTGACACCTACACTTACCCCCCTTCACTGACACCTACACTGACCCCCCCTACACTGACCTCCCCTACACTGACACCTACACTGACCCCCCTTCATTGACACCTACACTGACCCCTTCATTGACACCTACACTGACCCCTTCACTGACACCTACAATGACCCCTCCTACACTGACACCTACACTGACCCCCCCTACACTGACCCCCCTACACTAACCCCCCCCCTGCAGGCATGGTACAGGTGAATGCAGGGCTGTGGGCATGGTAATGGTACAGCAGAATGCAGGGCTGCGGGCATAGTACAAGAGAATGCAGGGCCGCGGGCATGGTACAGGAGAATGCAGGGCTGCGGGCATGGTACAGGAGAATGCAGGGCTGCGGGCATTGTACTGGAGAATGCAGGGCTGCGGGCATTGTACAGGAGAATGCAGGGCTGTGGGCATGGTACAGGAGAATGCAGGGCTGCGGGCATTGTACTGGAGAATGCAGGGCTGCGGGCATTGTACAGGAGAATGCAGGGCTGTGGGCATGGTACAGGAGAATGCAGGGCTGCGGACATTGTGCAGGAGAATGCAGGGCTGCGGGCATGGTACAGGAGAATGCAGGACTGTGGGCATGGTACAGGAGAATAAAGGGCTGCGGGCATGGTACAGGAGAATGCAGGGCTGCGGGCATTTTACAGGAGAATGCAGGGCTGCGGGCATGGTACAGATGAATGCAGGGCTGCGGGCATGGTACAGATGAATGCAGGACTGCGGGCATTGTACAGGAGATGCAGTGCTGCGGGGATGGTACAGGTGTACCATCCCCGCAGCACTGCATCTCTTGTAGTATGCCCGCAGCCCCGCATAATGGCAGGTAGTGTGGCTGTTGAGGAGTCTCACACTTACTTAGTCCTGAGCGCCATAGATTTAAAAATGGCGCCACCCGGCAGCAATGTGTCATTGCGCATGCGCCGCCGCCGCTCGGGAAAGCTTGTATACGTTTGTATAGGTATAGCCGAACGTGTACGGCCTTTCCCAAGCGGCGGCGGCGCATGCGTGTTGACCTGGTGGCGCCGGGTGGCGCCATTTTTAAATTGAAGTAATCTCAGGAGCGCGGGCGGCCGGGGTTCCATTAAAAAAAAACCCTAAACCGGCCACGTAGTTACACTAGCGGGGTCATGGGATGCGCCCCCTCTGGATTTTGTGCCCAGTGCGGCTGGCCCCCCCAGCACCCCCCCCCCCCCACGCTACGCCATTGAGCCTGTGTACAATATTGCCCTATCCTCCAAAACGGGTGGAGGAGGAAAAGGCAAGGAAGTAGTGGTATGCGGACATGACACCCATAGGTACATAAATCAATTTAAAATTAATTATCATCAGATAAAGCTAAGCCTGTGGATGTGGTGTATCTGGACTTTGCAAAGGCCTTTGTCACCGTTCCCGACAAACGCTTACTGTACAAACTAAGGAAGATAGGTATGGACCATAGGATGAGTACCTGGATAGAGAACTGGCTCTAGGGGAGAGTCCAGAGGGTGGTGATTAATGGGGAGTACCCAGATTGGGCGGGTGTGGAAAGTGGGGTCCCCCAAGGTTCTGTCCTGGGGCCAATCATGTTTAATTTATTCATAAATGATCTAAAGGAGGGGATATCGATACAATCTCAGTATTTGCGGATGATACTAAACTAAGCCCTCCAATATCTTCTATGCAGATTGTGGAAACCTTACAAGCGGATCTGAACAAAATAATGGGGTGGGCAACTACATGGCAGATGAGGTTTAATGTTGAAAAATGTAAAGTAATGCACTTGGGCATCAGAAACACAAAAGCAAGCTACTCACTGGGGGGAAACCTCTGGGTGAGTCTAGGATGAAAAAGGACCTGGAGGTACTGGTAGACAACAGGCTTGGCAGTGGCATGCAATGCCAAGCCACTGCAAGCAAAGCCAACAGAATACTGGCATGCATAAAAAAGGGGATTCACTCCAGAAATAAAGAGATTATTCTCCCACTCTGCAAGACTCTGGTCCGGCCACATCTGGAGTATGCTGTCCAGTTCTGGGCACCAGTCCTCAGAAAGTGCTGGAACTGGAGAGAGTCCAGAGAAGGGCAACAAAAATAATTAGGGGAATGGAGGACATCAGCTATGAGGAAAGACTACAAGCACTGAACGTATTCTCTCTGGAGAAGAGACGATTGAGGGGGGATATGATATCAATGTACAAATACTGTACTGGCGACTAGAGATGGCCTTGCGGTTCGCCCGGCGGTCGGTTCATGGCGAACTTTGCTTGTTCGCTACCCGCCAAATTTTCAGACACATGCCGTCGTTCGCGGCGGCCATATTTGTTTACATTTGGGAGAACTTTAACCCATGACACAGCCGTCAGGTGGAACCGGACAGCCAATTGAAACATTCCAGCACATGGACAGTCCCCCCTACCCTACAAATAGACCTGACCTGGCGGCCATTTCACATTCTGTTTTCTGCCAGTGTAGGGAGAGGTCTGCTGTGCTCATTAGGAAGAGTTTGCTAGACGCATATAGCGCTGTGAAGATCCACAAAAGTCCTTTCCAGGGTTGGTATTTCGGTATAGGCCTTCTACAGTCTCTTTTCAGGTTAGGGACAGGTATCCTGTAGTTTCTTTAGGGGCAGTTAGAGATCGGCTGCAGTCACAAATTGCTCTGTCAATGTCCACAAAAGTCCTTCTCAGGGCTGGTATTTCGGTATAGGTCAAGTATCTTTAGAGCTTAGGGCCAGGTATCCTGTGGTTGCTTTAGGGGCAGTTAGATATCGGCTGCAGTCGCACAGAAATCGATTTGCCAATGTCCACAAAAGTCATTTAAAATGCTCCAATGTCTTTTTAGGGTCTATTACAGTCTCTTTAACATTAGGGCCAGGTATCCTGTGGTTGCTTTAGGTACAGTTAGATATCGGCTGCAGTCGCACAGAAATCGCTTTGTCAATGTCCATGAAAGTCATTTAAAATGCTCCAATGTTGTTTTAGGGTCTATTACAGTCTCTTTAACATTAGGGCCAGGTATCCTGTGGTTGCTTTAGGGACAGTTAGATATCGGCTGCAGTCGCACAGAAATCGCTTTGTCAATGTCCACAAAAGTCATTTAAAATGCTCCAATGTCGTTTTAGGGTCTATTACAGTCTCTTTAACATTAGGGCCAGGTATCCTGTGGTTGCTTTAGGGGCAGTTAGATATCGGCTGCAGTCACACAGAAATTGCTTTGCCAATGTCCACAAAAGTCATGTAAGGGGCTGCAAATTTTTTGGTATTGCTGTGCAGTTCACTAAAAAGAGGGGGGTAATCCACAGTATAATATACTTTGTAGAAAGCATATTACTGAGCGTTTCTGCAGCAACACTACACACAGTGACAAAAGCACTTATAATGTATTATAACTGGTGTGATAGACCAATCCCCCCCCCCCCCCCAATGCCACATATTGAAGTGGGGTGTTCTCTGAGTAAGCTTTTTCAAGTGTATTTGTGTCATGCAACAATGTTGCCTAGTTTGATGAGTGAAGTCTGGTACACACTGCGCCAAACTCACTGGCCAATTTTTTGAACTGGTGTGCTACAGCAATGCCACATATTGAAGTGGGGTTTTATTTAACAGTATAATTTTCTAAGAGTGTATTTTAGTCCTGCAAACATTTGGCCTCTTTTGCTGTGTTAACTCTGCTACACACAGTGACAACAGATACTGGCCAATTATTTGTAGAACTGGTGTAATAAACCTGTGCCCCCCCCCCCCCCCCAATGCCACATATTGAAGTGGGGTGTTCTCTGAGTAAACTTTTTCAAGTGTATTTGTGTCATGCAACAATATTGCCTAGTTTGCTGAGTGAAGTCTGGTACACACAGCGCCTAATTCACTGGCCAATTTTTTTAACTGGTGTGCTATACCAATGCTCCCCCCCAATGCCACATATTGAAGTGGGGTGTTCTCTGAGTAAGCTTTTTCAAGTGTATTTGTGTCATGCAACAATATTGCCTAGTTTGCTGAGTGAAGTCTGGTACACACAACGCCAAACTCACTGGTCAATTATTTGAACTGGTGTGCTACACCAATGCTCCCCCCCAAGGCCACATAATAAAGTGGGGTGTTATTTACATACATAGTAGGTGAGGTTGAATAAAGACAATAGTCCATCCAGTTCAACCTGTGTAGGTGTGTGTGGCTGTAATCATCTCACATAGCCTTGAATGTTCTGATCCTTGAGATGTACGTCTAAGAGTCTTTTGAAAGCCACCATACTTCCCGCAGAAACCACCTCTTGTGGTAGAGAATTCCACAATCTTGTAGCCCTAACAGTAAAGAACCCCCCACGTTGCCTGAGGTTAAAACACTTTTCCTCTAATCGCATTGTATGCCCTCGATTCCTCATGCAATCCCTTCGACTGAATAGCTGTTTTTCTATGCCGAGATCCCCATTGAGGTATTTATAAATTGCTATCATGTCCCCCCTCAGGCATCTCTTCTCCAGGGAGAATAAATCAAGCGATTGCAGACGCTCTTCATAATTAAGGTTCTCCAATCCCCTAATCAGTTTAGTTGCCCTTCTCTGGACTCTCTCCAGTTCCAACACATCCCTCCTGAGGACTGGCGACCAGAACTGGACAGAATACTCCAGATGTAGTCGGACCAGAGTTTTATAAAGTGGAAGGATTATAGTCTTATCTCTGGAATACATCCCTTTCTTTATGCATGCTAATATTCTGCTGGCTTTGGTAGCTGCCGCTTGACATTGCATGCTATTGTGCCTAGTCTATCATCTATCAAGACTCCCAGATCTTTCTCTATTTTTGATTCCCCCAAGGGTTCCCCCCCAACATGTATTGTGCTTTTATGTTTTTAGTCCCCAAGTGCAAAACCTTACACTTCTCCACATTAAACCTCATTTGCCATGTCGTTGCCCACTCCGTTATTTTGTCCAGGTCATTCTGTAGGATATCTGCTTCATGCTGTGCAGTTATTGCCCTGCCCAATTTTGTGTCATCTGCAAAAACTGATATCGAACTACTGATCCCGTCCTCAATGCTGTTTATGAATAAATTAAACAAGGTTGGTCCCAGGACTGAGCCTTGGGGGACCCCGCTTACCACCTCAGACCAGTCTGAGTATGCGCTGTTTATTACCACCCTTTGGACACGCCCTTTTAGCCAGTTCCATATCCAAGAGCAAACCCTGCCGTCGATACCTGCAGACCTTATTTGATAAATTAAGAGCTTGTGGGGAACTGTATCAAACGCCTTAGCGAAATCCAGGTACACCACATCCACTGGTCTCCCCCTATCTAGCTCACAGCTCACCTCCTCGTAGAATGTTAATAGATTGGTTTGACAAGAACGCCCATTTGTAAACCCATGCTGATGTTGTTGTCTTTAGCAAACTCTACGATATAGTCCCTTATCATCCCCTCCAGAAGTTTACATACTATCGATGTCAAACTGACAGGCCTATAATTTCCTGAGATATGCCTCTGCCCCTTTTTGAATATCGGTATCACGTTAGCTTTCCTCCAATCCCCTGGTACATTTCCTGTTATAATACTGTCAGCAAAGATCAGGAACAGTGGTCTCGATATAACCTTACTGAGTTCCTTGAGTACTCTCGGATGTACGCCATCCGGGCCTGGTGATTTGTTTGTGTTAAGTTTATCCAGCCTTTCCCTAATTTCACCCTCTGTTAGCCATAGCGGCAAGACCTGTGTATTACTGTGTATTACTACTAACCATACAGTCATGATCAGTGTACCCCTCCTTTTCCTGTGTAAAGACTGTGTAATGTTCCGGTACCTTTGGTACCCTAAATTACACTTTCCACAAGTGTATGCGCCCCACCATTTACTTTTGGAAATGGTGCGCATACACCTTTAAGACTGGAGCTGTCATCACCCAGCGCCGGACTAGATGGCTATTTAAAGCGCCGGTTCTCACTCACATGTGTTCGTTCAAACACCCTTACCTGGATGCTAACCTTGCTTGAAGCTTCCATGCTTGCAAGCTTACCTCGCTGACGGAACCTCGCCGCGCTGATCCCTGTATCCCACTACTGGATCATCCGCCTCTCCTGAACCACCCTTCGGCTGTATCACTAATAGTGCTAAGTACCCCGCAGGGGAATTCTCTATAAACTTATACTAAGCTTACACTATCTAGCTCTGCATAGTAAAGACTGTTTATCACATCTGCATAACTAGATTGCTAGCTCTTGAGACTACTGCTACTTTTCTGCACTGGGTTGATCTCTTTTGTATGTCCACCTGCTATTCTGTCATCTGCTACCATACAACATTGCTAAACCTTCCTGCATCCATCTGCTACTGTCTCACCTTCAAGTGTCTATCACCATTATGTAGGTTGTGGTGCCTCAAGTCAGGTATGGGATTTTAAGGGCAGGAGTAAAGGAAGTATGCAGTAGTAAATAAGAATAAAATTTATTATACAGTGTATTTATATACAACAATGGAGTGAATATATGGGTAAAGTCCCATTGTGCGGGTGAAGAGGAAATATTAGTTGTGTTACATGTGATAAGTACGTGACTTGAAAATAATGTGGATGGTCCAGCTCTGCAGTTCCTCTTGTCAAAGGACAGGGATTGGTGCAAAGAGGGGACCTGATCGGTAATCCGACATGTTTCGGCCTATCATCGCCTTTATCAAGGATGTATCACCGATTCTAAGAATAATTAAAATAAATATAAATATCAGATCATGATATTATGGTGGTTCAAAAAGAACAAAACAATTAGCATAAAGTGTAGCTTAACATACATATTTTTTGTCCACTTCCTAGGGTATTGCCTCCCCACAGTTTCTCCAGGTGCTACAGGAACAATGTGCTGTGTTGGTGAGAAATTGATGAATTTAGAAAGGAAAATAAATATGGAGGAATTCTCATGAGATAATAATGATAATTACTTCTTGGGTAGCAAGGGTTTCGAACGCTATATCAGCGAGAAAATCAACCCTGTAGGTTTAAGAATCCAAATTTTCCCTACTATGGAAAACGTCACAACCCAACTTAAAAAAGAATGGGAAAACCAACTAAACGAATGTTCACGGAATTTAATGATCCTTTTGCAAGAAGAATACTTAAGACAAATAAAAACCCTAGATCTTGACATCAAAAAAACCTACGAACAATTAGCCCCTCTCAAAAAGGCACAACTATACAGTGAACAGGAAAATAAACTTAAATCACATTTAGAAGAATATGGTAAAGATATCCTCCGGAAAAAAGAAAGAAAATATTGGCGCGACAAGAACGCCTTTGCCCAAGGCAGAGCCTATAGATGGGCCAATCAACGCTCCAACCGAAGAAATCAGTATGGTAAACCCACAGATAGAACGGGACAACCATACTACTCCTCGGATTCATCTTCCTATAACTCTGGTACTGAACAATACAAAAATAGAAGAAAGGAACCTTCAAAACAACATGAAGCCCAACATAAAACAAACGATGATAACCACCAGGAAACGGAACCCCAAGAAACCAATCCTGCAGATGAACAAGGGACACACTCGGGAAACATGAACCCACCCCTCAAACCTCATAATTTTTTTACAAGATCTAAAGTGGACCCCAAACAACAAGGGGTTTTTTTAGGGAAAGCAACTCCGAAACCGCCAAAGAAACACCAATCGGAGAAGAAACGGGAGGAAGAAAAACGGTTATAAATCTATCATCACATACACTGACGAATGACCAAAAAGAAGTACTATCCTTAGGACTCTCTTTCTGCCCAAATACCAGCCTTGATAGATTCGAAACCATCAAAGATGTGAACTTATTTGCCAGAAATGTATTACTCAAAACCTTCTACCAAAAACAACCTCAATCCTCACAACCTACACCTACATTAACTGCGGCTGAGTTCAGAGCCATCCGCGACCTCAACTTACTACTTCAGGAGAGTGACCTAGATGATTGGGATGATCCAACTGAATCAGATAAAGAATCTGACGAAGAGGAACAGGAAACACCCCCTGACCAACTGTCCTTCAAAAGGAAATCCAATAAATTTCCATCCCTCAATATCAATCCAGCAATCGCACTTTTCGTCCGACAAACTACCAAAGATATAGAATCAATTAAAGAGAAACAGCACACGTCTAATTTAACAAACAAGCAAAAGCAAGCCCTCCAGGAACTTAGAAATAATGATGACATCATTATCAAGCCCTCAGACAAGGGAGGAAATGTAGTCATCATGAGTAAAGAAAAATATAAACACGTGTCATACAATACTTTCGAATACTAAATGCTACAAGAAGATCCTCCCCATAATGACAAAATCCTATGAACAAATCTTCTACTCCAAAGTCGATAACGCATTCAAGGATGGCATCATCTCCCAAACATTGTGGGAATATATCAGAACATCACACCCAAAAACCCCCACACTATACGCCCTACCTAAACTACACAAGAACTTGGATGATCCACCCGGAAGACCAATCATCTCGGGCAATGGAAGCATTTCAGAATCTATGAGCAAGGTCATAGACAGATACTTACGCCCTCATGTTAAAGAACTACCCTCATATACCCAAGATACCCTTCATTTCCTCAGGATACTCAATGACATTATTGTACCAGAAGAAACATACCTAATTACCATAGACGTTTAATCATTGTACAATAATATACCCCACACCAAAGGACTACAGGCAGTTGAAAAGAAACTTCGCTGCCACAGTGAACGAGACCAAAATTTCAATAACTTCATTACTGACATGCTGGAATATATACTCAACTACAACATCTTTACCTTTGGCGGCAACTACTACATCCAAACATGTGGGGTAACAATGGGAACCAGCTGTGCCCCATCCTATGCTAACATCTATCTAGGCTCATGGGAGCAAGAATTTTTATCAAACGAGGAAAACACCATCTACACTGACAAAATCCTTATATGGCAAAGATATATTGACGATATATTGATTATATGGAACGGACCGGAATACATGATAAAAGAACTATTAACCAGGATGAACCAGAATGAACACAATATGTTCTTCACGATGACCTACAACAAACAACAAGTATCTTTCCTCGACACCTTAATATATAAAGATACTATGGGCAAAATCTCTACCACACTGTACAGAAAGGATACAGCAGGCAACTCGATTCTCCATGCCTCGAGCTTTCACCCACAACCTCTAATTAACTCAATACCCTATAGCCAATACCTAAGGCTAAAGAGGAATTGTACAGATCCAGCAAAATTCCAATTAGAAGCCAATGCACTAACTACTCGACTATCACAGAGAGGCTACACTAAAACGTCACTACGCAAGGCCTTCAATCGTGCCAATCAAAAAGACAGAGAAACACTGCTCTTTAAAAACAAAAAACCAACTCAAACTGAACCAGAGACCCGAATAATTATTAGATTCACTAACGAACACCGGCAAATCAGGAATATCCTCACAAAAAACTTGTCCATCCTTCTGGAAGAACCCAGTACCTCTAAACTCTTACCACAACATCCACCCATCACTTTCAGAAAAGCTGGCTCTTTACAACAACAACTGGTAAAAAGCGAATTTAAAGAAGGATCCAAAAAAGACCCCTGCAAAACAAAAGGCACGTTCCCTTGCGGGTCCTGTGCCCAATGTTATGTTATCTGCCAAACGATTAATACTATTTTACCTAATGGTGACCCATTTCACCCAAAACATTTTTGCAACTGCAAGACCAGGGGAATAGTGTACATGATGACCTGCGAATGCGGGTCTTTCTATATAGGGAAAACCCGACAGGAGTTTGGCAAACGAGTAAATCAACATCTTCAGACCATGCATGTTGGCAACTTCTATGTCCCACTAGGTAGACACGTAAGAGATTACCACAACTACAAAATGCCTAAAATCAAATTCATGGCCCTGGACAGGATCCACATCCCGTTACGAGGGGGTGATTGGAATAAAACCTTACTACAACTGGAAATGCGATGGATTTCGCGACTCAAAGCTACCATCCCGCCTGGGTTAAATGAAGCACAAAGCTTCCGTCCCTTTCTACAAGGCTTTTCATCTGGGAAAAAAGACTAAACTCTTCACCGGGACACAGAATCTGTCCTTGAACTTTTAAGAGTATATGTACAGTCCAACTGACCCTTTCCAATATTCATACAACCTCGCACTCCCGACTCCACTCTGGTTCACAAAGACCTTTTGATTCCCATACAACATCATTGGGCCACTTTATCCAGCACCTTTTAACTGGTAAAACCGACCATATTCTCCCCCCGACCCATCCACACCCTCTCACAGACCTTTCTTCTTATTATATTGCTGCAATCGTTTTTCTTAAACGTCCTGATTAATGATACAATACTGCAACTGTATTATTTACATATATAGGTGATGACACTGTTGCACAGTGCACCACCGCATATTCATGTTTATTATATATTAATACAGATTGTCCAGCTTCTTTTTGCCTCCATCCCCCAACTTCCAGGAGCTCCCGGCACGGTAAGCCCCGAATCCTTCGGGATCGGGGCATCTGAAACCGATGGGGGGGGTCTCTCTACCTTCCTTTATCCCTATCAGGGATCTCGGCTTCTACTCCGTGTCGGCGGCCACGAAGGCACGTCCGCACGGTTACAAGGGATGCGGCTCCAGCTCCACGCAGGCGCACCTCATACCGTATCACGGACTCCGCCTATCGGCATCACACAACGCACGACTGCGCATGCGTGACTGCCCTTAAAAGGCCGGGGAACACTGCAAATGCTTCAGTCTCTCCCGAACCCAGGGAGGAACCAGACCTTGCAGACAACGGCTGTTATCTCACACAGGAATCCTTTCCAAACGGACCACACCAACGATCCTGCAACGGTTGTCATACCATACAGGAACCCAACCAAATGTAAGTTTAGATTTGGTAGGAGACTCACCATATCTCCTTAACCAAACCTAACTTTTTAAATTCACACCAAGTTTGTGTACTTACAACAAATCAGTATGTACCCCATACTTTACTGCCTTATAAACAAGCCCACATAATCTATAATTACAGACGATCGCTATCAATGTGGGAGTTCTCCAAACCTTAACCACATTGGACCCTGGGACCAGATATGCTACCCAAGAAGTAATTATCATTATTATCTCATGAGAATTCCTCCATATTTATTTTCCTTTCTAAATTCATCAATTTCTCACCAACACAGTACATTGTTCCTGTAGCACCTGGAGAAACTGTGGGGAGGCAATACCCTAGGAAGTGGACAAAATATGTATGTTAAGCTACACTTTATGCTAATTGTTTTGTTCTTTTTGAACCACCATAATATCATGATCTGATATTTATATTTATTTCAATTATTCTTAGAATCGGTGATACATCCTTGATAAAGGCCATGATAGGCCGAAACATGTCGGATTACCGATCAGGTCCCCTCTTTGCACCAATCCCTGTCCTTTGACAAGAGGAACTGCAGAGCTGGACCATCCACATTATTTTCAAGTCACGTACTTATCACATGTAACACAACTAATATTTCCTCTTCACCCGCACAATGGGACTTTACCCATATATTCACTCCATTGTTGTATATAAATACACTGTATAATAAATTTTATTCTTATTTACTACTGCATACTTCCTTTACTCCTGCCCTTAAAATCCCATACCTGACTTGAGGCACCACAACCTACATAATATTCTCTCGGGATGGTGGCAGAAATGACTACATAACTTTCCTATATAAGATCCTAAACTCACCTCTTTCAACAAGTGTCTATCACCTACCACCTCCACTCAACCTATCCCTCAACCTTCATCATTGTGTTACCACATACATAAAGTCATTCTAGGAACCAGCTTGCTAATTGTGTGTATTTACTGGCTGAAATAAGACCTTCCACACATGATGAGTCATTGAGGTTGGGAATGGTATCTCAGCATATCTCTTACATGACTACTGACGTGGAACTATTTCTGCAGCTGAAAATCCACACCATATAAGAAACGCAGGAGCGTTACAGATTGAACGAACCAAAAAAAAAATGGATTCAGCAGAAATAACCACTCAGGTGACACAATTAAAACAGCAAGTATCTGCGTTAATACACGCACTTGCTGAATTAAAAGAAGACAATCAGGCTCTGTCGCAGCAGGTAATTAGACTGACACAACTTACCTCTGCTCAGTCCCCTGAACCCAAGATAAATCCCCCTTTGGTATTTACAGGCGATCGCAAAAAATTTCGCGAATTTAAAAACGCATGTGTTACTTTTTTTGCTAAAACCTCGTACCTACCTTACTGATCACATTAAGGTTTGTACTATTATTTCTTACCTATCAAACGATCCTCGAGCCTGGGCAGATTCTCTTTTTGAGAAAAACGACCAGCTTCTCAACTCCTATGCCTTGTTCCTGGCAGAGCTCACTAGCCTATATGATGACCCCAATAGGCAGAGTACTGCTGATCTTCAGTTAAGATCCTTGAAACAAGGAAGGAGGCCTGTAGAAGACTTTGTCGCAGAGTTCAAGAGATGGACCCTTGATTCAGAATGGAATGATGCATCTCTGAAAACCCAATTTAGGCTTGGCCTATCAGAAGCCGTTAAGGACGAGCTCGCCCGAGCGGATCTGCCAAAAACCCTGGATGCATTAATACAACTCAGTATTACCATAGATAGAAGACTACGAGAAAGAAAGGCTGAAAAGATGGGAATGCCATTATCCGTTTCCTCTCGGAGTCTGGCCGTTCCTATGGAGGTAGGAACCATACGCCCACCGCTATCAACTATGGAAAAAGCCAAAAGACGAAATGAAAATCTCTGCTTGTACTGTGCATCCCCGGATCACAAGATAAACGTCTGTCCCCTAGTCAACAAAAAGAAGGGTGAGTGTTCACATGTCTCCCTAGGAGGATTGACAACTTCATTCACTAACCCCTACATTTCTGTTTTTTTGACATTACAGTGGGACCAGAACAGGATTACTACTAAGGCCATGATTGACACAGGATCTTGTGGAAATTATATGGATATATGTTTTGCTGCTTTAAATAAAATTCCTATTATTTCTAAACTCAAACCTGTCTCAGTAAGTCTTATTACCGGTGTTCCGTTATCCTCTGGTCCGATCACCGATCAGACACAAGCACTTCTAGTCACTATTAACAAGTCTCATAGGGAGACTTCTACCTTCGATTTAATACCATCACCCCACTTTCCCATTGTGTTGGGACTTCCCTGGTTGCACACACACCAACCAACCATAGATTGGAAGAAACGGTCCTTGACCTTCCCTTCTTGTTATTGCGAGGAAACGTGTAACCTCCCGTTTTCCGGGAAGATTCTGTCTGTGGTGACAGATGAGATTGCACCACTATGTTATCAGGATCTTTCTGAGGTTTTTCTTGAGAAAAATGCTCAAGCATAACCTCCTCATCGAGACTATGATTGTAGCATTGATCTACTCCCAAATAGCAAATTGCCGTTCGGTCATGTTTATCCTCTTTCACAGGATGAACTTGCCCATCTCAAAACCTATTTGGATGAGAACTTGGAAAAAGGTTTTATTAGACCTTCCACTTCTTCCACAGCAGCAGGACTCTTTTTTGTTCGCAATAAAGATTCAAGTCTCAGACCTATCATCGACTACAGGAAATTGAATGCTATCACAATAAAAGATCGCTATTCTCTACCGCTTATCCCTGAGCTCATTGAGCAGGTGCGTGGAGCTACCTATTTTTCAAAATTAGACCTGAAAGGAGCATACAATCTCATTCGAATCCGTGATGGACACGAGTGGAAGACTCCATTCAGAACTAGATACGGATTGTTCGAATATCTTGTGATGCCATTCGGCCTATGCAATGCCCCTGCAGTTTTCCAACGATTTATAAACGATATTTTTAAAGACTTACTAGATGTCTGTGTTGTGGTATATCTGGACGATATACTTATATATTCACGGACCCTGTCTGAACACATAAGACATGTAAGACTTGTATTATCGAGATTGCTTGCACATAATCTTTATGTGAAGCTGAAGAAATGCTTGTTCCATAAAGATGAGGTACTCTTTCTAGGCTACATCATATCCAAAATAGGAATCGAGATGGACATGAGTAAAATATCCTGCATTCAGGATTGGCCTACACCAAGTACACGCAAGGCGCTACAGCGATTCCTGGGATTTTCAAATTTCTACAGGAAGTTCATAAAAAACTTTTCTGCTATTGTGAGACCCCTCACACAGCTCACTAGCATAAAAATACCATTTAAATGGTCAGAAGAAGCAAATAAGGCTTTCCACTTGTTAAAGACAAGGTTTACTTCCGCTCCCGTATTACGCCATCCAGACCCATCCCTCCAATACATTCTGGAGGTAGATGCGTCAAACATGGCAGTAGGAGCAATACTCTCCCAACGACCTACCCACACTTCACCACTTCATCCAGTCGCTTTTTTTTCTAAATCCCTGAGCAGTCCCGAGATAAATTACCCCGTGGGTGAAAAGGAACTGCTTGCTATAAAATTGGCTCTGGAGAATTGGCGACATTTACTCAAAGGCACCCAGCTACCAATAATTATATACACGGACCATAAAAACCTCCAATATCTTCAGACTAGCAAAACTCTCTCGCATCGACAGGTACGATGGTCACTATTCTTTCTAAGGTTTAACTTCCTAGTGACCTACACACCTGCAGATAAGAACAAAAAGGCGGATGCACTATCACGACTAACTGAAGAAAACTACTTTGAAATCCCTTCCGTTCCTATAATACCTCACAAACGCATTATTGGAGTTGTCCGTTCCTTAAACGAAGAGGTTCTGCATGGTATAAGTTTGGATTCACCCCCACCACAACTAAATACTGATGCAGAAGGCTTCCTCTACTACAACGACAAACTTTACATACCACCTACCCTACGCACCAAGATCTTGGAATTATCGCATGATGTGCCTATGGCAGGACATATGGGTATGACAAAGACTTTCAATTTGATTTCTCAACAATTCTGGTGGCCTGACATGAAAACATCTATACAAAAATTCGTCTCTTCATGCAATGTCTGTGCCAGGTCCAAAATTGACACTACGAGACCATCCGGTCTACTATGCAGTCTACCAATACCCCAAACTCCATGGGAGGTTTTGTCATTGGACTTCATCGTAGAATTGCCTCCTTCCAAAGGATTTAATACCATCTTGGTGTCAGTGGACCATCTGACAAAGATGGCACATTTCATTGCTATTCGCAGACTACCTTCGTCCAAACAAACGGCAGAACTCCTGATGAAACATGTCTTCAGATTACATGGTATCCCAAAAACTCTTCTGTCTGACCGTGGATCCCAATTTATTTCTAAATTCTGGCAAGAACTATGTCACATACTACGGATTGAGCGGAAGCTCACTTCTCCTTACCATCCGCAGACCAACGGACAGACTGAAAGAGTCAACCAATGCATCGAGCAGTATTTACGTTGTTACACTTCTTACCAACAGGATGATTGGTTGGATCTTCTCCCCCTGGCAGAATTTGCCTACAACAACGCAACTCACAGTACAACCAAGCAGAGTCCGTTCTACTTGAACTATGGGTTCCATCCCTCTATTCTCCCTCCACGCATCCTTCCTTCAAATAACCCAGTAGCCTCAGACTATCTTACCCAAATAAAGGATTCTCTGGGTTTACTAAATACTACCATTGCACACGCTCACAGTCAACAAAAGAAGTACTATGATCTTCGTAGAAGACCTTCTCCACAGTATACTATCGGGGACCTCGTTTGGCTCTCAACAAAAAACTTGAGACTGAAGATCCCTAGCAAAAAGCTTGGACCTCTGTTCTTGGGACCTTTCCCAATCAAGAAACTTATTGGAAAAGCTGCAGTGCAGCTTACATTGCCAATGGACCTAAAAATCCATCCCATTTTCCATGTGTCGCTACTAAAACCCCATGTTCCGGACCAAGGAATAAGGCCTAATATTCCACCTCCCCCTCCTGTACAAGTTGAAGGTGGAGAAGAATACGAGATAAAAGAGATTCTGGATTCTCGTATCTACAGAAGAAGACTTCAGTACTTGGTTAGATGGAAGAACTATGGGCCCCAAGACGACACCTGGCTAAACACCTCTGACATACATGCCCCTAGATTAATCCGCAATTTTCATGCGAGATACCCAGACAAACCAGCTCCAGAGGCCTTCAGGAGCAGGCCTTAAGGGGGGGGTATTGTAATGTTCCGGTACCTTTGGTACCCTAAATTACACTTTCCACAAGTGTATGCGCCCCACCATTTACTTTTGGAAAAGGTGCGCATACACCTTTAAGACTGGAGCTGTCATCACCCAGCGCCGGACTAGATGGCTATTTAAAGCGCCGGTTCTCACTCACATGTGTTCGTTCAAACACCCTTACCTGGATGCTAACCTTGCTTGCAAGCTTACCTCGCTGACGGAACCTCGCCGCGCTGATCCCTGTATCCCGCTACTGGATCATCCGCCTCTCCTGAACCACCCTTCGGCTGTATCGCTAATAGTGCTAAGTACCCCGCAGGGGAATTCTCTATAAACTTATACTAAGCTTACACTATCTAGCTCTGCATAGTAAAGACTGTTTATCACATCTGCATAACTAGAGTGCTAGCTCTTGAGACTACTGCTACTTTTCTGCACTGGGTTGATCTCTTTTGTATGTCCACCTGCTATTCTGTCATCTGCTACCATACAACATTGCTAAACCTTCCTGCATCCATCTGCTACTGTCTCACCTTCAAGTGTCTATCACCTACCATCTCCACTCAACCTATCCCTCAACCTTCATCATTGTGTTACCACATACATAAAGTCATTCTAGGAACCAGCTTGCTAATTGTGTGTATTTACTGGCTGAAATAAGACCTTCCACACATGATGAGTCATTGAGGTTGGGAATGGTATCTCAGCATATCTCTTACATGACTACTGACGTGGAACTATTTCTGCAGCTGAAAATCCACACCATATAAGAAACGCAGGAGCGTTACAGACTGATGAGAAAAAAGCATTCAGCACGGTTGCTTTTTCAGTGTCCTCTGTAACCATCCTCCCATCATCGTTAATTATGTGTGCAATATGCTCTGCCCTAGTTTTTTTTGCTGTTGATATATTTAAATAATCTCTTTGTTTTTTTTTACTATACTCCGCTATTTGTCTCTCAAAGGTGATTTTAGCCATTTTGATTTCGTGTTTACGTTTCTTATTTGCCTCCTTGTATTGCTCGAAAGCCGATACTGTGCCCTCTGATTTATATTTCTTGAAGGCCATTTTTTTTTTTTCCTTAATAAGTTTTTTAACCTTATGGTTTAGCCAGCCAGGTTTGGTTTTGTCTCTTCTAAATTTATTTCCCATAGGAATGCACTGCAAGATGCATTTGTTTAATATGTTCCTAAAGCATTCCCATTTTTCCTCCGTGGTCAGTGATCCCAGGGTTTGGTCCCAGTTTACCCTTTCCATCAATGAGCACAATTTTGGAAAGTTTGCCCTTCTGAAGTTTAGGGTGCTTATGTTCCCCACTTGCCTTGTTATATTGTTATTTACACTAAATGGGATCATCCTGTGATCGCTAGAGCCCAGGTTGTCCTGGACTCCTACCTCCGAGATTAGGTCTGGGTCATTAGTGATCAATAGATCCAGGACTGCATTTTCTCTAGTAGGAGAATCCACCAACTGTGACATGTAGTTATCCTGTAAGGTTTCCGTGAATAGACAGGCTTTCTGTGTGCAGTCCCCTCTTCCCAGTCAATGTCGGGATAATTGAAGTCCCCAAATATGATGACTGATCCCAGTTTTGCCAATTTACCCAATAGTGATAAAAATTCCAGCTCTACCTCCTCCCTTTGGTTGGATGGCCTATAGCAAACCCCCACAATTACTTTTCTCTTTTCTTCTTCCCTGTTGAGTTCTACCCACACGGATTCTAACTCCATACTCATCCCTTCCGTAATATCACTCTTCTCTATCACCCTTACATTGTTCTTGACATAGAGACATACCCCTCCCCCTCTTTTTCCTACCCTGTCCTTCCGGTACACCGAATACCCTTGGATATTGGCCAGCCAGTCATGTGAGGGGTCGAACCAAGTCTCCGTTATTCCCACAAGGTCTATGTCATCCTCATGTACTAACATTTCCAACTCATCCATTTTATTAGCCAGGCTCCTGACATTAGCATATACTCCTCTTAGTTTTGTGGAAGTTAATCGTTTATTCCTGTTTGGTCTGAGGTTTTCCCGCACAGACCCCCCAATTGACGTTATGGAACTACTGTCGCTGCTGACTCTACTACTGCCTTCTGTCCTTTGCTCCCTCCTGAATCACTCTACTTCTGAACCCCCCCCCCCCGTCTCCTAGTTTAAAAGCCCCTCCAACTTGGTGGCCATCTTTCTCCCCAAAAGGGCTGTACCGTCCCAGTATTTAACAGTATAAATTTCTAAGAGTGTATTTTAGTTCTGCAAACATTTGGCCTCTTTTGCTGTGTTAACTCTGCTACACACAGTGACAACAGATACTGGCCAATTATTTGTAGAACTGGTGTAATAAACCTGTGCCCCCCCCCCCCCCCAATGCCACATATTGAAGTGGGGTGTTCTCTGAGTAAACTTTTTCAAGTGTATTTGTGTCATGCAAACATTTGGCCTCTTTTGCTGTGTTAACTCTGCTACACACAGTGACAACAGTTACTGGCCAATTATTTGTAGAACTGGCGGACTGACGGACCGGCAGATTGGGAGGAGAGGCAGGCAGAACTTGCATTGCAGAAGAGGTAAAAAGCAGACTGCAAATGTATCAGGAGCGAGCCATCAACTATGTATAGTCACATCTGGCGCTCCCAGGACGCAGGCACATGGCTCCGCAGTGTAGGCTTTTATTAATGTGTCCGTTGCTGACACCAGTGTTGCCATCTGCAGCCTTTGCAGTCAACGCATAGGTCGCGGTAAGCCCAACACTCACCTAGGGACAACAGCCTTAAGAAGGCACCTGAAATCCCATCACCAAGCCCAGTGGGAGCAAAACTGTCAGAACCCACGAAGCCACACTCCATGCTCTCACCGTCCAGCCTCTTCTCCTTCTCCTCCCCTTCTCCTGTCTCCTCACAGTTGTCCAACACTCCACCTTCCATGATGCCGTTGTCATGTTTTTCTGGAAAAAGGCAGGGTTCTGTGGCTCAAATGTTGGAGTGTAAAAAAAAGGTGTCAGTTCAACCCATATGAGCTCATGTTTGTGGCCTAAACAGCCGGCCACCAACTTGTGTATACTGTGAACGCCTACTGTACCTCTAGCCATCATATACTACGTTCTTTACTGTCAGTTCAACCCATGTGAGCTCATGTTTGCGGCCTAAACAGCCCGCCACCAATTTGTGTATACTGTGAACGCCTACTGTACCTCTAGCAATCATATACTACGTTCTTTACTGTCAGTTCAACCCATGTGAGCTCATGTTTGCGGCCTAAACAGCCCGCCACCAACTTGTGTATACTGTGAACGCCTATTGTACCTCTAGCAATCATATACTACGTTCTTTACTGTCAGTTCAACCCATGTGAGCTCATGTTTGCGGCCTAAACAGCCCGCCACCAACTTGTGTATACTGTGAACGCCTACTGTACCTCTAGCCATCAGTTCAAACCATGTGAGCTAATTTTTGGAGCCTATCTGAGTATACTTTTACAAGTGTATTTGTGTCTTGCAACAATATTGCCTCTTTTGCTGAGTGAAGTCTGGTACACACAGTGCCAAACTCACTGGCCAATTTTTTGAACAACTGGTGTGATAAACGAGTGCCCCCCCCAATACCACATATTGAAGTGGGGTGTTATCTGAGTATACTTTTACAAGTGTATTTGTGTCCTGCAACAATATTGCCTCTTCTGCTGAGTTAAGTCCGGTACACACAGTGCCAAACTCACTGGCCAATTTTTTGAACAACTGGTGTGATAGACCAGTGGCCCCCCAATAGCACATATTGAAGCGGGGTGTTATTTAACAGTATACTTTTCTAAGATTGTATTTTAGTCCTGCAAAAATTTGGCCTCTTTTGCTGTGTTAACTGTGCTACACACATTGACAACAGATACTGGCCAATTATTTGTAGAACTGGTGTGATAAACCTGTGGCCCCCCAATACCACAGATTGAAGCGGGGGGTGTTATCTACACAGACACATGGTCTAGCAAACACGGGCAGGGAAGGTATATCACTTTTACTGCCCACTGGGTGAACCTTCTGACGGCCGTTAAGCATGCAACCCGTGGCACCCGTGTAGATTTTGTTGTACCACCACGGATTGCAAGCAGGCCTGCCTCTTCTTATCCTCCTCCTCCATCCTCCCTCTCTTCCTCGGCTGACTCCTCCTCTTCCACTGCTACCGTCTCTTCTCCTGCTCCGCCCAAGATCCCCAGAACCTATTCCACATGCCAGGTGAGACGTTGCCATGCTGTGCTGTGTCTGTTGTGCCTGGAAGCCAAGAGCCACACTGGTCCTGCACTCCTTTCAGCTTTGCGTTCACAGGCAGATCAGTGGCTGACACCGCTGAATTTGTCAGTTGGTAAAGTGGTGTGCGACAACGGTGCCAATCTGCTGAGTGCGCTGAAACAGGACAAAATAACACACGTGCCATGCATGGCACACGTCCTGAACTTGGTGGTGCAGCGATTCTTTGCCAAATACCCTAGGGTCTAGGACGTCTTGCGGCAGGCCATGAAAATCTCAGGCCATTTCCGAAGATCTTACACAGCCATGGCTCGCCTTGCTGAGATTCAGCGGCGACACAACCTGCCTGTCAGGCGTCTTATTTGTGACTGCCAGATGCGATGGAACTCAACGTTACATACAGTGGCGGCTGGTGTGTTGGCGCAGGGGCGCCACCCCCCATCCATGCGTCCGGCCCCCTAATCTGCATGCAGGGCGCCAGACGCATGGAGTGCAATGTGTTTTTTTTTCAATCACCTGATTAGAGCCAGAGGCTCTAATAGGGCGATGGAAGAGGTGGAAAACTCTGAGGAAGGGGGCCTGACCCCCGAAACGCGTTAGCGGTCCTGACTGAAGGGCGTGTCCCAGTTCACACATGGTGGATTCTTGTAACATGTTTTTATCTCTACGTCTGTGAGTATGCATTTGGCATTTTTTATTAAACAATTTGCAAATTGACCACGGGTAATGCACTAGGTATTTGCACCTCCTCTTTCTTTCTTTTTTATGCACCCGATGGAAGAGGTGGTCCCGGGGCGCGGAGCAGTGCGTCCCAAGCCCATTCATTGTGTGACAATAGCGAATGAAAATTCGGGGTGGCACACTGCATTGAAAGGGGCACGCACGCTGAAATCTGCATTGATTGGGGGGCACGCTGTGGCGCTCTGCAATGATTGGGGACAATGCTGTGGCGCTCTGCAATGATTGGGGACAATGCTGTGGCGCTCTGCATTGATTGGGGACAATGCTGTGGCGCTCTGCAATGATTGGGGACAATGCTGTGGTGTTCTGCAATGATTGGTGACAATGCTGTGATGCTCTGCAATGCTTGGGGACAATGCTGTGGTGCTCTGCAATGATTGGGGACAATGCTGTGGCGCTCTGCAATGATTGGGGACAATTCTGTGGCGCTCTGCATTGATTGGGGACAATGCGGTGGCGCTCTGCATTGATTGGGGACTATGCTGTGGCGCTCTGCATTGTTTGGGGACAATGCTGTGGCGCTCTGCAATGATTGGGGACTATGCTGTGGCGCTCTGCAATGATTGGGGACAATGCTCTGGTGCTCTGCATTGATTGGGGACAATGCTCTGGTGCTCTGCATTGATTGGGGACAATGCTGTGGCGCTCTACAATGATTGGGCACAATGCTGTGGCGCTCTGCAATGATTGGGGACAATGCTGTGGCACTCTGCAATGATTGGGGACAATGCTGTGGCGCTCTGCATTGATTGGGGACAATGCTGTGGCGCTCTGCAATGATTGAGGACAATGCTGTGGCGCTCTGCATTGATTGAGGACAATGCTGTGGCGCTCTGCATTGATTGGGGACAATGCTGTGGCGCTCTGCAATGATTGGGGACAATGCTGTGGCTCTCTGCAATGATTGGGGACAATGCTGTGGCGCTCTGCACTGAAAGGGGCACGCACGCTGAACTCTGCATTGATGGGGGCACGGCACGGCACAATGTTCATTGCATTGAAGGGGGCACAGCACAGTTGCATTGAAGGGGGCACGCACGCTGAACTCTGCATTGTGGGGGCACAGCACAGTGTTTATTGCATTGAGGGGGGCACAGCACAGTGTTCATTGCATTGAAGGGGGCACAGCACAGTGTTCATTGCATTGAAGGGGGCACGCACACTGAACTCTGCATTGAAGGGGGCACGGCACAATGTTTATTGCATTGAAGGGGGCACGGCACAGTGTTCATTGCATTGAAGGGGGCACGCACACTGAACTCTGCATTGAAGGGGGCACGGCACAATGTTCATTGCATTGAAGGGGGCACGGCACAGTGTTCATTGCATTTTTTTTTTTTTTTTTTTTTTTAGTGCCTCATTTTTTTTTTTGAAAATATTTTACTGAGGTATCAAAGAGCATAAAACATCAATAGAAAACAGGCACAGTTGAACACATTTGCGTACAAAAAATGGCATTAAAACCCAAGATAACACAGGACAACTATCCAATGTGTAGTACATGGCGATTGATGGGGACCTAAAGTGCGCAAAAGGAGGCAGCATAAAGAACATTAAGGCGGGAAAGGAAGCCATATAGCAATCATCAGGCTGTATAACGAAGATTGAGGTCCACAGTACAAAGGCGGAATCAATCTCCAGCAATCCACCAAGTTTAGAAGAGGAGAAAAAAGAAACTCAGAGTAGTTAGGGAACCTCAAAGGGAGCACAACTACTTGAGTCAGGTAGGTCCGTAGTAAGGCCCATACCCTGGGCGAACAGTGCCCAGGGACAGGAAAGGGGGGAGTCGTCCGTAAAATAGACTAACAGTCAAGCTACTGATGTGTAGAGGATAGGAGGGAGGCCAGTCGCCCGGGCCCGCCCGGTGACAACTATGCGCTCAGCATGAAACGAGAAAAAGTGGGGAAGGGGGAATAAGGACAGGTGAGGGAGGAGAGGAGGGGGGGAGGGGGGGGGGAAGAAAAGGAAAAAAAAAAGTGTTCATTGCATTGAAGGGGGCACGCATGCTGATCTCTGCATTGAAGGGGGCACGCACTCTGGTCACTACATTGAAGAGGGCATGTACGCTGGTCTCTGCATTGAAAAGGGGCATGTAGGCTGGTCTCTGCATTCAAAGGGGGCATGTACGCTGGTCTCTGCATTGAAAGGGGGCATGTACGCTGGTCACTGCATTGAAAGGGGGCATGTACGCTGGTCTCTGCATTGAAAGGGGGCATATACCATCTCCTGTACCATGACATGTGACATGCCTGTACCATGACCTGTGCCATGCCTATACCATATCTGTGCCATGCCTATGCCATCACCTGTGCCATGCCCTTACCATCACCTTTGCCATGCCTATACCATCTCCTGTACCATGACCTGTGCCATGCCTGTACCATCACCTGTGCCATGCCTATACCATCACCTGTGCCATGCCTGTACCATGACCTCAAAGTCACGCAATTTTTTACCGCGTTTTTTGACGCAAAGCAATACCTATTAAATTTTTCTATTTTGCGCCAACCCAAAAATTTTGAGCACCAGCCGCCACTGGTTGCATATGCTCGATAGGCGGCTCCAGAACTGTTCCAGCTGTTCAAACTCGGAGGCAGGACAGGTTCTGGGGAGCTTGGGTTTTTTTCACCTTGCCAGTGGCTGCTCATGCCGGACGCATGCAGACTTCTGCGGCCATTCGATGAGATCACCAAATTGGTCAGTCACGGCCAGGGCAACATAAGTGACATCATACCTTACGCCTTCTTTCTGGAGCATGCATTGCGTCGTGTCATTGATCAAGCCGTCGAGGAGCAGGAGCAGGAAGATCAGGAAGTCGCAATGTTGAATGAATTCCCAGGGGGTGCTACTCCATCTGAGACAAATTAACAGCAGGAGTCTGAAGAGGAGTCAGAGGAGGAGGATGGTGCTGGGGGGATGAGGAGGAGCAAGAAGAGCATGCTTTAAACCTTTCTGGGATCCCTTGTGTTATCCATGGATGGGGGGAGGAGAACAAGAACGACATTATCCTGGATGATGAGCTGGAAGCAGGCCACTATACCGCTTCCAGTTTAGTGGGAATGGGGGCCTACATGCTGCAGTGGGGGACTCCCGTATAAAACGCATAAAGGCTAAGGACCAGTACTGGGTGGCAACGTACTTAGACCCCTGGTACCAACACAAAATGGTGGAAATGTTACCACAATCACAGAGGACGGTCAGAATGCAGCACTTCCAGGCCTTGCTGAGGGAAATGCTGCATTCTGCTTTTCCGTGCGCTGGCAGAGGAATGTCCAGTCACAGAGAGACAGTTGCGGGTAGCAATCCAACAGCACCTGCAAGAAGAGGGCGGTTGGAAGATGTCTTGGTCACTTCAGATATGAGATCCTTCTTTCAGCCGAACCATCGACAGCTATACTCCGGATCCAGCATGAAGGAACGCCTAGACCGACAGGTGTCCGACTACATCGGGTTAACGGCCGATGTGGACGCTCTGAGGAGTGATGAACCCCTGGACTACTGGGTGGGCAGGCTTGACCTCTGGCTAGAGCTTGCACAATTTGCAATGGAACTGTTGGCTTGCCCCCTGTCCAGTGTCCTGTCCGAAAGGACGTTCAGCGCAGCAGGGGGGATCCTAACCGATAAGCACACTCGCCTAGCTCATGACAGTGTAGACTACCTCACATTTATAAAAATGAATGAGGCATGGATCTCTGAGGAATTCAACACATGTGACCAGTAGACCAGGTTTCATCGAAATTCCTCAACCCACAACAATTCCTGGTCCTTGGCTTTGCTACATACAGCGGCATAAAAGGCATTTCATGTCCATTGAATGGCAAATTTTAGGGGCCTTTCAGGGCCGACAATTATTTTTTCTGTGAATGCCTAATGTACCTCCAGCCACAAAATACTACATTCTTTGCTGTCAGTTCAAACAATGTGAGCTATTTTTTGGAGCCTATACAGGCCGACACTTACAGTTCTGTATCCTGTGAATGCCTACCATACCTCTAGCCATCAAAAACAAAGTTTTTTGCTGTCAGTTCAAACCATGTGAGCTAATTTTTGGAGCCTATACAGGCCGACACTTACGGTTCTGTATCCTGTGAATGCCTATCGTACCTCTAGCCATCATCTACTACGTTCCTTGCTGTCAGTTCAAACGATGTGAGCTAATTTTTTCAGCCTATACAGGCCGACACTTACTTCTGTATACTGTGTGAATGCCTAATGTACCTTCAGCCACAGAATACTACGTACTTAGCTGTCAGGTAAACCCATGTGGGCTAATGTTTGGGGCCTGGAATGGGCTACACTTACTTCTGTATCCTATGAATGCCTAATGTACCTTCAGCCACAGAATACTATATTCTTAGCTGTCAGGTAAACCCAAGTGGGCTATTTTTTGGTGCCTTTTATGGCCAACACTTACTTCTGTTACCTGTGAATGTCTAATGTACCTTCAGCCACAGAATACTATGTTCTTAGCTGTCAGGTAAACGCATGTGGGTTAATTTTTGGGGCCTGGAATGACCAACACTTACTTCTTTATCCTGTGAATGCCTAATTTTTCATACATGAATTGAAAATCAATGGGTCTGTAAAGGTTCCGCCAAATTGTGGAATGGATGCGGACCCATTTTACAGATGTGTGAATGGACCCTATATGTATTAGACAATGTATTTAGCGGCTGCTGTCAGTTCTGGCTGATTTATGAAAAAAAATAATAACTTTTGCTGTAAAAAAAAAATATAAAAAATTTAGGGCAACTTTTTTAATTGCAATACTTTTGTTATGACATTATCCATGTGCTGTGACTATTTGTGCACAGCTAGTACGTCTTTTGTGGCTGCAAATATGCCATAAAGGTTTTTAAAGTTCGCCTCCCATTAAAGTCAACGGGGCCCGCCACAAACTCGCGGTTCGCGGACTTTTGAGAAAATTTGCGGCTGGCGTTCGTGAACCGCCCCGGCCGATGTTCGTCCATCACTACTAGCGACCCTAGCAAAAGGAACAAACTTTTTAGAGAAAGGGAATACAATAAGACAATTTCATAATTAAAAAAAAAGAAAAACATTGTCCCCCAGTGTAAATCCAGCGTCAATCACGATTAAAGCGCAACCACCGACCTGAAAAAAAAAAGAATTTGAATCGGTCAATCATTTTTTGAGCATTTGGAATTCATAAGAGAATTAACAAACAAAACTAAATTTAACGAAAACGAAACAAAATTATGTTTTCCGTTCTGCACATGTCTAATTAGGGATGAAGAGCTGGTTTGATCAGTAAACGAGTGACAAAACGCTTGTAAAACGTTCAAGTCACATGCTTGCAGGCATTTCTATTGAAGTCTATGGGGCCAAAAACAGGGGCCATTGAAATGAATAGGATTTGACTTGTTGAACTTTTTAAAGCTACAAGCTTCAAGCAGAAAATTGCTCAGGTGTGAACCCCCACACGCCAGCGGGGGGAGCCGATCCATGGGCCAGCGACCGCAATTGCCGCCGGGCACCCACGATTGCTCCCCGTGAAGAGAGAACGGTGGTCTGCTGTTGCAAACACAGCAGACCGTTGTTCTCTTAAGAATCAATGCAGAGCTCCTGTGTTTCTCCTATTTAGGAACACAGGTCTCCCTGTTGATTTCACAAGCCCATCGCCCCACAGTTAGAAAACACCCCCTAGGCTCACATTTAACCCTTTAATCGTCCCTGGGTTAACCCCTTCCCTGCCAGTGTCATTATTACAGTACCAGTGCATATTTTTAGCACTGATTACTGTGGTAATGTCACGGTCCCCTCAAAAGTGTCAAAAATGGCAGTTTGGTGGTCCAATCTGTCTGCAGCAATGTCGCAGTCCTGCTAAAAATCTCTGACCGCCGCCATTACTAGTAAAAAATAAATAAATAAAAAAATGAAAAATTACATAAATCTTTCCCCTAGTTTGTACATAGTTACATAGTTACATAGTTAGTAAGGTTGAAAAAAGACATCAGTCCATCCAGTTCAACCTATGATGCGTGTGTGTGTTTGCTTTTAACCGTACATTGTATACCCCTGTATGTTGTGGTCTTTAAGGTGTCCATCTAATAGTTTTTTGAAACTATCGATGCTCCCTGCTGATACGACTGCTTGTGGAAGAGAATTCCACATCCTTACTGCTCTTACAGTGAAGAACCCCTTACGCACTTTAAGGTTAAACCGCCTTTCCTCTAGCTTTAGTGAGTGGCCACGTGTCTTATTGTATCTCCTTTCTCTGAATAGTTTGTTCCTTATGCTCGGGTCACCAGTACAGTATTTGTACATTGATATCATATCCCCCCTCAATCGTCTTTTCTCCAGAGAGAAAAGGTTCAGTGCTTGTAGTCTTTCCTCATAGCTGATGTCCTCCATTCCCCTAATTATTTTTGTTGCCCTTCTCTGGACTTTCTCCAATTCCAGCACATCCTTCCTGAGGACCGGTGCCCAGAAATGGACAGCATACTCCAGATGTGGCCGGACCAGAGTCTTGTAGAGTGGGAGAATAATCTCTTTATTTCTGGAGTGAATCCCCTTTTTTATACATCCCAGTATTCTGTTGGCTTTGCTTGCGGCGGCTTGGCATTGCATGCCACTGCCAAGCTTGTTGTCTACCAGTACCCCCAAGTCCTTTTCCATCCTAGACTCACCCAGAGGTTTCCCCCCCTTGTGAGTAGCTTGCTTTCTGGTTTCTGGCCCCCAAGTGCATTACTTTACATTTATCAACATTAAAACTCATCTGCCATGTAGTTGCCCACCCCGTTATTTTGTTCAGGTCTGCTTGCAAGGTTTCCACATCCTGTATAGAAGATATTGGCATGCTTAGTTTAGTATCATCCGCAAATACTGAGATTGTACTCGATATCCCCTCCACTAGATCATTTATGAACAAATTAAATAGGATTGGTCCCAGGACAGAATAATTTTTTGTAGACACGATAATTTTTGCCCAAATCATTTAAACTACGCTTATTGAGATTTTTTTTTACCAAAAATATGTAGCAGAATAAAAATTGGCCTAAAATGATGAAAACATTTGATTTCTAATTTTTTTATGTGGGGGGGGGGGATGTTATATAGCAGAAAGTGAAAAATATTGTTTTTTTTTTTTCAGGATTGTCTTTTTTGTTTATAGCGCAAAAAAAATCAAAAAAAAAATCGCACAGGTGATCGAATACCACCAAATAAAAGCTCTATTTGTGGGAAAAAAGGATATCAATTTTATTTGGGTACAGCATCGCACAACCGCGCAATTGTCCATTAAAGTAATGCAGTGCCGTATCGCAAAAAATGGCCTGGTCATTGGGGGGAAATCTTCCAGTCCAGAAGTGGTTAAGCATCAAAGCTCATTTACAGCACATATCCCAACTTCCAAAACACATATAAACATTTTATCTTTCAGTCCTTTCTCCTCATCTTTATTTTGCTGTATGCTGGTTTAGTCAATGGCAGCTCCAAAATAAAGATATACAGTACTTTATACATATATAGCACAAAGCAAAAAATGTTTTTGTTAAATTATGTTTCCTCTTTTGCAAACAAATTTGGATAAACATTTACTTTAATTATGTTACATGTTCCCATTCACATAGCAGGACTTGTTTGCTTTCATTTTTAAATGCTTTTTCTCGCTGAAAAAATCTTGGCTAGTTTTCCCTTCAATGTACTAGAGAGGGCTGGAGAGTTATGTTTACAATAATTAATCCTGTCTGTACTGTGGTGGCATATTTCAATATAATACCAAAAAAATAACCGCGCTAAACACACTATAAAGGAAAAGTAGATATATGTGCTAAAATGAAATAAACACGACTGAAATTATAACTAAAAGGTCAAAGCAGCAGCTGAAGTGGGAACACACCAATTAAAGAATATAAAAGTAGGAGCCGCGCTAATATGAGACATGCAATATAAAAGCATGTGATTAAATGAGACGATCAAATAATGAATCAAATAATACAAAGGTTGTGCTTAAATAAGGCAATCAAAAATAAAATATTGCTGATAAATCAATTGATGTACATCCAAATGATATGTAAATAAAGAATAAAGTCCAAAAGATTGTGCAAAGTGTAGAAACAGGAATTCCTTCACCGTGATGGATAGCTCTTCAATCTATGAGAACTAGAGGACCACGCTATGCGCTTACCACAAATCAGATGTAAACAAGCCCAACAGTATATGAAGATAGCCAAGACAGAGATTCATTCACCGCAGTGCTATAACTTCCTATCCGTGATGAAAAGTGAAGGTCACACTATGCGCTTACCACAACTTAGATGAATATGAGCCCAACTCAATGTATGGAAGGTAAGCTTCTGACCGATCCAATGGAAATGGGATGATCCCTCCAACTGATGCAGCCTAGCAGGAGCGCCAATCAAATGCAGGGCTAAGGCACGAACCGTCCGGATCAACCTCACTCCGGCAACAGCCACAAAGAAAATAGGGGCCACAATAGTGAAGTACGTAGGCACAGTATTTATTAAATAAAAGTATTCAACTTACATGTAAACAGAAAAAAAGCGATTTGCTCGGCAGGATCCGAAGATGCAGCCGCCCAACTTCCGGGTAGTACGTAGGTGACGTCAGCACGCCTTCCCGTAAAGAAAAAGCCGTAAACTCCAAAATCATCTGAAAATCTATTGGTTACATGACAAAAAGAGTATAAAAGGGGTAATGCATTTTGGCAAACCGCCTTTTCCAAAACATGTTAGCCCCTTTTAACCAATGAATTTTTTTTATGGGTTTGGAGTTGCCGGCTTTTTCACTGGATTTGGTATCGAGACTTATCTCCTGCAAATGCAATGGAACTGTCTAAAGCTTGTACATTACTGGGAAACAATATTCAGCATGCTGAATAGAGTGTTCCCCATTACCATTCCCAGAGACCCTGTTATTTGCATTCTGAGACATGCGGAGCATCTTTCCTATGAACCTTATTTATGTTAAGCAATTGTGAGAGTCTTATCCCAGGCCCATAAGTTCATCTTTATGCGATGGACATCTCCAAATCAACCTTCAGCAGCTAAATAGAAACTCCAGCTCCATAACCCACTACTAATGGAGCAATACATATACTGTATATAGATAGAGGAATCCCAGGGAAAGCTTAAGAAGGTATGGTGTGCTTGGCTTATAACTCCTGGGATGCTCACTTGAGATTTAACCCTTCCTTTGATATATTAACTTGCCTAGACCATACCGTGTTTCCGCGAAAATAAGCCCGGGTCTTATAATAATTTTGGCACCAAAAGACACAGTAGGGATTTATTTTGGGGTAGTTCTTATCTCCCTCCCTGCTTGTCAGGAATCCCCTGTGTGAACCTACAAAAAGTGTTTATAAAATCCTAAAATCCACTCTATTACTGTTTTATATAATGTCCAGTGTGTGTTTCTGTAATCGAATTGTGTGAAATACCTTCGGTACAGCGCCGTTCGGAGCTCAGCTGATGTCCCTCTGCTCTCCTTCTCTTCTCATAGCTGTCAGCAGGGGATATCAGCCCCTCCCCTCTGCAGTGTTTAAAGCGGGTCACAGCGCTGAGTATTATATTATACCGTAATTGAGTAAAATAGCTTCGGTACAGCCCTGCTCGGCGCTCAGCTGATCTCGCTGCTGTCCTTCTCTTCTTGTAGTTGTCAGTGGAGGATCTCAGCCCCTCCCCTGTGCAGTGCTTAGAGCAGGTCACAGAAGTGCCGAGCGGCGCTGTATGGAAGGTATTTCACACAATTACTGGAAAATATAATACTCAGTGCTGTGACCCGCTCTGAACACAGCAGAAGGTATTTCACACAATTAGATTACAGAAATACATTATATAAAACAGTAATAAAGTGGATTTTAGGATTTAGGATTTTTACAAACACTAAACACTTAGCATGCATAAGGAAGGGGATGTATTCCAAAGACAAAACTATAATCCTTCCACTTTATAAATTACTGGTCCGACCACATCTGGAGTATTCTGTCCAGTTCTGGTCACCAGTCCTTAAAAGGGATGTGTTGGAGTTGGAGAGAGTACAGAGAAGGGCAACAAAACATATTAGGGGATTAGAGGACCTTAATTACGAAGAACGTTTAGAAGTGCTTGATTTATTCTCCCTGGAGAAGAGGGGACATGATAGCAATTTACAAATACCTCAATGGTGATCAGAGCTTAGAAAATAAACTATTCAGTTGCAAGGAATGCATGAGGACACAAGGACATACAATGCGATTAGAGGAGAAGCGTTTTAAACTCAGGCTAAGCAGGGGGTTCTTTACAGTAAGGGCTACAAGACTGTGGAATTCTCTACCACAAATGGTAGTAACTGCGGGGAGTATGGCTACTTTTAAAAGACTTTTGGACATACATTTCAAGGATAAAAACATTCAGGAGTATGGGAAATATTCACACCTACACAGGTTTACCTGGATGGACTATTGTCTTTATTCAACCTCAACTACTATGTAACTATGTAAAAATTAGTGCTTATTTTCGGGGTAGAACTTATATTGCAGCCCTCCCAAAAAATAACATTAGGTCTTTTTTCAGTTTAGGTCTTATTTTAAACTGACCCGGGCTCTTATCGTCCAATTTCCCTGATTAACCTAGATGCTAAATTACTTTTAAAAATTATAGCAAATAGATTGGCCCAGATAATGCCCTCTCTTATTTATCCGTCGCAGGCAGGCTTCACCAAAGGATGCTCGGCAACAGCCAATATCCATAAGGTTCTGGCTGTTCTTTCCCAACAACAAATGAATCCTTCCTCAAATCTTGCCATAATCACCCTCGATGCGGAAAAAGCCTTCGACAACGTCAGCTTTCGATGGCTCCACCTCACTCTCCACAAATTTGGCTTTACAGGTCCCTTCCTACACTTGATCTCGGAAATGTACGCTTCCCCCACTGCAAAAATTGTTACTCCTCAACATATTTCCAATTCCATCCCATTACACAAGGGTACTCGTCAAGGGTGCCCCCTCTCTCCACTTCTCTTCAACCTTCCACTAGAGCCCCTGTCCCACTTCCTTACATTTCATGCCCCTTTGGAGTCACTGTTGGACAAGAGGAACTCAGATCCACACTGTTCGCAGATGACATCCTCCTCTTCACCTCAAACCCAGCCCAGGATGCACACACCATAAAAAACATATTTGACAGGTTTAGGCTTTGTCCTGGACTCCGCATCAATTACAACAAGAGTGAAATCCTTCCTCTGGGCACGCCTCACACTCTACACTGGACTTCTTCCTCCCCTTTTGCCATTGCAAATTCCCACATAAAATATCTCGGTTTTATGATTGGCAAATCCCCTTCCACCCTATACCACTTGAACTATATCCCTCTCCTGCTTAAAATCACTCGGGAATTAGAAAACTGGGCCAAACTTCCTCTCTCCTTCCTGGGTAGATGCCACTTATTCAAGATGGTCAGTTTTCCCAAATTAATGTACCTTATGCAAACACTACCATTACTTATAAAGCACATTGATATAAAACGACTACATAAATCTCTCACCGTGTTCCTCTGGTCTGCCAAAAAGCCCCAAATTGCCCTCCACAAATTGTTCCCCTCCTGACACAATGGAGGTGTAAACCTCCCCAATATAAGACTGTACAATATCTGCTGTCTGCTAAGAGTGGGTATGGATTGGATTAATGGCACCTCTGTATTCTCGGACTACTCGTTGGAATCTCAATTGGCTCATCCTTTTGATCTGGCAGCCATCCTTCATTGCAAGCAAAGAAACCTGCCTATTGTACTGCGCCAAAATATTCTATTGAGAGACACTCGAGTAGCCTGGAGAGAAATATGGAAAAAATATATCCCCAATTGTTGTCACCACATTTACCTATCAAGGGTAACCCAGCTCTCTAAACACTGGGACTAGAACCAATATATGCCTTCTGGGCTTCCAGGGGACTGAAAAACTTTGCCCAATTGTACGACCCTACATTAGGTACTCCTTTGCCATTCCTGACTCTCCAGAAAAAGTTTAAAATCCCGCCTAGCCCCTATCTCTACATTTATCAACTTACTGCCCATGTAGATTCACTATGCTCAAATGCCTCAACTCACTTTGCCTCCAATGCCTTGGACTTACTTATCCGGAAAGTTCCCCACTCACTCTCTTACCTCTACCATCCCGTGCAAGCTTTGCTTGAATCCGTCAAGAAAGATTCCTTGCATACCTCATGGGACAAAGCATTTTCCTGTACTGGATCAAAACCATTTATAATAGCGGGATACAACTCCACCTGCACGTTTATTTGCAATGAATTCTGGAGGGAGCAGCAGCTAAAGATAATGCACCATGCCTATGCACCTTTCTCCTCTTCACCTATGCATTCACCGTTTCAAGGATGCTTGTGGTGCTTACAACATCGTCCCACGCTCTATCACCGTCTTTGGTCATGTAAAATGTTCTCCTCTTTTTGGTCACAGGTCGAAAACCCTGGTGCTTAAGTTCACAGGACTTCCACCCTCAAAAAATCCTTTTGCCCTGCTCTTTGGTTACCTGGGTGAACTTCCTTTCCCAACAGCAAAGGTGCATACCAAAGCTTCTATAAAGATTATCAACTCTCACAAACCCTGGATTATAACGTGCTACATGATTGCTAAAAGAGTGATTTTTGAGAAATTGGACTTCAACTAACCCACCAACCATTCAGGAAGTCAGAACGGACTTGAAATCCCTCTTTACTAAGGAACATTTGGACTTAACCATAAACAAAGCCAACCCTCAAAGATTTTGGAAGAAATGGACGGCGTATGAGACAGCTCTACAAGAGCCCCCCTTTCTGATACGACTACCCAGGCCTTCTCGCAGGTTTTTCTGGATATGAACTCCTCAACTCCTTGACCTTCCATGTTTTCCACCCCTATCCAATGGATCAATGCCCCAACATACTTTCTAATCGTTTAGAACCCATAAGCCGAGTTGTTGTGTAATGCAATATGGTCAGAGGGACCTGGTGGGCGGGGTGGCTGTCGTCCCCCACTTCTTTGGTGGGTTGGGGCCGCGGCGGCTCAGCGCGCCAGGGACATGATATACTATTGACAGGCTATGGTTATACATAGGTCCCCCAAACCCCCCCCTCCCCCCCTTTTTTTTTTTTTTTTTTACAATTAAAGCTCTTTTTTCTTTCCTATCCCCTATGTTTTTGCTCTGATCCATGCACATTTTCCCCACCACTCCCCCCCCCCCTTTTTCTCATTATGGCCCGAGCTGCCTTTGACAATTTGTCTATGTATTATTCTCTTGGGTCTATTACTGTTATATGACATTGGTTTACTGTTATATGACATTGATTTACAGTTTTCTTCTATGTTTTTGGATTTTATTGAAAACCCAAATAAAATATGTTTAAAAAAAAAAGATAAGGAGGGGTAAGAATGTCTGATGGGGAGAAAACATAGGAAAAGTGGGAGGGTAAAGAGGGGAAAGAAAATGATTGGAAAGAGTAATGGTGGGAATGCTGCAAGCATGGTAGAGGCCAGAGTTTAGAAGAGGGGGAAAAAAGAAAAAAAAGGAAGGAGGGAGGGAGGGGGATACCCTAGGTGGCGTGTAAGTTGGATGGGAAGCAGGTTCAAGTGTCCTCAAACATCAGAGCCTTACCATCCGCTGAAAATGTGAAGTCAAGCCAATAGAACCAGGTCTTTTTTAAGGACTCTTGTTTGTTTTGAGAAGAGAGGATTAGGTCTTCCTTGCAAGAGGTTTCATTGACTTTACGTAGCAAAAGTGTTACTGTGGGTGAGTCGGTGGTCTTCCATGTCAGGGGAATACAATATTTAGCACCATTCAGAAGATGACAAAGGACCATTTTCATATGTTTTAGTGGGAATGGAGAAATAGTGGAGTAAAAGGAATGCTGCCAGGTTGTCAGGGAGAGCATAATAAATTAATTTTTTGAGATATCGCTAACACTTTGGTCCAAAAAGAAGTCAATTTGGAGCAAGACCAAAAAATGTGGAAAAGTGAATCAGTATTCAATTGAAAACGCCAACAGATGTCAGGAATATGGCGTTTGAATTTATGCAAGAAAGAGAGGATTCTGTATCACCTTGATAGGATTTTTTAGTTGGTTTTCTGGAGTCTAGAACTTATGGAGCAGTGGTCGCCAACATTTTAATACTCACATAGTTACATAGTTAGTGAGGTTGAAAAAATACATCAGTCCATCCAGTTCAACCTATGATGCGTGTGCGTGTTTGCTTTTAACCGTACATTGTATACCCCTGTATGTTGTGGTCTTTAAGGTGTCCATCTAATAGTTTTTTGAAACTATCAATGCTCCCTGCTGATACGACTGCTTGTGGAAGAGAATTCCACATCCTTACCGTTCTTACAGTGAAGAACCCCTTACGCACTTTAAGGTTAAACCGCCTTTCCTCTAGTTTTAGTGAGTGGCCACGTGTCTTATTGTATCTCCTTTCTCTGAATAGTTTGTTCCTTATGCTCGGGTCACCAGTACAGTATTTGTACATTGATATCATATCCCCCCTCAATCGTCTTTTCTCCAGAGAGAAAAGGTTCAGGGCTTGTAGTCTTTCCTCATAGCTGATGTCCTCCATTCCCCTAATTATTTTTGTTGCCCTTCTCTGGACTTTCTCCAGTTCCAGCACATCCTTCCTGAGGACCGGTGCCCAGAACTGGACAGCATACTCCAGATGTGGCCGGACCAGAGTCTTGTAGAGTGGGAGAATAATCTCTTTATTTCTGGAGTGAATCCCCTTTTTTATACATCCCAGTATTCTGTTGGCTTTGCTTGCGGCGGCTTGGCATTGCATGCCACTGCCAAGCTTGTTGTCTACCAGTACCCCCAAGTCCTTTTCCATCCTAGACTCACCCAGAGGTTCCCCCCCTAGTGAGTAGCTTGCTTTCTGGTTTCTGGCCCCCAAGTGCATTACTTTACATTTATCAACATTAAACCTCATCTGCCATGTAGTTGCCCACCCCGTTATTTTGTTCAGGTCTGCTTGCAAGGTTTCCACATCCTGCATAGAAGATATTGGCATGCCTAGTTTAGTATCATCTGCAAATACTGAGATTGTGCTAGATATCCCCTCCTCTAGATCATTTATGAACAAATTAAACAGGATTGGTCCCAGGACCGAACCCTGGGGGACCCCACTTTCCACACCCGCCCAATCCGAGTACTCCCTATTAATCACCACCCTCTGTACTCTCCCCTGGAGCCAGTTCTCTATCCAGGTACTCACCTTCTGATCCATACCTACCTTCCTTAGTTTGTACAGTAATCGTTTGTGGGGAACGGTGTCAAAGGCCTTTGCAAAGTCCAGATACACCACATCCACAGGCTTTATCTAGGTGGCTGCTCACTTCATCGTAGAAGGTTAATAGATTGGTTTGGCACGAACGATTTTTCATGAATCCATGCTGATTACTACTTATAATACCGTTTTCATTACTAAAGTCTTGTATGTGGTCCCTTAACATCCCCTCCAAAATTTTGCAGACTACAGATGTTAGGCTGACCGGCCTATAGTTACCCGGGATATATCTCGGCCCCTTCTTAAATATTGGTACCACGTTGGCTTTTTTCCAATCAGCTGGCACCATACCCGTCTGTAAACTATCCTTAAAGATCAAGAATAATGGTCTGGCAATCACCTGGCTGAGCTCATTAAGAACCCTCGGGTGCAAGCCATCCGGTCCCGGGGATTTATTTATGTTAAGTTTCTCTAGTTTAGCTCTAAGTCTATCTTCTGTTAGCCATGGCGGCACTTCCTGAGGTGTATTATTTAGTTCGGCCTTACAAGCTGGGTTCGTGTAGCCCCCCGATTCTTTTGTGAAGACTGAAGAGAAGAAATGATTTAACACTTCCGCCTTTTCTCTGTCCTCAGTGGCCATATTTCCTTTATCATCTTTTATGGGGCCAATGTGTTCTGGCCTCGCTTTCTTACTGTTTATATACTTAAAGAACTTCTTGGGGTTCTTTTTGCTCTCCTCCGCTATATGTCTCTCGTGTTCTATTTTAGCCGCCCTGATTTCGTCTTTACATTTCTTATTACACTCTTTGTAGTGCTTAAATGCTGCCAATGACCCCTCAGTCTTGTATTTTTTGAAGGCCTTTTCCTTAGCACTAATATGCATTTTTATGTTGGAGTTTAGCCATCCAGGGTTTATTTTTGCTCTTTTAAATTTATTTCCCTTTGGAATGCACTGGTCAATCCCCCTGTTTAGTATACTCTTGAAGCACTCCCATTTTTCCTCTGTGTTCTTTGTTCCCAGGGTTCTATCCCAATTGATATTTTCTAGCAGCAAGCGCAGTTTAGGGAAATTGGCTCTTTTGAAATTCAGTGTCCTTATATTACCCCTCTGCTTCCTATTACTGTAATTAATACTGAAACTTATTGACCTATGGTCACTGTTTCCCAAGTTGTCCATTATTTCTATATCCGTGATCAGGTCTGTATCGTTGGTAATCAGTAGGTCAAGTACCGCATTGTTTCTTGTCGGTGCATTCACCATCTGACCCATGAAATTGTCCTGCAAAACATTTAGGAACTGCCTAGCCTTGGCTGAGTGCGCGGTTCCTTCTGCCCAGTCTATATCTGGATAATTAAAGTCCCCCATTATAATGACATTTCCCATCCTTGCTGCCAATCCTATCTGTAAAAGGAGGTCCGCCTCACCCTCCTCCCTCTGGTTGGGGGGCCTATAGCATACGCCCAATATTACCTTCCCCGCCGTACCATCCCTTTGAAGCTCTACCCATAGGGATTCTGCCTTGTCCTTAGCTCCATTATTAATATCATCCCTCATATTTACCTGTATGCTGTTCTTAATATACAGACATACCCCTCCCCCTTTTTTACCCTCTCTATCTCTGCGATAAAGGGAATACCCCTGAATGGTCGCCGTCCAGTCATGAGAGCTGTCAAACCAAGTCTCAGTTATCCCCACAAAATCTAAGTCCTCCTCAAACATCAGTAGCTCCAGCTCTCCCATCTTGTTGGCCAGGCTTCTGGCATTGGTATACAAACCTCTTAATTTTGATCGGTTACAAATATCCTCATTTGATGTTTTTAGGCTGCTCTCTTGAATTTTCCCCATACCCACCCTGGGTATAGGAGCTCCGAACACCCTACCGCTAATGCCCCCATTTCTGCCCTCTGAAACTTGCTTTCCACTGGCTAATTCTACATCTGTACCCTCCCCCCCATTCCCTAGTTTAAAAGCCCCTCTAACTTTTTGGCCATCCTCTCACCCAGTACGGCTGCACCCACCCCATTTAGGTGCAATCCGTCCCTACCAAAGAGCCGGTGACCGACTGAGAAGTCGGCCCAGTTCTCCAGGAACCCGAAACCCTCCTTACCACCAGCTCCTCAGCCACTCGTTAACTTCCCTAATCTCCCGCTGCCTCTCTGGTGTGGCTCGAGGTACAGGTAGTATTTCGGAAAATACTACCTTGGAGGTCCTAGTCCTCAACTTAGCGCCTAAGTCCCTGAAATCGTTTAGGACTCTCCGTCTTCCTCTGCCTATGTCATTGGTACCCACGTGTACCATGACAGCTGGGTCTTCCCCAGCCCCACCCAATAATCTGTCCATCCGATCCGCAATGTGCCGAACCCGAGCGCCCGGCAAACAACAGACTGTTCGGCACACACGGTCTTTGTCACAGATTACACTGTCTGTCCTTCTAATAATTGAGTCCCCTACCACCAGCACCTGTCTTTCCTTTCCCTTTCTCCCGGCCTCACTGGAGGAGTTCTTCCCCTGGCTGCTAGGGGCGTCACTCTGCTCCAGCACTACTGGTCCCTGACTGGTTTCCCCAACATCACACAACGGGGCGTATCTATTGGGGTGCTCCAGCCCAGGATCAGCCTCCTTGCCTTGTTCCCTTCTACCCCTCCTAACTGTCACCCCTCTAAACTGCTCTGATGCCTGCACCTCCAATACTCCGCCCACCTCTGTGCAGACCCCTGCCTGCACCTGACTGGTACGATCCTGGCTCTCCTCCGGTATGGACATTCGTCTCAGTGTTGCCAGCTGCTTCCCTAGATTCAGGACCTGAGCTTCCAGGGAAGCAACTTGCTTACATTTTGCGCATTCGTATTCGCCCTCGATCACATGTCCGAGGAACGCATACATATCACAAGAGGTACACCGAGTCGAATCTCCACACCCGCCGGGCATTGTACCTACTATCTAATCTAATGGGGATTCAGTAATTTAAGTCTATCCTATGTGGCTATTTCCTGGCTTCCTAACGCTACCTTCTCACCCTCTGGTACTCCGCTTCACTCACTTGACACTCAGTTGCACAACACTCACAATCTCACAGCCCGGTCAGTCTCACGACACTCCCAGTCGCACCACCCGGTCAGTCGCACAACTCTCCTGTCGCACACACTCACAGTCTCACAGCCCGATTTAGTTGCACCACACTCACAATCGCACAGCCGGTCAGTCGCACATCACTCTCAGTTGCCCAACACTCAGTTGCACAGCCCAGTCAGTCGCACCACACTCAGTCGCAAGGACACTCACCAGTCGCAAGGATACTCACCAGTCGCAAGGACACTCACCAGTCGCACGGACACTCACTAGTCGCACAGACACTCACCATTCGCACGGACACTCACCATTCGCACGGACACTCACCAGTCGCACGGACACTCACCAGTCGCAAGGACACTCACCAGTCGCAAGATGCTCACCAGTCGCAAGGACACTCACCAGTCACAAGGACACTCACCAGTCACAAGGATGCTCACCAGTTGCAAGGATACTCACCAGTCGCAAGGACACTCACCAGTCGCACGGACACTCACCAGTCGCACGGACACTCACCAGTCGCAAGGACACTCACCAGTCACAAGGACACTCACCAGTCTCAAAGATGCTCACCAGTCGCAAGGATACTCACCAGTCGCAAGGACACTCACCAGTCGCACGGACACTCACCAGTCGCACGGACACTCACCAGTCGCAAGGACACTCACCAGTCGCAAGATGCTCACCAGTCGCAAGGACACTCACCAGTCGCAAGGACACTCACCAGTCGCAAGGACACTCACCAGTCGCAAGATGCTCACCAGTCGCTAGGATACTCCCCAGTTGCAAAGATACTCACCAGGTACTCTCAGAGCCTCAGTGTTCAACCTCAGTGACCAGTCCTGTGTGTGTCCCTTTAAGCCTGACACTTGCTTAAGCTCCTGCCTCCCTCCTCTGTCACTTGCCTATCAGTCTCCCCTCAGCTCCTCTCCCTGCCAATTGTCAGGTCAGGTATTGTGCGTCTCCTCTGCCCCCCTGCCCTCTCTCTGTCTGTCTGTCTGCCGCCCGCTCGCCCTTGCGGGGGGGGGGTTACCACACCGCTCACTGCCCGCACACCACGCTCTTTCCTCTGGGGGGGGGGGTTCTCGCACCGCTCGCCGCCGCTCTTGTTAGGGAGGGGGGGGGGGTGTTCACACACACTCACTCGCTCGCTCCTTCAGTCACACACACGTCCTCCTTGTCCGCCTCTGCTCCCTCGCCTTGTCAGCCTCCGCTCCCGCGCTGCTCAAGTCCGCAGCTCAGCACCACCTGTCGGCCGCAGCACCAGCCTCTGGTCCCGAGCACGCGATCGCGCTATGCGGCAGGAAAGTCACGGACCACTAAACTCACAATTTTTAATCCCGCAGACCACTAACATGAATTTTATATGCCTTAAACCAGGGGTCTCCAAATTTGGCCCTCCAGCTGTTCAGGAACTACAATTCTAATCATGCCTAGTCATGTCTATGAATGTCCGAGTTTTACAATGCCAAATGGGACGTGTAGTTCCGCAACAACTGGAGGGTGTAGTTTGGAAATCCCTGCCTTATACACACAATGCTCTGGCTCTCTGGTTGGTGATTGCTGTTATAGAGGATTTTGAAGAGAAAAGAAGAATTTTGTGGCATTGAGGAGTGAGAGATAAAGTGATTGTAAACAATTCAGTTTCAAAAAAAGGTAAAACATTTGTGTATAGATATAAAAAAATATGTATACCTTTTGTTTGCATTTTTAAAAGTGATCACATTCCCTCTGTTCTCAGCTGCATAAGAGCTGAGGGAGAGAAGCAACAGTACTCTGATCTTCCCAGTGAATGGCTGTGCAGGGCAGAGATGGGGGAGGAAGTTGTTAGGACAAGTCTGATCATTGGAGGAGAGCAGGCTGAGTTCCCAGCATAGCTAGAGAACTGGACACAGTGTGTTCTCCTTCTTAGGCTGGCCATACAATATACGAATTTCAGGCACAATGTTATTTTGATTTACCAAAACCATATCATATGAGGTCAAACATAAATATTTTCAATTTGTATGTAATCAGGCAGGCCCTTGCACTACATAGGTAAATCTAAAGGAAATTGAATAAGAAAATTGTATAATTTTTGGTTAGCTTAAAGCGGAGTTCCAGCCTTTTCACTCACCTGTCCCATGGTCCAGTGATGCGGCCGCCCGAAGCCTCGATCCTCTTCCCTCTGGTCTCGCCGGCGCCGGTATCACTGGTGTGGGCACCCGGCTGTGGCAGTTTGCGGCTTCACAGCCGGGTATGCACTGCGTATGCGCGAGTTGCGCTGCGCGTCTTGATTGGCCGGCAATCTTCTGGGACCTCTGACATGTCCCAGAAGATTGAAGGGAGGGAGGGGGAGAGGAGAGCTTCCGCTTAGGGCGCCGCGGCGCTCCGAGCGGAAGTGGGAGCGGGTACGTGTAAAAACTAGGTACCCGCTCCCCGCCCCCCCAAAAAAAAATGACATGCCAAATGTGGCATGTCAGGGGGTTAGAACTGCCTAAAGCGGAAGTTCCACTTTTGGGTGGAACTCCGCTTTAATTGTGGCCAGTTGTTGATAGGAAAGCAGTGGGACTTGTAGAAAAAATTGAGTGAGTGGCCTCAGAAAAGGCTCCAGTAGTGTCCGAGAAGCAAGAAAATGTTAGAGGGATTCCCAGAACGTCAGTTTGAAGGGTCCCTCGGCCAAAGTGGCCAGGGAGAGCCATTGCCCATTAACAAGAAAGTGAAAAGCTTGGTAGATGTCTTCCCCAAGGAATGTGTGGAAAGGACCCTCGGAGGAACCTGATGGGAAAGCTGGATTACCCAAGATTGGGAAAAGAGGGGAGTGTTCTGACAATAGACCATATTTCAAAAAGGAACGGCACCGACTAGAGGGGCCAAACAGTGGGTGGGAACATAGACAAGATGGAAAGGCAGAGTGACACCAAGGTCTGAGTGGAAAATGTGAGAAGCCTTATTCTAGGATGACCCATGTCTTCATATTACATACAGTTTTTTGTATCAATGAATATAAGTACTAATACTTGTGCTCAAGTACTTACTGATACTGGGTACCAATACCTTTGTGGAAAGATTTGAGCCCATACAAAATGAATGGGCCCAAATTGCACTGCAAAGATTTGCATGCAGTTTGAACAGGAATGCCTGTTCCTGTTCAAACGACATTTTTCCTGTCAGAATCACACTTGGTTTTCAGGACCGCTCCTGTATGAACCCAGGCTGAAGTCACAATGACAAGCCTGGGTTCACACAGGAGCAGTAGGGGAAACTGCATGTGATTCGGACAGGAATCGCACTACAATCCTGTTCAAATCGCCTGTGATTCTTTGCAGTACCATTTAAGCTCAATAATTGTATGTGGGCTCAAATTACACCTCAAAAAATCAGGTTAAGAATCTGAGCATTTGCACGCATACAGGTACACGTGCAAATGCTCAGTATTGTCACCGATACTACTATCGGTACAACCTTAGTATGCTCCAATCAAAAAGCCTCACTAAGTGGCTGGAAAAGTGATACTTAAAGGGTAATACAAAATCAAAATCTGAAAAAAAAATATCAATCAGCGCAATTTAAAAACAATATCTATAAAGTGTATAGTGCATAAAGGGGGCGGAGCCTGTTAGTCTCTTTCAAACTGTGGCCATGGTAGCCATTGAATGTCTGTAAAGCCGCACAGCTGCTTGTGCCTATTTTGTGAGTATACATTGCTTTAATAAACTGCATGGTGATTCCCAGAGTTGTATAAAGTACTCGAAACCCATACTTGAGTAAAAGTACAAGTGCTCGATCAAAAAGTGACTTGAGTAGGAGTGGAAGTGCTCGATCAAAAAGTGACTTGAGTAGAAGTACTAAAGTATTCAACATTTTTTGTACTTAACCACTTAAGCCCCGGAAGATTTTACCCCCTTCCTGACCAGGGGGTATTTTGCGATTCGGCACTGCGTGACTTTAACGGACAATTGCGCGGTCGTGTGACACTGTATCTAAACGAATTTGGCTTACTTTTTTTCCCACAAACAGAGCTTTCTTTTGGTGGTATTTGATCACCTGTGCGATTTTTTGATCACGCGCTATAAACAAAAAAAGAGCGTAAATTTTGCAAAAATAGCAATATTTTTCACATTTTTTATATGAAATTCCCCCCCAAAAAAATGTAAAAATCAAAATTTTTTAACATTTTCGGCCAATTTGTTTTATGCTACATATGTTTGGTAAAAAAAATCACAAAAAGCGTATTTTGATTGATTTGCGCAAAAGTTATCGCGTTTACTAACAAAGGGAAAGATTTTTGTCATTTTTGTTGTTTTTTTTTTTAACGCGTAATGGCGGCGATCTGCGATTTTTTTTTGCCGTACTGCGACATTGCGGCGGACAGATCGGACCCTTGACTGACATTTTTGACACTTTTGGGGTTACCAGTGACATTTCTACAGTAATCAGTGCTATATATATGCACTGTTACTTTAAAAATACACTGGCAGTGAAGGGGTTAACTTTTTTTGAAAGGGAGGGGCTATGTGTGTCCCTAGGGGCATGCTTTCTACTGTGATTGGCTGTGGCTTCAGATGTATGAAGAGTGATCAACGGTTCTACATAGTAGAACCGTATGATCATCCTTCATACACAGGGGAGAATGACAGGCGGCTTGTTTACACAAGCCGCCTGACTTTCTCCCTCTCCCCCGACGATCGCAGAGTGACCGGCGGACATCGGGTCTGCCGGTCATACGCGCGGGGGGTCTGTGACCACGCGGGAGCGGGAGCGCGCCTCCGGGGGCGCGCGCTTGCTCCCTAGACCCTCACAAGCTAGTGACGTAGCCCTACGTCGCTTTGCCTATGAGGGGCTGACTGCCGACGTAGATCGGCGTTAGGCATCGGCAAGTGGTTAAGTATTGCAAGTAGTTTTTTTAAAATATTTTGCTACTCAAGTACTGAAAGTAAAAGTACCAGTAGTTTTGAAAAAAAATTGCTACTCAAGTACTGAAAGTAAAAGTACAAGTACTGTGTTATGTATTTATTAAAGAAAGAAGTCAAACGTTTGAACATCGTAGTGTTTTTTATTATTTCAAATGCAGCTTTTATTTATACATACAGTAGCATTTATTTTCGTATGCGCTGATAATACACATGTTTTGAGCTTCATGAAACCTGCCATCTACTGTTCTGGCAGTGGTAATTTTTATAATTGTAACGAGTAACTATACAGCACAAGAAAAAAATATCGGAGTAGAAATATTGAAATCATCAAAAAAATGTAGTGAAGTAAAAGTGGAAGTAGAAGAAAAAAATTATACTCTAGGAAAGTACAGATACCGCCTTTCGGTACTTAAGTACAGTAGTGAAGTAGTTCTACTTAGTTACTATACATCTCTGGTGATTCCTAAATGACAGAGAGCACTAGATTTCTTCCTTTCTCCCTTATATATGGATCATTTTTCTTGAGAAGGATCTGAAGGATTTAAACCAGAGATCTACACCTGATTGGCTATATCCCCAAATCAGGAACTGCTTTATCTGACCTGCTGGCGAAACAGGGATCAGCTAGTAAGGTGAGAGGCTCATCCATAGGGGTGGTGGAGAAGCATAGAGCACTTTGCACTTTATGGATTTTTGCACTGGAGTATCACTCACTGAGATTTTATGGACTATTTTTCTTTGCACATTATTGTAATATTTTTCATGATATTTATAAATAATATCTTTATTGCTAGTACCTTCCACTTTTGTCACTTTATGGACTATTTCTTTATATTATTGATTAATATTAATATTGCTAACACTTTATGGACTATTTCTTCACGTTATTTAATAATATTTGATGTAATTAATATTTGATTTGATTTTTGTTGAATTATTAGCACTTTTTGCCATTTTTTCTGGTGCAGCATTATTTGATATTTATACTTAAAGGGTAGCTCCACTTTCGTGGGGTAAAAAAATAGCAAATAAAAAAAATTAACAATATAGCGTATACAATTGTGACACAAATCATGTTGTAATTGAATGTTATTCAAAATTACCTTTCCTTTTCAATCTGCAGTTGTTGTAGTTTTCTACAAATGCAATGCAATATGACTACCTGGAGGTGTTCTGTACACAGAATGTGTACTGACCACACCCCAGAAACATCATTTCCTGCTTGTGTGATTGGCTCACTGATTTTCCCTGAAGTCTGCACTAAGATACAAGTCTGATTTTTGGCATCCCCTGCAACAAAAATGTCATTTTTGGTGAGATACTCCAAAAAAGAAATGGGTCTAAATGAATGCAGGATCAGCAGCATTTTTCATTAGTGCCCTGCAGCTGCCACAGCTGGTTGATAATTATGAAACCACTCCCATTAAACGCACTTAGCACATGAGAACCGAGGAACAAACATGGATTTCTTCAGAATAACGAAAGGTAGGAATCTGCAAAGTTTGTCAAAATCCGTGTAATATAAATAGATCACCCAGAGAGGAATGTTTTTTTTTTTCTCATTAAAAGTGGAGTTACGCTTTAAAAATGTCTGGGAATGCAATACCACTCAGAGTTTTGAGGAACAACAACTGACATTGAAGTCTTAAGTATTTGCCAATAGGAATTTTATAAGAAGAGCTTCATCCTTTTAATAAAGGCTTCCAGTGCATACAACCACCCATTGGTCTGCCAGAAATCCATTGCTCTCCTAAGTTTCTGCTTGGTCTAGAAAAACAGCTCTTCGGGGGGGCGTGGCTGGCTACTGATGTGAGAGCAGCGCGGTCCCGGAGCTCTCTCCTGCTTGCCCTGATCCTTCAGTGATCCTGTGGAACCCCGAGCCGCTACTCACCTGATTCCGACGCCCGTGTACTCCTGATCCCTCGGTGCATCAGCGGAGATGGTAAAGATCGGTCCCCCTGGTCCGGAGGCGCCTGGATCCCGGCCGTCGGCCTCCCTCCTCGAGCGGTCCCAAGATGGCGCCGGCCCGCCACGGAGCTCGAGCCAGCCAGCTGCTGCTGCACGATCCTCGCAGCCATCCGCCTCTCTCTCCCACGGAGGTGGTTCGGAGCCTGACGACTCTTCCTCCCTGCACCGGCATGAGACTGTGAGTGACTTTCTTCTTTCCTCCCCCCTAGACCCCACTGCTGAGGCAGGGGTGGGGGTAGATAGGCCTGAGCCATCCCTTGCTGCCATCATGGATGCCATCCGCCATTGTCAGGCCTCTCTCACTACTCAAATTGAGTCTGTGAGGATGGAGATGTCATTCCTGAAGCAGGATGTCCATAATCTCCGCAATAGGGTGGGCAACGCGGAGCAACGTATTGGCGACCTGGAGGATGCCCACCGCCCCTTGCAGGCCTCTGTGTCTGATTTACAGAGGGGTCACACGGCCACCATTGATAAGATCACTGACATGGAGGATCGCCTCCGACGTAATAACCTCCGCTTTCTGGGATTCCCTGAGGGGGCGGAGGGAAAGACCCCCGAATCATTTATGGAAAAGTGGCTCCTTGACACCTTTGGGAAGAATGTTTTTTCTCCATTATTCGCCATTGAACGGGCGCACAGGGTGCCGCTGCGCCCCCTGCCACCAGGGGCGCCACCTCGTCCTCTTCTCATTAAACTTCTGCATTTCCGGGACAGGGAGGCTGTGCTACGGGCCTCCAGGGAGAAGGGCCGTGTCTCCTACAATAATAATGCTATCTCCATCTTTCCTGACAGACTCCATGGCAGCATACGTATCGGGTTTGGCCCCGCCTCCAAACCTACCCATAGGACCTCACTCCCATAAATCTTTGCTCCTGTTCAGCACACGTGTTCTTTTTTTGTCCTCCAAAGGATTACCTGATATCCTACCTGAAGATGGATTCCGGGTGATGGATGGCTCTACCTGTCGGGTATGGAGCTCTCCAATAAGCCCCAGCTGCTGCGGGGTATGGAGGAGGGGCGAAGATGTAGCAGCCTTGGCCAAAAAGCCCAGCTGCTGCGGGTGGCCGGTACCCTTGAAAGAGATAAGTCCGGTGTGCATCCATCCCTGGTGGTCTGCGGTTCGTGAGTACACTCCATGGCAGCTATGTTATATGCTTATATTTGCCTTTGTTTATATGTTTTTTCTCTTACCTGGTCTTTCCTGCCTTCCCTGGTGGCTAGTGGTCCGGGGCCGGTCAGCGGTTCACTTCCTGACCGGCCGCCGGTGCGGTGCGCTACTGCGCATGTGCGGCGCCTCCAGAACGAGGCTTGGTTCTCGCGCGTGCGCAGTAAGAGCGCGGCGCATGCGCAGTGAGTTGGCGTCGGCGGCGAGCGCTGATGACGTCACCAGGCGCCATATTTAAACCCCAGAACTGTCAGCAGTGTTGTGTTTATACACACTGCTGATACTGGGTGTTCCATACTCCGCATCTGATCGGTGTTTGGACGCCTGCTGTTCGTTGCCGCTCTGCCTGCTAACCTCTGGTTCTTGGTGAGTACTGGCCCCAGTTTGGGAGCCTTCCCCCCCCTCCTCTTTTGCTGGTTTTCTGACATTGCTGTCCGGCTCATTCTTGTAGGTCAGCATCAGAATGGAAGCTACTTTGCCCTCCGGTGGTCAGCCCGCCCCTAACAGGTATTTGGGGCTTCTTAGTGGGGCTGTGGGTTATAGGGGGTGGGGGTAGGAACTCAAGTGTTCCTAGCTTCCTGTCCGTTTTTTTCTGTTTTTTCTCTTGTTCACAGCCCTCCTCGTTCAGAGACTAGGCACTCTTCTCAAAGAAGTGAAAGACGCTCAAGCTCTCGCCACCGGCACTCTACAGGAAAGTCCCGTTCGGGCTCACATCATCAAAAATCATCTACTTCAGCCAGCCACGCACGGAGACCTGACAAAGCAGGTTGCAGAGGCTGTGGCGCTAGTGTCCCGGAGAGGAAGCTTTTCTGTGATAGATGTTTCTCCCAGGCTGCGGGAGAAAGGGATACTTCCGATCAGCGCATTGAGGCTTTGGTCAAGAGAGTGGTTAAGGACTCTTTGGCAGAGTTGGGTGTCAGTCGTTCTCAAGACACTGCAACGGCTTCCCCAAGCCCCTCCCCTGTAGCACTACAGGTACAGGAAGATTTCGAGTCAGCCCACACAAGCCATCAGTCGATGCTCTTGTCAGGTAGCGACTCTGAAGATGAGGATCCCTGCTTGGGTTTTGAATATACCTTGGTGCCTTCCCTGGTTAAAGCGGTCAGAGAGACCTTAAATTGGGAGGAGTCAGCTGTTCCCCCTCCCAAGCAGAAGAAGTACTTTAAACAGCTCAATAAGGAGCGTGTTAATTTTCCCTTCCTGGGAGAGTTGGGTGAAATCATCTTGGAGGAGTGGAAAAAGGTGGAACGTAAGAATTCCTTAGTATCCAAGATGGCTAAACTTTACCCCTTCAAAGAGGATGATGTGAAACATCTTGAGTCCCCTCCCCTAGTTGACGCAGCAGTCATGAGACTGGTCAAGCACGTGACCCTTCCCTTAGAGGATACGGTCTCATTTAAAGACCCGTTGGACCGAAGGATGGACTCTGATTTGAAGAGAATCTACCTTACAGCAGGTATGGCCTGTAAGCCAGTCCTGGCTTTGGCTGCTCTATCCAAGGCCATGGAGTCTTGGGCTGATGTGGTAGACGAATCGGTCAGATCTGTTTCGGAGGAGGTGGCCAGAAGCGCTCCAATCCAGGAGCTTAGGCTGGGCGCGTCGTTCCTTGGGGAGGCTTCCATAGACTTGATCCGTCTATTGGCAAGAGTTATGCTGTCCTCGGTCACAGCTAAGAGAGCTCTTTGGCTCCGCCCTTGGGTGGCGGATCCGGCATCAAAGCAAGTTTGGTGCCGTATTCCCTTTGAGGGGTCCTCCCTTTTCGGGAATAAACTGGACGAGGCCATAGCCCGGGCTACAGGCGGTAAGTCTGGGTTTCTTCCCCAGGATCGGCGCCAGTTCAACGTCAAGAAAGGACAGCCTACCAGAAAATTTGTGCCTGACCGGGCCAGGGAAGCTCGTTCTTATAGACCTGGTCGGGAGTTCAACCGGAACTGGAGATCCAGACAGTCTTCCAGGAAGACGACAAAGAATGTCTCCTCTGGGGACCGCGAGCCCACTAAGTCCTTTTGAAGGTGGGCCCGCTCAGACATGTCGGGTGGGTGCACGTCTACGCTCCTTTCGACATGTCTGGGCGGCTTCGATTCGGGACCCCTGGGCCGTCAGGACGGTGTCTTCAGGCCACAAGTGGGTCTTCAAGGAGAGGCCAGGCTCAAGGTTCCTGCCTACTGCCATACCATGTCTAGAAGAAAGGCGTCAGATTTTGTTTTCTTACGTCGAAGCTCTCATTGCTCAAGGGGCTGTCATCTCCGTTCCAGAGTCAGAGCGAGGCCAAGGAATATATTCTCCGCTCTTTCTGGTCCAAAAGAAGAACGGATCATGGAGACCAGTAATAGATTTGACCTTCTTGAACAAATTCATAAAAAAAGAAAGGTTCAAAATGGAGACCCTGTTGTCCATACAGCAGTCAGTCCAGCCGGCAGATTGGATGGTGTCCATCGACTTGAAAGACGCCTACTTTCATGTCCCTGTGGACGAAGATTTTCAAAGGTTTCTCCGGTTCGAAGTGGGAGGATTACATCTTCAGTTTATCTGTCTCCCATTCGGGCTCTCAACATCTCCACGGACCTTTTCAAAAATCTTATTGGCCGTGGTAGCCCTACTGAGATTGAAAGGTATCCGTCTTCACCACTATTTGGACGATCTACTCCTGTTGTCCCAAGACAGAGACCAACTATTAGTTCATCTGGAGCAGGTCGTGTCCACTCTCCAGAAGTTTGGTTGGTTACTCAACAAGGAGAAGAGTCACCTGATTCCAACTCAGTCCCTGATCTACTTGGGCGCTCTGTTCGACACAGAGAAGGCGACTATCTCTCTTCCAGAGGAAAAGATAGGGACTCTCCGAGACAGGATTCGCTTTGCCCTCTCATCCTCTCATCTTCAGGCACGTCAATGTCTGAAGGTGATCGGGACTATGGTCGCAGTAGTCCCCATGGTGAAGTGGGCCCTGTGGAGGATGAGACCCTTTCAGAAGGGATTCCTTCAGCAATGGGATACGTGGCATCTGGATCAACGCATCTTCCTAACCCCTTCAATGAGAGCAAGTCTTCCTTGGTGGCTATGCAGAGACCACCTGCTGAACTGCCACTCTCTGAAACCAGCTCCGTGGGTAGTGGTTACCTCGGACGCCAGCAACATAGGCTGGGGTGCCCACTGTCTGTCGGAGGTGGCACAGGGCAGGTGGGAGTTTTCCACTCGAGGAATAGTATCCAACATACTAGAACTCCGAGCAGCATTCCAAGCTCTTCGAGCATTTGCTCACCTGACAAAAGACCAACCTGTCATGCTGCGCCTGGACAACACCTCAGCAGTGGCATACATCAGGAAACAAGGGGGTACACGCAGCTGGTCCCTATTGAGGGAAGTGGAGCCGATTATGTCCTGGGCACAGAAAAATCTCTCGAATCTTTCAGCGGTTTATGTTCCAGGAGTCCAGAATGTCAAAGCAGACTTCTTGTCCAGAGTGGATCTGGACAACAACGAGTGGTCCCTTCACAAGGAAACGTTCGACTGGATCCTAACATTGGGGTTTTCTCCAGAGGTAGATCTCTTCGCCTCCCCCTGCAATCACAAACTGCCGAAGTACTACTCAAGATTCAGAGATCCACAAGCATCAGGGATAGATGCACTCTCGGATCAGTGGAGATTCCACAGGGCATACGCCTTCCCACCAATTCCGATTGTGTTGCAGTTCCTTCGGAGACTCAGGTCGGAGCCAGTGGAGGTAGTGGCGGTGATTCCCTTCTGGCCGAACAGGCCATGGTTTCCCCTTCTGACGCTACTCAGTGTCCAAGATCCAATCCCGCTACCCTTCAGACCGGACCTGTTGTCCCAGGGGTCTGTACTCCATCCATGCCCAGACCGTTTACATCTCAAGGTCTGGATGTTGAGAGGAGGAGGTTACAGGCTTTAGGCTGTCCAGAAACGGCAATCTCGACACTACTTAGTGCTAGAAGAAGCTCAACGAACAGGGTGTATCAGAGAATCTGGGAAAAATTTTCTGCACAACTGAATACAAGGCCTGATCCTCAATCTTCAATTAAGATCCAGGATGTATTGAGCTTTCTCCAATCAGGACTGGATTTGCCTCTATCAGTGAGTTCGCTCAGAGTCCAGGTCTCGGCTATTTCTGCTTTTACAGGGATCTCCTGGGCCACTCATGCCCTAATTCGTCAGTTCTTCCAAGGGGCAGTGAGAATCAGACCTCAGAGAAAACCCAGGTTTCCCAAGTGGGATCTGCCACTAGTTCTGGATTTCCTGGCGAGTCAAATTCAAGACATGTTTGATTCTTTGACCATAAGAGAGCTTACACTGATAACAGTGTTTCTGGTGGCTATAACCTCAGCAAAAAGAGTGTCGGAAATTGGGTCCTTTGGGACACAAGAGCCTTTCTTAACCTTTTTTCCTGACAGAGTGGTGCTCATCCCCATGCTGGATGCGAGACCAAAAAGGACCTCTGTCTTCCATGAAAACATAGAAACAGTATTACCAACCTTTAGACAGGAAGAGGAAGAATCTTCGGTTCATCCGCTGGATGTTGGAGAGTGTATTAAGAGATATTTAAATGCCACTTCCTCTTTCAGAAAATCAGAACATCTTTTCGTTACCTTTTATGGAAAAAACAAAGGTTCAAGAGCCTCGACGAGATCCATTTCCTCTTGGATCATCCAGACCATCCAGTGGGCTTATAGGGCTAAGGGCTTGACCCCTCCAGCAGTAGTTACAGCTCATTCGACGCGGAGCATCTCTACCTCCTGGGCAGTATCCAGACATGTGGCTCCTGAAGTCATTTGCAGAGCAGCATCGTGGTCCTCTATTAACACTTTCTTATCCCATTACTGTGTTGAGCCAGCGGCTCTTTCTTCTGTGAATTTTGGTTTGCAAGTCCTGTCTGTTTGACAAAATGCATTAAAACTTTTCTGTTCAGCACCTGCCCACCCTGTGTGTACGGCGAGTTATTTCCCGATACGTATGCTGCCATGGAGTCTGTCAGGAAAACGGAAAATTTATATCAAATACTTACCGTAATTTTCCTTTCCTGATGGACTCCATGGCAGCAGGAGTTCCCTCCCGGATTTCTGTGGAGGATAGTTACAGAACACGTGTGCTGAACAGGAGCAAAGATTTATGGGAGTGAGGTCCTATGGGTAGGTTTGGAGGCGGGGCCAAACCCGATACGTATGCTGCCATGGAGTCCATCAGGAAAGGAAAATTACGGTAAGTATTTGATATAAATTTTCCGTTTTCCTGACTTCTCTGCAGCCACCCAAAAGCAGCGGGCCTCCTTTATGGCAGTTAAGAGGTGGCTGCGTGATCTCCAGTTACCATATAGTATGCTTTATCCTGCCCGTCTCCGGATCATCTCTCAAGGCAAGGCTCATTTTTTCCAGGATCCTCGGGAGGCTGCGCACTGGGTGGACTCCTTGGGCCGTGGCTCTCCTGGCCGCCAGGACCGGCGGTCTCCTCCTAGATGAAAGACTGTTTGTCTGCTGATAGTATGGTTGGGCTCTGGGCTCGTCCTGGTGCTCCTCATGGACCCTCTCTCGCCTGATTGATTTTTTGGGACAGATGGCTATTCCCTTTTTCTGGGGGTCGGGGTTCCTATTTTTCTGTTTTTTCTGATGGGCATTTTTTGGGGTGGGGGGGCTCCCCCCTCATCTCTTTCCTTTTTATTGTTTTTTCTCGTTTGTCTACTACAGGACGAGCAGATCCACGTTTCCCTGCATTTGACTTCCTTTTGTTGTTATGGGCTACAAAGCTCTCAATTGTTGGGGTTTGAGGGCCGGGTGGGCTAGGGTGGGGGGAGGGGGTGTTTGTTACTATTGCCATCCGCAACCTGCGGGTCTAGGCGGGTTTTTTCTTTTTGGTTTGTTTGTTTGCACCATTTTGATCCACGGGGTCGGTACAGTTTTTCCTTTGTTTGTTTCTGGGGTCATGCTCTCTCCTTATGCGATGCAGTTGATTTTGTTTACTATGTTACTGTGGTCACTTTTTTTATGTCTTATGTGTACTCCTTTTTCTGGGCTCCTCTCAGATGCTGGTTGTGCCTTGGCCCTTCGGGGTTTGCCTGTTTTTGGGCTGACCTACGGGGCGCTAACGCTGATTGTTGGTATATTCCTATGTCTACTCTACGTATAATCTCATGGAACGTCAGGGGGCTAAATTCTAAAGTGAAACGGTCTCTGATGTTTGACTATTTAAAACGCCATAGTCCTCACGTTGTTTTGTTACAGGAGACACACCTCCAGGGGTCCAGGGTTATGGCCCTTAAGCGGGCACACGTGGCGTATGCGCTACACTCTACCTACTCTTCCTATGCCCGAGGCACGTCCATTTTGATTGCCAAATCCGCTCCAGTCACTATTAAACATTTAAAGACGGACCCCTCGGGGTGCTTTGTTATCCTTGTTATTGAATATTTAGGTAAACCTTATACCCTGGTGAATGTTTATGTCCCCCCGCCGTTTACTAAGTCATTCTTTGACCGTGTTTTGGGTTTGGTTTTGGAAATGGCGGAGGGCCCTCTTATTATGGCGGGTGACTTTAACACGGTCCTCGACAATGCTTTGGACCGCTCTGGGGCTGCTTCTTCCCAACATACCCCCCTGCGCTCCTACTTAGACAAATTGGACCTCACGGACGCCTGGAGGTGGAAACATGGGGGGATTACTGAGTTTTCTTGTTATTCAAGCTCACACCACACTCTATCTAGGATTGACCTCTGTTTGCTCTCTCGGGAACTGCTGGGTCCGCTCTCGGGGATCAGGTACCTCCCTCGGGCGGTATCTGACCACTCCCCTTTGCTGGTGGACCTTGCTTTGGGGTCCCCACCTAATTATAAATTGTGGCGACTAAGCCCTCTGTGGCTGGCGGACCCTGCGGTGACTGATCAGGGGCTCACGGAATTGAATTCTTTCTGGGCGCTCAATGGACGGGAGGGGTCGGCACTGCTGACCTGGGACGCCTTCAAGGCCACTATGCGGGGCACCTTCTCGTCTGCCATAGGCCATGCTCGGAAGGCGCGTCAGACCAAGTTGGTTGACGCCGAACGGGCATTGCATACGGCTGAACGGCAATACTCTGACGACCCCTCCCCTCAGAATCACGCCGCTTGGCGGGCCAGAGCCCGTGCTTTGGATCTCGTCCTTATTGAGCGCACCCAGAAAAAACTGTTATATCAGAATCAAAGAATTTTTGAAATGGGGGACAAAAACAGTCGCTTGTTGGCCTACTTGGCTAGGCCGGATTTTCAACCTTGTATCATTCCCCGGGTCACCAGCCAGGCCGGTGTCATTGTAGAACAAACTCCTGCTATTCTTCATAGTTTTGTTGAATTTTATTCCTCTTTATACCGCACCCAGGCCCATTACACTATTATCGAACTTGATGATTTTTTATATGATATTGAATTGCCCGCATTGTCGGTCGACCAATCTCGCTTCTTAGACTCCCCTTTGACCACAGAGGAGATTGACAAGGCCATAGCTACGTTTGCACATAATAAGACACCTGGCTTGGATGGTTTCCCCATTGAATGGTATCTTCACTATAGGGAATTGCTGGTCCCCCATTTGTTGAAAGTGTTTACTTGTGCTCTGAAGGAAGGACGTCTGCCACCCTCCATGACGGAAGCCCTTATAGTACTCATCCCGAAGCCGCGCAAGGACCCTCTTCTCTGTGAATCGTACCGTCCGATCTCACTTATTAATACAGATGTGAAGATTTTGGCCAAGGTCCTCGCGAGGAGGCTGAATACGGTTGTCACGGACTTGGTCGGGGCGGACCAGTCGGGGTTTATTCCTGGCCGGTCTACCTCGATCAACTTGCGTAGACTTTTTACCAACCTTCAGACGACTCATGATTCTGTGGGGGCCAGGGTTGTGGTGGCCCTGGACACTCACAAGGCTTTTGATTCAGTGGAGTGGCCTTATCTCTTGGAGGTATTGGCGAAATTTGGATTCGGACCGGGGTTCATAAAATGGGTACAACTTCTATATTATCTCCCTTGTGCCCGTATCAGGGTCAATAATTCCGTGTCTGACTCCTTTCCCATTTTTCGGGGTACTAGGCAGGGGTGCCCGTTGTCCCCGTTACTTTTCGCCCTGGCCATTGAGCCTTTGGCTGCGCAGATCCGCCAGTGTGCGGCTGTTGCGGGCTTTGTGATCAATGGCTTGGAGGAAAAGGTTTCCTTGTATGCGGATGATATGTTGATATATCTAGCGGATCCACATCAGTCCCTCCCCACTCTATTGTCCATTATTGATCGCTTCGGTCACTTCTCGGGTTTCAGGGTGAACTGGAGTAAATCTACTCTGTTCCCCCTGGATCCCCAGGTTCTGCCCCCTTCTCTCGCATTATGCCCTCTCCAGGTGGTAGATCGGTTTCGATACTTGGGGGTTGACATTCAACTTCCCTTGTCTCGTTTCCTCCCCAATAATTTAGATCCCTTGGTTGCCCGACTTAAATCTTTTTTGCAGCTCTGGTCCCAGCTTCCTCTCACGGTTTTGGGTAGGATCAATATTTTTAAAATGATGTTCCTTCCCCGATTTCTGTATGTGTTGAGTCACTCCCCGATATATGTTACCAAACGTCGTTTCCAGGTCATCGATTCGCTCTTCACTTCATTTATCTGGGGGGGTCGGCCGGCACGTGTGGCCAGAGATGCGTTGCAGTTACCTGTCTTAGCGGGGGGACTGGCAGCGCCCAACCTACGCCTTTATTATTTTGCCTCCCAGTTGGCACACGCACATTGGTGGTTCCATCCCGAGGACAATCATGCTGCGGCGGCCTTGGAGGCGGCTATTTTCACGTCCTATGAATCTCTGCAAAATTTGCTGCACCGTAGATCTACTATGGGCAGGCCGAACACTGCACTTATCTCGGTCACTCTACGGGTTTTTGCGGCTACCGCATTGGGTGAGGCCGACCCTCCGGGGTCGTACTCCCCTAATGCCCCCCTTTGGCACAATCCTCGGTTTCGGGAGTTTTTCGGTCGGGACGACGGTATTTTTTGGGCCCGTCTTGGGGTGAAGTCTGTTGATCACCTGTATGTCCGGGGAACCTTCCGGTCCTTTGCGGACATGCAGTCCACTTTTGCTGTACCATCTACGGCTCATTTTCGCTACCTCCAGCTGAGACATGCGGCGGCTGCGCAGTTCGGCCTCCGGGATGTCTCGCTGGAGCCATCCCCCTTGGAATATCTCCTCTCTGACTCTTCACATGAGAAACTGGTCTCCACATATTATCGTAGGCTTTTGCATTCTAAGTCTAAGCGCTTGGCGGTGGTTGAGTCCCAGTGGCGTGAAAACGTCCCGGACTTGACGGAGGAGGTTTGGCATGACGTCCTTCCTGAACAAATCCCGGTTGTAATTTCCTCCAGGGATAGAGTCATACAATTAAAATTCCTGTATAGGGCTTACTACACTCCCCTGTTCCTTCATAAAATTGGTACATTATCCTCCCCTCTCTGCTCTAAGTGCTCTGATGGTGTGGGATCCTTCTTTCACATGTTTTGGGAATGTCCCCCTGTCCGTGCCTTTTGGTCAGGGGTGACGGCCTTTATAACTGATATCTCTCAATTGTCCAATGTCTGTAACCCCCTTCGTTGTCTCCTAGGATATGTGGATGATGAGGATGCTCCGGCTCGCACGAAACTATTTCTGCGTTTGCTCTTTTTCTATGCTAGGAAAGCTATTGCTCTCCGTTGGAAATCTTCCACACCCCCTGACGTTCCATTTTGGATCTCTATTGTTAATCAGGCTCTGCCTCTGTATAAACTGACGTATGAGGCCAGAGGATGTCCGAAGAAATTCAATAAAATCTGGTCCTTCTGGGTAGACTCTGATCTTACTGCCTCCTCGGTGTCTGACGCCTCCTAGGCGATGTCTACAGTGCCTTCTTTTGCTCAGCATGTGTCGTTATATATTGCTTATAATAATGTGTTACCCCCCCTTTTACCACGATTACTGGGTATTCTCTGTACTGTGGTTTTATTTTGTTAGATGATTGGAGAGGATGCTTTGTATGTTCTGTATCCTCTCTTTTATGTTGCACTGCCATTTTTCTTTTGGTGTACTGTGTTTTGTTTGTTTAATAAAAAACCTTTAAAAAAAAAAAGAAAAACAGCTCTTCTGCTGCACTGAAATCCTAACCAGCGCTGTTGGCCCTGCCTGCTAGACTACAAAACTCCACCTATCCCCCTCCTTTGTGTCCCTCTCCACATGCATACACTGATTTCTTTTCCAGCTGCTCACAAACTATAGGCAGAGCCGGTACAAGGGGGGGCGGAAGGGACGGATGCCCTGGGCGGAACAATTCATTGGAGGGGGGGGGGGGCACAGTGAAGAGTACTTGTAAAAAATGGCTGGACTGGACAACTGCTGAGTGATTGCCCCAGCCGCTAATACCTGCACTTACAACGATGTGCTGAGTGTGCACACCCGGCACAAGCCTACAGCAGATCAGCCTTTTGCCTTGCCTGTCAGGGGAAATTCTTCCCCCTGACAAGCGATCTGTAGTCCCGGCCCGGCGTGACGTGATGTCACTCACTTAGAGGCTGGCAGGTGGGCGGCGTGATGGGAGGAGAAGAGAGCGCAGCTTGAGCCGCAACCTAGAGGAGCAGAGGAGGAGGGACTAAGATCTGCAGCGTGCAATGTTCAGACTTACAAGTAAGCCCATAGTAATGAAGATGTAATAATCTAACTACTTAGATGCTACTTATTTGTTGGGGGGGGGGGTAGGGGAGTGGCGGTCAATAGTGGCGGGGGGGGGGTTGTGTTGTCAGGCTGAGAGGAGGAGGTTAGGTTATGTATTTAATTTCTGAAATATGCAGCAGGGGACGTTGTGTTTATCACTGATGTTTGGCTCAATTTGTAATATGCAGCATGAAGGGGTTAATGTATTGCTACTGGTCACTGATAGATTAGTGACTAGTGGCAGTTCATTAACCCCTTTGTGCTGCATTACTGGCACCAGTGTAACACTGACACTGGTGCCACTAATGCAGCACAAAGGGGTTAATTAACTGCCACTAGTCACTAATGTATCAGTGATCAGTGGCAATACATTAACCCCTTCATGCTGCATATTACAAATTGAGCCAAACATCAGTGATAAACACAACGTCCCAATGAGCTAAAAAAGGTTCTTTGGTAACATCCACACCATCTGCTACCTTCCATTGAGTGATCCTGTGACAGTCACCTCCACCATAGATTGCTTATCAGATTGCACAGACTTCGAGAAGCGCAGCACCGCGCTTCTCAAATCCTGGAAGGACAGGTAGCTGTGATTAGCCAGCCGGCTTGTTTTGATCCTAATGTGATTACATGTCCTTCTTGCTGTTAGTGCAATATTGTATACCTTAACCACTTAAGGACTGCCCACCGTACATATACTGCGGCAGGGCGGCCCTTAAAGAGGTTGTAAACCGAAATTTTTTTTTTTCACCCTGTGAGAGAAACACATAATGAGCTAGTAGGCATTGCATACTAGCTCATTATGAAATACTTACCTTAGAACGAGCCCCCGCCGTGCCGCCCGCTTACCTCTATGACAGGCCACATGTTCAGTCGCCCGTCTTCCGGGATCGCGGCATCCGGCCATCTGATTGGCCGGAGCCTCGGGGCCGTCAATCCCGCGCACGCGCACGGTAGCCGACGGTCACGGCACGGGGCTCTGAAGGAACGGCACCAGCGGCCGTTCCTTCAGAGCGCATGCGCCAGTGACGTCACTGGCTGCATGTAAGGTAAATATCTCCTAAACGGTACATGTTTAGGAGATATTTACAGTACCTATAGGTAAGCCTTATCATAGGATCACCTATAGGTACAACTTGCAGAGGAGGGTTTACTTCCTCTTTAAGTGCAAAATCACGTACATATACGAGATTTTGTTTTAAGGCTCTAGGGGGCACGCGCACCGGCTGTGTCTAATCACAGCGGGAGCGATTGTCAGGGACACTGACAGAACGGCGGTCTGCCTATGTAAACAAGGCAGACGGCTCTTCTGTCACAGAGGCAGAGAGAGATCTAAAGATCTTTCTTTTCCTCCCTCCCCCACACAGTTAGAAATTACTCCTTAGGAACACACTTAACCCCTTGATTACCCCTAGTCTTAACCTCTTCACTGCCAGTGTCATTTATACAGTAATAGTGCATATTATTTAGCACTGATCACTGTATTGGTGTCACATAGGGCCTAATTCAGTATAAGTTTGGATTAGAGCTGCTCACTTCTCCAGAAATAACTCCAGCCTAAACTCATTGCATCCTAATTAGGTAAGTGGCTGGAGTTAAACCATCAACTAGATGCTTTAATGAATTCGGAGTTGGAGTTAACTTAGACTGAATTCGGGTTTGGAGTTAACTTAGGCTGAATTTGAGTTTGGAGTTAACCAAATTCCCTTTGTGTTTTTCATAAAAGGAAATTTGTCTATTCTGAATCACTATTACACAGCAATGTCATCTATTATGGTTTATTTTAATTTTAAGGTATAGTTATGTATCTAATGTGTTTTAACCTTTAGATTTTCTAATAGCAGACTACACAGCTGTCTAATTAGCAGTCTTCATTCTTTATTCATCTGAAACTTTCAGGCATATCTGATTGTATTCAGCACTTTGGTGTAGTGGGCTAAGCTCACAGCTAAAGATTGCTAGGTCATGAGTTCAAGGCCAGACCATGATAACACCCTGTGTGCCATAATTTTTTTTGGCCACATAGTAATACATTGGCTACATCACCTAAAATTGCATGTCAATGGCCATGTATATTCAAGAAACAAACATGCATATGTGCAGAGTGCAATTATGCATTTGCCAAGTTTCAGTATTTATTTATAACTGTCTAAAATTTAGGAAGGTGATGGCACACTTGGGATTTGAACTCATGCTCTCAGTGTTTATAGCCAGGAACACTAACCACTAAACCATTGAGCTGAGCATGATTACCCCTGGAATATTTATTCCCATGTTTCAATAGTTAACCACTTCCTTACAGGGCAGTTACACCCCTTCCTGCCCAGGCCAATTTTCAGCTTTTTATACTGTTGCATTTTGAATGACAATTCCGCGGTCATGCAACCTTGTACCTAACACAAATGTATCACAGTATTTTCATTAAAAAAATAGTGCTTTCTTTTGGTGGTATTTGATCACTGCAAGGTTTTTTTTCTATTGGCAAAAAGAACACCTAAATGTTTGACCCCTAAAATAATGTGTTTTTGTTTATGTAATAAAATTTGGTAAATCAATATGTTTTTTGTTGCACTGACGAGCATTGAAGAGGCTGCGCTGGCAGGCACTGATGAGACACTAATAATATGCAGCACTGATAGACAGATAGGTGGCACTGATATGCAGCATTGATGGGCATTGATAGGTGGCACTGATGGGCAATGATTGGCACTGGTGGGCAGCACTGAAAGATGGTAATGATGGGCAGCACTGATGAGGAGGGCACTAACAGGTTCCCTGAGCACTGATTGGCATCAATGGTGGCATGGGTGGGCATCCCTGGTGGCTCTAGTGGCATCCCCCAAGGGTCTGCACTGGTAATCAATGCTCTGATTACAAGCACAGACCCCCCCCCCCCACACACACACACTTAATTTGCATATGAATGCCATTTCTTCACAGCTGAAAGTGGCCCTCACCATGATTAGCCAGTTGATTGTGACCACTTGCTGGAATGTGTGCAAGCCAATGTGGTGTCATTTCTGGTCCAGGGCGAACGCCAATGTGCCATTTGCAATTTATTGTAAAGAGATTTTGCTTTATTTTAAAAATGGCGCACACAGACAACTAAAATGTATTGGAAATTTTTTACCCAGGCCAGTGATGGTAACCCTTAACCCCCCCCCAAGATGTTTTTGCCCTACATTTCCCAAAATGCTCATGTACTCTGCAGTGTAGGTGAGCATCATGGGAAATGTTACAAAACACCTGTGTTGCCAAAGTTCATCATCACTGACCTAAGCCAACTAAAAAGGCGAGTGAGCGCTGTAGCAATCTTTTATTTAGTAATCATTTTTAGTGGTTTTTTTATTAAATGTTTTGGTTACATTCATCCACAGAGGCTGAAGGGAAATTTGGTATTATTCCTTAATTTATATATTTTTAGCTAAATATATACATAAACACTTTAATTTTTTCTTAAAATTTAGCCACCCACACACACACCACCCACACACACACCACCCACACACACACCACCCACACACACACCACCCACACACACACCACCCACACACACACCACCCACACACACACCACCCACACACACACCACCCACACACACACCCCACACACACTTTGCTGGAGTAAAGGGAGAAACCCTACCCATGTTCATACTGCACTGCCATTGCACACACACACAAAAAATACAAGAAATTGATTACATTCAATAGACACAAAAGGTATCTGAATTACATCTAGACAAATAAGAAAAGAAAACAAAAAACCAGGAGCTGTGTACAAATGAATAAGCTTTATTGAACATGTATAAAACATCAGTAATCACTCAAGCAAGCATGTGAAATGTGAAATGCCCCCCAAATCAAGTAATTTTTATTCAAATTACAGTGCAAAAAGATACAACATATGATGGATAGATAGAGCTTACAATATCCAAAAGTCAAGCAAAATAAGTTGTAGACACCTTAGTATTAAGCATTAAACATACCCAACATACTTTTATGTTAATTGTTTGCATGAGCCTGTCTTTCCATTTAAATACCATCAAATCAGTAGAACATACAGCTACACAGAGGCATGAAAATAAAAAAAAAACATGTATAGAGTACATAAAGACACACTTTGCAAAAACAATACCAAACTGTTAGAGCATGAAAAGTATTCATCCAAAAGAATACACTTACTGCAATATGGATCATTAGGCATGCCAGCAAACCCCCCACCCCCAAAAGCAAATTCGGACATAAAGACCTGTGGCCCTTCCACAGGCCAAATGATATGATCTCATACATCCCTTTATATAACCTTGGTTAAACTACACCCACCCAGTATAGGAAACGCCCAGCAAAGTAATTAATTGGGTCTGTTGGTTCCTAAACCAAAATCACCAGTTCACTAATGAATGAGTGTTTGGCTGGCCATCCATGATCCAAGTTTCTTACAAGTCAACACACATAAGAAATGCTTTCAATAATCTCAGCATGAGCACAAAGTGGCTTTTTCATTTAGACTAATGCCTCGTACACACGTACCGATCGTCGGCCGACCGATCGGCCGTCTTTTGTCCAGGGCTGTCCTGTCTGTTGAAAACTGCAAAAGACTGCACACAAATTTTGTCGGCCAACAACAGACGACTGCAGAAGTGATGTCATGTGATGGTTAACTTTCCGTGTGTTTTTTCTTTTCTGAGCATGCCCAGTCTTGCAAATCTGCTGATTGTCGGCCGAATTCTGTACTGACTGGCGAACAATCGGCCGTTCTGGTGTCGGCATACAAACATTTTAATGCTTGCACGACAGATTCTGTTCGGCCGAAAATGCGCTGTCGGCTGTCGGAAGCATCATACTAACAAGCCTACAATCGGCCGATCGGTCGTCGGCCTAATGTTTACGGCCGACAATCGGTATGTGTGTACGAGGCTTAAGGCTGGCCATACATGTTCCAATTTTCTTACAATTTTCTGTCCAATTTTCTTGAAATTTACCTTCAAGTATGTAGTACAAAGGCCTGCCTAATTGGATACAAGTGAATGTGTTTTTTAGCTTTGACCTCACATTATGTGGTTTGTGGTAGATCTACCAGAAAATTGTACAACAAAAGTTGAACATGTATGGCCAGCTTAATGGGCCATACACACTATAATGCCTCGTACACACGTACCGATCTTTGGCCGTAAATATTCGGCCGACGACCGATCGGCCGATTGTAGGCGTGTTAGTATGATGCTTCCGACAGCCGACAGCGCATTTTCAGCCGAACAGAATCTGTCGTGCAGGCATTAAAATTTTTTTTGGCCAACACCACAACGGCCGATTGTTCGCCAGTCAGTACAGAATTCGGCCGACAATCGGCTGATTTGCAAGACTGGGCATGCTCAGAAAAGAAAAAACACAGGGAAAGTTAACCATCACATGACATCACTTCTGCAGTCGTCTGTTGTTGGCCGACAAAATTAGTGTGCAGTCTTTTGCAGTTTTCAACAGACAGGACAGCCCTGGACAAAAGACAGCCGATCGTTCGGCCGACGATCAGTACGTGTGTACGGGGCTTAAGATTTTCTGAAGACTTTTTCCTTTAGATTTACCAAAACCATATAATATGAGGTCAAACCTAAACACTTTCAATTTGTATGCAATCTTGCAGGCCCTTGCACTACATAGAAAAGGTAAATCTGAAGGAAAAAGTCTTCGGAAAATCTTATAGTGTGTATGGCCATACATGTTCAATTTTTGTTGTACAATTTTCTGATAGATTAACCACAAACCACATAATGTGATGTCAAAGCTAAACAACACTTTCACTTGTATCCAATTAGGCAGGCCTTTGTACTACATACTTGAAGGTAAATTTCAAGAAAATTGGACAGAAAATTGTAAGAAAATTGGATCATGTATGGCCATACACACTATAAGGTTTTCTGAAGACTTTTTCCTTCAGATTTACCTTTTCTATGTAGTGCAAGGGCCTGCCAGATTGCATACAAATTGAAAGTGTTTAGGTTTGACCTCATATTATATGGTTTTGGTAAATCTAAAGGAAAAAATCTTCAGAAAATCTTATAATGTGTATGGCCCATTAGTCTTAATAAAAAAAGCCACTTTGTGCTCATTCTGAGATTATTCAAAGCATTTCCTATGTGTGTTGACTTGATGTAGTAATTTTTTATATAAATATATATATATATATATATATTTTTTTTTTTTTTTTTTTTTGGGTTGTTGAATTCTGAGTTCTGGGGTTGCACTGCATATGTTCAATCAATTTGCAAATTCTCAGATTTGCAAGCTGAAACACTGCTATTTTTCAGAGTGTAATGTGGCTCTATATAGGAAGCAACACATATGGCTCCCCACTCAACAAATATATTAATTTCACACATATACAATGTTTTATTTTTGGGGTGTTGCTTGTCATATATAACAACAGACAGTTGTAGGTAGTTCAGGGATCTGAACACCCAAATACATTGTTGCAAGGCAGCTGTGCTAACCACTTGGATATTTTGGTCAGTTTATTTAATCAAGCTCAAGCTCAATACATATTTGCAACATTTTTGCAAAACACAATTTACACAAACATAATCACTTTGTTACATTTATTTCATAATATATGCCACTGATAGTTTCTTAGCCTATCAATTTAAGTTTAAAATACAAATTTTTCACAGAAATAAATGTTTTAAACACCTATATATAATTTCCAGCATGCAGGATTATTTTTAAAAATTTGTTGATTTTATACAGTTTCACTAAACTAGGTTAATTATTTGGGAATTGTGGTCTCTGAGGTTTTTTTTTTTTTTAGTTTCTTGTTATCTTTATACCAAGCATACATGCACTGGCACCTTAAGAGCCCATTCACATTGAGGCGACACGACTTCGGGGGGTGACCTGTGAAGTCGCGTGCACCGCTGTGCACTGCGACTTGCAGTGGAAGTCTATGCAAGTCGCTCCGAGGTCGCCCCAAAGTGGTACAGGACCCTTTTTCTAAGTCGGAGTGACTTGTGTCGCTCCTATTAGAACGGGTCCTGTACTACTCAATGGACCCCGACATACCGCGACTTGTCAGGCTGACAAGTTGCCTGACAAGTCGCGCTAATGTGAATGGGCTCTAAAAATTAATATAGTTTGATTCAATTAGTCCATCAAAAAATTTTAATAAATAAAAATTATTTGAGCTTGAATTGGGTCTAAATAGAATATATATATATATATATATATAATTTTTTTTTTTTAAAGTACAAATCACACATGCTTTGAAAAAAATGTCATTAGCTTTAGGTAGTTAAGTGGTTAGCACCGCTGCCTTGCAACAGTGTATTTGGGTGTTCGAATCCCTGAACTACCTACAACTGTTTGTTGTTATATATGACAAGCAACACTAATACGGCTTCTCCCCAAAAATGAAACATTGTATATGTGTGAAATTAATATATTTTTGGGGTTGGTTAGATATAGGAAGTAACAATAATATATAGTTTTTTGCATATATATATATATGTATATATATATATATACACACATATGCAAAAAAACATATATTATTGTTACATTCTATATCTAACCAATCCAAAAATATATTAATTTCACACATATACAATGTTTAATTTTCGGGGAGGAGCCGTGTTAGTGTTCCTTTTCATATATATATATATATATATATATATATATATATATATATATATATATATATATATATATATATATATATATATATACACATAGGCAAATCAATAAATAAAACATATATATATATATATATATATATATATATATATATATACATATAATTATTTTTGGGTATCTATGGGCCTGATTCATAGTACGGCGAATTGGCGTTTCGGCGTGATTTTGCGAAGCGGCGATTATTTAAGTCTGAAATTGGCATTCAAAGAACGGCGGGCGGAAAATAGCGCCTAGTGTGAGATTCATTAAGATGCAATATGGTCAGAGCGCGACTTAAAACCACGCCAGCTAAAAGCTCGACTAAAGTTTAGCCAAATTTTCCCCTGTACCCCCAAAAATCCCAAATCACTGTGGAAGGTGTGGAAGTCAATTTGGAGATGACTTGCGTTCAAAAAATCTCAAAAACTGACTTAGAAAGAGAGATATCTGCGAAAGTGTGGAAAGGTTAAACAGCTCCTCCAGCCGCGAGCTGCGAACTCGCGAATGTGCGCATGCGCAACGCCAAATTGGCTCAAAAAATTTCGCCAGCGCGATTTTGGGTCAATTTTTTTTTGAATACCGCTTGCAAATCCGCTGTCTCGCCCATAGAAAATGGCAAAAACCGGCGGAATTGGAAAAACATGCACACTTCCAACAAGGGATCCTTTAGTAAACACCATCACATTCCATACACCTTTCCTGCTAACTCCGAAATCATAGCAGTCAAATCTACAGTGTTTATATAGAACCTCCACATTCTCTGAAAAAACCCACAAAATATTACATTGGGGAATTGGTCGTCAGATAGAAAAAAAATAGATGTAAAACATATTTCAAAGAAAGATTATTAGCATTTCACACATATCAAGGAAATGTCACAATTTTGACAATATTTTATGTGTTTCCAAAGAATGTTTTTAGAAATATATTGCAAATACTACCTTTTCTTCCATATGGGTATGGCCAAGTGTTACCATTTTACTACACATTTAACTGAAGGTATATATATATATATCCCTTATACTTGGCTAATTAGCAAAGTATGCCCAACAAACAAATAGAGCTTTAGCTCACAATATTGCTACATATTGACTTTATGGGGCATCTTTTGTATTTTGTTCATGTCTTTGGATTAAAAGTTTGCTGATACACATGCCTTTTTCAAACATGAACAAAATTAATGATGTCAACATTTGGAGGATTGGAGATATCCAAGTGTTGCCCATACAGAGGGCACCTTCCGGATTCGAACTTACAAACCTACAGCAGGAAGGCAGACTCCCTAATCATTGTGCTATTTCTCAGTGAGCGTTGGGTGTTTTCCTCATGCCGTCAAAATGCTCACATGGGAACAGGGGCCATTGAACTGAATAGGATTGGATTTTTTGCCTGTTTTGGGAGCTGATCCTTGAGCTGGACAAATCCCCCTCAAACGCCCCCAAACGGGCTACGTTCACATGTACGTGTTTGTGGTCTGTTTTTGGGGCTTTTGTAGGTGATTTCATATAACAATGCCTGCCCAAAAAATGCATGTCAAAACGCCTGTGAAAACGCCAGCCAAAATGCACATAAGAACGCCTGATATAATTGCCACGCCAAATTTAGGGATGTTCATGAGTGATGAGTCAGATTGTTGGCTTACATATCTGTTCAATCGTCACAATCTCACTTCTCAAATCCCAAAAGGTGTGTTTCAATTGTTTCCCTAAATATATATTTCTCTCTCTCTCACGTAATTGTATATATATGTATGTATTCCTGTATCTAAACATTCTAAATAATGACTAGCAAACTTCAAGAGAGAATTTTTTCAATTCACATATACTATACACACCTACATACATTTCTATTCCTCATTTCTATTTCCCTTGTTTTGGCAACTGAGCATGCTCCAAAACACACAGGATACACACAGTTAATTTTTGGACTGGGCGTTACCATTCTGGGTGTGTTTGCTTGGATTATATATAGCTCACTCAGACATCAGGAAAGATTTGACCTACGAAGAGGTCCAATATATTTGTGTGTCACATGTTTTATGGGTAACATTTTTGGCCCTTTGTTATTTATGGAGGTGAGATTTGGCTGTGTTGTGTGTTGACTCTCTGTAAGTATTTATTGCTGTTAACATAATTCTGTCAATCTGCACATGCATCTGTTGATTATGGGCTCTTTGTCGATGTATATGGTCTAAATGTTGTACAAAGGTTGTTTTGGTTTGAAAAATACAAATGTAATAAACAGCATGTTTCCAATTTTTTTTTTAAAATGTCTTCATGTGTCTAAATAAAGTTTTCTGGTGTCCACAAATGTATGTATTTGTATTTCTTTTTCTAAGTTAAATCTGCTTAATGGTTGTGTATGTTCACTATTCGCGAATTCGCGAATATACAAAACCGCGTTCTCACATTTATACATGAAACCGGAAACGAAACTTTTGGTGCGTGCACACGTTTCCGGAAATTGTCCAGGCCCTGTCGTAAGTGTGCATCATGGCTCCTGCACTGTTTACAGCCGAAATAGTGGCATTTGTGTGTAAGGTAAGGAGGGGGTGTGAATGTGCAGGGTGCAGGGTGCGGGATGGTGTGAATGTGCAGGGTGCAGGGTGCGGGATGGGGGATGGGGGATGGTGGATCGCTTATCTAGCGGGTGTGCAAGAAACTTTTGGTCTGCTGATCTGCGCATGCACTTTCTGCCTATTAGACGTGATCTAGAAGCTTCCTGTTATAGAAACTTCCTAGATGTGAACCTGTTCCCTATATATATATATATATATATAATATATATATATATATATATATGTATGTGTGTATATGAAGTGTATGTATATATGTATGTGTATATATATATATATGTGTATATATATATATGTGTATATATATATGTATGTATGTATATATTATTATATATATATATATATATATATATATATATATATGTATATATATATATATATTATATGTATATATATATATTATAGTATATATATATGTATATATATATATATATATATATATATATATATATATATTATATGTATATATATATATTATATGTATATATATATATATATATATATATATATTATGTATATATATATATTATATGTATATATATATATTATATGATATATATATATATTATATGTATATATATATATTATATGTATATATATATATTATATGTATATATATATTATATGTATATATATATATATATGTATATTATATATATATATATATATTATATATATATGTATATATATATATTATATGTAATATATATATATATTATATGTATATATATATTATATGTATATATATATATATATGTATATATATATATTATATGTATATATATATATTATATGTATATATATATATATTATATGTATATATATATATATTATATGTATATATATATATATTATATGTATATATATATATTATATGTATATATATATATATATATATGTATATATTATATGTATATATTATATGTATATATTATATGTATGATATATATATATTATATGTATATATTATATGTATGTATATATTATATGTATGTATATATATATATGTATGTATATATTATATGTATGTATATATTATATGTATGTATATATATATTATATGTATGTATATTATATATTATATGTATGTATATATATATTATATGTATGTATATTATATATTATATGTATGTATATTATATATTATATGTATGTATATTATATATTATATGTATGTATATTATATATTATATGTATGTATATTATATATTATATGTATGTATATTATATATTATATGTATGTATATTATATATTATATGTATGTATATATATATATATATATATATGTATATATATATATATATAATATATGTATATATATATATATATATTATATGTATACATTAGATACATTATAGAATATGTTATATACCATATATTAGTGTATATAATAGGGAACAGGTTCACATCTCTGAACTTTCTATATAGATATAGATAGGCATACCCTGCTTTAAGTACACTCACTTTATATACAATCGTGAGTAAGGACACAGCTTGTTCAGCTTGCCATGACACTGCTCACAAACCATAAGTGACAGGGATAACAAACTTAGGGAGCAACGACAGGGTACCCAGGTACCCAGGACTACACCATATCCATTTTGTGGCTGGCCAGCTTGCCTAGGTAATCTATCATGTCATAGTCCTGGATCCCCTTAACATGCTCCCACATGGTTTGGGAGTAAGGCTATGTCAATGTGGCCAAAATTTACAATGGAGCTGGTGTATTTTCATGCATCGAGAAAAGAAAAAAGGGATTGCTTCACTTTAAGTACATTTTCAGTTTCCATACATGCCCTGGTCCCATTGTGTACTTAAAGTGGGCTATGCCTGTATATAGATAGATTTGATTCGTTTCAACTTTTACACAAAATGAAACCCAATTATCTGTGACAGATTGCTCTGACGCTTTGGAATCTATCTAGATAAAGACAAATGTATTGACCCTTTTCATATATGCAAGATTAGAAACATTATATTCCCTAAATGCATAATGCCAAAAATTATTGCCTTACATACATCCATACACACTGCAAGCTCGGCCCCGTTTGTCTTGTCTGACACTCTTACCATCATAAGCTGGATCTGCACACAGCAGCTAATTGGTTCACCTGAGATGGAATCAGTGATCACAAAAATCTGGAATGGTCATGTCTTCAAAGGATTGCCTTGAACAAATCACCTCTAAAAGAAACACATGAGTGTATAATCACTTGTCTCAATGGATCATATTCCCAACACACCCATCTCACACTGCCATATGATAATGAATGGGGGTGTCCATTGCAAGTTAAATACACCCCCAGATCACATTGCTTTGTTAATTTACAGATCTAACTGGAATATGATGGCACTGCTGTGAACCACTATGCCATCAAATTCTGCTGGGGACCTTTAAAAAGGATTATGTGTGATTGTGTGGATAATTATGCCACCTTAAATTTGCATCTCCCACATACCATGTGCAACTCTTGCAGGAATTGTGAATCAAGGATAATTCAGCACAGCTTAATGAACAGACACATTGAGGAGTGTAGGAACACACCGTCAGATTACCCGATCACACTATGGGGTTTTAACTCCTCCATAATTTTGCCACTTTGGAAACCAAGTGCTTACTTTATGTATACTTTTTAGACGGAACTACAATTTCTAGTAGGGTGATATCATTGCATGAGATTTTCCCTCACTTCCTGTCTTAGTGTCACCAAGACAGGAAGTGAGGGGAATATCACTGTGGGGAAATAGCTTGCAATTGTTGCCTTATAATGTCCATAGTATATATAAAAGGAAAGAATTGCTGGCTGTATCCCCACGGGAGATTCCCTCACTTCCTGTCCTGGTGACACCAAGACAGGAAGTGAAGGGAAATCTCCTGCAATGATATAACACTGTTACATGTTCTAGTTATGTAGCAAACTTAAGAATATACAAAGCAAACATCTTTTTTTTTCCATTTTGGCAAAATCATGGATTCATTAAAAAACTATCTTTGTTTGTCCCGTGGCTTGCAGGAAAAACATTTTGCCTTGATTCCACCATCAACACAGACAGGGGAAACCCTCCTGCGGAGCCATTGTGTTCTCCTGGTGCTGCCCCTGCCAGGAAAACACAGTGATTATTGCTAGTGGCTACAAGAGATGCTAGCGATAAGTGTGTGTAAAATCTGACAGACTGGTTGTACGTTGTCCTCCAGGTGATCGACCAATCAACTTGGGTACCTTCAGCCTGGCCATACACAGTTTAAATCTGCATCTCAAATGAAGCAATCCCATTTACATATAACACTCCATAAAGGAGAATTGAGGGGCTTATCAGGTCTGCGTCAAAAATTAACAGCCACACCCAATCAGACAGCTCGTGTTAAAAGGGACCTGAAAAGCAATCTGCATGGCTTGCTTTTCCAAGCATTGGCTAGTTTAGTGAGCCTGGACTAATAACAGTCACTGTAATGCTACCCATACTGCTGTCCTTTTAACATGGTGACAAAAGTTGATACCTATGCTACATGTGTGTAAAGTTACTTGCACCCTGCTAAATGGACAGCAATAAGGTTGTAAATACAGTGACTGCCTGTCCCCCCCTGATGGCGGCCCTGGGTGTGTCATGAAAGGCCAATTGAGAAAATGGCTATATCATGTAGAGGAAATCACCAGTGTGGGGCAACCTATGTCATGGAGGTAGATTTGGACATCGATGTATATGTATCACCAGAAATGGAATTCTTTGTTCTACAATATCTCAAAGACGACCTAGCATGTTATTTGAAGACTGTACTATTTTGGACATACTTGGACTCAAACATACACTGCTCTTTCCACAGCTCCTCCTCCTCTGGGGGTATGATAAAGTTTATACGCATCTTCACCAAAAGCACAAGATGATGTGTCGTCTCCGGATGAGGCTGCAGCGGAGATTTCAGTTTCTGCCTGAGATAGTGGATCTGCAGCGGGCCTGGAGTGATGCCAAAAGGCGCTCACCCAAGCTCCTGCTAAAGGCTGTGGAGCAAATCTCCGGTAAGTAAAAATATACATTACATGTGACCAGATAGGTTACAATTTTTTGGGTAGGTGGACATGTGTTTAGCTATGCAACAACACTAATACCAACACCCCCCCCCCCCCCCTCCCTCTCGCTCCTACCTTTCCTACCTCCATCAAGTGTCTCTTCACAACCTTTAATACTACTATGTACATTCGTATTTTTTATGTTTTTTTTTTTTCTTCTGCTTCTAGCCAAAGCGGACGGACGGCACCCTCTTGTGCTTTTGGTGAAGAAGGGGAGGAGGAGGACGGCCACACTCCAATATGCAGTCAGAGGCAGCGAGCCATTTGAGCAGCTGAAAATTGTGGATCGTAAGTAGAAAATAAAAATGTTAGAAATTTCTAATCTCTAATCACATTTTACAGAGCCCCCTTTACATCGGAGTCTCCAGACTTACTACACTGTAAGAGGGAAGTGTGAAGACTCTGATATAAGGAGAGTTTGGGAACCATTATTTGAGGGGGGAAGCTGGGGACTCTGGTGTAAAAGGGAACTCTGTGTTCCCCAAAGCTCCCCCATACATCTGAGCTTACAGAGACCCTCTTACACTTCCCTTCCTCAGTCCACCACAGTCAAGGGCACAACAAGTCCCACTGCAGAAGGCTACCTGCTTGGACTTGTAATCCTCTCTGTAGGGGAATGAGGAAATACTGCCTGCTATGCTAAGACTTGTAGTGCCCTCTGTTAGGGACTAAGGATTCCTCAGTCCTCAACATTCTAGGGCACTATAAGTCTCAGCATAGTGGGCTGTCATACCTCAGTCCCTCACAGCTCGGGTCAAAAACAACACAGTTAAACACCTAAAGGACAACTCCAAACAAAACTACCAATAATGGACAGAGTCCATATGCTCTATAATGTCAAAGACCCGCTACCACTCACCTTCCACCTCTGGTGCTGTCATTGTGTAGGGCAAAGGGCTCCATCTACACCATGTTTGGCTTTCATGTCAGATAGGCAGGACTTGCTCAGCTTCACTCTCTTCCTTGGCAATTGACTCTGGCGTCATTGTGGATCTTTCCTCCTCTAGAAAACCCCCAGGGGCCCTCTCCTTGTCCCCCAGCCACCCAGGGCCTTCTTCTCCTCCTCCTCCACCAACCATTTTCAGACTCTTCCAACTTCCCTGGGGCTACTCAACCACTTTGCATAGTGGACACAACAAATCTATGACCAGCCTGCAAAATATCAAGTCTGGGCCTGGTTACCTGTATGTTCCGGGTCCAGGGCGGAGCTCTCCTCCCAGAGCAACAACTGATGATAGCAGAGTGAGTTGACCGGCCAGTCACTTCCTACTGGTGCAGGTACACACCTACCGATTCCTCCACATCTTAGGATAACATGATCAGACGGCCAATCCCCAGGCAGAGAAGGAGGAGTAAGTGTCAGCGGACAACAGACACCTGGCAGACGCAGTGAAGGGACTGCAGCACACTGCTGCAACTTTTTGATCCGAGGATTGAAAGCAATCTTTTACTTGGGAGATTTCCCTGACTGCGCCCTTCGAAATGTTGGTGCTCCGCCACTGGCCGCAAGGCCCCTGTAGGTGCGAGGCCTTAGGCGCCCGCTTAATTTGCATGGTGCCCTCCTGTTTTAAAACATGGTCAATGCATCTCATTGGTGTAAGTGCACTTCTATGTTCTGAATTGTAGGGGCATTGAGTATGGTGCTAGCATGATGAGAGGTTACTGCCTATTTGTGTCCATAAATAATATATAATGTTTTTCTTTTATTTTAGAAACCAGTGATCAGGATGTGGAGGCTCAGCCTTCTCAGGCCCCCTGTAAGTAATGTGGATGTGCTGGTGTGTTGTGTATTAGGTCGAACTTGGAGGAATGATTGTTTGTTTTGTTTTCTTTTGTGGTTGATGTAACTTCAGCAAGAGAGGAGCCTCAGGCAGGGCCAAGTCGCCTGGATCCGGGCCAGGAACAAACTGTTGGCCAAGAAGAGGCCAATTGGTCCGACTCGGATGAGGACCTGGGCTCTCCTCAAAGGGGAAGTAAGTATTCTACATGTGTTTGTGTGTTCAATGTGTCCTGGTAAATATAAGGGCTGTAATATATATATTTTGACATTGGGGTTTTGTAGCAGCTGACATTGAGGATGTTTGTTGTGGAGGACTGGGGAAGAGGGGCCACTGCTTACCCAGTCCACTGTAACTACTACCTTCAATGTTTCCAGACTACTTTCTGTGTGCCTTTATCAAATAGCTTTTGTTCAAGGATTGTATTTGTGTCTTTGTGTTTCTAGGAGATACAACGCCATCCCCCCATGAAGGGACACCATCCCCCCATGTAGGGTCTCCCCCATCCTCCCCCACTCCAGGCTCCCCTGAACTAGTCTGTAAGTACCTAAAATTAGATTCTCACATGAATTGTGTGTGCTAGGATGATGTGTATCTAGGATAATCTAAGTTGGAGTCAAAGCAAGTGTAGTTTTGCTATATGTGACAGGAAGGTTGGTCATGAAACACTCTTGCTTAACCTTCATGTTTGAAAGGTGGTTTTGGGGAGCTTTACAGGACATGTTATCTTTTGTAAGTTATCTCAAGCCACCCTATTCTAAATTGGTGTTAGTTTCTCTACATTGGAAATGGTGTGCTTTGTACTTGTAAATTTTTAGGGGACATTGTAATTTAATCATGTCCTGATTTAGTCAACACTGAAAATGTGTGTTTGTCAATCTTTCATAAATACTCTTCCTCGGTAATGTACCACATTCCAGTTCACAATTTGTGTTCTTTTTGTGCAGTTTCTCCAGAGCCAGCCACGCCATCCACTTCAGGGGCCCCAAAAAAACCTGATGATGGTAAGTTGTGTGCTTTTCCAGTAATGTGTCTACTTAGTAAGTGGAGAAATGCTAACTGTGTATGTCCCCGCTCAGGCTTCAAGTTGTTCTAAAGGCAGCGGGTTCTTTATGTGAATGCATTCTATGCATTAGTATTCCAAGTGATAGGTGTGCATATTCCCCCTAAGACTTACTGGGACCATTTTTTACGGTCCAAATTTTTGCACTAATACTTGTCTGGAACAGACTCCCCCTCCTCCTTAACTGAGGTGACAGCATGCCAATATTGCCTCCTGATGCTGTCACTCCTAATCATTGAGACCATTGGAAGGGAGGGGGGCAAGGCTGGCTCACAGCCTAGTGCCTGAACAGGCACAGGGTGCTTGGCTTCATCTCATGTGCCTCCATAGCAAGCTGCCTGCTGTGGGGTCAAACAACAGGAGGGAGGTGCCTAGAGGTGTGTACAGGGGCCATGTAAAAAGGAGGATTGTTATTTCTCTTGTCCCCAAAAACCTAGAGAGTGTAAGTCTAACCTGATTAGTTTTCCGCAGCCCTCCCAAAATGATATGTTTCCAACACTTAGAACAGGCAGGGCTGAGGCACCAAAAACATCAGAAAAACACAATCAGCACAAAAGCAGGGAGTACGTATCCTTAACGCTACAAGCTTCACCCAGAAGAATGACGCTTGCACTGTACAAATCTGCATCACCACCATATCAATGTCTAAATAAAACTTTCAGGGAAATGTGGAGGGGTAATGAGTGGGTGTTAGAGCGTTTTCATGACTGCGTAACCTACAGTTAGCGTGAGTCCATTTGTTGATAAACTTTTTCTTCTCTCTTAACACAGCTGGGATGGCGGAAAGGAGATCAGGGGAGGAGACACATCTGCTCCGTCCAGAACTGGCCCTCAAAATTCCTAAGGGTGAGTCTCTACTATGTGTCAGGTTCAATCTATAGACAGTAAGAGGGAGAGAGAACGCTCCACAGATTCCAATGGTGATAGAGATAAATGTGTGCACATGTATCGTGTTGACCAATTGAACCCAAAACACCTTACATTCTTCAAAATGATTGCTTGTGTTTACATGCAGAAAAGCATTTTACTTAGCTTTGGTGGAACTGCTACTAACATTCCAAGCCATCTTATGTAACCTTTTGAACAATTTGCTGTGAAAGTTTGAGTTTAAGGTTTACAACAGCAATTTAGCATATTTGCTTCAGAGTGTTGATAAAAGCCAACCAATAGACTCCTAAGCATATTTGTTGAGGCACATTAATTACAATCCTTGTTTGGATCATTTTGCCTAAAACTAATTGTCATGTTTTTTTCTACCCAAGGCACACCCACCTCACCTACGAGGTCCTCCTGGATTATATGAGGTGGTGCGGAGACCGAATTCTCTATTTGGAACACCTTTGTGGCGTGGATCCAGACCCTAAGGAGCCATTCGTTAGGAATGTCACACCTTTAAAAAGATCCTAGTATTTTTTTTTTGTTGTTTGTTTACTTATGTTGCACGTTGCAACACAAAGAAATGTCACATTTGTAATTGTTGCCCATTATAAACAAAAATCTAACAAAAAAAATCAAAAACAGTTTAAAAAAAAACCCTTTTTTTGGGACCCAAAAAAACAAAAAAAGCCTTGTTTTTGGCAACCAAAAAAAATATAAAAATTTAAAAAAAACCCTTTTTTTGGGAACCAAAAAAACCAAAAAAAACAAAAAAAGCCTTGTTTTTGGCAACCAAAAAAAAAATGTTTACAAAAAAGCCTTGTTGTTTTTATGGCAACGGACAAAACCACAAATGTTTACAAAAAAGCCTTGTTGTTTTTATGGCAACGGACAAAACCACAAATGTTTACAAATAAGCCTTGTTGTTTTTATGGCAACCGACAAAACCAAAAATGTTTACAAAAAAGCCTTGTTGTTTTTGGTAACAAACTAAACCAAAAATGTTTACAAAAAAGCCTTGTTGTTTTTGGTAACAAACTAAACCAAAAATGTTTACAAAAAAGCCTTGTTGTTTTTGGTAACAAACTAAACCAAAAATGTTTACAAAAAAGCCTTGTTGTTTTTGGTAACAAACTAAACCAAAAATGTTTACAAAAAAGCCTTGTTGTTTTTGGTAACAAACTAAACCAAAAATGTTTACAAAAAAGCCTTGTTGTTTTTGGTAACAAACTAAACCAAAAATGTTTACAAAAAAGCCTTGTTGTTTTTGGTAACAAACTAAACCAAAAATGTTTACAAAAAAGCCTTGTTGTTTTTGGTAACAAACTAAACCAAAAATGTTTACAAATAAGCCTTGTTGTTTTTATGGCAACGGAAAAAACCACAAATGTTTACAAATAAGCCTTGTTGTTTTTATGGCAACGGAAAAAAACACAAATGTTTACAAATAAGCCTTGTTGTTTTTATGGCAACGGAAAAAACCACAAATGTTTACAAAAAAGCCTTGTTGTTTTTATGGCAACGGAAAAAACCACAAATGTTTACAAAAAAGCCTTGTTGTTTTTATGGCAACGGACAAAACCACAAATGTTTACAAATAAGCCTTGTTGTTTTTATGGCAACCGACAAAACCAAAAATGTTTACAAAAAAGCCTTGTTGTTTTTGGTAACAAACTAAACCAAAAATGTTTACAAAAAAGCCTTGTTGTTTTTGGTAACAAACTAAACCAAAAATGTTTACAAATAAGCCTTGTTGTTTTTATGGCAACGGAAAAAAACACAAATGTTTACAAATAAGCCTTGTTGTTTTTATGGCAACCGACAAAACCAAAAATGTTTACAAATAAGCCTTGTTGTTTTTATGGCAACGGAAAAAACCAAAAATGTTTACAAAAAAGAATTGTTTTTGTGAAAACCTTCCAAAAAATGATGTCAAAACATAAAAAATGTTTAAAATGTTTATCTAAATTAAATTTAAGTATGTTGCTCTTTGCAACACAAATGTTACATTGGCAATTTAGTTCATTCTATTATATATTGTAATATATTTTTTGTACGCTACAGTTGGTAGACACCCACATGTGTTATTAAAACATTTATTTTATTACCCAAGTTTTCTTTTTGGTGTACACATCGAATGTCTTTTGTGTTGTATTTGTTTACTTGAGTGGTGTGGTCTGTAATTGTTAGTATGTTGGCTTTGGTTTATGTTAGCCTTGAGACTTGTTTTGAAGCTACATTTGAAGGGAGACCTTTTCTTGGGTCGTTATGTGAACATTGAGTTATCTAAATTTACATGAAATCATATGTTTGGAGATAGAGAAGCACGTGTGTATAAATGCCTACATTAACCAGGGCCATTACTTGGCCACCAACACTCCTAAAAAACCAAAGAGCAAACACAAACTAATCATTTTGCATAAAATTTTATTTCATCCCCAAAAGAAGCACTATAATAAATCATATTGTGCCACCCTCAAATTAAAAAAAAAAATGGCCCAAAAAATTGGCCAATGTAAATCATTAACAAAACTAAACCAAATTAAACAAAAAAACAAAAAATCAAGTTGGTGGTCGTGCCTGAAGCAGTGTGGTGAGCATTGTTAAGTTTCCTGCCATCAAATGGTGTGCCAAGAGTTCCATCTGGTCTGGGGTTAACTGTAGAGTTGTGCTCAAGTGGCCCATTAGGATCATATCTTCTGTCTGAGGCTGCTGATGATGCAGGGTGTTGAACGTTGGAAATGTCCCAGACAGAAGATGTTCGGCCAATAGTGTCATCTGCTCTGGGGTCAGCCTAAGCATTTGGGCAACGTGTGCCATTACCATGAGATGGGATCGTTGCTGCTCCAAGGCTATTTGATGCTGCTGGTGGTGCAAGGGTTGTGAAGATGTGTGGGGAGTGGTGGTTGATTGTTTGTTGTGGTCCACGGTGCGGGGGCAAACGACATGTCGCATTGGTGACAAAAAAGAAGAACGGCCTGGGGAGGAGTGAAGTGATAAAGGTGTGGAGGGAATGTAGTCAGGTGGAAGGGGTACTGTGGAACCAGTGCGCATTGAGGTTGTGCAGGAGGATTGCTCATTGAGGGGTGTGGGAGTCCAAACGGAGTGTGAAGTGCTAGGAGTGGCTACAGGAGGAATTGTCCCATCCCCAGCTGCCTGACAAGTGGCCAACACTGGCATTACCCTCCCACTACCACAACCTGCAGTGGCAGGTGAGTGAGATGTTTGGGAGGGCTCTGCCAATGGGGCATCTTCAGATCCAAACAGGCATTGGCGTGTGGCCAGCACCTGAGTGTCAACACTTTGCCGATCCCGTTGATGCTGGTCTGCTAAACCTACCAAGCTGTTACGCATATCCTGTTGAACCTGTAACATATCCTGGTGAACCTGTACCATTGTTGCTACAGATTCCTGTATGAGCCCGAGCAGACGTACTGCCTCAGTAGATTGCTGAGTACGCCTCCTTAACTCATTTTGGACCTGATACTCATCAAGCAGCCTCTCGGCTACATCCAGCATAGATGGACGAAGTTGGGTAGGTGACAATCCCTCTGCATCTAAGGCTACCTGAAAGCAGAAGAAATAGACCAAATCATTATCAAACATCATGACTAAATATTTCAGATTAGTTTGACAACTTAACACCCCAAGCAGAACGTTGAAAAGTTTGATGTGCTTCTAATGAGTACTTGTTCATTGTAAGATTATCCAAGCTAGCAACACTTCTGATAATGGGTACATATTATATTGGTGTGACTAATATGACAAAGGCAAAAAAGATTCAACATGAAGGTGTTCCCAATTAACCCTGGTGTGGTAGGTTGTTTATGCTTTTGGTAAATCTGTTACTACACCAATGACTTTATACATCTACGTATGTTGTCTAAAATCTTGCCATCAATCGGCTACAGGACAACCCAACCAAACGATACCCATGAATTTGGACCTGGAAAATCAAAGACGGGCCGGACTTTAAAGATCCTGGATGTTTTTGGAACATTAGTGGCACACCAAATTATAACATAATTCCCTGATGTTCAAGATAGAACTCTTGTTGTGCTGGTGCATCGTCAGAATGTCATAGCACTAATTTAACACACACAATGTAAGCCACATCTAGTCCAAAATCAATGCTACCATTGAAATGTTACATGTGCACCTTGTTCCCTTATATCACATACCACAGCACTGGATGCAGAATCGTCGCCAGCTCCTGATCCAACTCCAGCTGCAACGTCAAGAGGGGCCTGATGTTCTTTTAAAAACAAAAAAAAAAAAACATGTTTAGTACATAACCTTAGTCAGTAATGATTATGGCCAGATTGCCCTCCTAGCTTCATGAATGAAGCATTGAGGCCAAACATTCAAAAGTGCTTTCCTGGGCTCATAGGACACTTGCTAAACCCTCCCAAAGGTTAAGAAGGCTTGGTCTGCCTACTAATGACGGCACCCATTAATGCTGTCAACTGTGTTTTGCAGGGTAAACATCTAAAAGGCAACACTCTTTCCTAAGAAAAAACATGTGTGTTAATGGGGTTAATAAGATTCAAAAAAACATTATTTGACTAGACATACCAACACCTTCCTCCAGGCCTAGCTGCACTGGGTGTGTTCCCTGCTGCGGATCTTCTGTAAAGGACATAGCAATATGAGCTATCTTGGCAAAAAAAAAACATCTACATTGTTTGGCACAGTATGATATTGGACCTACCAGGAGGAGGGTCAGCACTGATGTCAACACCTGTGAGTCCGTCTGGTTCGCCAAGCTGCATGGGCTGTGGAGGGGCTGAGATCCGTGCTACAGATGAACAAATTGCAGGTTGGGGAAAACAAAAAAAGGACAATTGGAAGGGCAAGTATCACATTCTCTTAATGTCACACATAGGATAGTAGTTAATCTTTTCCAAACAACTCACACAATTGACATCCAAGATAATATCCTACCTCGGTGCAAAGCATCCGAATCTAAGTCCTCTCTGGGAAAGATGGTATCGGGTCCTATGATGTTCAAGAAAGGTAATTGATAATCCCAGAGAGAACTTCGTGCACGTTCATCCAGCCGACCTTGACGGTCATAAAGACCCTCCGCAGCCCATGCAATTAGCTTCTTCCGAACGGACCCACAGATGTCGTTGACCTTCTTCCGCACACTGTCACGGTGGCGAGGTGCTTCACCCAGTGCATTTACAGCATCCCGGATTTCATCCCACAATCTGTTCTTCTCTGTTACTGAGTAAGACGCGGCCCTGGTCCCATGTATCGCCTGATATCTGGCCATATAGGCGTGGACCAGGGCACAGCACTGATTGTGGGTGAAACGGGGAAGCCGGGGTAATGTGGACAAGCTGACTCTGGTGGACGGACCCGCTCCAGGACTACTGTCAGAAGAGCCAGCTTGTCCACTTGGTGTGTTAACACCTCCCCCGGCTTCCTCCTCCGGGATGGGGATGGTGGACTCCCTCATGGATACAGCTGGAGCCTCCCTCACACCAGAGCCAGACGATCTGCCCACCCTGCCCCCCCCTGCCCCCCCTGCCCCCCCTGGCCCCCCTGGCCCCCCTGGCCACCCTGCCCCTTCTCATCCTTCCAGTGGGTGGGGCCATGGGAGCACGAGGTGGGCAGAGAATCTGGCTGTCCAGCAGCAGCAAAGAGCCCCAAACTCCTAAATCTGAAATGACAAAAGAGAAAACAGAAAAAACAGGATTTGCAGATTGCTCTTCATATACAGTATAATTAGTGAACAGTTACAGAACACACTTACCTAATGGCACAAACAGACTTGGTCGTGGTGGTGGTGGTAGTAGTGGGCAAAGAGCAGAAGAGGCTGCAAAGAAAAGGAAAAAAAAAAACACATAAGAAAACGCATATGGGTACAAATCACACGAGGCCCTCCAAACACTTACCTAATGGCACAAACACGGTGGTGGTGGTGGTGGTGGCAAAAAAAGCAGAAGAGGTTGCAAAGAAATGTAAAAAAAAAACACATAAGAAAACGCATAGGGGTACAAATCACACGAGGCCCTCCAAACACTTACCTAATGGCACAAACACAGTGGTGGTGGTGGTGGTGGTGGTGGTGGTGGCAAAGAGCAGAAGAGGCTGCAAAGAAATGTAAAAAAAAAACACATAAGAAAACGCATAGGGGTACAAATCACACGAGGCCCTCCAAACACTTACCTAATGGCACAAACACAGTGGTGGTGGTGGTGGTGGTGGTGGTGGTGGTGGCAAAGAGCAGAAGAGGCTGCAAAGAAATGGAAAAAAAAAACACATAAGAAAACTCATAGGGGTACAAATCACACGAGGCCCTCCAAACACTTACCTAATGGCACAAACACAGTGGTGGTGGTGGTGGTGGCAAAAAAAGCAGAAGAGGTTGCAAAGAAATGTAAAAAAAAAACACATAAGAAAACGCATAGGGGTACAAATCACACGAGGCCCTCCAAACACTTACCTAATGGCACAAACACAGTGGTGGTGGTGGTGGTGGTGGTGGTGGTGGTGGTGGTGGTGGCAAAGAGCAGAAGAGGCTGCAAAGAAAAGGAAAAAAAAAACACATAAGAAAACTCATAGGGGTACAAATCACACGAGGCCCTCCAAACACTTACCTAATGGCACAAACACAGTGGTGGTGGTGGTGGTGGTGGTGGTGGTGGTGGTGGCAAAGAGCAGAAGAGGCTGCAAAGAAAAGGAAAAAAAAAACACATAAGAAAACTCATAGGGGTACAAATCACACGAGGCCCTCCAAACACTTACCTAATGGCACAAACACAGTGGTGGTGGTGGTGGTGGCAAAGAGCAGAAGAGGCTGCAAAGAAAAGGAAAAAAAAAACACATAAGAAAACTCATAGGGGTACAAATCACACGAGGCCCTCCAAACACTTACCTAATGGCACAAACACGGTGGTGGTGGTGGTGGTGGCAAAAAAAGCAGAAGAGGTTGCAAAGAAATGTAAAAAAAAAACACATAAGAAAACGCATAGGGGTACAAATCACACGAGGCCCTCCAAACACTTACCTAATGGCACAAACACAGTGGTGGTGGTGGTGGTGGTGTAATCCTTTATAGGCAAAAGGAGGCTGCAAACATTAAACATACATGAGAAATCGCATGACCTACATACGTGCACATAATAAATTACAGTTATCAGGAAAGCAAAAATGGTGTCTTTGGAAGCTGGGAAGGTAAGGGGGCAGGTTTAGATGCCAAATCTAGACTGCACACCTTTAACAAACATGAGAAAACACATGTCCAAACCACATGCACATGGGGCCAACTGCCAATGATTAAAAGACACTTGAGGGGTTCCCAAGCTATTGTGGGTTGGAGGGGATTCACCATAGACAACTTAAGCACACCCAAGATAAGTACAAATTGTCTCCTTCCTTTTTTTTGGGAGAGAGAGATACAATTGTCTTACCTCCAGATAATGTAGGTTGTGGGTCACAGGGTCTTGCTAGCACATAAGAAACATCGATCTATAACATCCAGCAGCCATATTGGCCATGTGCTCCTTTTATAGCTGGCTCACAGGTGTGATAATTAGCGGCCGTTTCTATATATATCTGCGCATTCGCGAATTTGCGCGTTCAAAATGGAGGACGATATCCCAGACGCATTAGATGGTGCAATGCTGGCATTTATTGGTGCCTTGTTTGAGGAGGCCCTGGCACAGGAGGCAGCAGAAGGTGGGGAAGCTGCAGCAGCAGCAGCAGCAGCAGCAGCAGCACCTCCAGCAGCAGCACCTCCAGTCCGTGTGCCCTTACCTCGCCAGCCACCCATTTTTGCTCCAAGGATCTATTTGGACAAGCTGCGGGATTCTGATGTCAGGAGGAAGTTCCGGCTCGAGCGAGGAACTATTCTACACCTCTACCAGCTCATAGCAGAGAAAATTGACCCGGACACACAGCGCGGCCATGCGGTGCCCGGCATGGCCAGATTGCTGGCCACTTTGTATATTTTAGGGCGTGGCAGCTTCCAAGCCACTTCGGGAAGTATCATGGGCATTAGCCAGCCCACAGTTTCAAGGGTGTTCATGTTGGTCATTAATGCCATAGTGGATATAGTGCCCAATTTTATCCACTGGCCACAGAATGAAAATGAGTGGAATGAAGTCAAGTTGGGTTTCTACCGGCGGGCACACATGCCGCAAATCCTAGGGGCAATCGATGGCACCCACATAGCCATTAGGCCCCCAAGGAGCCACGAAAGTGAATACCGGAACCGCAAGCAGTACCACTCTGTGAACGTCCAATTAGTGTGTGACGCCAAACAGCGCATCATGAGTGTCAACACTGGTCACCCAGGGTCGTGCCATGATTCCAGTATGTTAAGAACAAGTACTCTGTACGAGGTGTTTGAAAGTGGACAAATGCCCGAAGGGTGGCTTATTGGTAAAGTATTTTGTCTTAACAACATAAACTGTAAGATTACATAGACATAGGAATAAGCTACATCGGTGTACACCCTGATTTAAGCAAAGCCTACCTAAAATGGATGTGTTAGGAGTTGGCAGGCTGTTCACACACAACCAGATCAGCAGCTTAGCAGCTCACAAAAGAAAGATTTGCAAAGTTGTCTTTGAGTCCAATGAAGGTGGTTAACCAATGTGTAAATGGTGTCCTCTAGCCACCCAAAGAAAACCTACAAATGATTCCAATGGTATTGCCATATCCCCAAAGTACTTTGCATAAGTGAGTCAATATTGGTTTCCTCACTCTAGTTGCAGATATATTCCAGAAGTAAGACCTAGGCTAATGTAATAGGAACAAAATAGGGGCCAAGTTGGAACTTGCAAGAGAAACCCACCACTTTGTGTGTCCTTTTTCCCATTTGTATTAGTGATTTAGGCAGTTAGACAGAGTTGAGATGTTTCATATGATTTTTTGCAAACAGACGAGCAGGTTGTTTAGTAAAATGCCTAATTGTCTCCCATTTTGAGGAGTCATCTAAAGTCACATGATAGGAAGAACTAATGTATATTTTTCTTATTTTTCAGGGGATGCTGGTTACCCGCAGCTGACGTGGCTGATGGCTCCAATCAGGTACCCCCAGGGCCCAGCAGAGAGGAATTACAACAGGGCCTTGCGGAGAAGCCGGAGTATCATTGAGTTGACCATAGGTCTTCTCAAGTCCCGGTTTCTCTGCTTGGCCCGGCCTGGGGGTGAACTCCTGTACTCTCCTACAAAGGCTTCCAAGATCATCCTGGCGTGCTGCGTGTTGCACAACATGTGCGTTGCCCGGGATGATTCTTGGGAGCTGACGGAGGAGAGGGAGCCAGAGGTCCGTCAGCCGGCGGCCCCCAGGCGGCGGAGCACCGCTGCCGGTATGGCCACCCGGAATACCCTGGTTGCTAGCCACTTTACATGTAAGTACTGTAACCGGTCAAGATAGGGCATGTGTATTAATTAGCTAGTTAGCAGAGGTGCCACTCACAGGGAGACAGAGGGTGATTATCATCTGCCAATGACACTTGCCATTGTAGATAAAGTGTAGTCAACATTGGTAAAATTGTGTTACTTGAGCAAAAACATGCACCTCTAACCATAAACATGTTGGTATTGTGAATAGTGTAAAGGGCTGAGAAGAGCTGGCAGGTGTTTATTTGTGTCTATGCCACCTGTGTAGTTATTGATAACATGAACGGCTGCTTGGTATCTTATGGTGTTGTAATTTTCCAGAACATCAACATCTTGGAATCATGGCACGTACCATGGGAAGCCTGTGGTGATGGGCTGTCTGGCGTCACAGGTGTGTATTCAAATGTTTACATTAATGATTTCTGGTTTGTGTAAGTTGGCATAAAATGTGTTATTTCACTCGTGATGTCGAAATTAAATGAAGTTCAGAATGAAGCAAACAGGCATTAAGATGTGATTTTCATAATGAAATGTCTTATCCTTTGTTTTATTTTTCCAGGAGTGGTACTGCTTGCGGGTGTAGGTGGTAGAAACCCACCTTGATGGACTCCACTCATTTTCTTTTGTGGTCAGTGGATATTTGGTAAGGCACATGGCCAATGACCAACATGAACACCCTGGAACTTCGAAAGTGGCTTGGAAGCTGCCCAGCAACCTTGCCATGCCTGTCCCCTATGAGCTGGTAGAGGTGCAGAATGGATTCTGAACTCTGCCGGAAGTTGTGGAAGACATCAGAATCCCGTAGCCATGGAGCAAAGATCGTGGTCTGGCGCTGTAAAGGCACACGGACTGGAGAGTGACAATATTCTTTTGCTGCATCCCTCCTTCTGCTGTCATTCTCAAATAAATAAATACATTAGAATTGAACATGTGTTTTTTTGTTTTGTGTGGGTGCCTACAGACAAAAGGGCCATCCACACTGTAAGATTTAGAGAAGACTTTATCCTTCCGATTGACATTTTCTATGTAGTGCAAGGGCCTGCCTGATTGCATCCAAATTGAAAGTGTTGAGGTTTGAGCTTCTATTATATGGTTTGGTTAAGTCTACAGGAAAAAGTCTAGACAAATTGTTAGTGTATGGCCCATTAAGCTGCCAAGGCCGGAGTTTTGCACTTTGCATGCTGCTTGTACTGGTGATGTGAGGGGTTGTAATGTAGAGTAGGGATGTGACAGTGTTGTGTTGAGGTGTGAGGCAAATGTAGTGTTGGACTATGAGGGCCTGTGTTGTTGAAATATGGAGAGAGTCCAATATCAGACACCTATGTTTATTGGTCAAGAAATTGTAAGAACCATGGTAAATATGTAAAGAATTGCATCTCGATAAAACTAGGACCACACTCATAAAATCAAAATTGTGTTGTTTCCATTGATGTGCTTGAAATTTGGGTAGGACACCCCCCTCCCCCCCCAAATTCAAGATAGTTTAAAAAAACTGTTTAAAAAAATGCGAGTGAAAAGAGATCCCAAGTGTAGTGATGTGATTTGAACCCATGACGTTGTGAACTGCAGTGAAGTTGCAAAGCACTTAGCTATTGTGCAGAATAAAGCTGTATGGTGGAAAAAATGGAGTGTGTTAAGGCTAAAAAGCACATATAGCTAAAGAACTAAACATTGTATGGAATGTGGGAAGAAGACCATGGTAAAATTGTGAGGTTTCATCTTGCCCTGAAGTAGGGTAGGGGTTTGGTCACTTGCCTTTGGTACTTTCCTTCATAAGATCGATTCGACACACAGACAAGATCAAAAAAACACTTAAAATGGTGTAAGCTTGCAAGCGCTTCTGAGTGTAACATTATTTAGCAATATATATGATGTAATCCGTTACATTTTAGCAATATAAACAAAAAAAGAAAAAAAAAAAAGTAGGTGGAGATGGTAAGCCTCGAACCTACAGCAGAGGGAGATGAATTACAGACATGTGATGTGTGCACTAATCCACTAGCCCACATCGCTATGTGAAACTGCTATAAGCACGAAGACATAAGTTTGCGAATTGGCGAAGCCGCGATCGTAAGTGAATCCCGCTGACGGCGGAATTCATTATTGCTGTTTTACTCGCCAATTCGCCGCAGCGCCAGTTAATTGATTTGAACGCGGCGAAACTGAAACACGTCATAGGGGTTTGAAGCTGCAGTTTCTTTAAATCCGGCCCTATCTATCTATCTATCTATCTATCTATCTATCTATCTATCTATCTATCTATCTATCTATCTATCTATCTATCTATCTATCTATCTATCTATCTATCTATCTATCTATCTATTAGTGTTGAGCGAACACGGACTGTATTATTCGTGTTCGTACCGAATAATTGGATTTTTTGTACCCGAACACGGACACGGACACTTTACTGTATGTTCGGGTAAAAATCCGTGTTCGGTCGTTTTATTTCCGGGTTTTGCATGCTTTGGCGCTCTTTTCATGGCGGGCTTTCAACAGCCAATCAACAATCGTTTAACTGGTGTGCCTTAAGCCATCCCAGCCATGCCTGCAAATGTCTCAGTAGCTGTGATTGGCCGTCTGAAGCATGTGACCAAGTCTTTATAAGTTCGAGGCAGCCGCAGCGGCGTCATTATGCTGCTTAGATTCAGGGACAGAGCACACATCAACGTGCTGGCTGCTGATTAGGGAAAGATAGGCAGGAAAAAACCATTTGTGTCCGGATAGAATTGAGGGACAGGTCGGAGTGTTTAGGCAGGGCGAGTTGTAGGCATTTTAGGGATAGAGTCTGCTGAATTATATAGGGTCAGTGTCTTCTACAAACTACAATCGATATTGCTGTGTGGGGGGTGGGGTGAATCTGCACTCAATCCTGATCTACGATCTCTTCTCAATCCTGTTAGGGACAGAGTCTGCTGAATTTTAGGGAAACTGTGTTCTACAAACTACAATCGATATTGCTGTGTGGGGGGTGGGGTGAATCTGCACTCAATCCTGATCTACGATCTCTTCTCAATCCTGTTAGGGACAGAGTCTGCTGAATTTTAGGGAAACTGTGTTCTACAAACTACAATCGATATTGCTGTGTGGGGGGTGGGGTGAATCTGCACTCAATCCTGATCTACGATCTCTTCTCAATCCTGTTAGGGACAGAGTCTGCTGAATTTTAGGGAAACTGTGTTCTACAAACTACAATCGATATTGCTGTGTGGTGTGGGATTGGAGATAGGCAGGTGTCAGTGATCCACATCCATTTTTCTGTGTGTGAGCTGCAGTGAACACAATCTTTTTGGGCTGCAGTGAACACAATCTTTTTGGGCTGCAGTGAACACAATCTTTTTGGGCTGCAGTGAACACAATCTTTTTGGGCTGCAGTGAACACAATCTTTTTGGGCTGCAGTGAACACAATCTTTTTGGGGTGCAGTGAACAAAATCTTTTTGGGGTGCAGTGAACACAATCCTTTTTGGTGTGCAGTGAACACAATCTTTGTGGGGTGCAGTGAACAAAATCCTTTGTGGGGTGCAGTGAACACAATCTTTTTGGGGTGCAGTGAACAAAATCCTTTTTGGGGTGCAGTGAACAACATCCTTTTTGGGGTGCAGTGAACACAATCTTTTTGGGGTGCAGTGAACAAAATCCTTTGTGGGGTGCAGTGAACACAATCTTTTTGGGGTGGAGTGAACAACATCCTTTTTGGGGTGCAGTGAACAAAATCCTTTTTGGGGTGCAGTGAACAAAATCATTTTTGGGGTGCAGTGAACACAATCTTTTTGGGGTGCAGTGAACACAATCTTTGTGGGGTGCAGTGAACACAATCTTTTTGGGGTGGAGTGAACAACATCCTTTTTGGGGTGCAGTGAACAAAATCCTTTTTGGGGTGCAGTGAACAACATCCTTTTTGGGGTGCAGTGAACACAATCTTTTTGGGGTGCAGTGAACACAATCTTTGTGGGGTACAGTGAACAGAATCTTTGTGGGGTGCAGTGAACACAATCTTTGGGGGGTACAGTGAACACAATCTTTGTGAGGTGCAGTGAACACAATCTTTGTGGGGTGCAGTGAACACAATCATTGTGGGGTGCAGTGAACTCAATCTTTGTGGGGTACAGTGAACACAATCTCATACTGAAGGTTTGAGGGTGCTGCCTGTTCCATACTCCCCCTACTCCTCATCTAGCCTTTTAGGGGTACAAACAATAGTAATTGGGGCCTAGTGTGGTTGTGTACGTGTGATATACATACACTTTTTTGGGATCATATTTTCTATTCCGCTATTTAATCAAAAACCTTTGGGGATCAGTTAAATTGGGGGATAGTCTGTGTTGGTACGTGTGAGAGAGATCCACCTTTCCAAGTTGTTGGGGTTCATCTCATACTTCTGAAGGTTTGAGGGTGCTGCCTGTTCCATACTCCCCCCTACTCCTAGCCTTTTAGGGGTACAAACAATAGTAATTGGGGCCTAGTGTGGTTGTGTACGTGTGATATACATACACTTTTTTGGGATCATATTTTCTATTCCGCTATTTAATCAAAAACCTCTGGGGATCAGTTAAATTGGGGGATAGTCTGTGTTGGTACGTGTGAGAGAGATCCACCTTTCCAAGTTGTTGGGGTTCATCTCATACTTCTGAAGGTTTGAGGGTGCTGCCTGTTCCATACTCCCCCTACTCCTAGCCTTTTAGGGGTACAAACAATAGTAATTGGGGCCTAGTGTGGTTGTGTACGTGTGATATACATACACTTTTTTGGGATCATATTTTCTATTCCGCTATTTAATCAAAAACCTCTGGGGATCAGTTAAATTGGGGGATAGTCTGTGTTGGTACGTGTGAGAGAGATCCACCTTTCCAAGTTGTTGGGGTTCATCTCATACTTCTGAAGGTTTGAGGGTGCTGCCTGTTCCATACTCCCCCCTACTCCTAGCCTTTTAGGGGTACAAACAATAGTAATTGGGGCCTAGTGTGGTTGTGTACGTGTGATATACATACACTTTTTTGGGATCATATTTTCTATTCCGCTATTTAATCAAAAACCTCTGGGGATCAGTTAAATTGGGGGATAGTCTGTGTTGGTACGTGTGAGAGAGATCCACCTTTCCAAGTTGTTGGGGTTCATCTCATACTTCTGAAGGTTTGAGGGTGCTGCCTGTTCCATACTCCCCCCTACTCCTAGCCTTTTAGGGGTACAAACAATAGTAATTGGGGCCTAGTGTGGTTGTGTACGTGTGATATACATACACTTTTTTGGGATCATATTTTCTATTCCGCTATTTAATCAAAAACCTCTGGGGATCAGTTAAATTGGGGGATAGTCTGTGTTGGTACGTGTGAGAGAGATCCACCTTTCCAAGTTGTTGGGGTTCATCTCATACTTCTGAAGGTTTGAGGGTGCTGCCTGTTCCATACTCCCCCTACTCCTAGCCTTTTAGGGGTACAAACAATAGTAATTGGGGCCTAGTGTGGTTGTGTACGTGTGATATACATACACTTTTTTGGGATCATATTTTCTATTCCGCTATTTAATCAAAAACCTCTGGGGATCAGTTAAATTGGGGGATAGTCTGTGTTGGTACGTGTGAGAGAGATCCACCTTTCCAAGTTGTTGGGGTTCATCTCATACTTCTGAAGGTTTGAGGGTGCTGCCTGTTCCATACTCCCCCTACTCCTAGCCTTTTAGGGGTACAAACAATAGTAATTGGGGCCTAGTGTGGTTGTGTACGTGTGATATACATACACTTTTTTGGGATCATATTTTCTATTCCGCTATTTAATCAAAAACCTCTGGGGATCAGTTAAATTGGGGGATAGTCTGTGTTGGTACGTGTGAGAGAGATCCACCTTTCCAAGTTGTTGGGGTTCATCTCATACTTCTGAAGGTTTGAGGGTGCTGCCTGTTCCATACTCCCCCTACTCCTAGCCTTTTAGGGGTACAAACAATAGTAATTGGGGCCTAGTGTGGTTGTGTACGTGTGATATACATACACTTTTTTGGGATCATATTTTCTATTCCGCTATTTAATCAAAAACCTTTGGGGATCAGTTAAATTGGGGGATAGTCTGTGTTGGTACGTGTGAGAGAGATCCACCTTTCCAAGTTGTTGGGGTTCATCTCATACTTCTGAAGGTTTGAGGGTGCTGCCTGTTCCATACTCCCCCTACTCCTAGCCTTTTAGGGGTACAAACAATAGTAATTGGGGCCTAGTGTGGTTGTGTACGTGTGATATACATACACTTTTTTGGGATCATATTTTCTATTCCGCTATTTAATCAAAAACCTTTGGGGATCAGTTAAATTGGGGGATAGTCTGTGTTGGTACGTGTGAGAGAGATCCACCTTTCCAAGTTGTTGGGGTTCATCTCATACTTCTGAAGGTTTGAGGGTGCTGCCTGTTCCATACTCCCCCTACTCCTAGCCTTTTAGGGGTACAAACAATAGTAATTGGGGCCTAGTGTGGTTGTGTACGTGTGATATACATACACTTTTTTGGGATCATATTTTCTATTCCGCTATTTAATCAAAAACCTCTGGGGATCAGTTAAATTGGGGGATAGTCTGTGTTGGTACGTGTGAGAGAGATCCACCTTTCCAAGTTGTTGGGGTTCATCTCATACTTCTGAAGGTTTGAGGGTGCTGCCTGTTCCATACTCCCCCTACTCCTAGCCTTTTAGGGGTACAAACAATAGTAATTGGGGCCTAGTGTGGTTGTGTACGTGTGATATACATACACTTTTTTGGGATCATATTTTCTATTCCGCTATTTAATCAAAAACCTCTGGGGATCAGTTAAATTGGGGGATAGTCTGTGTTGGTACGTGTGAGAGAGATCCACCTTTCCAAGTTGTTGGGGTTCATCTCATACTTCTGAAGGTTTGAGGGTGCTGCCTGTTCCATACTCCCCCCTACTCCTAGCCTTTTAGGGGTACAAACAATAGTAATTGGGGCCTAGTGTGGTTGTGTACGTGTGATATACATACACTTTTTTGGGATCATATTTTCTATTCCGCTATTTAATCAAAAACCTCTGGGGATCAGTTAAATTGGGGGATAGTCTGTGTTGGTACGTGTGAGAGAGATCCACCTTTCCAAGTTGTTGGGGTTCATCTCATACTTCTGAAGGTTTGAGGGTGCTGCCTGTTCCATACTCCCCCTACTCCTAGCCTTTTAGGGGTACAAACAATAGTAATTGGGGCCTAGTGTGGTTGTGTACGTGTGATATACATACACTTTTTTGGGATCATATTTTCTATTCCGCTATTTAATCAAAAACCTCTGGGGATCAGTTAAATTGGGGGATAGTCTGTGTTGGTACGTGTGAGAGAGATCCACCTTTCCAAGTTGTTGGGGTTCATCTCATACTTCTGAAGGTTTGAGGGTGCTGCCTGTTCCATACTCCCCCCTACTCCTAGCCTTTTAGGGGTACAAACAATAGTAATTGGGGCCTAGTGTGGTTGTGTACGTGTGATATACATACACTTTTTTGGGATCATATTTTCTATTCCGCTATTTAATCAAAAACCTCTGGGGATCAGTTAAATTGGGGGATAGTCTGTGTTGGTACGTGTGAGAGAGATCCACCTTTCCAAGTTGTTGGGGTTCATCTCATACTTCTGAAGGTTTGAGGGTGCTGCCTGTTCCATACTCCCCCCTACTCCTAGCCTTTTAGGGGTACAAACAATAGTAATTGGGGCCTAGTGTGGTTGTGTACGTGTGATATACATACACTTTTTTGGGATCATATTTTCTATTCCGCTATTTAATCAAAAACCTCTGGGGATCAGTTAAATTGGGGGATAGTCTGTGTTGGTACGTGTGAGAGAGATCCACCTTTCCAAGTTGTTGGGGTTCATCTCATACTTCTGAAGGTTTGAGGGTGCTGCCTGTTCCATACTCCCCCTACTCCTAGCCTTTTAGGGGTACAAACAATAGTAATTGGGGCCTAGTGTGGTTGTGTACGTGTGATATACATACACTTTTTTGGGATCATATTTTCTATTCCGCTATTTAATCAAAAACCTCTGGGGATCAGTTAAATTGGGGGATAGTCTGTGTTGGTACGTGTGAGAGAGATCCACCTTTCCAAGTTGTTGGGGTTCATCTCATACTTCTGAAGGTTTGAGGGTGCTGCCTGTTCCATACTCCCCCTACTCCTAGCCTTTTAGGGGTACAAACAATAGTAATTGGGGCCTAGTGTGGTTGTGTACGTGTGATATACATACACTTTTTTGGGATCATATTTTCTATTCCGCTATTTAATCAAAAACCTCTGGGGATCAGTTAAATTGGGGGATAGTCTGTGTTGGTACGTGTGAGAGAGATCCACCTTTCCAAGTTGTTGGGGTTCATCTCATACTTCTGAAGGTTTGAGGGTGCTGCCTGTTCCATACTCCCCCTACTCCTAGCCTTTTAGGGGTACAAACAATAGTAATTGGGGCCTAGTGTGGTTGTGTACGTGTGATATACATACACTTTTTTGGGATCATATTTTCTATTCCGCTATTTAATCAAAAACCTTTGGGGATCAGTTAAATTGGGGGATAGTCTGTGTTGGTACGTGTGAGAGAGATCCACCTTTCCAAGTTGTTGGGGTTCATCTCATACTTCTGAAGGTTTGAGGGTGCTGCCTGTTCCATACTCCCCCTACTCCTAGCCTTTTAGGGGTACAAACAATAGTAATTGGGGCCTAGTGTGGTTGTGTACGTGTGATATACATACACTTTTTTGGGATCATATTTTCTATTCCGCTATTTAATCAAAAACCTTTGGGGATCAGTTAAATTGGGGGATAGTCTGTGTTGGTACGTGTGAGAGAGATCCACCTTTCCAAGTTGTTGGGGTTCATCTCATACTTCTGAAGGTTTGAGGGTGCTGCCTGTTCCATACTCCCCCTACTCCTAGCCTTTTAGGGGTACAAACAATAGTAATTGGGGCCTAGTGTGGTTGTGTACGTGTGATATACATACACTTTTTTGGGATCATATTTTCTATTCCGCTATTTAATCAAAAACCTCTGGGGATCAGTTAAATTGGGGGATAGTCTGTGTTGGTACGTGTGAGAGAGATCCACCTTTCCAAGTTGTTGGGGTTCATCTCATACTTCTGAAGGTTTGAGGGTGCTGCCTGTTCCATACTCCCCCTACTCCTAGCCATTTAGGGGTACAAACAATAGTAATTGGGGCCTAGTGTGGTTGTGTACGTGTGATATACATACACTTTTTTGGGATCATATTTTCTATTCCGCTATTTAATCAAAAACCTCTGGGGATCAGTTAAATTGGGGGATAGTCTGTGTTGGTACGTGTGAGAGAGATCCACCTTTCCAAGTTGTTGGGGTTCATCTCATACTTCTGAAGGTTTGAGGGTGCTGCCTGTTCCATACTCCCCCCTACTCCTAGCCTTTTAGGGGTACAAACAATAGTAATTGGGGCCTAGTGTGGTTGTGTACGTGTGATATACATACACTTTTTTGGGATCATATTTTCTATTCCGCTATTTAATCAAAAACCTCTGGGGATCAGTTAAATTGGGGGATAGTCTGTGTTGGTACGTGTGAGAGAGATCCACCTTTCCAAGTTGTTGGGGTTCATCTCATACTTCTGAAGGTTTGAGGGTGCTGCCTGTTCCATACTCCCCCCTACTCCTAGCCTTTTAGGGGTACAAACAATAGTAATTGGGGCCTAGTGTGGTTGTGTACGTGTGATATACATACACTTTTTTGGGATCATATTTTCTATTCCGCTATTTAATCAAAAACCTCTGGGGATCAGTTAAATTGGGGGATAGTCTGTGTTGGTACGTGTGAGAGAGATCCACCTTTCCAAGTTGTTGGGGTTCATCTCATACTTCTGAAGGTTTGAGGGTGCTGCCTGTTCCATACTCCCCCTACTCCTAGCCTTTTAGGGGTACAAACAATAGTAATTGGGGCCTAGTGTGGTTGTGTACGTGTGATATACATACACTTTTTTGGGATCATATTTTCTATTCCGCTATTTAATCAAAAACCTCTGGGGATCAGTTAAATTGGGGGATAGTCTGTGTTGGTACGTGTGAGAGAGATCCACCTTTCCAAGTTGTTGGGGTTCATCTCATACTTCTGAAGGTTTGAGGGTGCTGCCTGTTCCATACTCCCCCTACTCCTAGCCTTTTAGGGGTACAAACAATAGTAATTGGGGCCTAGTGTGGTTGTGTACGTGTGATATACATACACTTTTTTGGGATCATATTTTCTATTCCGCTATTTAATCAAAAACCTCTGGGGATCAGTTAAATTGGGGGATAGTCTGTGTTGGTACGTGTGAGAGAGATCCACCTTTCCAAGTTGTTGGGGTTCATCTCATACTTCTGAAGGTTTGAGGGTGCTGCCTGTTCCATACCCCCCCTACTCCTCATCTAGCCTTTTAGGGGTACAAACAATAGTAATTGGGGCCTAGTGTGGTTGTGTACGTGCGAGATACATACACTTTTTTTGATCATATTTCCTACTCCGCTATTCAATAAAAACCTTTGAGGATCAATTGAATTGCGGGATAGTCTGTGTCGGTACGTGTGAGAGAGATCCACCTTTCCAAGTTGTTGGGGTTCATCTCATACTTCTGAAGGTTTGAGGGTGCTGCCTGTTCCATACCCCCCCTACTCCTCATCTAGCCTTTTAGGGGTACAAACAATAGTAATTGGGGCCTAGTGTGGTTGTGTACGTGCGAGATACATACACTTTTTTTGATCATATTTCCTATTCCGCTATTCAATAAAAACCTTTGGGGATCAATTAAATTGCGGGATAGTCTGTGTCGGTACGTGTGAGATCCACCTTTCCAAGTTTTTGGGGTTCATCTCATACTTCTGAAGCTTTGAGGGTGCTGCCTGTTCCATACTCCTCCTCCTCCTCATCCATCCTTTTAGGTGTACAAACAATAGTAATTGGGGCCTAGTGTGCTTCTGTACGTGTGAGATACATACACATTTTTTGATCATATTTCCTATTCCGCTATTCAATAAAAACCTTTGGGGATCAATTAAATTGCGGAATAGTCTGTGTCGGTACGTGTGAGATCCACCTTTCCAAGTTTTTGGGGTTCATCTCATACTTCTGAAGCTTTGAGGGTGCTGCCTGTTCCATACTCCTCCTCCTCCTCATCCATCCTTTTAGGTGTACAAACAATAGTAATTGGGGCCTAGTGTGTTTCTGTACGTGCGAGATACATACACTTTTTTTGATCATATTTCCTATTCCGCTATTCAATAAAAACCTTTGGGGATCAATTAAATTGCGGGATAGTCTGTGTCGGTACGTGTGAGATCCACCTTTCCAAGTTTTTGGGGTTCATCTCATACTTCTGAAGCTTTGAGGGTGCTGCCTGTTCCATACTCCTCCTCCTCCTCATCCATCCTTTTAGGTGTACAAACAATAGTAATTGGGGCCTAGTGTGCTTCTGTACGTGTGAGATACATACACATTTTTTGATCATATTTCCTATTCCGCTATTCAATAAAAACCTTTGGGGATCAATTAAATTGCGGGATAGTCTGTGTCGGTACGTGTGAGATCCACCTTTCCAAGTTTTTGGGGTTCATCTCATACTTCTGAAGCTTTGAGGGTGCTGCCTGTTCCATACTCCTCCTCCTCCTCATCCATCCTTTTAGGTGTACAAACAATAGTAATTGGGGCCTAGTGTGCTTCTGTACGTGTGAGATACATACACATTTTTTGATCATATTTCCTATTCCGCTATTCAATAAAAACCTTTGGGGATCAATTAAATTGCGGGATAGTCTGTGTCGGTACGTGTGAGATCCACCTTTCCAAGTTTTTGGGGTTCATCTCATACTTCTGAAGCTTTGAGGGTGCTGCCTGTTCCATACTCCTCCTCCTCCTCATCCATCCTTTTAGGTGTACAAACAATAGTAATTGGGGCCTAGTGTGCTTCTGTACGTGTGAGATACATACACATTTTTTGATCATATTTCCTATTCCGCTATTCAATAAAAACCTTTGGGGATCAATTAAATTGCGGAATAGTCTGTGTTGGTACGTGTGAGATCCACCTTTCCAAGTTTTTGGGGTTCATCTCATACTTCTGAAGCTTTGAGGGTGCTGCCTGTTCCATACTCCTCCTCCTCCTCATCCATCCTTTTAGGTGTACAAACAATAGTAATTGGGGCCTAGTGTGTTTCTGTACGTGTGAGATACATACACTTTTTTTGATCATATTTCCTATTCCGCTATTCAATAAAAACCTTTGGGGATCAATTGAATTGCGGGATAGTCTGTGTCGGTACGTGTGAGAGAGATCCACCTTTCCAAGTTGTTGGGGTTCATCTCATACTTCTGAAGGTTTGAGGGTGCTGCCTGTTCCATACCCCCCCTACTCCTCATCTAGCCTTTTAGGGGTACAAACAATAGTAATTGGGGCCTAGTGTGGTTGTGTACGTGCGAGATACATACACTTTTTTTGATCATATTTCCTATTCCGCTATTCAATAAAAACCTTTGAGGATCAATTGAATTGCGGGATAGTCTGTGTCGGTACGTGTGAGAGAGATCCACCTTTCCAAGTTGTTGGGGTTCATCTCATACTTCTGAAGGTTTGAGGGTGCTGCCTGTTCCATACTCCCCCTACTCCTCATCTAGCCTTTTAGGGGTACAAACAATAGTAATTGGGGCCTAGTGTGGTTGTGTACGTGTGATATACATACACTTTTTTTGGATCATATTTTCTATTCCGCTATTCAATAAAAACCTTTCTAGGGCAAGATCTTAAATTACAGAAATATGAGGAGACCGTCAAATAAGGGCCGTGGCCTGGGTCGTGGTGCTGCTGGTAGAGCTCCTGTTGCAAGGAGAGGACATGGTCGATCTGTGCCAGCTACACGCACAAGTGAAACACCTTCCTCAAGTGTGAGTAGGCGACAGAACCTGCATCAGTATTTGGTAGGGCATCAAACGCCCCTAGAAGTGATGAGGCCAGAACAAGTTGAGGCGATAGTAGATTGGTTTGCTGCTGACAGTGCCTCCAGTTCCTTCACATTGTCTCCCACCCAGTCTACTGCAGAAAGGTCAGAGTTGGCACCTGCAGCCAATGTCCAACCGTCTTTCACCTCACCCCCTTGCAAATCAGGCCAGCAGTCTGAGCCCCAAGCCATACAGCAGTCTCTTATTCTTTTTGAGGACTCTGTCAGCAGGGTTTCCCAGGGCCATCCACCTAGCCCTGCCCCAGAAGTGGAAGAGATTGAGTGCAGCGATGCCCAACCACTTATTCCTCAAGATGAGTACATGCAAGGATCATCGCAGCACGTCTCCGATGATGACGAAACGCAGGTGCCAACTGCTGCGGCGTTCAGCATTGTGGAGACCGACAAGGAGGGCAGGGGTGAAGACTGGGTGGAAGATGATGTGGAGGACGATGAGGTCCTCGACCCCACATGGAATGAACGTCATGCAGGTGAACTGAGTAGTTTGGAGGAAGAGGCGGTGGTCGCACAGAGCCACCAGCACAGCAGAAGAGGGAGCAGGGTGCAGAAGCGGAGCGGCCGTGCCCTAGACACTACGCCCGCTACTGCCCAACGCAGCAAGGGAACGAGCGCACCAAAGTCAGCTCAAAGGAGTTCTCTAGCGTGGAAGTTCTTTAGAAAATGTGCTGATGACAGGACACGAGTGGTTTGCACCCTGTGCAATCAGAGCTTGAAGCGAGGCATGAACCTTCTCAACCTGAGCACAACCTGCATGATCAGGCATCTAAGTGCAAAGCACGAGCTGCAGTGGAGTACACACCTTCAAAACCAAGAAACGTCTCTGGCTCATCCTGCTTCCTCTTCTGCTGCAGTCTCGGCCGCTCCAGCCACATCTGTAGTGATACCGGCACCTGCCACCCCGCAAACAGACGATCTGTCAGCAACACCACCACCTGGGTCACCAACAACCATCTCCACAATGTCCCGTGGAAGCGTTCAGCTTTCCATCTCCCAAACACTTGAGAGGAAGAGGAAGTACCCCCCTACCCACCCGCGATCCCTGGCCCTGAATGCCAGCATTTCAAAATTATTGGCCTTTGAAATGCTGTCATTCCGTCTGGTGGAGACGCACAGTTTTAAAAACCTTATGTCGGTGGCTGTCCCACAGTACGTCGTGCCCAGCCGCCACTACTTTTCCAGGCAAGCCATCCCTTCCCTGCACAACCAAGTGGGGGAAAAAATCAGGTGTGCACTGCGCAACGCCATCTGTGCCAAGGTCCACCTAACTACGGATACGTGGACCAGTAAGCACGGTCAGGGGCGTTATATCTCCCTAACGGCACACTGGGTAAATGCAGTGGCGGATGGGCCTGAGGCGGATAGCAATTTGGCGCATGTCCTTCCACCACCGAGGATTGCAGGGCGCTTCAGTTTGCCTCCTGTTCCTAACTCCTCCTACTCCGCTTCCTCATCCTCTACCGCCTCCTCATCCGGACAGCGTAACACCTTCACCACCAACTTCAGCACGGCCAGGGGTAAACGACAGCAGGCAGTTTTACAACTTGCCTGTTTGGGGGACAAACCACACACCGCGCAGGAGTTGTGGAGGAGCATGGAACAGCAGACAAATGAGTGGTTGCTGCCAGCGAGCCTCAAGCCCGGCCTGGTGGTGTGCGATAACGGGCGAAATCTCATAGCAGCTCTGGGCCTAGCCGGTTTGACGCACATCCCTTGCCTGGCGCATGTGCTGAATTTGGTGGTGCAGAGGTTCCTTAAAAACTACCCCGATATGTCAGAGCTGCTGCAGAAAGTGCGGGCCGTTTGTGCGCACTTTCGGCGTTCTCACCCTGCTGCTGCTCGCCTGGCAGCGCTGCAGCGTAACTTCGGCCTTCCCGCTCACCGCCTCATATGTGACGTGCCCACAAGGTGGAACTCCACCTTGCACATGCTGGAAAGACTGTGCGAGCAGCAGCAGGCCATAGTGGAGTTTCAGCTGCAGCACGCACGCGTGAGTCGCTCTGCGGAACAGCACCACTTCACCACCAATAACTGGGCCTCCATGCGAGACCTGTGTGCCTTGTTGCGCTGTTTTGAGTACTCCACCAACATGGCCAGTGGCAATGACGCCGTTCTCAGCTTAACTATCCCACTTCTATGCCTCCTTGAAAAAACAATTCGGGCGATGATGGAAGAGGATGTGGCACAGGATGATGAGGAGGAGGAGGATGAAGAGGTAACATTTCCAAGGCTTTCAGGGCAGTCATTCGCAAGGGGCTCCGAGGGTGGGTTCCTGCACACGCAAACGCCAGGGACGCAATTGTCCAGCAGGGGCACAGTTCTGGAGGATGAGGAGGATGAGGAGGAGGAGGAGCTGGAGGAGGAGATGGAACCATGTTCACAGCAGGGTGGCACCCAGGCCAGCTCATGGCCATCACTGGTGCGTGGCTGGGGGGATACAGAGGACACGGACCATACACCTCCCACAGAGGACAGCCTTTCGTCGCCTCTGGGCAGCCTGGCACACATGAGCGATTACATGCTGCAGTGTCTCCACAACGACCGCCGAGTTGCCCACATTCTAACTTGTGCTGATTACTGGGTGGCCACGCTGCTGGATCCCCGTTACAAGGACAACGTACCGTCCTTAATTCACTCACTGGAGCGCGATCGCAAGATGCGCGAGTACAAGCGCACGCTGGTAGACGCCATGCTGCTGGCATTCCCATCTGACAGCGGGGCCACAGTGGAAGCACAAGGCAGAGGAGGAGGAGGAGGAGGTCGCCAACGCAACCAGGGCACCGCCAGCACCTCAGAAGGCAGGGTTAGCATGGCCGAAATGTGGAAAAGCTTTGTCAGCACGCCACAACAAACAGCAGCACCAGCAGCTCAGATGGAACGTCTTAGCAGGAGGCAGCATTTTACCAACATGGTGGAGCAGTATGTGTGCACACGCCTACATGTAGTGAATGACGGGTCTGCCCCCTTCAACTTCTGGGTCTCCAAATTGGGCACATGGCCTGAGCTTGCCCTTTACGCCTTGGAGGTGCTGGCGTGCCCTGCAGCCAGTGTATTATCTGAACGGGTATTTAGCACGGCTGGGGGCGTTATAACAGACAAGCGCAGCCGCCTGTCCAGAGACAATGTGGACAAGCTCACGTTCATTAAAATGAACCAGGCATGGATCCCACGGGACTTTTCCGTACCTTATGCAGAATAGCAATGGATACCGACCTTACCCACCCATTGTTCCATTTTTGCTCTTTCTCACTCTTTTGGGGTGTACCCTCATTTAAAATTTGTGAAAAGAAGCAGTGTTGGCTACCTCGTCCTCCTCCTCAGGGCCAGATTAATGTAGGGTCTATTGGAGCTGCAGCTCCAGGCCCCTACCTTTTATATAGGCCCCGGGTTGGCCATATTCACTGTTACCGCTCTTCTGTCACTTGTAAACACAGAAGTCTGGCTTCTATGCTCGCTTCCCCAGGCAGCACCCTCAGAACCTCCCCACACAGCGTGAAGGCCGGACAAGGAGGGACAGTTGGCGATGCATGGATGTGTTTATGGGCTTCAGAGACAGCATCCCATGTTGAATTAGGCATGCATGGCTGCACCCTTCCTCCTCTGGGTGCATGGCAAGGCACGGCCCTAAGGCCCTTCAAAATCCTCAGCACCAAGCCCATGATGCTGTTAATCCGGCCCTGGTCCTCCTCCACCGCCGCTTCCACCTACACCGCCCATAGGTGTGCGCAGCCTATTGCATTAAGGTGTGCACCCCAAAGTTGAAATACACATGCATGTGTTTGCCAGCAGGGAGAGTAATGTATCGGGGCCATGTACCTGTAGGCAAGGAGAAATAGAGCAGAGCAGGTCCCAGGGAGATCTTTCCCATCTCCTCACTGGCAATGCTATGTGCCCTAGGTGATTAGGGTGTGCCCAGGCACACCCAGCACACCCTGTGCGCACGCCTATGTCACCGCCACATCCACCACCACCTCAACCTCCCTCCTACTCCATATGGGCCTCGTCCTTCAGAGATGAAGAAGAACATTGTTTTATTTTTCTGTTTTTTTTTGTTGTTTTAAGTTATTTCCCTATCCACATTTGTTTGCAGAGCACTTGCCATGCTCTTAATTACGTTTTGCTGCCATTTGCAGCACTCTAGCCCTTACCTTTGGTGTTTTAGAGCCATTTTAGTGCCTTAAAGTTCGGGTCCCCATTGACTTCAATGGGGTTCGGTGTCCGGGAAAAGTTCGGTAAAAGTCCGGGACACGGACCCGGACTTTTTTTTAAAGTTCGGCCGAACCCGTCGAACACGGACATCTAGGTGTCCGCTCAACCCTACTATCTATCTATCTATCTATCTATCTATCTATCTATCTATCTATCTATCTATCTATCTATCTATCTATCTATCTATATATATATATCTATATATATATATATATATATATATATATATATATATATATATGTGTGTGTGTGTTTATATATATATATATATATATATATATATATATATATATATATATATACACACACACATATATATATATATATATATTTATGTATAGATATATATTTTTTTGTGATTCATATATATATATATATATATATATATATATAGACATACATAGATATGTGCAAAAAAAAATTTAAAAAAAAAAAAATTTTTATTAGCGCCGGAATAGCGCCGTTTTACCGCGAATTTGCGGCGGTATTTGCCGCAAATTCAATAAAACTCCCACTAACGTTTTCAAAAACGTTATTTTCAGCCTAGTTTTTGGTTTGGAGCATGCTCACATGGGCTATCTGCCAGAAATTGACTCTGGAGCTATTTTTGCATTTTACACTTTTATTAATATCTTTTTTTCTACTTAACATTTTCACACAGTTTAAAAGCAGTTTAGCTCAAAATCATATAACACATATTTCCCACACATTTTTTATTTTTTTCCTGCCATATTTTGTGATTTTGAAAAAATTAGTCCACCTTTTAGCTGGACTGTTTTTAAGTCCAGTCCTGACATTAGTTGATCTTAATGAATCTCACAGTTGGAGTTATTTTCCGCCCGCCGTTCTTTGAATACCAATTTCAGACTTAAAAATTCTCCGGTTCACAAAATCCCGCCGAAAAGCCATTTCTCCGTACTATGAATCAGGCCCATAGGGCCGGATTTAAAGAAACTGCAGCTTCAAACATCTATGACGTGTTTCAGTTTCGCCGCGTTCAAATCAATTAACTGGCGCTGCGGCGAATTGGCGAGTAAAACAGCAATAATGAATTCCGCCGTCAGCGGGATTCACTTACGATCGCGGCTTCGCCAATTCGCAAACTTATGTCTTCCTGCTTATAGCAGTTTCACATAGCGATGTGGCCTAGTGGATTAGTGCTCACATCACATGTCTGTAATTCATCTCCCTCTGCTGTAGGTTCGAGGCTTACCATCTCCACCTACTTTTTTTATTTTCTTTTTTTGTTTATATTGCTAAAATGGAACGGATTACATCATATATATTGCTAAATAATGTTACACTCAGAAGCGCTTGCAAGCTTACACCATTTTAAGTGTTTTTTTGATCTTGTCTGTGTGTCGAATCGATCTTATGAAGGAAAGTACCAAAGGCAAGTGACCAAACCCCTACCCTACTTCAGGGCAAGATGAAACCTCACAATTTTACCATGGTCTTCTTCCCACATTCCATACAATGTTTAGTTCTTTAGCTATATGTGCTTTTTAGCCTTAACACACTCCATTTTTTCCACCATACAGCTTTATTCTGCACAATAGCTAAGTGCTTTGCAACTTCACTGCAGTTCACAACGTCATGGGTTCAAATCACATCACTACACTTGGGATCTCTTTTCACTCTCATTTTTTTAAACAGTTTTTTTAAACTATCTTGAATTTGGGGGGGGAGGGGGGTGTCCTACCCAAATTTCAAGCACATCAATGGAAACAACACAATTTTGATTTTATGAGTGTGGTCCTAGTTTTATCGAGATGCAATTCTTTACATATTTACCATGGTTCTTACAATTTCTTGACCAATAAACATAGGTGTCTGATATTGGACTCTCTCCATATTTCAACAACACAGGCCCTCATAGTCCAACACTACATTTGCCTCACACCTCAACACAACACTGATACATCCCTACTCTACATTACAACCCCTCACATCACCAGTACAAGCAGCATGCAAAGTGCAAAACTCCGGCCTTGGCAGCTTAATGGGCCATACACTAACAATTTGTCTAGACTTTTTCCTGTAGACTTAACCAAACCATATAATAGAAGCTCAAACCTCAACACTTTCAATTTGGATGCAATCAGGCAGGCCCTTGCACTACATAGAAAATGTCAATCGGAAGGATAAAGTCTTCTCTAAATCTTACAGTGTGGATGGCCCTTTTGTCTGTAGGCACCCACACAAAACAAAAAAACACATGTTCAATTCTAATGTATTTATTTATTTGAGAATGACAGCAGAAGGAGGGATGCAGCAAAAGAATATTGTCACTCTCCAGTCCGTGTGCCTTTACAGCGCCAGACCACGATCTTTGCTCCATGGCTACGGGATTCTGATGTCTTCCACAACTTCCGGCAGAGTTCAGAATCCATTCTGCACCTCTACCAGCTCATAGGGGACAGGCATGGCAAGGTTGCTGGGCAGCTTCCAAGCCACTTTCGAAGTTCCAGGGTGTTCATGTTGGTCATTGGCCATGTGCCTTACCAAATATCCACTGACCACAAAAGAAAATGAGTGGAGTCCATCAAGGTGGGTTTCTACCACCTACACCCGCAAGCAGTACCACTCCTGGAAAAATAAAACAAAGGATAAGACATTTCATTATGAAAATCACATCTTAATGCCTGTTTGCTTCATTCTGAACTTCATTTAATTTCGACATCACGAGTGAAATAACACATTTTATGCCAACTTACACAATCCAGAAATCATTAATGTAAACATTTGAATACACACCTGTGACGCCAGACAGCCCATCACCACAGGCTTCCCATGGTACGTGCCATGATTCCAAGATGTTGATGTTCTGGAAAATTACAACACCATAAGATACCAAGCAGCCGTTCATGTTATCAATAACTACACAGGTGGCATAGACACAAATAAACACCTGCCAGCTCTTCTCAGCCCTTTACACTATTCACAATACCAACATGTTTATGGTTAGAGGTGCATGTTTTTGCTCAAGTAACACAATTTTACCAATGTTGACTACACTTTATCTACAATGGCAAGTGTCATTGGCAGATGATAATCACCCTCTGTCTCCCTGTGAGTGGCACCTCTGCTAACTAGCTAATTAATACACATGCCCTATCTTGACCGGTTACAGTACTTACATGTAAAGTGGCTAGCAACCAGGGTATTCCGGGTGGCCATACCGGCAGCGGTGCTCCGCCGCCTGGGGGCCGCCGGCTGACGGACCTCTGGCTCCCTCTCCTCCGTCAGCTCCCAAGAATCATCCCGGGCAACGCACATGTTGTGCAACACGCAGCACGCCAGGATGATCTTGGAAGCCTTGGTAGGAGAGTACAGGAGTTCACCCCCAGGCCGGGCCAAGCAGAGAAACCGGGACTTGAGAAGACCTATGGTCAACTCAATGATACTCCGGCTTCTCCGCAAGGCCCTGTTGTAATTCCTCTCTGCTGGGCCCTGGGGGTACCTGATTGGAGCCATCAGCCACGTCAGCTGCGGGTAACCAGCATCCCCTGAAAAATAAGAAAAATATAAATTAGTTATTCATATCATGTGACTTTAGATGACTCCTCAAAATGGGAGACAATTAGGCATTTTACTAAACAACCTGCTCGTCTGTTTGCAAAAAATCATATGAAACATCTCAACTCTGTCTAACTGCCTAAATCACTAATACAAATGGGAAAAAGGACACACAAAGTGGTGGGTTTCTCTTGCAAGTTACAACTTGGCCCCTATTCTGTTCCTATTACATTAGCCTAGGTCTTACTTCTGGAATATATCTGCAACTAGAGTGAGGAAACCAATATTGACTCACTTATGCAAAGTACTTTGGGGATATGGCAATACCATTGGAATCATTTGTAGGTTTTCTTTGGGTGGCTAGAGGACACCATTTACACATTGGTTAACCACCTTCATTGGACTCAAAGACAACTTTGCAAATCTTTCTTTTGTGAGCTGCTAAGCTGCTGATCTGGTTGTGTGTGAACAGCCTGACAACTAATAACACATCCATTTTAGGTAGGCTTTGCTTAAATCAGGGTGTACACCGATGTAGCTTATTCCTATGTCTATGTAATCTTACAGTTTATGTTGTTAAGACAAAATACTTTACCAATAAGCCACCCTTCGGGCATTTGTCCACTTTCAAACACCTCGTACAGAGTACTTGTTCTTAACATACTGGAATCATGGCACGACCCTGGGTGACCAGTGTTGACACTCATGATGCGCTGTTTGGCGTCACACACTAATTGGACGTTCACAGAGTGGTACTGCTTGCGGTTCCGGTATTCACTTTCGTGGCTCCTTGGGGGCCTAATGGCTATGTGGGTGCCATCGATTGCCCCTAGGATTTGCGGCATGTGTGCCCGCCGGTAGAAACCCAACTTGACTTCATTCCACTCATTTTCATTCTGTGGCCAGTGGATAAAATTGGGCACTATATCCACTATGGCATTAATGACCAACATGAACACCCTTGAAACTGTGGGCTGGCTAATGCCCATGATACTTCCCGAAGTGGCTTGGAAGCTGCCACGCCCTAAAATATACAAAGTGGCCAGCAATCTGGCCATGCCGGGCACCGCATGGCCGCGCTGTGTGTCCGGGTCAATTTTCTCTGCTATGAGCTGGTAGAGGTGTAGAATAGTTCCTCGCTCGAGCCGGAACTTCCTCCTGACATCAGAATCCCGCAGCTTGTCCAAATAGATCCTTGGAGCAAAAATGCGTGGCTGGCGAGGTAAGGGCACACGGACTGGAGGTGCTGCTGCTGAAGGTGCTGCTGCTGCTGCTGCTGCAGCTTCCCCACCTTCTGCTGCCTCCTGTGCCAGGGCCTCCTCAAACAAGGCACCAATAAATGCCAGCATTGCACCATCTAATGCGTCTGGGATATCGTCCTCCATTTTGAACGCGCAAATTCGCGAATGCGCAGATATATATAGAAACGGCCGCTAATTATCACACCTGTGAGCCAGCTATAAAAGGAGCACATGGCCAATATGGCTGCTGGATGTTATAGATCGATGTTTCTTATGTGCTAGCAAGACCCTGTGACCCACAACCTACATTATCTGGAGGTAAGACAATTGTATCTCTCTCTCCCAAAAAAAAGGAAGGAGACAATTTGTACTTATCTTGGGTGTGCTTAAGTTGTCTATGGTGAATCCCCTCCAACCCACAATAGCTTGGGAACCCCTCAAGTGTCTTTTAATCATTGGCAGTTGGCCCCATGTGCATGTGGTTTGGACATGTGTTTTCTCATGTTTGTTAAAGGTGTGCAGTCTAGATTTGGCATCTAAACCTGCCCCCTTACCTTCCCAGCTTCCAAAGACACCATTTTTGCTTTCCTGATAACTGTAATTTATTATGTGCACGTATGTAGGTCATGCGATTTCTCATGTATGTTTAATGTTTGCAGCCTCCTTTTGCCTATAAAGGATTACACCACCACCACCACCACCACCACTGTGTTTGTGACATTAGGTAAGTGTTTGGAGGGCCTCGTGTGATTTGTACCCCTATGCGTTTTCTTATGTGTTTTTTTTTTACATTTCTTTGCAGCCTCTTCTGCTCTTTAACACCACCACCACCACCACCACCACCACCACCACCACCACCACCACTGTGTTTGTGACATTAGGTAAGTGTTTGGAGGGCCTCGTGTGATTTGTACCCCTATGAGTTTTCTTATGTGTTTTTTTTTTACATTTCTTTGCAGCCTCTTCTGCTCTTTGCCACCACCACCACCACCACCACCACCACCACCACCACCACCACCACTGTGTTTGTGCCATTAGGTAAGTGTTTGGAGGGCCTCGTGTGATTTGTACCCCTATGAGTTTTCTTATGTGTTTTTTTTTTTACATTTCTTTGCAGCCTCTTCTGCTCTTTGCCACCACCACCACCACCACCACCACTGTGTTTGTGCCATTAGGTAAGTGTTTGGAGGGCCTCGTGTGATTTGTACCCCTATGAGTTTTCTTATGTGTTTTTTTTTTACATTTCTTTGCAGCCTCTTCTGCTCTTTGCCACCACCACCACCACCACCACCACTGTGTTTGTGCCATTAGGTAAGTGTTTGGAGGGCCTCGTGTGATTTGTACCCCTATGAGTTTTCTTATGTGTTTTTTTTTTACATTTCTTTGCAGCCTCTTCTGCTCTTTGCCACCACCACCACCACCACCACCACCACCACCACCACCACCACTGTGTTTGTGCCATTAGGTAAGTGTTTGGAGGGCCTCGTGTGATTTGTACCCCTATGAGTTTTCTTATGTGTTTTTTTTTTTACATTTCTTTGCAGCCTCTTCTGCTCTTTGCCACCACCACCACCACCACCACCACTGTGTTTGTGCCATTAGGTAAGTGTTTGGAGGGCCTCGTGTGATTTGTACCCCTATGAGTTTTCTTATGTGTTTTTTTTTTTACATTTCTTTGCAGCCTCTTCTGCTCTTTGCCACCACCACCACCACCACCACCACTGTGTTTGTGCCATTAGGTAAGTGTTTGGAGGGCCTCGTGTGATTTGTACCCCTATGAGTTTTCTTATGTGTTTTTTTTTTTACATTTCTTTGCAGCCTCTTCTGCTCTTTGCCACCACCACCACCACCACCACCACTGTGTTTGTGCCATTAGGTAAGTGTTTGGAGGGCCTCGTGTGATTTGTACCCCTATGAGTTTTCTTATGTGTTTTTTTGGTACATTTCTTTGCAACCTCTTCTGCTTTTTTTGCCACCACCACCACCACCACCGTGTTTGTGCCATTAGGTAAGTGTTTGGAGGGCCTCGTGTGATTTGTACCCATATGCGTTTTCTTATGTGTTTTTTTTTTTTCCTTTTCTTTGCAGCCTCTTCTGCTCTTTGCCCACTACTACCACCACCACCACGACCAAGTCTGTTTGTGCCATTAGGTAAGTGTGTTCTGTAACTGTTCACTAATTATACTGTATATGAAGAGCAATCTGCAAATACTGTTTTTTCTGTTTTCTCTTTTGTCATTTCAGATTTAGGAGTTTGGGGCTCTTTGCTGCTGCTGGACAGCCAGATTCTCTGCCCACCTCGTGCTCCCATGGCCCCACCCACTGGAAGGATGAGAAGGGCCAGGGGGGCCAGGGGGGCCAGGGGGGCCAGGGGGGCCAGGGGGGCCAGGGGGGGCAGGGGGGGCAGGGTGGGCAGATCGTCTGGCTCTGGTGTGAGGGAGGCTCCAGCTGTATCCATGAGGGAGTCCACCATCCCCATCCCGGAGGAGGAAGCCGGGGGAGGTGTTAACACACCAAGTGGACAAGCTGGCTCTTCTGACAGTAGTCCTGGAGAGGGTCCGTCCACCAGAGTCAGCTTGTCCACATTAACCCGGCTTCCCCGTTTCACCCACAATCAGTGCTGTGCCCTGGTCCACGCCTATATGGCCAGATATCAGGCGATACATGGGACCAGGGCCGCGTCTTACTCAGTAACAGAGAAGAACAGATTGTGGGATGAAATCCGGGATGCTGTAAATGCACTGGGTGAAGCACCTCGCCACCGTGACAGTGTGCGGAAGAAGGTCAACGACATCTGTGGGTCCGTTCGGAAGAAGCTAATTGCATGGGCTGCGGAGGGTCTTTATGACCGTCAAGGTCGGCTGGATGAACGTGCACGAAGTTCTCTCTGGGATTATCAATTACCTTTCTTGAACATCATAGGACCCGATACCATCTTTACCAGAGAGGACTTAGATTCGGATGCTTTGCACCGAGGTAGGATATTATCTTGGATGTCAATTGTGTGAGTTGTTTGGAAAAGATTAACTACTATCCTATGTGTGACATTAAGAGAATGTGATACTTGCCCTTCCAATTGTCCTTTTTTTGTTTTCCCCAACCTGCAATTTGTTCATCTGTAGCACGGATCTCAGCCCCTCCACAGCCCATGCAGCTTGGCGAACCAGACGGACTCACAGGTGTTGACATCAGTGCTGACCCTCCTCCTGGTAGGTCCAATATCATACTGTGCCAAACAATGTAGATGTTTTTTTTTGGCCAAGATAGCTCATATTGCTATGTCCTTTACAGAAGATCCGCAGCAGGGAACACACCCAGTGCAGCTAGGCCTGGAGGAAGGTGTTGGTATGTCTAGTCAAATAATGTTTTTTTGAATCTTATTAACCCCATTAACACACATGTTTTTTCTTAGGAAAGAGTGTTGCCTTTTAGATGTTTACCCTGCAAAACACAGTTGACAGCATTAATGGGTGCCGTCATTAGTAGGCAGACCAAGCCTTCTTAACCTTTGGGAGGGTTTAGCAAGTGTCCTATGAGCCCAGGAAAGCACTTTTGAATGTTTGGCCTCAATGCTTCATTCATGAAGCTAGGAGGGCAATCTGGCCATAATCATTACTGACTAAGGTTATGTACTAAACATGTTTTTTTTTTTATTTTTTAAAAGAACATCAGGCCCCTCTTGACGTTGCAGCTGGAGTTGGATCAGGAGCTGGCGACGATTCTGCATCCAGTGCTGTGGTATGTGATATAAGGGAACAAGGTGCACATGTAACATTTCAATGGTAGCATTGATTTTGGACTAGATGTGGCTTACATTGTGTGTGTTAAATTAGTGCTATGACATTCTGACGATGCACCAGCACAACAAGAGTTCTATCTTGAACATCAGGGAATTATGTTATAATTTGGTGTGCCACTAATGTTCCAAAAACATCCAGGATCTTTAAAGTCCGGCCCGTCTTTGATTTTCCAGGTCCAAATTCATGGGTATCGTTTGGTTGGGTTGTCCTCTAGCCGATTGATGGCAAGATTTTAGACAACATACGTAGATGTATAAAGTCATTGGTGTAGTAACAGATTTACCAAAAGCATAAACAACCTACCACACCAGGGTTAATTGGGAACACCTTCATGTTGAATCTTTTTTGCCTTTGTCATATTAGTCCTACCAATATAATATGTACCCATTATCAGAAGTGTTGCTAGCTTGGATAATCTTACAATGAACAAGTACTCATTAGAAGCACATCAAACTTTTCAACGTTCTGCTTGGGGTGTTAAGTTGTCAAACTAATCTGAAATATTTAGTCATGATGTTTGATAATGATTTGGTCTATTTCTTCTGCTTTCAGGTAGCCTTAGATGCAGAGGGATTGTCACCTACCCAACTTCGTCCATCTATGCTGGATGTAGCCGAGAGGCTGCTTGATGAGTATCAGGTCCAAAATGAGTTAAGGAGGCGTACTCAGCAATCTACTGAGGCAGTACGTCTGCTCGGGCTCATACAGGAATCTGTAGCAACAATGGTACAGGTTCACCAGGATATGTTACAGGTTCAACAGGATATGCGTAACAGCTTGGTAAGTTTAGCAGACCAGCATCAACGGGATCGGCAAAGTGTTGACACTCAGGTGCTGGCCACACGCCAATGCCTGTTTGGATCTGAAGATGCCCCATTGGCAGAGCCCTCCCAAACATCTCACTCACCTGCCACTGCAGGTTGTGGTAGTGGGAGGGTAATGCCAGTGTTGGCCACTTGTCAGGCAGCTGGGGATGGGACAATTCCTCCTGTAGCCACTCCTAGCACTTCACACTCCGTTTGGACTCCCACACCCCTCAATGAGCAATCCTCCTGCACAACCTCAATGCGCACTGGTTCCACAGTACCCCTTCCACCTGACTACATTCCCTCCACACCTTTATCACTTCACTCCTCCCCAGGCCGTTCTTCTTTTTTGTCACCAATGCGACATGTCGTTTGCCCCCGCACCGTGGACCACAACAACCAATCAACCACCACTCCCCACACATCTTCACAACCCTTGCACCACCAGCAGCATCAAATAGCCTTGGAGCAGCAACGATCCCATCTCATGGTAATGGCACACGTTACCCAAATTCTTAGGCTGAGCACAGAGCAGATGGGACTATTGGCACAAGATCTTCAGTCTGGGACATTTCCAGGGTTCAACACCCTGCATCAGCAGCAGCCTCAGACACGGGATCTGATTCTAATGGGCCACTTTACCAGAACTCTAAGGCTAACCCCAGAGCAGATGGGACTATTGGCCCACCATTTGATGGCAGGAACCTTTCCATTGCTCACCACACTGCTTCAGTCACCACCACCACCACCAACTTAATTTCTTTTTTTTTTTTTTTTTTGGTTTTGTTAATGATTGTTACATTGGCCAATTTGTGGGGCCATTTTTTTTTTAAATTTGAGGGTGGCACAATATGATTTCTTATAGTGCTTTTTTTGGGGATGAAATAAAATTTTATGCAAAATGATTAGTTTGTGTTTGCTCTTTGGTTTTTTAGGAGTGTTGGTGGCCAAGTAATGGCCCTGGTTAATGTAGGCATTTATACACACGTGCTTCTCGATCTCCAAACATATGATTTCATGTAAATTTAGATAACTCAATGTTCACATAACGACCCAAGAAAAGGTCTCCCTTCAAATGTAGCTTCAAAACAAGTCTCAAGGCTAACATAAACCAAAGCCAACATACTAACAATTACAGACCACACCACTCAAGTAAACAAATACAACACAAAAGACATTCGATGTGTACACCAAAAAGAAAACTTGGGTAATAAAATAAATGTTTTAATAACACATGTGGGTGTCTACCAACTGTAGCGTACAAAAAATATATTACAATATATAATAGAATGAACTAAATTGCCAATGTAACATTTGTGTTGCAAAGAGCAACATACTTAAATTTAATTTAGATAAACATTTTAAACATTTTTTATGTTTTGACATCATTTTTTGGAAGGTTTTCACAAAAACAATTCTTTTTTGTAAACATTTGTGGTTTTGTCGGTTGCCATAAAAACAACAAGGCTTTTTTGTAAACATTTTTGGTTTTGTCCGTTGCCATAAAAACAACAAGGCTTTTTTGTAAACATTTTTGGTTTAGTTTGTTACCAAAAACAACAAGGCTTTTTTGTAAACATTTTTGGTTTTGTCGGTTGCCATAAAAACAACAAGGCTTTTTTGTAAACATTTTTGGTTTAGTTTGTTACCAAAAACAACAAGGCTTTTTTGTAAACATTTGTGGTTTTGTCGGTTGCCATAAAAACAACAAGGCTTTTTTGTAAACATTTGTGGTTTTGTCGGTTGCCATAAAAACAACAAGGCTTTTTTGTAAACATTTTTGGTTTTGTCCGTTGCCATAAAAACAACAAGGCTTTTTTGTAAACATTTGTGGTTTTGTCGGTTGCCATAAAAACAACAAGGCTTTTTTGTAAACATTTGTGGTTTTGTCCGTTGCCATAAAAACAACAAGGCTTTTTTGTAAACATTTGTGGTTTTGTCCGTTGCCATAAAAACAACAAGGCTTTTTTGTAAACATTTGTGGTTTTGTCCGTTGCCATAAAAACAACAAGGCTTTTTTGTAAACATTTTTGGTTTTGTCGGTTGCCATAAAAACAACAAGGCTTTTTTGTAAACATTTGTGGTTTTGTCGGTTGCCATAAAAACAACAAGGCTTTTTTGTAAACATTTGTGGTTTTGTCGGTTGCCATAAAAACAACAAGGCTTTTTTGTAAACATTTTTGGTTTTGTCGGTTGCCATAAAAACAACAAGGCTTTTTTGTAAACATTTTTTGGTTTTGTCGGTTGCCATAAAAACAACAAGGCTTTTTTGTAAACATTTTTGGTTTTGTCGGTTGCCATAAAAACAACAAGGCTTTTTTGTAAACATTTTTTTTTTGGTTGCCAAAAACAAGGCATTTTTTGTTTTTTTTTGGTTTTTTTGGTTCCCAAAAAAAGGGTTTTTTATAAATTTTTATATTTTTTTTGGTTGCCAAAAACAAGGCTTTTTTTGTTTTTTTTTTTTTTTGGGTCCCCAAAAAAAGGGTTTTTTATAAATTTTTATATTTTTTTTGGTTGCCAAAAACAAGGCTTTTTGTTTTTTTTTTTTTTTTTGGGTCCCCAAAAAAAGGGTTTTTTATAAATTTTTATATTTTTTTTGGTTGCCAAAAACAAGGCTTTTTTTTTTTTTTTTTTTTTTTTGGGTCCCCAAAAAAAGGGTTTTTTATAAATTTTTATATTTTTTTTGGTTGCCAAAAACAAGGCTTTTTTTTTTTTTTTTTTTTTTTTGGGTCCCCAAAAAAAGGGTTTTTTATAAATTTTTATATTTTTTTTGGTTGCCAAAAACAAGGCTTTTTTTTTTTTTTTTTTTTTTTTGGGTCCCCAAAAAAAGGGTTTTTTATAAATTTTTATATTTTTTTTGGTTGCCAAAAACAAGGCTTTTTGTTTTTTTTTTTTTTTTGGGGTCCCAAAAAAAGGGTTTTTTTTTAAACTGTTTTTGATTTTTTTGTTATATTTTTGTTTATAATGGGCAACAATTACAAATGGGACATTTCTTTGTGTTGCAACGTGCAACATAAGTAAACAAACCACAAAAAAAAAATACTAGGATCTTTTTAAAGGTGTGACATTCCTAACGAATGGCTCCTTAGGGTCTGGATCCACGCCACAAAGGTGTTCCAAATATAGAATTCGGTCTCCGCACCACCTCATATAATCCAGGAGGACCTCGTAGGTGAGGTGGGTGTGCCCTGGGTAGAAAAAAACATGACAATTAGTTTTAGGCAAAATGATCCAAACAAGGATTGTAATTAATGTGCCTCAACAAATATGCTTAGGAGTCTATTGGTTGGCTTTTATCAACACTCTGAAGCAAATATGCTAAATTGCTGTTGTAAACCTTAAACTCAAACTTTCACAGCAAATTGTTCAAAAGGTTACATAAGATGGCTTGGAATGTTAGTAGCAGTTCCACCAAAGCTAAGTAAAATGCTTTTCTGCATGTAAACACAAGCAATCATTTTGAAGAATGTAAGGTGTTTTGGGTTCAATTGGTCAACACGATACATGTGCACACATTTATCTCTATCACCATTGGAATCTGTGGAGCGTTCTCTCTCACTCTTACTGTCTATAGATTGAACCTGACACATAGTAGAGACTCACCCTTAGGAATTTTGAGGGCCAGTTCTGGACGGAGCAGATGTGTCTGCTCCCCTGATCTCCTTTCCGCCATCCCAGCTGTGTTAAGAGAGAAGAAAAAGTTTATCAACAAATGGACTCACGCTAACTGTAGGTTACGCAGTCATGAAAACGCTCTAACACCCACTCATTACCCCTCCACATTTCCCTGAAAGTTTTATTTAGACATTGATATGGTGGTGATGCAGATTTGTACAGTGCAAGCGTCATTCTTCTGGGTGAAGCTTGTAGCGTTAAGGATACGTACTCCCTGCTTTTGTGCTGATTGTGTTTTTCTGATGTTTTTGGTGCCTCAGCCCTGCCTGTTCTAAGTGTTGGAAACATATCATTTTGGGAGGGCTGCGGAAAACTAATCAGGTTAGACTTACACTCTCTAGGTTTTTGGGGACAAGAGAAATAACAATCCTCCTTTTTACATGGCCCCTGTACACACCTCTAGGCACCTCCCTCCTGTTGTTTGACCCCACAGCAGGCAGCTTGCTATGGAGGCACATGAGATGAAGCCAAGCACCCTGTGCCTGTTCAGGCACTAGGCTGTGAGCCAGCCTTGCCCCCCTCCCTTCCATTGGTCTCAATGATTAGGAGTGACAGCATCAGGAGGCAATATTGGCATGCTGTCACCTCAGTTAAGGAGGAGGGGGAGTCTGTTCCAGACAAGTATTAGTGCAAACATTTGGACCGTAAAAAATGGTCCCAGTAAGTCTTAGGGGGAATATGCACACCTATCACTTGGAATACTAATGCATAGAATGCATTCACATAAAGAACCCGCTGCCTTTAGAACAACTTGAAGCCTGAGCGGGGACATACACAGTTAGCATTTCTCCACTTACTAAGTAGACACATTACTGGAAAAGCACACAACTTACCATCATCAGGTTTTTTTGGGGCCCCTGAAGTGGATGGCGTGGCTGGCTCTGGAGAAACTGCACAAAAAGAACACAAATTGTGAACTGGAATGTGGTACATTACCGAGGAAGAGTATTTATGAAAGATTGACAAACACACATTTTCAGTGTTGACTAAATCAGGACATGATTAAATTACAATGTCCCCTAAAAATTTACAAGTACAAAGCACACCATTTCCAATGTAGAGAAACTAACACCAATTTAGAATAGGGTGGCTTGAGATAACTTACAAAAGATAACATGTCCTGTAAAGCTCCCCAAAACCACCTTTCAAACATGAAGGTTAAGCAAGAGTGTTTCATGACCAACCTTCCTGTCACATATAGCAAAACTACACTTGCTTTGACTCCAACTTAGATTATCCTAGATACACATCATCCTAGCACACACAATTCATGTGAGAATCTAATTTTAGGTACTTACAGACTAGTTCAGGGGAGCCTGGAGTGGGGGAGGATGGGGGAGACCCTACATGGGGGGATGGTGTCCCTTCATGGGGGGATGGCGTTGTATCTCCTAGAAACACAAAGACACAAATACAATCCTTGAACAAAAGCTATTTGATAAAGGCACACAGAAAGTAGTCTGGAAACATTGAAGGTAGTAGTTACAGTGGACTGGGTAAGCAGTGGCCCCTCTTCCCCAGTCCTCCACAACAAACATCCTCAATGTCAGCTGCTACAAAACCCCAATGTCAAAATATATATATTACAGCCCTTATATTTACCAGGACACATTGAACACACAAACACATGTAGAATACTTACTTCCCCTTTGAGGAGAGCCCAGGTCCTCATCCGAGTCGGACCAATTGGCCTCTTCTTGGCCAACAGTTTGTTCCTGGCCCGGATCCAGGCGACTCGGCCCTGCCTGAGGCTCCTCTCTTGCTGAAGTTACATCAACCACAAAAGAAAACAAAACAAACAATCATTCCTCCAAGTTCGACCTAATACACAACACACCAGCACATCCACATTACTTACAGGGGGCCTGAGAAGGCTGAGCCGCAACATCCTGATCACTGGTTTCTAAAATAAAAGAAAAACATTATATATTATTTATGGACACAAATAGGCAGTAACCTCTCATCATGCTAGCACCATACTCAATGCCCCTACAATTCAGAACATAGAAGTGCACTTACACCAATGAGATGCATTGACCATGTTTTAAAACAGGAGGGCACCATGCAAATTAAGCGGGCGCCTAAGGCCTCGCACCTACAGGGGCCTTGCGGCCAGTGGCGGAGCACCAACATTTCGAAGGGCGCAGTCAGGGAAATCTCCCAAGTAAAAGATTGCTTTCAATCCTCGGATCAAAAAGTTGCAGCAGTGTGCTGCAGTCCCTTCACTGCGTCTGCCAGGTGTCTGTTGTCCGCTGACACTTACTCCTCCTTCTCTGCCTGGGGATTGGCCGTCTGATCATGTTATCCTAAGATGTGGAGGAATCGGTAGGTGTGTACCTGCACCAGTAGGAAGTGACTGGCCGGTCAACTCACTCTGCTATCATCAGTTGTTGCTCTGGGAGGAGAGCTCCGCCCTGGACCCGGAACATACAGGTAACCAGGCCCAGACTTGATATTTTGCAGGCTGGTCATAGATTTGTTGTGTCCACTATGCAAAGTGGTTGAGTAGCCCCAGGGAAGTTGGAAGAGTCTGAAAATGGTTGGTGGAGGAGGAGGAGAAGAAGGCCCTGGGTGGCTGGGGGACAAGGAGAGGGCCCCTGGGGGTTTTCTAGAGGAGGAAAGATCCACAATGACGCCAGAGTCAATTGCCAAGGAAGAGAGTGGAGCTGAGCAAGTCCTGCCTATCTGACATGAAAGCCAAACATGGTGTAGATGGAGCCCTTTGCCCTACACAATGACAGCACCAGAGGTGGAAGGTGAGTGGTAGCGGGTCTTTGACATTATAGAGCATATGGACTCTGTCCATTATTGGTAGTTTTGTTTGGAGTTGTCCTTTAGATGTTTAACTGTGTTGTTTTTGACCCGAGCTGTGAGGGACTGAGGTATGACAGCCCACTATGCTGAGACTTATAGTGCCCTAGAATGTTGAGGACTGAGGAATCCTTAGTCCCTAACAGAGGGCACTACAAGTCTTAGCATAGCAGGCAGTATTTCCTCATTCCCCTACAGAGAGGATTACAAGTCCAAGCAGGTAGCCTTCTGCAGTGGGACTTGTTGTGCCCTTGACTGTGGTGGACTGAGGAAGGGAAGTGTAAGAGGGTCTCTGTAAGCTCAGATGTATGGGGGAGCTTTGGGGAACACAGAGTTCCCTTTTACACCAGAGTCCCCAGCTTCCCCCCTCAAATAATGGTTCCCAAACTCTCCTTATATCAGAGTCTTCACACTTCCCTCTTACAGTGTAGTAAGTCTGGAGACTCCGATGTAAAGGGGGCTCTGTAAAATGTGATTAGAGATTAGAAATTTCTAACATTTTTATTTTCTACTTACGATCCACAATTTTCAGCTGCTCAAAGGGCTCGCTGCCTCGGACTGCATATTGGAGTGTGGCCGTCCTCCTCCTCCCCTTCTTCACCAAAATCACAAGAGGGTGCCGTCCGTCCGCTTTGGCTAGAAGCAGAAGAAAAAAAAAAACATAAAAAATACGAATGTACATAGTAGTATTAAAGGTTGTGAAGAGACACTTGATGGAGGTAGGAAAGGTAGGAGCGAGAGGGAGGGGGGGGGGGGGTGTTGGTATTAGTGTTGTTGCATAGCTAAACACATGTCCACCTACCCAAAAAATTGTAACCTATCTGGTCACATGTAATGTATATTTTTACTTACCGGAGATTTGCTCCACAGCCTTTAGCAGGAGCCTGGGTGAGCGCCTTTTGGCATCACTCCAGGCCCGCTGCAGATCCACTATATCAGCCTGGAACTGAAATCTCCGCTGCAGCCTCATCCGGAGACGACACATCATCTTGTGCTTTTGGTGAAGATGCGTATAAACTTTATCATACCCCCAGAGGAGGAGGAGCTGTGGAAAGAGCAGTGTATGTTTGAGTCCAAGTATGTCCAAAATAGTACAGTCTTCAAATAACATGCTAGGTCGTCTTTGAGATATTGTAGAACAAAGAATTCCATTTCTGGTGATACATATACATCGATGTCCAAATCTACCTCCATGACATAGGTTGCCCCACACTGGTGATTTCCTCTACATGATATAGCCATTTTCTCAATTGGCCTTTCATGACACACCCAGGGCCGCCATCAGGGGGGACAGGCAGTCACTGTATTTACAACCTTATTGCTGTCCATTTAGCAGGGTGCAAGTAACTTTACACACATGTAGCATAGGTATCAACTTTTGTCACCATGTTAAAAGGACAGCAGTATGGGTAGCATTACAGTGACTGTTATTAGTCCAGGCTCACTAAACTAGCCAATGCTTGGAAAAGCAAGCCATGCAGATTGCTTTTCAGGTCCCTTTTAACACGAGCTGTCTGATTGGGTGTGGCTGTTAATTTTTGACGCAGACCTGATAAGCCCCTCAATTCTCCTTTATGGAGTGTTATATGTAAATGGGATTGCTTCATTTGAGATGCAGATTTAAACTGTGTATGGCCAGGCTGAAGGTACCCAAGTTGATTGGTCGATCACCTGGAGGACAACGTACAACCAGTCTGTCAGATTTTACACACACTTATCGCTAGCATCTCTTGTAGCCACTAGCAATAATCACTGTGTTTTCCTGGCAGGGGCAGCACCAGGAGAACACAATGGCTCCGCAGGAGGGTTTCCCCTGTCTGTGTTGATGGTGGAATCAAGGCAAAATGTTTTTCCTGCAAGCCACGGGACAAACAAAGATATTTTTTTAATGAATCCATGATTTTGCCAAAATGGAAAAAAAAAGATGTTTGCTTTGTATATTCTTAAGTTTGCTACATAACTAGAACATGTAACAGTGTTATATCATTGCAGGAGATTTCCCTTCACTTCCTGTCTTGGTGTCACCAGGACAGGAAGTGAGGGAATCTCCCGTGGGGATACAGCCAGCAATTCTTTCCTTTTATATATACTATGGACATTATAAGGCAACAATTGCAAGCTATTTCCCCACAGTGATATTCCCCTCACTTCCTGTCTTGGTGTCACCAGGACAGGAAGTGAGGGAATCTCCCGTGGGGATACAGCCAGCAATTCTTTCCTTTTATATATACTATGGACATTATAAGGCAACAATTGCAAGCTATTTCCCCACAGTGATATTCCCCTCACTTCCTGTCTTGGTGACACTAAGACAGGAAGTGAGGGAAAATCTCATGCAATGATATCACCCTACTCGAAATTGTAGTTCCGTCTAAAAAGTATACATAAAGTAAGCACTTGGTTTCCAAAGTGGCAAAATTATGGAGGAGTTAAAACCCCATAGTGTGATCGGGTAATCTGACGGTGTGTTCCTACACTCCTCAATGTGTCTGTTCATTAAGCTGTGCTGAATTATCCTTGATTCACAATTCCTGCAAGAGTTGCACATGGTATGTGGGAGATGCAAATTTAAGGTGGCATAATTATCCACACAATCACACATAATCCTTTTTAAAGGTCACCAGCAGAATTTGA